>NC_133615.1:0-600000 GCF_964106895.1 Numenius arquata
GTTGTGCCCGAGGCCCCTGCCGTGCCCCTTGGGCACAAAGAGCAACGAGGACATCAAGACCTGAGGAGAATCTAAGACACAGGAGACAGACCACACAAGCTACACAGCAGACACCGGCCGGAACTGCCCTGCCCAGGCACACGCTGGCTTCGTGCTGAAGTCATTCCCTTTACCTGCCCAGAGGGGACTGCTCCGGGACAGCCCCCTGCCTCACTCTGACTTTAAAACCCCTCCCTGCAACTCCCAACCTTATCCCTTCCCTCCCTCAAACCATCACCAGTGCCAAACCCTCAACTTAGCTTTCAGAGGGCCAGGGGTCTGAAGCCGTCCTCCACAAGAAAAACCACAGCCAGCCAACGGGATCAATCCTGCAGTCCCTAGGCTCCTCTTCATCACCTGGGGGAAAAAAAAAAAACTAAAGGGAAAGAAGGAAAAGCCCATTGCACACACAGCAGTGCTGTCAGTGAGCACCACAAAGGTCAACATGGACCTTTCACACAACATCCCCCTTCCTCACATACGCCGTGACATTCTGCTCACCTGCTCTGCACGGATTCCAGAGTTGGGCTCAGCAGCAGTCACTGCTTGTGGTGCCTAAGAAGCCAAGGGACACAAAAATACCATTGAACGTGCAAGAAATCTCCAGCCCCAGGCGCCTCCTCTCTACTACCCGGCTCATCTCGGATGCTCATCCGCTTCCAAAGGCAGCCCGCGCAGCGCCTGCAAAACCAGAGAGAAACACTTCACTGAGCTGCCACCTAACACTTTGCTATTAGACGCCAACCCCGCCCACAACAGCCTCACCAGCTCGAACCGCTCGTCAGCGTGCGGCGTCACCCCTCCGAGCCCGTCTGCGGCACCTGCAAAAACACAAGCAAAATGACACATGCTGACATACTGCCCGAAACTGCAGCCTGTGCGTACCGGTTCCCATCTCCTGCCCCTTTACCTTGACAGCTAAAGGGCCCATCCTCCGTGCAAGTCTGGGTTGCCAGCCTCAGGCTTGCACACCACCCGTCAAACCCAAATAACAGGGGTTGCTTGGAACTCCACCAGCAAAAGACCATCTGGAAAAGAAAGGATACTTCAGCCCAGCAACCACTGCTCACCTTGCTCGAGTCAGCCCTGGTGCCCGTATCCCACATGGTTCATTGATTCAAAGCTGCAACTTAAAAAATCAAAACCCGTAAAGCAGTCACGGAGCCACCAGTCACATCTTCCTTCTAACACCACACACCGACCCACCTACTTACAGTGCTCCGCCCATCTCTGCTACATCGCTCTGCACAGCTTATCCCTCTGCATCTGAAACAACAATATCAAACAAATCACATGGATGCAGAGCAATAGCTTCATCATTCCAAAGGTTTTGTTCCCGTTTACAAGTATCATCTAGAGCTCAGCTACAGTCTGCCATTAAAAAAAACTCCAAAAATCAGAGCCTCACACAAAGCAGCCATAACATCGCGAGATGCAATCTGCCTCACTACCACCAAACAGCTCCTCCCACAGAGCTCAGATTTTTCCCATTGAACACTAATGAAAAAACTGTCCCCACAACCCAGTGACGGCTACTCGATCCGAGATGAACACACCATCTTTGCCTAAACAGTCTGGGCAGATCCACGTATTAACCACAGACTTACCGCTGTTCCACCGACCCCTGACTCTACACCCCTGGGCAGGGCAGCTCCAAGCCAAACACACACAAGGACAGACTGACACTACACACAACATGATGAACAACACACCTCAAAGGTGAGAGAAAACTCTCAGCAAGAGGAATGACACCTGGTTGGAAGACGCCATTAGGCAAGAAGACCTGCTGGACCATGAGTATGACATGAGGATGTTCTAGGAAACCCCAGAAAGTGAGTACAATGTAATGGCCAAGGACAAGAAGTGACGTTCAAATCTGAGATGATGTCTGCACAGGAAGCCTGGCTTCAAGACCTAAGAATGTAAGGATGCAGGGAAGAAGTTCCACTCCCTAGAAATGGATTGCTAGAGAGCAGAGCCGCTCAAGCAGCCTGGAACAATGCTGCAAATGAGGACCATCCAGAAGCTTCTGTGATACGAGACCAATCCACACATGCAGTTTGGAACACAAGAAAAGCAGCATCCAACTGGGGCTATGCCAATGAGTCCAGGCATTTGAGACTCTAGGGATAGTGCCCGAGGTATGTGCTGTGTTCCTCAAGTGTAAAGATGACACCGAGACTTGAGAAAGGTCTAAGACACAGAAAAAAGACCACACAAACAACACGACAGACACACGCTGGAACTGCCCTGTCCGGCACATGCTAGCATTGTGCTGAAGAGTAACCCGCTTCCTTTACCTGCCCAAAGGGGACTGCTCCTGAACAGCCCTCTGCATTTCTTTAACTTAAAAAACCCTCCCCAAAACTGTCTACCTTGGCCCCTCTCCAGTGCCAGTCCCTCAACTTAGCTTTTGGAGAGCTGGGGGTCTGAATTCATCCTTGACAAAAACCCCACAACAAACAGCTAACTCATAATTCCTGCAGTCACCGGCTTCTCTTCATCTGCAAAAAAAAGAAGAAACCACAGCCCCAGCAGTGCGCATCATGACTGTAAATGCCAACTTCTTCCACAGCACCCTCAATCGCAGAAGCTCCAGGGCATTCTGCTCACCTGCTCCACGCTGGCATTTAATTATGGCACCTAAGAGACCAAGAAAAACAAAATTACCATTGTGCTTGTGAACGATCACCAGTCCCGTGCTCCTCCTCAATACTACCTGGCTCACCTCAAAGGCAAGAGACTCGAACACACCAGACCTCATCGACACCCAAACCGAAACGCAGCACTGACATATGAAAGACTGATGAATCTGCCTCCCTTTCCTAGCCATCCCCCAGTCTCAAAGCTTTAGAAAACCCTTCTTGACTCCTGAATTGACAAGGAAGGAACCCCACTTCTTCCTGACACTTCCAATCCTGTGTTTGAACCCTGAAGCTCCTGCATCAGCTGCTCCTTGGGAGCTGCTCTTCCGAGCCGTGTCCTGCACTCTGTGGGCACCTCCCATATTCTGCCTTACCACAGACTCTGGGCTCTGGTGCAGTCCCACAAAACAAGTGATGCCCAGACACAATCTATGAGGGGCTGCCGCAACCTGCGAAAGCTCTAGGGACACCATAGTTCTCTGCAGGCAATCGGGAAAGGCTACTCATCCTATACCCTAAAAGACACTATGCCTTACATCCCTGCTGCTTTCTTCACAAATGCTAGAACTCCATATACCAGTGCATACAAGATGCTCACCCCAACCCCTGCCAGATAATCTCACCATCAGCCTTTTTAAGAGAAACGGTATCAGCAACTTACAGAGGATACAGCAAAACTGGGGAAAAAAAAACAAAATTCCATCCTCAATAACGTCAGGAATTCCAGGAAAATACAGTGCACCTGGAATAAGTAAAAGCATACTAATTAACCCTCTTGCCACACCTGAACACTCATTAGAAAAACTATTAACCTGCCAAAAAAAAGGCAGCATAAAAGTCTACTTTCTGCTAGGTGTCCCGCTGAACCTCACCTGGTCCTGAAGGTCTTACCTCAGACTTCCCACCTCTGCTCCTCTCAGTGCCCAAACACCCCTGCCCCCACAGCCCAGCCACCCCGAGGCTGCAGTTCCCTGAGGGCTCAGCAGAGCTCCCACACCACAGAACCCCGGGAGCAGAATGAGCTCCCTCAGCAGGGGCTCTGGCCTGTATACACACAGCCCCGACCAACGCAGGGCCATAGAGATTTGTTTTCAGAGAACTGAGATGCACATCTGCTGTTCTGGTGCCTCAAATGCCATCGACATGGATTCCGGAGGACTGAGGGGGAACTTACGGTGTCCTGGAGGACCAAGGCACCATAGAGACGTACGCCGGAGGACTGAGGGGAGTCCCTGGAGGACCAAAGCACCATAGAGACGTACGCCGGAGGACTGAGGGGAGTCCCTGGAGGACCAAAGCACCATAGAGACGTACGCCGGAGGACTGAGGGGAGTCCCTGGAGGACCAAAGCACCATAGAGACGTACGCCGGAGGACTGAGGGGAGTCCCTGGAGGACCAAAGCACCATAGAGACGTACGCCGGAGGACTGAGGGGAGTCCCTGGAGGACCAAAGCACCATAGAGACGTACGCCGGAGGACTGAGGGGAATCACTGGAGGACCAAAGCACCATAGAGACGTACGCCGGAGGACTGAGGGGAGTCCCTGGAGGACCAAAGCACCATAGAGACGTACGCCGGAGGACTGAGGGGAGTCACTGGAGGACCAAATCACCATAGAGACGAACGCCGGAGGACTGAGTGGAGCCCTGGAGGACCAAAGCACCATAGAGACGTACGCCGGAGGACTGAGTGGAGCCCTGGAGGACCAAAGCACCATAGAGACGTACGCCGGAGGACTGAGGGGAGTCACTGGAGGACCAAAGCACCATAGAGACGTACGCCGGAGGACTGAGTGGAGCTCTGGAGGACCAAAGCACCATAGAGACGTACGCCGGAGGACTGAGTGGAGCTCTGGAGGACCAAAGCACCATAGAGACGTACGCCGGAGGACTGAGGGGAGTCACTGGAGGACCAAATCACCATAGAGACATACGCCGGAGGACTGAGTGGAGCCCTGGAGGACCAAAGCACCATAGAGACATACGCCGGAGGACTGAGTGGAGCCCTGGAGGACCAAAGCACCATAGAGACATACGCCGGAGGACTGAGTGGAGCTCTGGAGGACCAAAGCACCATAGAGACGTACGCCGGAGGACTGAGGGGGAACTTCCGTTATCCTGGATGACTGAAAGGCCATAGAGATTTCCCCACGGAGCAACGCAGCGCTAACGGCAGGTCCCGGGGCTGGGCAGCACAGAACCCGAAAGCATCATCCTTTCCACTGCGCATGCGCCCCCCACTTGCAGTACCAACTTTTGTCCACGAGGCGGCAGTAGCGAGACGGCGCCGCCCTTACTACTGCGCATGCGCGATCAGGCGGGGCTGCCTCACCATGGCAACCGCCCCCGAGCGGATTGACAGGAGGACGAGCCAATCACAACGCGACCGCCGCGCTCCGATTGGCCGGAGTGGGAGGCGCCGAAGATTGACGGCGCGATCGACCAATGGGACGGGCTCCTCGAGGACGGACGCCGCTTACGGCACCGCGACCAATGGGCGCGCGGTATGGGCGGGCCGAGCCGCTCCGGAACCGGAGGGGGCCGGGGGAAAACGGCGGCCAGCCCAGAAATCGCTGCGGACCGGACCGCAGCGGGCGGAAAGCACCGGGCAGCCGGGCAGCGCCCGCGCCCCCTTCCTTGTCCCCCTCTGAGACCTCACCGGGGCCATGAGCGGTGACCGCTCTCAGCCCGCTTCCCTCCACCCAGGGACCGTGACCACTTACCGGCGGGCAGGCCTTCCCGCTCTCTGCCCCGTCCCCGCTCGCAGTCCGGGCAGCCGCAGCCGTCGCCTCGGCGCCAAAAACCTCCGGTGTTCGCCCCGCAACCAGCCCCAGGGACGCCGCGGCGCTCTGCGCGTGGCCCCGGGGGCCGTGGGGGCGACAGCAGCCAGTCCGCCGGCGTCCAGGAAGGCAGGCGGGGGTGCCGCCTTATCCACCACAGAGACATCGGGGAGCTTTGCGTCCCTGCAGGAAAACGGGGCTGGGTTTTTTTCCTCCTGTCCCGCTGCACCGATCCAGCTCCCCAGGGCGGGAGGGGAAACGGGGGAAGGGGCTGCTTTTCATAGAATCCTAGAATCGTCTAGGTTGCAAGAGACCCTTGGCATCATCGAGTCCAACCATCTACCCTACTCTACAAAGTTCTCCCCTACACCATATCCCCCAACACCACATCTCAACGGTTCTTAAACACATCCAGGGATGGTGACTCGACCACCTCCCTGGGTAGCCTGTTCCAATGCCCGACCACTCCCTCTGTGAAACATTCTTTCCTAATGTCCAGTCTAAACCTACCCTGTTGGAGCTTGAAGCCGTTCCCTCTCGTTCTGTCGTTACCTACCCGTGCCAGGAGACCAGCACCGACCTCTCTACAGTGTCCTTTCAAGTAGTGTTAAGAGAGTGACGAGGTCTCCCCTCAGCCCCCTCTTCCTCATACTAAACAGTCCCAGCTCCTTCAACCGCTCTTCATAGGATTTGTTTTCCAGGCCCTTCACCAGCTTCGTTGCCCTCCTCTGCACTCGCTCCAGCACCTCGACATCTCTCTTGGATTGAGGTGCCCAAAACCGGACGCAATACTCCAGGTGTGGCCTCACCAGTGCCGAGTACAGGGGCACAATCGCCTCCCTACTTCTGCTGCTCACGCTGTTTCTAATACAAGCCAGGATGCCGTTGGCTTTCGTGGCCACCTGGGCACACTGCCGGCTCACGTTCAGCCGCTTGTCCATTAGAACCCCCAGGTCTCTTTCTTCCAGGTGGTTTTCCAGCCACGTTTCCCCAAGCCTGTAGCGCTGCTCGGGGTTATTGTGGCCCACGCGCAGAACCTGGCACTTGCCCTTGTTGAAACTCATACCACTGATGTTGGCCCAACGATCCAATCTACCTAAGTCTCTCTGTAGAGCTTCCCTATCCTCCTGGGAATCAACACTCCTGCTTAAAGCGCTTTTGAAAGCGCTTGGACGCCGGCAAGAGAGAGCAGAGGGGAGGGCCAGTTTGGAAATCCCTTCTAGCGATAGGCTCTCTTTGCAGTCTGGAACCATCTACAGCACAGGCGTTTACGCCTCCGCACTGACCGACCCGTGGGTAAGACTTAGGGAAAACGGATGCTCTTGATACACTTCGACAGAACGTCTGCTAAGAGTCACATCTGTTTAGACTTACAGATTAACACGCACGATAGACAACATCCAATTGGACTAGCGACCTGTCCAGACATCCGCTTTGACGCTTCAATCTCTCTTTATAAATAAATCTTTTAAAAAATCTTTCCGTCGTCTAAACTCCCATTAAATAATACAGAATCCTTAGAGATACGGGTTGGTATTTGGAACTCCTTTTATATACGTAAGGGAATATTATTTTTCAACACACAGAAAAATGAGAGATTGTTCTCTACTCCAATGCCTCACCCCCGCATATACAGCTTTTAACATTTTTTAAACACCACCGCCCAAAACCCCAACCACCTGCCCCGCACCAAGTTTTCAGGCGTTTGGGGGCCGTGACCCACCCTCTTGTGGGGGGAACCCCACTTAACCCCCACTCACCTGCTCCTCCGCCGCACCGTCGCTCCCCCGCTGACATCCGGCTGCCCCAAATGACATCATCACACCACCACCACCCCCCCCCCACACCCCGGTTTTTTTAATTCGCCCCAAAAAATGCACCGAACGACCAGACCCAGGGCTGGCCCCTTCCCCTCAGGCGGCTCCACCATCGGCTGCAAACCCGGGCCGGGGCATCTGTCGAGCAGCACGAGACGCGGACAACGAGGCACCTGCAAAACAAACAGCAAACCCCAACCGGAGATCAGCATCATCAAACGAAAGAGCACCGAAGAGAGTAGAGGAATTCCCTCCGGCCGAGGGACAGGACAGGAGCTGAGCTACAGGAGGATTGCGGGGAAACAGCTCCGCTCCAAAGACGGCACGGCCTGCCAAAGCCGGAGCCATCCCGACGCTTCAGGTCCCTATTCAGACTGACCCGTGCCACTTGCAACACCTTCTCAGCCTAACAGTGAACCTCTGGCTGGTGCAGGGAAACGCCTGGGCCCTTCCTCCTGGTGCGGTGCAGGGAGATCACCCTGCGAGGGGCAGGACCAGGCTGTGCCGTGACCAGAATGACGCTGAGGGACCCAGCGCTGCCGCTGCTCCTCTCACTCACTTGGTCAATGCAGCTGAGAGGGAAGGGTAAAACCTTGAGGAACACAAGGAACAATAAAGAACAAAGCTCAGTCATTCACTTTATGCTGAAAAGGTGTGCCTGTCTACATATACATTCAATAAAAATACTTTTACCATGAAAGTGTCTGACTTTCCTTTGGCACTAATTGAGCTTGCACAGCTGTGCACTGATACCATCGCACTGTCCATCTCCAAAATACACAGTTATCATTTGACTACGGGGTTTTTTTGTGCGCTACCCAACGAGGAGTAGTTTTTGAGTACTTCTATAAGATATTCTAAAAAGCTTGTGTCATGAAAATAGTCTGTTTCTTCTGAATATCTGCGAACTGAATATCTGAATATCTAACGAACAGTTTCTTCCCTCTTTTAGTACAAAATTATTTTCACGGTTTCATTTAACTAGTAAGCGCCCAGGAAGAGAAGATTATGCTTTCAGGAAGAGAAAATAAGCAGAGGGAAATAAGCTTTGTGTGGGCATAACATGCTCCAGAACAGACCTTATTTATGTTAACTTCAAAGTCCACACTACAAGGACCTAAGGAAAAACGCAGACGCACATCACAGACGTACCTTGTACTCAGAGAGCACTCCGGACCCTCTCCATCTGTCCTGTGCTGTCACAGCAGAAGAAAGGGTGACCCTGAAGAAACTGTGGCAGATGATGTTCTGCCCAGAAAGGAAAAAACCCTTTAGCATAAAGCTGGGCAGGAATCTAAAGCTTCCTTCTTTTGTGAAGGTTCGCAAAGACCACAGCCGAGTGGAGGAAAAACTATTTGGCATCACCTCTGGCACAGCTGTGGCCACAGGCCACTAGAGCTTTTGCATTTTTTAGACTACCCTGCCTTTTTTTGGCTCACTGGCAGCTTCAGTTTCACTAGAGCCACTTTCCCAGATACACACAGCTGACAGGCACAGATGCCTACCTACCTTTTCTCAAGCCTACGTAGAGCCAAGGTTTCCTCACCCTATACATCCCAAGTTGAATATTTTTGTTGAAAGGTACAGCAATCCACCTGTCCTTGTAAACTGCCTCCTTGCAAAAAAGGAATTATTTTTTCCAGGCCGTTTCTCCCAATGGTCTTCTCAAACTGCCATTGCACCACGAAACCTGCTCAGGGTCCCTCCCAGCTTTTGACTGCCCTCGGATTTACCAGGCGCACGCTCTGTTCCATCCCCCGACAGCCAGAGCAGGGCAGGTCCCAGAGCAGAGCGCAGCCCCGCAGGTGCCCACGCACACCCTGCTGTTTGATGGGGAGCCCCCGAGCGCAGCCGCAGGCCCAAGGGCAGCTTCACCCACAACCATTTCAGGCGATGCGGCTTCTGAAGCTGTAAACTGAACACCCCATCTTCACACTTGGCCACAGCAGTAGTGATCCACGATGAGAACTCCACAAAAAGCCAGTAACACCAATTGCAAACCCACAGCAGCAGCTTCAGAGATAGCTAGACCAGGAACAAGGTAGAAAAATAGAACAGCTTCACCTGATGCACAGGAAAGCAGCAGATGGAGAAAAGGGTCGGCGTTCATGGCCCTTACAGAAAACGGGCATTCTCCTTCCATTCCTAAATCCATCTGTCAGGTCTAAATATCACAGCCCTACTGTGGCCAGACCGAGAGCAGGGAACAACAGCCCTGCTGCCAGACAAACACGGAGCAGGACACATAGAGGGACACGTTGTGACACACACAACCCTGAATTTCCTGAAAATTTTTTTTTACCAAAAATAGCCACTTGGAACATACTGCCAAACAACATTTGGCAATTAAACTTTCATGTGTTTAACACACACAATTTTGGGGGAACTTGTGACTTGCTTCCTGCTATTATTGTTGTTCTTTCACAGATTCTACTTGTGGGCAAGTTACTCACTACTGGTTCAAGCATTTTCCTTCTTGCTATTACCAGCACATTTCCACAGGCAAGTCACTTAACTACTCTGCTAAAATGATCCAAATGAAAGTTACAGCCACAAAAGAGGAGTGACAAAGAAACAGCGAGGTCAGGCAGCAAAAGAGCTCTGCAGGCTGCCACCTGCAGTCAACTGTGCACCCTGTTTTGGAAACCACACGCCCGCCCACCCCCACAAAACAAACAAAGAGACAAAAACCCCGGCACCTGGCCTCTTTTTTATCTTCAGGAGCTCACCCCTGTCTTGTTGCCTTGTCAGAGCATGGAATGCAGATGATCTGTATCCCAAGGACATTTGCA
Organism: Numenius arquata; assembly: GCF_964106895.1. NCBI lineage: Eukaryota > Metazoa > Chordata > Aves > Charadriiformes > Scolopacidae > Numenius > Numenius arquata. The sequence continues at coordinate 10,074 of NC_133615.1, forward strand.
TGTGAGAAATAGGTGTCCAGAAGTAGCCCCCATCTCCAAGAGCGGTGTCGCTTTTGTGCTTTTAATAATTGTAACTCAATGTTAGTCACTGGCACATCTAGGAGGAAACTCATTAACTTCTAAACATAGCCTCTCCTTGGGGGAAAAAAGCATGTTAGAGACTGAAAAAAAAAATTAAGGGCTCGACCCCTGCTCCTGAGCCCAAAGCCACAGGACTCCCTCTCTTTCAGAGCCCCAAAACCAGCCACAGGAGCCTGTTTGCCAGCCCCGGGAGCACAAGACCTGGTCTCCGTGTCGGGCCCCAAAGCAGCTCACCCTCTCTGCTTCCCCACTCCCTCTGCAGCCTCCCTGGGCCGTACCGAGGGGCGGGGGGAGCGCAGCCACCCCACAGCCCGGCACCCCCAGGGCCCCACCGGCAGTTTCAGGGAGCGCTGGGCAACTGCGGAGGGACCGGCCCCGCGCCTCTGCGGGGCGGCACCGGCCCGGCCCGGACACCGCTTTCTTATCGCCGTTTCGGGCTTTGTTTCTCCGGCAACGCCAGCACGGCACCCCAAACCCCCCAGGGCGAAGGGAGCCCGCGAGCAGCCGGGCCCAGCCACCCCCCTCCGACCCTACAACGGCCCCCTCGGCTCCCCCGGCTCCACGCAGGGCCCCCTCGGCATCCCCACCCCTTCCACCGTCTCCCCTCGGAGCCCCCTCGGGCCCCCCACCACCCCCACCCGGGTACCTCGACACTGTCCAGCTGCCTCACCACGTGCTCGCGGCAGCACCGCGGGCACGGCGCGGCTCGGCTCGGCTCGGCTCGGCTCGGCTCGGCTCGGCTCGGCTCGGCTCGGCTGAGCAGCCGCCCGCTGGACCGCGCCTTCCCCCCAAGCAACGTCGCTCCACTGCGATTTCGCGCTGGCTGCCATTTTCCCCCGGCCCCTTCCGCTTCCTGAGCGCCTCGTCCCGCCCACGCCTCGCGCCCATTGGTCGCGGTCCCGGCGCCCGCCCCCATCCTTGGGAAGCCCCGCTTCACTGGCCTCTCGCGCCGTCAGTTCACACGACGTCCCACCCCGGCGAGGCGATCCGACCAACCGGAGAGCGGCGAGCGATCCGACGAATCGCAGCGCGGCACCCGCGCTGTGATTGGCCCACCCTCCTGCCAATCCGCCCGGGAACGGTTGCCATGGTGTAGTACCCCGGCGGGGGCGCGGGGCCGTCGCCCAGGTAACGGGGCCGTGCGGCCGGGCCTGCCGGCGGGCAATCACCCGAACTCGGCTTTTCTTAAAAACTTCATAGATTTGTGTGCGACAGCACAAAATAAACCTGTTGCGCGGCCCGGCCCCCCCCGCAGCGCTCCGTGGGGTTCGGCACTTCGAGGGCGGGCGGGGCTCCCGCAGCTCACGTGGGCCAGCCTTCCGGGGGGGCGGGAGGCGTCTCCCCGCCCGCAGTACCGGTTTTTGGTAGAAAAGTGGACACGTTAGGGGTCAAACATTAACTCTACTGACACGACATATTACTAAAAATGCAATAATTCACAGGAAAATAAAAGCCTATTCCCAACGTGCTCATAAAACCAGAGAGGAGAAGCCCCTGCCCCTGCAGAGGGTGGGAGCCCGGCCCCGGTGCGGGTCCTGCCGCCGCCGTGTGCCTCGCGCCCCGCTTTGTGTCACCCCCCTGGGGTGTCCCTGCCCTGCACCCGCTGTGCCAGAGCCCGTCAGCCCACCCAGCCCAGGTATTTGTGTGCTGACTCCCTGGAGCCGGGCGCCAGGCATTTAACAACAGCCAGTACACCTCACTCACACACACTCACACACACTCACACGTTTAAAACATTCGGGGAGGGTACCTGATCAGCATGCTCGTTAGTCACAAAGGGGGGGTATTTCAGCATTATAACTACCCAAGGTTAGTCTGGGGTACACTCTTGGCTCGAATTTGGTCCAGAAGTCACTTTTTGCCATCTTATGTCTAAGTCAGCAAACGCATAGGCACCTCTAAGATACACCGGTTTGTTTCACATCCTGGCCGAGGTTAGGTATCTTCCTCGATGCCTCAACCGCGTCCCAGCCGAAACTTCTTGATAAACTTTTAACGGTGTTCTTTAGATGTCAGTCGCAGCCTCAGTCCTGGTCCCAGGACTCAGCCCCGGCTTCATCCTCTGGACCTGCCCTGCTGTGGTGGTGAACACTGTGGCCCCTGGCCCACAGCTGCATGGTGGCCATCAGCCCTGCCACTCCACACACTGGTCACCCCCAGGCCCTTGGCCCACAGCTGCATCCTGCAGAGAAGATGGGCCATTGTCACCAGCCCTGCTGGGGACAGCATAGGGGTGCTCCCACTCCTGAAAGCAGCTGGAAAAAGGCTAAAGGGCGATGCACGGGGAGGGAAAAGGGGATGGGAAGAAGGGGAGAGAGGTTTGGAGTGTAACGGTGAGGGGGAGGAAAACATCAGCAGGTGACAAGGACAACACAGGACTCTGTTAAAAATGTGCCTTCTTCCATCACTGAATCCTAGCTTACGCATGTGTGAGGCAGAGGTGTCTTTCCTACATATATGTTTACCTTTTTTACTTTGCAGTTTGGGTCATTTCTGACACTGTTTATTCTCTGCTCCTGTAAGTCACTTCCTTCTTTTACCACAAAGTGATAAGTCCCTGTGACAGCTTAATCGGGCGGCTTTTCTCTGCTCATTTTCTTTTCTTTATTGGTGTTGCTCCAGCTCCCTGATGAAGATCTTCAAAAACAATATGCACAGAGTGTTTTCAAAACAGGAACTATCACCCTATAGCTTGCTGGTTTCCCTTAGCATCACGGCTGCTCTCTGTTAGGAAAACGACTGATTTCACTTGCTGAAAATGACTGATTTACTTCTATTAACCCCCTTACACTTCACATGCAAATACGTACACCATAGACCTGAGCGGAACCCAAACCCTTTCCAGCAAAGCATTGCACTCCGTGGGTCTAGAGGATGGGGCGGCTGGGGGAGACAGGACCGGGCTGTAGGGAGCAGACAGGCCCCTGTGCTCCCAGGGGCATGGGACGGAGCACTGCTCCCTCAGACCCACTGCTATTTCTGACATTCTTGTGCTACGCGACAGGGTTCTTCCGTCTCTTCTCAGACTCTTTGCTGTGCCTGAGCGATGCATGACCCTAGAGCCTGACGATATCATCCTTTGGCCGTTTTTCCAGCCAGAGCACAGCAGAAGGAGGTTCTGCCTGCTCACCTCCCTGCCCTACGGTTGCACCGGTCTCAGGATTGTCCTTGCGCTGTTCTTCCAGTGCCAGTGCTTTGTAGTTCACCCCCTGGATTCTTCTGTTCCATGCCACTTTCCCCACTGCAGAAGTCACCTTTCAAGGGCTGTGAAGCCCTTCTGCTGTGCACGATTCCCTCACAGCTCTCGAAGTCCCGTTAGAGCGAAAGGGGGCACTCTGGCACTGCGGTCCCGTCTGTCCGGGCTGCGTCTGTCTGCCTGAAAAACGCTCCGGAGCACGAGAGCCCTGACCAGTCATCGTCCATCCATCAGCGGGTGGTGAATTCTCTGGTGTGCAACTGGCTGCCTGTGTTAGGAATCCTTCTGGATAAATGGACGGCAAAGACATGCTCCTCAGGTGTGTGTCCTTCCTTAAAGTTGCTTTAAACTGTCTCTTCTCCAAGGAGAGATGAGCGTTCCCATCAATGGCCAAGGCACAGTCCGTCGGTCTGTCTCATCCTTCTCTGCTGCTCCTTCTGCTTCCTCCTGCCCAGGGAACTTAAAATTAACTTGCCAATGAAGCGGGTAGTGGGGGGCACTATTTTTAACCTAACTCGTTGCATGGTGCCACAATCATTTTAAAGCCACAAGGGTGGGAGTGAATGGCCCCTGTCACAGAGTGTGCCACCACTGCAGACATGGCATGTCTGTGCCATGAAGCACTGCCCACACTCTTCCCTCAAAGCTTGGGTGCTGCGGGCCACCAAGGACAGAGCCAGGCTGGTCCTGCAGTGCTTTCACCTCTCCCGGGCAGCACGAGCTTTCTCCGAGCCCCCTGTGCTGCCACCGCTGAGAGCTTGGCTGGCCTCCTACCCTGTAGGGCTTTCCCTCCTCTCTCCCTGTACCTCCGCCCCACGTGCCCAGATTCCGCCGTTTCTTTATGTTCCACACTGGCTGAGCAACGATAGTGTGTTTGAACTGTCACTTCAGCTGTGGTTTTTTGGTTGTGATTCTTGCTGCTCATCCTTAGTGCTTCCTTTCACCCACCTGAGGACAGGCACAGGCACTCACCAGAGGCCACCTCTGTGTGTCCTGCAGTGTCTTCAGCTGTAGCAAAGAAGGGATCAGCGCTCAGACTAAGCCCAGTTTTTCATGGCGCCACTCTCCATAACCAGTCAGTTTTACCCTGGCTCACCAAACACAACTTGCTCTTTTGGTGGACAGGCTCCCCAGCTGCTCTCCATGTCTGGTACCCCCCAGAGCAGAGGGAGCAGGAGCTGAGCTCTTTAGGTGACTCCTGCGATCATGGTATCCCACAGCAAGAACACTCACCTTGGAGAGAGGACTCCGGGTTCCTTGTCTCTCTGTTCCTAGGACTATAATGTTTTATTAAATAATCATACAGGCATAAAATACAGGGACGGTTCTTGGACCAGAGACCAAATGCAGCTCTAGCTCCCAGCCTGAGGGTCTTCTCTCTGACTCTTTTTCTGCATAATGCCATGTTTCAGAGGTAAAGAAGTGGACACCAAGAACCATTCCTTCCCTTTTCTTGTAGAAAGACATGGAGGTTTGAAACGTGCACGCTTCCTGGAGTTGAGGAGAGAATCGGACTGGCTATCTTGCTTCTTGAGCCTGTGCTTTAGTCACAGGACTCATTGGGACCTGGGGGAGATGCTGTTGGACATTAGGAGACACCCAGGTTTGACAGCATTTATTACACTGGGAAAACTCCCCGAACTGGAAAAGCACATGTGCAAAGCCCCCATGCCTTCCATGCCTTAGGGCCAGATGGTTCTCAGACGAAACACAGCAGAAACCCAGAGTCAGGAATCAGCTACGGGGCACGGCAGGGACCCATGGCAGAAAGCTGTCCCTGGCGCTGTCTCATCTGGGGTACAGATGATGCCCCATCTGAACCAAAATGATGATCCCAAAGTGCTGCAAAGGGTAGCAGCAGAGGGGATCAGCCGCCACTTCTCCTTCCTCGGCCACCAGCAGCCACCGCAGCCACATCCTCGCTCCACACGAGGTAAGACCTGAATAGATGTGCTCTATAGGGAAAGGCAACCTGCATGCTCTTATAATAAATTTATATAGTAGAATTATATTGTGTTATTTAAATAATACCATAAGATAATCACATAATACTTGTATAAGATATTGTATAAGCATCATAGATAATATGCAATAGATATATCTAATATTTAGAATAAATATAATATGTAATACATTATAACAAAGTTAGACTTTGTTATTTATAAAATATTATCATATCAAGTTATGATATCTAATGCTTGCATTGAAAATATAATAATTTCCTTATAATCGCGTAAGGACAATGTCACTACGGAAATGGGTAAATGCTAGAACAGGGCCCCAGAGGGGTTGTGGGATCTCCATCCCAGCAGATGCTCAAAACTTAAAGGCCCTGGACGACGGGACAAGGCTGTGAGCAAGCTGCTGTGACTCAGCTTGCTTTTAGCAGAGAGTTACACAGGAGCCCTCCAAAAGTCCTGTCCCTAGGTATGTGACTGATTTTTGACCCCTGGTAGCACTGCAGCCACACAATAAACTGTAATACGCACATGCCAAGCGGACTGGGGGTTGCCTAGGTCTTCCAACATCCATGTTTCTCCAATGCATCTCAGATATTTTGTGACATGAGCTGTAAACGAAAGGAGGGAAAAGAGTGAGAATTAAAGATCAAGGGTCAGACACTCAGTCCTGCCTGCTCAGCTGCTGGTATCGGGACAGCCTGTGGCTGTGCATTCACCGTTAATAGCAGACATACTTTGTGCCGCTATACTCCGCAAGCAAACGGTCAGTGTGGTCAGACGGCTAAAGTGGTGTCTGTTTGACAACACTCAGAACTCAGTTCTTGCAAACCAAAGGCCTTATCCTGCTGGCCAGGCAGAGCTCGGTCTCCAGGGGGACTTCACGGGACTGAGAGGTACCGGATGAGCCCCCACGACAGCAGCACTACCCAAGCAATGAGGTCAGTACAGGATAATGGGGAAAACTGAACTCCGCTGCAACTAAATGTCATGTTGATAAACGCAACTTCACCGGTTTTTATAAACAAAATTAAACTTAATTTGCTTCACAGTAGCTAAGGTGCCGTTAATTCAAAACCCACAGAATAACTCACTGGACACAGTTAATAGTCAGCAGACCACATAGGCCAGGCTTTGAAAGCATTTAATATTCACTGAAGTGCTGCTTGTATCCAATTATAACTCACTACTTGCCATCTTAATAATTTAAATCTGTCCACTCTTTAGAGAGAAAAAAATGCACTAATCAAAGACATGAATGCACCTTTTGCTTTTGACAGCATTAAATTAAAACTAAATGGTAGATCTTGAATGAGTTACTCTGCAAGAATAAAGGCATTAATGAGGTAATTTCATTATGGAGGCTCATCCAAGCCTATGTGAAAACAAGGGAAGTAAATGGAGAGGAAAGCCGCCGAGGAAATTAGGGTTCCTTCCACACTAATTAATGTTTTGGGGCATTTAGTACAGGCAGCAAATTAACTGCTCCAAAGAACTCCATTGAAAAAAAAAATACATTGTTGCCCTGCCATGTAATTAGAAGACAGTACAAGCAGAACACTTAATGAGTATAAAGCCAGCCTTTAACTTATTCTGCCCAGCTTCTGAAAACATGCCATTGTGGAGGCCTAAGTTTAAGGAAGCACTAGGCGTACAATATAGGATTGTTTAGGTCCTTCTGTTCGGTGAGCTGTAAACAGGTAGCCCTGAATGAGAGACTCTGAGACTCCTGGGAGGCCCGGCTTCCCAGCAGAAGGAAAAAAAAAAAAAAAAAGTCTTAAATGCATCCAGAGAGAAGGAAAAAAGGTGAATAGGCCCAGCACAGCCAGCGCAGTGAATGCTCACCGCTGTCTTAAGTGATTACATGATGTTGTGCCACCCCCTCTCATTGAGTTATCTTTACACTGCTTTTGTCTCCTCTAATTGGAGCTGATGAGGTGCTAATTGGTTGCTTTTTTAAAAAAGCACTACTTAAGCACTGGCAAACAGAGTAAGACAGCGTGAGTGGAGTTAATGAGGGCTTAGCAAAAGAAAAAAAACCCACCCAAAAACTAGCCAACCTCAAAAACCCCAAACCTAAAACAGCCCCCCACATAAATGTGTACGCAAACACATATGCAGGCATGCCTTCCTGCAGGTATAAACACAAACGTGAGGGGAAATGATTGAATTTAGGTAAACGGCTCTGAGGATGATCTGAAAAGTCCCTTCCAACCTAGGCAATTCTAGGATTTAAGTTCTGTGAGAAAAGTGTCAATACCAAGAATAAAGAAATGGAGTGGCTTTGGCTGGTGATCCTGGCACCCAGAGGTGTGCCGGAGGCGGCTGTACCTGGCGGCATCACTTGCAAGCCCGGTGCCGTGCACGGTGCTGCCCTGCCAGCCCAGCCCTCCATCGCCACCATGATGCTGCCCAGCCCTCCATCACTGCCCCCTTCGCAGCCCAGGCAGATGCCGGCATTTTCGGGGTGTGAGAGCTGGGCCCGCCAAGCCACCGTCGGGCAGCCCTGTCAAGCTGGGGCGGATGTGGGACGGCAGCCACGGGACAGGTGACACCGAGGTGGCTGCAGAGTGTGCCAGCAAACGTCTTTGCTCTTAAACTGAGGTGCAAGCAGGCTGGAGTAGCCCAAGCATCCGTGTCCCGTTTAGCAGCACGGCCTGCAGTCCGTGCCAGCCCTCTGCAGCAGAAACGCCCGGGCTTTGGGGCAGGGCAGGCTGGGCTCTGCCTTCCCGGCTGCTCCAACCGCTGGGAAACCGTGGGGCTTTGAGCAACCTGCTCCAGTGGGAAGTGTCCCTGCCCATGGCTGTCCCTGCCCAGGGCAGAGGGTGGGACTGGATGGTCTTTAAGGTCCCTTCCAACCCCAAGCGCTCTGTGTTCCCAGCACACTGGTCTGAGCGCCTGCCCGGGAGCGGGCAGGAGCTGGGGCCGCGGGGGAGGCTGGCACGGAGCGCTCCCCCGGCCCCGCCGCCCCGTCTGCAATTAGCACCGAAACTGGCAAAGGGGCCTTTAGTCACTGAGCTCCTGTCACCTGCCTCCTGTTTTACCTCAAACCCAGACAAATGTACAGCCATGATTTATGGGAAAGCAGTAACACGTATTGGGGGATGCTTCCGAACAACCTCATTGTCAACAAATGGGCTTGTATTAATAAAATAATCTGTAAAGCGTTACCTTTAAAAACGTTTAAATGCTTAGTCTTTTGGTAATTTGGGGTTTTGAAAATATTCTTCATATAGTTACTTAACCTGGGTATGTAATCGATAACTTTGACAACGTTTTCAATAACAACTTGGATACGGAAATACACTGAATATTTTTAACCCCATGTAAAAAGAAAAAGATTTCTTTTTAAATGCTTTGCGTGGTTTTACCTTTTTTTTGGCTGGCTTTATGCTAAGTATTGTGAGTAGAGTATATCGTGTTAAACCTGTAGCTACTACAACTAGATCCAGAGCTCCTAGTTTTGCCATACCCATATGCGTTTCCCAGAGAAGGCTTTGAGTACTGTCCAGCACTCTGCATTTCACCTGTATTCTGCAGAGGGGTTGGTACTGCCTCCTGCATTTCTAGACCAATTCTGAAGTTCCCCGCTACTCAAAGTATTCTGAGTCCCAAAGGAGAGCTCAAACAGTACCTGGTCTATTGCTGGTGTTGCAATACACAAAAATAATTCTGCAAGCTTTTTGAAAACGACACTGCAAATGCCCGAGTTAAACACAGTCTTCTGCCGTTTCGGAATTTGCTTACACATAGTCTGCGCAGACATGTGGGCGTACAACGCTTTTTCAGTAGCTGCGAGGCTGTGTATTTTGCGAGTGGGTGGCACCTCTGGGGCTCCAGGGAGAGGTTGCCCAATGATAAGTTTGTCCTCTCTGTCGCAGGCTTGGTACCACCAGGCAATTCTCTAAATCCTTTAAACTCCTCTGCTGAGCAGTCTCACGTTGGGCAAAAAGAGGAAAGTGGAGTGAAACTGTAAAACCTACAGTCGGCTCAAGAAGACAAAGCACCTTTTAATTAAGACAACTCAGATGATCTATTTATGCTGAAGAGAAATAAACAGTCAGGGGTCCCCCTCTCCTCACTTCTGTTCTCTTTTTTTTTTTCTTTTTTGCCTGTGTATAACCGCAGTTAGAAAAACCAATTAGTTTGCAAACAGCCGGTTGGTTACTCGGGTATGTGTTTATGCTGGGTAATTTGTACCCCTATTCACATTCTAAACCGGATTCTTTTCACTCTAATGCATGGTCACTTGCTTTTCTTTCTGTTGTCATGAAAACGAGGGATTTCTTGCTGGCTGGTAGAAAGAAACTTCCTAGTGGACAAAATTGCAATTAATTCCCCTAAACATGTGTTCCTAGAGCCATCCATCTATAGAATAGGCAACAAAGCAGAGCTCCTTGCTGTAAGAAGTCCTAAAAGACGCACAACTGAAGCAAAGCTTGGATCCTGTAAGGCTAATTAAGCAAATATATTATTTTTGTTTTCTTTTGCAATCCATGCACTCAAAAGTCTTTGCGTGTTTCCGAGGCAGGTATGACCGTGCCTGCAGAAGCCTGGGCTTTCGTCACTGCCACCTGCTGTGCCCTCACCCAGAACTTGCAGGAGGTAGTCCCTCGGGTTTCCTTTGTTTCCTAGGGGATTAATAGCTCCTGCTTTGCCACAAGCTGGTGTGACATGAGTTGTGAAATTGCACGCTGTGTGTGCCAAGACGTAATCCTTAAACACGTTCTACCCTCTTTTACACTTCCTCCTCCAGTTCATTTTTGGCCTTGCTGCTGTTGGGAAAGATGCTTCCCAGGCCCCCTCCCTCCCTAATGACCACAGCCAACTGTGCACCGATTTAAGTAGGCACAACCTTAATTTTCTGAAGGTGAAGGTGATCCTATTCTTAAGGAACAAAGAGGCAGGAGGGCTGGGGTCCTTCCCCAGCTCCCGGTGTTCCCGGTCCTGATGAGTGGTGGCTTCGTTGCCCTGGTGGCTGCTTCATCTGCTGCAGCTCAGGGCACATGCGGAGGATGAACTTGAGGCACATGCAGAGGACACAGACTTACCATGCCTGAGGAGGGGGAGAGGTAGGAACCATTTACCTGAGCCGGCGGAATGGCATATCTCATCAGCTGCTGCTAATGAGGCGGCTAAAGGTGCCTTCAACCACCTCCCCTTGTTGGCAGGTTTGGATCTGGAAACATTCTCTTTTCCTGCAGAAGTGGTGAGTAGTTCAGTGGTGGCAAAGTGTGTGGAGTACCTGTCATGTGGCAAAGGCAAAATCACACGTGTGATTAGTGTTGCACCTGCTAGAGCAGAAGCATCTTTTGATTCCTGCTGGGAATTGTTCCTGAATGCATTTCCAGGCAACCTCATCTGTGAGCCCAAGCCAGTGGCTCCTGCCATCAGTGACAATAAATTTCTCATCTTTGACCTCGGGGGGAGTGTGGCAGCTCTGCCTGGCGAGAAGTGGCAGACGGCAGCCTGTGCTCCGTACAGTGGCACAGCACCTTGTGCTGAAAGTGGGAAGCATCAAAGCCACTCACCCACCACTGCTGCCACCAATATTGTCCCTGAGGAAAACAAGTGGCAGAGGGGAGGCAGGTAAACGAAACCTCCCTGCCTTTCCCTGTCTTCCTTCCCACTGCTTTGTCCCACTGAGTCTGAAAACGGCTCTTCCTCAATATTGATCACTCTGGAAATGTTAGCTCAGCACAAATTCACTTGGGCTGACGTTTAATGGGTAAGTCCTCTCAAAGGGAAGTAAAGCCTGTTCACAGACTTCATGAGAAGGGAAAGAGCACGAGGGGTGACAGCAAAGGACTCTAACATACAACAGGCAATCTTTGAAAGTGAAAAATTGCTGTTTCCAAAGGAAATACCTTAGAAGTATCACAGAAGGCTCCGAAAATACACAAAGCTTGGAAAGAATCCTTCCTAGGGAAGGGTGGGCAGGTTTTTACTCCCGTCCTTTCAAACCTCTCCTCTGTGCAGGCTGCCCAGGGCAGAGGCTGGTGGTGAGCAGGGTCCAAAAGCTGAGTGCAGTGTGCCCTGGCCTGAGACACCATAGGCTCGGCAAGCGGTCGGAAAAGCTACAGGGTCGACGGTAATGGTAATATTGTCAGCTGGACTCACTGTCTTTAAAAGAATATATTGTGTTGCCTGAAATTGATGAGAGCAAAAGGAAGGGCGTGCTGTCAGTAAAGTGCACAAAGCAAAAGACACCAGGTTTTTCAGGCTCCGTCTTCTGTTTGCACTTGTGGGCTCTGCCAAAAGAACTAAGAAATCTCTCCATCCTTTAGCTAATACTGGATGCTAAAAATATGAGGGGTGTGAACCCACACTGCAACAGTTGCCGTCAAGGCTGAAACAGGCTTTGCAGCTTTCAGTGTGACTGAGGAAAGGTGAGTGAGACACGGCCAAGGTTGCTGGGAACCAGCTGGAAATGGAAGGTGTGGGCTCTGAATGCAACCAGGAAAAATGCAGCTGAGTCCACGGGGGCTCGGCTGAGCAGGGGAAGGGTGTACAAGGATGGATGGGGTGGGTTCTGGAAACCTCCCATGGGGCCTAACGTCAGACCCAGCACAGTGAGAGGGTTCCGGTGCAGCCCCGTGGGCTGTGCTATGTGTTTTCTGGTGTAAGGAGCCCTGACAGCCTCAGTCCTTGGACCAGGGTGGTGGGAGTGTGTCTCTGTGTGTGTCTGAATGCCCCAAAATCTGCACATTTCTCCCATGTCAGAGAGCTGGTCTCGTCAAAACTAAATTCAGTGGGGCTTTTATCTGGCTAGTTATCCCTTTGGGTAAATCACTGAGAACTCCTTCCTGCTCACATACAGAAATTAAAGTGGAAAAGCCTGCAGTGCTCATGCTTATGTTGAAAATGATCTGGATGGTTCTCCTTCCGTCAACCAGTGCTTTAGGGATCATCCCTTACATTGTCCTCCCCATTGAGACTGGCCGTTGTATTGCAGCACCTGAGAACATGTCCGGCTGCTGCGGGAAGGCCAATTGTCAGGAGGCAGATAGATATACCGGAGAAGGCAAACACGAAAAAGCAGGGAGGTGAGGTAAAACACACAAGAGAACAGGATTGCAGCAGAGGCTCGGCTCGAAGTCTGGGGTGGACACCTGACAAGCGAAAGGGAATCCTCACACAGGCAGAAGAGAGGCAGCAGTGAGAAAAGCTGCGCTGTGCGGAGCATCACATGAGCAGTTCCTCCAGGGGCCGCACTCAAGGAGCCAAAGTTCAAAGCCAGGGATGCTTCCATGTTTTTCATGGTTCACTTCCAGGTCATTTGATTGAAAAGATTCTAAATTTGACAACTTCTAATGTTCAAAGAGGCTCAGATGGTTTTAAATCCATTCAGCTCATCTCTGCTTGAGATAAACATGAATGGGTCAATTGTTCATTTTAATAAAATTTGACTCAAAGATAGCCATTCAGAGCCGCAGAAGGGCGTGTTAGGAGGTGGTGTCTCACTCCAGAGGAAAGTGAGGACATTCAATTTTTAAAATGCTCGATAAAATCAGGGAGAAGCTCCACGGGGCTGCTCCCCAGCCTCTCATCCCCCAGTTTGTGTGTACAACCAGGATCACCCTGGTCCAGGTGCAGAATCCAGCACTTGCTCTTGTTAAACGCCCCACAGTTGGTGACCGCCTAGCTCTCTGGTCTATCCAGATCACTCTGCAAGGCCGCTCTGCCCTAAAGGGAGTCCACAGCTCCTCCCACTTTAGTATCATCTGCACACTTACTTAATGGACGTCCAGTTTCTGTGTCCAGGTCATTTATAAAAACACTGAAGAGAACTGGCCCTAAAATTGAGCCTGGGGAACCCCACTGGTGAGCGTCCGCCAGCCTGGTGTCACCCCATTTACTGTAACCCTCTAAGCCTGACCTGTCAGCCAATTGCTCACCCAGCACATGATGGAATTGTCTTGCTGGATGCTGGACACTTATCCAGAAGGATATTGTCAGAGATAGTGCCAAAAGCTTTGCTAAAATCCAAACCCACCACATCTATGGGCTTCCCTTGGTCAACTAGATCGAGGACCTTGTCATATAAGGGAATTAACTTGGTTAAGCAGGACTCTTCCATCATGGATCTGTGCTGGCTTTGACCAGTGACTGCACTGTCTCTCAAGTGTTTTTTAGTAACTTCCAGAATAACCGTCTTCGTAATTTTACCAGGCACCGAAGTGACACCAACAGGCCTGCTATTACCAGGGCCTGCCTTCTTCCCCTTCTTGAAAACTGGGACAATATTTGCCAGCTTCCAGTCGGCTGGGACCTCTCCGGACTCCCAAAACCATTGGAAAATACCAGAGAGAGGTCCTGCGACGACGTGACCCAGCTCTCCCAGTGGCCTGAGATGGATCTCACGCCACTCTGCTCGACCGTGAGATACTCCCACCAATCTCCAGTGGACATTTATGAAAGCTAAAACTATCAAAATAGCAATTGCTACCATGGGACTTCTATAAGCCAAATTTAGATTAAGTCATTTGATTTTCCAAACATGTTAAGCTCTCAGCAGCTCATTTATTCATGTGTTTGTGGATGTAGCCTCCCAATTTATGCATCCTTTTGAAATCTAGCATCTTATACTAAGTGGGGTGTAGAAGGGCTGATGCCTTTTGTTAACTGATGACTACGCATTATTTCTAAGGTTTAGTCTTGATCTGGAAATAATAATTAGCAAATTGTGTTCCCTGAAAAAAATGTGTCTGCGATGGCATCCGTGAACTGGTGCCTTGCCTTTATCTCATGCTCATGTCATTTGGTTAACTAACCTGCTATTATTTGGGGAACTGGAGCAGATACAAACATAAATCCATCTGCACAGTGAAAAGCTTTTGCTTCCTTTGCTATGGGATGCCAGCATCAGCAGTATTTCCTTAAGAAAAGTGAAAAAAAGAAGGCTGGAATCATTTTAGAAGTCAAGAGCTTGCTGAACAGTAACTGACACCTATATGGAAACTGCAAAGCCTCACCATAACCTGTTTGTGCATTTTCCACCACTTATGGAGTGTCTGAATTAATCCCAGGGTTCATCTGTTACCCTTGGTAAAATTTCACCTGGTACATTTGCCAGATCAAACACTGAACTGAATCCGGTAAAGCTAAATGCTTTCTTTATACATAACTTTTGCAGCGGTGTTGGGATTCTGAGACTGCCTCAGCACACTAATATGACCCAGAGCGGGCAGGTACCAACGCTGCTTCCCAGCCCAAGCTCTGTTGAGTCAGGCAGGTTATGTTTGTTAGTCTCAAGATAAATTCATACCGCAGAACCTGCAAGTGATTTTTGGCATGGCTGAAAGCTTTACACGGGCTGGCTCGGCAACAGAGTAAGGCGCACCCCGATGACATGTGGGAGACAATTCACAGCCGAGCGGTACGTCAGGGAGCATTGACTGCAACAGGCAGCCTCGCCGTGCTGTCTGAATCTGGACACCTCATTCCAGAAACTCTGGTGTTAGTCCAGACTGCAGGAACCACAGACACCCTCACCGATCTGTGGGTTTTCCAAGCTCCAGATGAACTTTTTGTTGATGTACTCAGGACTTTTATGGCTACTTTTGATTCTTTGCAATCAAAATAATCAGAAAAATGATGTCTTTGTGCCTATCTGTACAGCATTTTCACATGCAGACAAAGTATTACTTGCAACACTGCTACAGCCATTGCACTGTAGTTGTAAAAACACTTGAGGAACTGAATACTATTACTATTACTAAATACTAAATACTGCTATTCTTTAGCCTCGAAGTGTGAAATATGAAGAATAAAGCAGAGGAATGGCTATCATGGGCAGGAAGGAAGGAAGGAAGGAAGGAAGGAAGGAAGGAAGGAGGGAGGGAGGGAGGGAAGGAAAGGAGGAAGGAAGGAAGGAAGGAAGGAAGGAAGGAAGGAAGGAAGGAAGGAAGGAAGGAAGGAAGGAAGGAAGGAAGGAAGGAAGGAACTCTGAGGACCGCTCTGTGCTGCCCAGCGGCAGCAGACACGGCAGTGCAGAGCCTGCTTCCAAATGACCCTGGTGCAGGGATGCTGCGGCCTCGTCAGCACCCGCTCCGGGTACCCAGCTGCTGGAACAAATGCAAAATATCCACTAATATTTTGCATACATTCTCCTTGCCACTGCTTAAACTCATTACTTATTTAAGATCATTCCATTTTTTCCAGCTACCCATGGACACAGAAGATAAATCCCCTTCTTCGGGGGGGAAGGTTTGTTGGTTTTTTGGAGGGTTTTACCAATAAGTTTTAGGTCCCAAACTGCTGTGGTCACAGGTTCTCAGCTCACCTTCTCCACAGTCTTATTTCTACTGACAGTTCTCCTGTGCACGTTTGAGAGAGCAGAGTGTCTGAATTCCCCAGCGCAAGCAGAGCTGCTCTAACGCCAAACGGCCTGCACTTATGCCAAGTTTGCACATAAAAAACCCCAACAAACCAGAGATAAGGTGGCATCAAAAACTGTCCTAATTTATATTCCACAACAGATACACATTTCCAAAAAGCATGGCACAAAGTTAGAGGTACCTGTATCCCAGACGCAAGCGTGAGTCAGTTGTCACAGTATATTGTACCACATGAACGTCACCCGATTGTAGCAAAACGTAGAGAACGAGGGTTTGCTTTAGAGAAAGCTGTGAAAGAGTACCACTCTTTCTCTCACAGATGACAGGAGACAGCTACGGTAGAGCGAGCTGAGAAAGCATTTAACATCCAACGGGCAATTCCTACCCTTTGTACTCTGTGATATTTCTGTTATGCTGCTGTGTAGCACAACGATCTGATTCCTAAATGTTTCTTGCATTGTGCAATGCCCACATATTAACAGAAAATGTTAACTTATCTGCTTGTTAAAAAGCCTCTTCCACTGGAAATTTTGTATATTTTTATAGGAATAAAAGCTGGTGAGAAAAGGAATTTCTGAAATTGGGGAGATTAATTTTAAATTAGACAGAAATCTGAATATTTCTCTGGAATTAAAAAGATGGCTTTGTTTCCAGAAGATTAAAAATGCTGAATTTCTATAGTGTTCCTTTGGTTAATGAATGACATTAAAATCCTATGAATATACATGGCATTGTATCAAAAGGAAACATATAAAAGTCAAAATATCCTATTTAAAAGTGTTACAGTGCTAAGATAAAAGATGTTCTGCCATCTAATGAAATAAGTCAGAATAATCTTCCCGTTATCCAAACTATAGCTGAAATAAATTACCTTAAAAAAATACTCAATTTTGCAATACAATGTTTTTTTTTCCCCCAGAAATCCTGTTTTGAAATGCTTTTATTATCTGCAGCTGAAAACATTTTGCTTGCCTAAGTCTGCTGCCGTGTTTGTACGTAGGGTCATTGCTCCCTTGGCTTGGCTACCTTCAGAGACAGATTAGTCGTAAGTATTGAAAACAAATTAAAAATTTACATCCAGCTCTGCAAGCTGCACAGGCCTACAGGTAGCGAGACATCTTAGAGCTAAATTCAAGTCCCCGAAAAATCAGGTGTGACTCCTGGATAAGCTGCACCTCCTCTGATTAGCTCTGAGACTCATTACTGTACACCCCCAGCATACAGTGCGTCTGGGAGTTTTTAAACACAGTAGGAAGAAAAGCAAAGGAGCTTTTCCCAGTGCCAGCAATATGTGGCCACGGAGCTATGGAAGCACAACCTCTGTCAAACCTGCTGGTTATCAGGAAGAGTGGGTGGAGACTGAGCCTACGCGCTGTTCATAAAGTGCCAAAATTAAGGTTATGATATTTGCAGGAAAAAAAACCCCAATGTGTAAGATTCCGTTTAAAAATATTAACATGTTTTAATTAATCAGCTTACGTTTGCTATGTATGAGCTGGCTGGGCATTTTAGCTGTGCCTGTGTCTCTCTGGTGATGTGTCCTCTGCTCTTCCCTCGGGTAGGTAAGAGAGGACAAGCAGGAGGAGAGAATATTCTGCTCTCCAAAAGAACGCCCAGCTACCAGGTTGCATCAAGCTGGAATTGGTTTCTCTCAGAGCGAAACTGAGAGGGGAACGAAAGTGTCTGAATGAGAGACCTCTCCTAAAAAACCTGACTTTGTTGTACCATTCTTCTGTGCGTTTGCCCTGCCAAATCTCCCATGAGATGAGTGCCCAGAGCCCTGGGAGAGGGCGAGTTCCACCCTCGCTCCTGGCAGCCCCGAGAGTGACTGCTCAGTGATAAATCCATCGGCTGGTTCCATTCCCACGCGTTACACAGGGAACAACCTCCCTCAGGAGCAACCTGGGGAGGGAACGAGCGTCCCGCATGGAGTCTGTGTGTTATCGCAACGGCAGCTTACGCAAACACTGACAGCTTCACACTGAGAAGCCCTGAAACCCAGGCATGACGACTGAAGCAATTTTAGCTTAAAAAAAAAGAGGGTTTGTCGAGCGTCATTGTTTTGGACTTTTCGTGACCTCACTTAGAATGGTCCCACTGCCTGTAACCTTTGTCTCCAGTATTTTCGGTGATAACTAGCTTTGTAGGCATGTGTTTTCTATCATCAAATCATTAAATGGTAATGCAATTGTTAGTTTCATTTCCCCAGTTCTAATACATTTTGCAGCCAGCAACCATTCCCAGTTCATTAACTGACTGACCTCAGCATTAACACCCCCTCTGCTCGCGTTGCCTTGGAAACAAAGCTTCCTGTGCGTAATCCAAGCTTATCTAGCTCTTTATCCTACATGTGACCCTTAATTACTTGCTAAATTAGAATGGTTTTCTGAAAATCACAAGAGGAGGTTAATATGTTCTTCCAGAGCTGGTCAAGCTGAGATGACACTAAATTCACAGGGAATTCAAATTACATGATCCCTGAAGGCGTCTCTTTGGGAGGGAAGATGAACTTTCCCAATGGGAGGCAGTGTGCCATGATAATGCCCCTGTCACTCACTTCCCTGGCCCCGCTTGCCCAGCCACGGCCTAATCCCATATCAACAATGCAGTAAGTAAATATCAGGTTGATTAATTATGGTGCAAGATTCAGTAACCACTTGTCTTCTGTAATTAACATTGTAATTGAAATTAAGTAATACACTTCATGCACAGATTTCTGGACTAGGACGAGGAACAAGGGGGAATCCTCAAGGCTGTGACAGCGAAATCAAGAAAATAATAACCGGGGTCAAAATATTAATTGTCTCTTTAAAATTGTGGTACCTGTTAAGGAACTCTTCAGTCAAAAAGAAAAATTACTTATTACTTCCAGATGTCTTGGAGATGAAATGGGGTTGGTTTGTCAATATATTGATTACCATTTCTGAAAATACACCTTTCCTTCACCAATTTGATAAATGGAAATCGTAAGAGAAGGTGATGCTCTCCAGGATGCCCAGTGGTTTCCTCTCCCGTGTTTCCAGGGGCACATTACTTAAAGGAGAGGGAATCTTTTGCTTACGTGAGCGGCTCTATAAAGCCCTGCTAAGGCTAAAATGCTGTCGCATGGCCTCAGAAACAAACAAAATCTGCTACTGCATTTGAATTCAAATGTAATTTTCAGGATAGAATTCAAGAAAGTTCTTACAAATACATGTTCCTCTAGTGAGCTGATGTAGTCAAAGCAACTTGAAGGGACAGCTCCCTGTCTCAACTGCTAATTTCTGTAATTTGGGAGTCTCACGTTTTCCCCTGTGTCACAGTGGATTGCAGGGCAGCCTCCAAGCCTGGAAAGAAGACTTTTAAAGGAGTGAGTTTCCATTTTCAAATGAGGTTTTAAACATCCTCGAGGCACGATTGCTAATACAGCTGAGTAACCATGATAAAATCTTTGGGTGCCATCCAGCTTCTTGAAAGCCGCCGAGGTGTTCACGTGAGCACACACACAAATACGCACACACCCTTTCTCCCTCCCTTAGAGTATTAGAGTTTATACATTTCGTCTTCACTGAAAAACCACCTTACTATCAGGACTGGCGGGCCCTATGACATTGGGAGGTATGAGGGGGCTCTCCAAGCATTTTGAATACTTTTTCCAACAGTTTTGATTTTCCTAAGTATGTAGAAAGCATTTTGAGACATTGACGCCAGATATCCAGTCTCTACGTTCAAGGTATGGGGAATTACAGAGACGGAACACAAGGTTACTGATGTTCAGTCACCTGTAACACTGAGAACAGGGAAATGAGCTTCCTTCCTCCAAAGGGTGCACCTTGGAGAAGGGTCAGGTCAGAAACCCAGGCCTGATCTTCACAGTCATTGCGGGAACCTCATGGTTACCATAAGAAATCAGACCCCCCAACGTATTCGAAGGGTGCTGAAGAGAGAGGGAGAAATGGAGATCCTGGTGTCTGGTGGCAGAGAGAGGCCTGACACAGAGTCCCCTGGGAACAGAGGAAAGAGACAGTTATCTTTGTCTCTCTGGTGATGTGTCCTCTGCTCTTCCCTCGGGTAGGTAAGAGAGGACGAGCAGGAGGAGAGAATATTCTGCTCTCCAAAAGAACGCCCAGCTACCAGGTTGCATCAAGCTGGAATTGGTTTCTCTCAGAGCGAAACTGAGAGGGGAACGAAAGTGTCTGAATGAGAGACCTCTCCTAAAAAACCTGACTTTGTTGTACCATTAGATTGACAATGTTACAGGGAATTAAGATAATCAGTTTGAAAACAAATTCTGGAGATCCCGAACATCTGAAATTTGTCTCCAGCTGCTCTTGAGCTATTTCATCTTTGTCCCTGGTTTATTTCTTTGTTTTATATCCTTTTGGTCTCTATCTTGGAAAAAGAAAAAACAAAAGCTGTATATGCCTTATAGTCTATTCCATTTCAGGACCCTAACAAAAGGTAAATGATCAGATATATAGGAATAGTTCCAACTCTGGGTTGCAATGGAAAAACTTTTCAGTTTCCTGTGCCAAAACTGAAGAGAATAGTTCAGAAAAGAAAGAACAGCAAAACAAACAAGAGTGCTTGAGGGATCCAGGTAGGCAAAGAGCAAGATCCTTCAGTTACCTCAGTGTTCCATGTAACTTGCCCACAGAAAGATTTTTAACTGTTTCCAAACGAATCCCCATCTATTGTTTGTAAGGAGATGCCTTTGCTGTTTCAACAAACACATCAAATTTGAAAATTGGAAGTGGGAGAGAGATGGCAAGAAGCACTTAGAGCTGTTGCTTTGATCACTACACAGAGCAAAAATGGATTAAAGACCTGTTCCTGAGTTGATGGTGGCGACTGTAATTCGGCAGCATAAAATACCAGTACACTTGGCAAAAGAGGTTTTTGCAGGTTAAAACTGCAAATACATGGGGAGGCGGGACAATGGAACCGCTAGTTGAGGACATGACCCCATCACAGGTCACAGTTCTGGATTGTGGTCGTAATGTGCACTGGTAAGAGTCCTTTGTGCACAGTAAATTCTGCACAGTATTGTCCATTCTAGAGAACAACTGGGAGAGCAACACTTTTGCAGACTCGGTACAATGACAAATAGGTCCACATTAACAGAACGTTCCACAAACTGCAAAGTACATGTCTACAAGCAGCCTGCCGAGAGACACCTCTGGCACAGACTCCATTAATGACATCTCAGTTATCAGAAATTAGATCTCAGAAGTTATCTCCGTGAGACCACAGTGACCGGGAACGTAGGCATTACAACCAACACGGGCTCTCATGAAGAATTCTCATGCATCAGCACTGCCGGGGGGCTCCCAGAGCAGCTACACACGTGTTCACATGTACGGGGCAAACCTCCTGGGCACCAAGAGGGACGGAAGTCTGAGAGTGTAAGTGCAAGGGCCACAACGGGAGGAGACGAAGAAAGCTCGTCCTTCACTGTTTTTTAAATCAAATATTTTTAAATTGGATATCCCTAGACGTTCTGTCACTTAGTCAATGTATGTTTAAAATATATGTTTATACATGTGCAAGTTTGTAGGTGTGCATATACATACGCACACACAGTTTAATTACTTCGTTTTCCTCTTCAGCTGAGGGAAATGAGTAGCTGAACCGCGAGTTACTGAAGTGCCAAGGAGCCATTCAGTACAGAGTGATTATACAACTAAGTGGCGTTTTCCTTTTCGACAGTACAGTAATTAAGAAATAACCATATGGTGATCTGGGAAACCCTGTTCCTTGACTGTGGACTGCTGTCAAGCACTCTGGAGTTCTGTATGCTCTGTGACAATTACGAAACAACTACGAAGTATTATATAAAACAAAGGGGCACAATCAGTCAAATGACAGGAGAGCTGATAGCAAGAATGACAGAGGCAAAAGTAGCTGCATACTGTTCTATTTTACATACTAAGTGGAGACATTTTAACATCACAAAGTTACGCAGTACAGCATCCGTTCTCTCACGTCATATGAAAGACGCACTTGCTTCTAAGCTAGTGCCTCTAAGTGGCTGAATTTCAGATCTGCTTCTGTGTGGGGGTGAGTGGGTCAGAGAGATTTGTTTCAAGGATAGCGCTTTTGGTTTTTTAGTTCCTTTCAGTGTGGTTTGGTTATTTTATTGGCATAAATTCCAAGATTACTGCCAAATGTAAAGCAGTCAGGACAGGGCCTCATGCTGTTCTGTTTGGATCTCTGACGCATATACCATTTTATCTTCCAGTGTCCTACAATTGTACCTGAAAAATTACTTTCTAGATCTTTGTAGAACAGAGAAACAGCTGAGTTTTCTGTGTTTAGTTAGCTGCCAAGAAGAGACTCCCAATTGCCTTAACATCTCCCACAGATGTACTCTAAAAAACTAATGTATTCTTAATTTAGAGATATTTTAAAATATAGCTGGATGGAAGACACTATACAAAACATCAAGTACTTCTTTATATTGCCCAGTATTAACTTATGAAGTATACTCAAGATACTTATATAAGTTATTCTAAAATTTACCTCAGACATATTTTGCTTGCACGTCTCATCTGATCAATATATTTGCCTAATCCTCTGTGTAACTCCGAAAGTGTACCTTTCCCAGCAAAAATGTAAGATTTTACTTTCACCTATGCTGAAGTAGATGTATGCCATTTTAAAAAAAGAACTTAATCTCTTCTGAATGACTCCAAGATCATCCTCTTCTTTAGCAGGCTCTGAACCTACTTACCGACTCTTGCTCATACTCACAGATTAGGTAAAAGAAGGATGTGAGAAACGAACAGATATGAAAAAGATACAACAAAACACAAGGGTGGAAAGAAACTGGAAAAAAACACTCCTGATATTTTCTTCTGGAATAAGGCTGTAAGACAGAGCGATAGATGGTATTTAGGAATAAAAAAGGAAGTTCTGTTAGTTCAGTCATTGGTTTAACAGGAGCAGGCTCTGGTTTGGTGGACTGTGGCTCCAGGGAAACGAAGCCGACACCAGCCCCTGCTCTGTGGTGCTGCACACACAAACATCCCTATTCCTCACCTTTACGAGCCCGACCCTCTCTGGGGCGGTGTCTGGATCACTAACCACCCAGAGCCACTGTCCACTCGCATCACCGAGGGCGAGCATCACCAAAGGTTTGCTTTGCGCACATCCATGGAAGGTTGGTCCCATCCCTTGTGAGAAACGGTACCCTTTTTCCTGCAGGATTTCCGACTAGCCTAAAAAGCAACAGATACAGCCCGTATAAGCGAGGTCTTTGCTAAAGACGTAATACTGAGGGAAAAGCACGGATTATTTACCCCTGAAACCCTGCCGACCGTTAACGGCACACAGCCGCGCGACAGGCCGCGGTGCGAGGGTCCCTCCCGCGGCCCTGAGGGGACGGGGAGTGGCCTCGGCAGCGCCGCTTCCCCGGCGGCTCGCACGGACCCGGGGCTGCTCCCTCCCGGACGCCGTGTCCGGGGCTGTCCGTGGCCCCTCCGCTCCCGGGGAAGCGCCATCCCGCGGGACCGCTGCAGCGACCTACCGACCGAAGAACGGCGTCCCCCCGCCGCGCACGAGCGGGAGCCGGCGGCAGCGCGGCCCTCACAGACGCGGGGCTGGCCCGCCGCCCCTCAGAACGGCCCGCCCTGGCCCGCTTCCCCTCAGAACGCCACGGCACGGCCCGCCCCAGCTCGCCGTCCCTCTGAACCGCCCGCCGCCCCTCAGAACGCCTCAGCCCAGCCTGCTGCCCCTCAGAACAGCCCGCCCTGGCCCGCAGTCCCTCTGAACCGCCCGCTACCCCTCAGAACAGCCCGCCCTGGCCCGCAGTCCCTCACAATCGCCCGCCGCCCCTGTCACCGGCCCGCCCCGCCCCGCCCCGCCCCGCTCCGCTCCGCTCCCCCCGGCCCCGCCCCGTCCGGGCCCCGCCCCGTCCGGGCCCGGCCCCCGCGCGCGCCCAATCGCGCGCCGCCCTGTTGGCTGTGCCCGGCGTCCGCAGCACGGCCCAAGATGGCGGCGCGCGCGCAGCGGGGCGGCCTGGCGGCGGCCCTCCTGGCTAGTGCCCTGCTCGCCATCGCCCGCCCGCCGCTCGCCCTCGGGCAGGCGGCGGCCACGGAAGGCTCGGCGGCGGCCGTGCCGCACCGCCGCTTTGAGTACAAGTACAGCTTCAAGGGGCCGCACCTGGTGCAGGCGGACGGGACAGTGCCGTTCTGGGTGCACACGGGCAGTAAGTGCCGGGTGGGGAGCGGCGGAGCCGCGCGGCCCTCGTTACGTGAGGGAAAGGCGCGGGAAGGAGCCGCCGCGGCCGGGCGAAGATGGCTGGGGCCGGTCACCCTCCGCTGGGCTCTGGGGACCGCCGGGGCGGCGGGGGCTGCCGCGGGCTGCAGCTGCCCGGGGGGAGCAGAGCCGCGGCGGGCGGGGGCCGGCTGGGTGCCCTTAGGCCGGAGCGGTGGCCGTGCCCCCCCGCCCCGCCGGGCCCCCGCAGCCCCGGGGAGACGGGGGAGGGGGAGCGGCCCCGGTCGGTGTGACCCCCGGTCGGCGTGACACGCTGCCGGGAGTGATGATGTGTCACTGGGCCAGGAGGAGCCCGGCCTCCCCCCCCCGCCCCGTGGCCGGCCTGAGGCCAGCGGAACGCGGGAGCTTCTGCGTGGCTGGAAAGCCTGTTGAATTTTCTAGTGTAAAAGCTTGAAATGGAAATTGTGCCTTGGCAAGTACGACTTTATTGGATGTAGTTTATGCACCGTCTGCAGTTATGGGTTAAGGATTCGAGGCATCTAGCCTTCCGTAAGCCCCCCCGTGTAAAGGTATTGATGCTTACTGTACATGAGGTCCTACCTTAGTACGGTTTCTCTGCAGTAACTTCTGCTGGGTTTTTATTTTTGGCAGATTTTAATTTAGTTTATTTTGGTTAGTTCATGAGTGTTAATTTTTGACTCTTATTTGACATTGTGCCACAAGTGACATGAAGGAAACTGTCTATAGATAAGCTTTTTTCCTGCTTTTTCTAAGCAGGTAGTCATACAAATAAATGTTATTTAATACAAGTGAATTAATCTCTCTAAATGTATGCCTATTATTCTTTAAAGCTCTTAAACAGGAAATTAGAACATCTGTTTTTAAAAAGCAGAACGGAAATCTGTGATTTGTGACAAATCATGTGGGATACATCTGAAAGCTAAACCTGATTATTTTTTTTCTTTTCCTAGTTAATTTAATACGTATCTTAACAGCAACACCAGTGTTCTAATTTGTATGTTGTGGTCCCAAGTGGAAGTTGATTAAGTCTGCTGTAAAGCTGTAGTAATGTGTGGAGGTTGGTTTGTTTTTTTTCCCCTCTCAAGTGGTTGAGTACTCCATTAAAAAGTTATTTTGAAAACCGGTAACTAGTTGAGGACACCAGAAAATTCTGTGAGTTTAGAAGATTTGTTAATCGACTAGTTAGGCACTTGCAATACTTCCTTTTTCATGTATTCCGCGTTGGTTCCTTTCCTTTCTAGATGCTATACCAAGTGCGGATCAGATTCGTATAACAACATCTCTGAAAAGCCAAAGAGGATCAGTGTGGACAAAAACCAAATCAATATTTGAATATTGGGAAGTTGAAGTGACCTTTCGAGTTACAGGAAGAGGCCGCATTGGAGCTGATGGATTGGTATTAAGAATTTGATCTCACTGAAAAAAAACAGGCGTGCTTTAAAAAGCGAATCTTGACTTACGACTCTTACTTGCTTTCTGTGACAGGCAATCTGGTTTACAGAAGAGCAAGGCTTGGAAGGTCCTGTTTTCGGGGCAGCTGATAAGTGGAATGGTGTTGGAGTTTTCTTTGATTCCTTTGACAATGATGGAAAGGTTAGTGGGAAGCAATCTCTTCTAGCAAAGATTATAAATTAATTTCCTGCTTGTTTTGTACGTATAACTTTGTGCAAAAAATTAGTATGTTATTTTCCTACTCTGTCCCCCTTCACTTTGAAGGGATAAATTAAAATAGGCAAGTTGCCCTTATAGTATTTTTACTAGACCTTTTCACACTTTTTTTTTTTAAGCTTGAACGTTGAAGCATGACACAATGAATCTCCACTGAACATTGGTTCATGTGTTAGGTTTGGAGGGAAAATACCATGTACCTGTACATATACAAGCTGAAATTTGGAATGCCAATGTTGATATATCTGAAGATGTGTGCTTTCGAAGAGGCATGTTGTACCAAAATATGACAGTGTAGAAACACAAATTTCTATGCCCGTCTTCAGAGATGCTCTTTTTCTTGGAACAAATCTGCCTTGAATAGTTTGAGAGCAAAAAATCTGTAGCAGATGGGGGTGACAGTTGCTGTTTTGAATTTCCAGTTTTCCAGTCCAGAAGGAGCCTGCAAAACTTTAACAATACGTAGTACGTCTGCTTTGCTTTTTTTTTTTTTTTTTTCTTTTCCTGCACTACTTTGGCTTGCTTTTAGATGTTTTAGAGACATTCTTGTAGGTGTACAAGCTTTTTTCCTAGAGATGGCTTCTGATATACAGCAAACTTCAACATATATAAATGTTGAAAGACTGAAGGCGATGTTTATCTTTCTGATCTTCAAAGATAAGACATAGAATTAGATTGTTTGATTTACTAAGAATTTTTAATCCTTTTTTTTTTTTTTTTTTTTTTTTTTTTCCCTTTTCTCTGACTTCTGGCATGAATATGGGCACTGGTGTAGTTTAGCTGGCTGAAGGTGCCATCTAACAAAAATTGCATGTGGACGACGCTATTTGCCGGAACTTTGATAGTGCTGGGACTCTGATCACGACAAGTTCAGTCAGTGTGGTGCGACACACTTTTTTTAGGAAGTGATGATGTGTCAGTTCCAGTCAAAACGAAAGTCTCTGTCATGCCTGTGTTGGTCTGATGTGTCTTAAATGCTGGAGTTCCTAAGACTTTTTTTCATGACAACCTGTTATTTTCTTCAGTCCCAGTATGGAGAAATTCTTCTTGTTGCTCTTCCAGTGTGTTCACTGGAAGGTATTTGGTGCTGTAACTGGTCCTCAGCCCGGTATGCTGGCATCCAGAAGTAGAATTCATCAAGTGCTGCCAGTTCAAAGCACCCTGCTTATGATGCTGATTTAAAAACTGCAAAGCCTTTTTTCTCTTCCTTCTAAGGCTGCAGGTTATACCAGAGGTGAATTTTTATTTCTCTGTAGAAGTACTGACAAGAGCTTTTTAAGAAGAGAAACAGTATTTCATAGCTCTGAACACCTGGAATTGTAAGAACCACACCAAATGTCACAAGAGTTTGCAGCGCATCTTTCCTGTGACCTTTGGCGGCAAAAAATTGGAAAGTTATTCCCCACTGTGGATTCGCTACTGTCTTTCAAGTTCTTGCATGTGCTTGCACCCAGACACGATCTGCAGCAGAAATTGGACCGTCCATCGACGATTATCGTTGAATACTTTTGTTAGTAGCTGTCTGCTGTGCTCTAAAGTAGATTAGGCTTGGGTTGCATTCATGAATGCTTTGAAATGCAACTGTTTGTACACACTTTGTGCAGAATATATGCAAGTATTCTCTGAACCAGTTTGATAACAGTGGTGTTGAACCGAAAAAAGCAGGAAGAAGATGGCATTAAAGTTTTCCAGTGGTACTGAGCAGGCAATACTGATGTCAAAGCAATTCAGCTGACCAACCTCCATTGCTAAGAAATAGAAACACTGGTGTATGTCTATATACTGGTGTACTGTTCTCTTGTGGTTACAGTCTATGTGATGAAGGAAAAGAAGCGGATAGTTTGGTTGTAGTGGGTTTTTTCTAAGACAAAGGTCCACCCTGCCCCACCACTGTGAATTGAAAAGGACATTATTTCTTGAAGTCTGAGTCTCACTTTTTTTGTTTTTTGTGAAGAGCAGGCAGTCTGTCTTGTTGAACAGTATAGGACAGTATATTCCTTTATGTTGTGGTTTAACCCTGATAAGCAGCGTAGCACCTCACAGGGTGGGGATGGGGGAATCGGAAGGGTAAAACTGAGAAAGCTTGTGGGCTGGGATAAATGCAGTTTAGTAGGTAAAGCAGAAGCTGCACGCTCAAGCAAAGCAAAACGAGGAATTAATTGCTTCCCATTGTCAGGCAGGTGTTCAGCCATCTCCAGGACAGCAGGGCTCCATCACGCATAACGATGACCTGGGAAGACAAATGCCATAACTCTGCATGTCCCTTCTTCCTCCTTCTTCCCCAGCTTTTATTGCTGAGCGTTCTGCTGTATGGTCTGGGACATCCCTTGGTGGGTTGGGGTCACTGTCCTGGCTGTGTCCCCTCACAACTTCTTGTGCTCCCCCAGACTACTCACTGGTGGGGACTGTGAGAAACAGAAAAGGCCTTGAGGTTGCATGAGCAGTAACTAAAGCTTTGCTGTTTTATCAACACTGTTTTCATCGTAAATCCAAAACATAGCCCCTTACAATCTACAGTGAAGAAATTTAACTCTATCCCAGCCCAAACCAGTACACTTTAGGAGATGGTGAATTGAAATGTTGAAGGGGGAAGGGAGATTAACTCTGAAATCTTGTGCTGTTGTAAAAAACTGGAGTTCACTTCATAAACTCGTGGAGGCAACCAGAATAGCGCTGTAAATCTGTTCTGCCATTATCATTTTAGCTTGTTCTCATCCTCTTGCAATTTAAATAACTGACAATATCTTCAGTAGACTTTATTTAGTTTCTGACAGGTAGCTCCTGAGGCTTTTCTAATGACTCTGACAAGGTCCGTAGGATGTCAACATAGTGTGTGTTTGGATGTTTTTTCCAGTGTTACGTTGCCAAAGTTGGATGTATTGAGTCATCTGTTAGCTTTAAGATCTGGATCTTCACTACATATGAATTTCTCCCATCTGTGGCTTTTGTATTTCTGTATTTGTCAAATGATGGTAATGGATACTATACCCAGAAACTTAATTTGTGTGGATTTTTTTCACCCCTAATATGCAAAGAATGTAGCAGTCTCTTGCAAAGCAGGCAGCGTGACGCAGTGTAGTCCTGAAGTGCAGAAAGAATAAACACGTCTGTGGTGTATCTGACTTTAGGTGCTTTATTGCAGAAGGGCTGTCGGTGATGTTCCTTATGTTTCAATTTGAATTAAACTATTCCATTTGTTTGCTATTTCTTTTTCTAGAAAAATAATCCCGGAGTGATTGTTGTAGGCAACAATGGAAAACTTCTGTATGACCACCAGAAGTAAGTTTATTTTTAGTGTTAAGGATGAATGTTTGCTTTTGAGTGATGAAATGCTGCGTGAAACTTTGAGAAACATTATGAAGGTCTCTTTCATATGAAACTTTGTTGTTTCCTTTACATTTGAGTTTTTCTATTTGTTAAAACACTGTTTTGGCAGTAACAGCACAGAAGTTGGCAACTATTTAAATGGCATATGTCCTTTGGGATGAATGAACTCAGATAAATGGAGGTACAGGCTTTATACCTCTTTGTTGCTTATGGGTATTTTCCCCACACGGCTAATAACTGACCAAAGTGTCTAACTGAAAGCTAATTGCCTGTTACTTAAATTAATTGGTTTAATTTTGATTTCCAATTTTTTATTGTCAACAGCACAATTGACGTCTTTTTGGATTCTCTGACAAGAGAGGTGTCTAGCTTAGTTGGTGCAGTCCAGACTATAGCTGATGTCCATCTGAGATGACAGGTGCAGGAGTTCTGTTTAGAAGCAGATTTCCTGAGATTTCCCCATTTTGGCATTCTGTAAAGATCTGGTACTGTTGATCCCCCCCTTCAGAAAACCTCAGTGCAGTTGTGGGGCAGCTTTTGAAAAACTTGCATATTGAAAAGCTATCATGATGTTGCTTAGTGATACATTGATGCTTTTTTGTCTCAGCTGATAAATCATAAGATATAGTTTTATGCAAGTTGTCTTCTTGCATAGTGACGGTTCCACGCAAGCGTTGGCTTCCTGTCAGAGGGACTTCCGTAACAAGCCCTATCCCGTTCGAGTAAAGATATCATACTACCAAAAAACATTGACTGTAAGTACTCTGAAATAGCATAATTACTCATGTTTCTCAGCTTTTTAAGTGTGAGATTGTTGCAACTATTTGAAAACCCCAAGACCCCATATGTTAATTCCAGTATTCTTGAGAATGTTGAGCTCAGTAGCAGAAGCTGGAAGGAGGTGCAGTATGTTCAAATGCAGGACAAGTTCTTCTAACTACATTAGTGCCTCTATAGTTTCCTGAGCTGATTTTCCTGATGTTACTTAGGAACGAGTCGCACTAATGTGCTTCTTTGTGCTCACACCCTTCTGTTGCTGTTGACTTGCCTGTAGAGGTGTCCCAAAGCCGGCATCTGTCCCTCAGCTTCCAAGTGTTTGAGCAGCTCCTTCACTCGAGTGGTATTTCTGAGAGCTGCAGAGGGTTTGTGGCTGATTGTAAGAGGTTCTTGAAACTTGACTGTAAAACTGAAGCTCTTTCTTTGACAGTAGATTTAAATTTGCCACTGGAGGCTTCCCACCTCCAAGAAATAGTAGCGCTTTGAAGATTAAAGAAGATAGAAAACCACTGGTGTAAGGTATATCAGGAAAATCACTTACAAAGGTATAAGACTTCTTAAATTCTGTTCAGATGATTGTGAATTCCTGCTAGATAAGGAGAGCAAAATGTGGTGCTGGGTTGTGACAGCTACAAAGTATGTGTTTCTTGGCTTCTGATCTCTTCCGAAGAGGTGCTGTTCCTAGGTATTAGCCATAGAACACAGCTTTCATTTTGTAGTAAAAGTTTCTCTAAAAGTAAACATGAATGCGCCTAAAAGAGGGTGGACCTTGTACTGTGTTGTAATGGTAAAAGCTATCTGTTACTCTTGAATGAAAACTAAATTTCAGACTCCAAGGCTGCTCTCTTTGTGAATGCCCCTGGTCCCTGATGCCTTATCTAGGAACCCCTCTGGCCCAAACGTTGCTGCTGACCTTAGCAGTTCTGCAAACACATCTGTGGAGGAAGAGAATCTCTCTAAGCTTAGAGTCAACGACTCTTCTAGATCAGACCAAAAACTTGTGTTGCCCAGAACCTTATTGGGATGTATGCTTTTGACAGACTGGCCTTTCTTGATGGGGATTTCTTGAACCAGGGTTGAAACTATTAGGCCATGATCAGTTTTAGAATAGCATAGAATAAATCCATGTGGAAGAGATCCACCTGCCATCACACCTCCCACGAGTCCTTCTCTGTTCACAAACAAGTCTGGGAGGGCATCCTTCCTACTTGGCTCGCTCAGTACTTGTGATGAGAAATCATCTTTCAGAAAAGACACTTTTCCTAGTTTCTAGTATCAGTGTATTTGTGACCATTACTGTAAACTGACAAAGCAATTAACACAAATAGATTTATGTGGTAAAAGTTGTGTTTATCCTTTTAGGTATTAATAAACAATGGCTTCACTCCGGATAAGGAAGACTATGAATTTTGTGCGAAAGTGGAAGATATGGTGTTGCCATCACAAGGATATTTTGGAATATCTGCAGCAACAGGGGGACTTGCAGGTAGCAAATGTTAAAAATCGTGACAAGCGGTGTGGAGGCTCGCAGGGCTTGCAAGGGAGGAATTCTTACTGCTAGTGACCGTAATGATGGAATTGACCCTCTCCCGTTCCCAAATTACTGATGTGCTTAGGCCTTTTCCTGCTACAGCAGAGGGACTTTCCTTTCGTCACTACAAAGACGTTGTGCTGTCTCATTCCTCACTGCGTGAACTCTTGGGAGGGCTTTGGGAGGATTCTAGTGCCTGAAGATCCTTTGCAAGCACAAGGTTGACTTGGGAAGTAACGGTGGTTTTTTGTTTTGTTTGTTGAACACAGATGATCATGATGTCCTGTCTTTTCTGACCTTCCAGTTGACTGAGCCTGGAAAGGAATTAGTAAGCATCTTTATGCATGATTAGTAAAATATGTTATTGTATATGTTTTACATGTAGCACCAGATTATGGCATTTCCTCTGAAATTACACTTGGCATCCCCATTTCAGGATTTTGGCATGTAGCTGTGCTGTCATCTGGCTTAGAAAACCGAGACTAATAACTGTAATGTTTTGGTACTATTTCAACACCAGAATTCCTGAAGCAACACTGCACCAACAAGAATCCTGTTGTTAAATCAAAACGTGCAGACAAAACAACCCAAAAAGTCCACTTTGTTTGGAAATAATCTATTGTTGCTTTCAACTTTCCATACCTCTAGAACACTTCTGTACTGTTAAACAGCATCTGTCCTTGTAAAACTTGCCTTATTTTAATTGCAGAAAGCATGCATGTATCAGGAAAAAGCTAAGGGTCTCCATAGGGATGTCTGGTTTCTCACTTCTGCTTAATGTATTAATGTGTTCCACTAATAGTGTTGTGTCTTCAAATCTGAAGCGTGAACAGCCTCGCTGGAGAGTAAGTTATATAGGAGTGGTGGAGAACATGAAAAAATCTCCTTCCCCCCTCTCCCTCTTTGATAATGTTTTAAAGCCAACACCAGATGCAGAAATTCCTCAAAAAGATAAAGAGAAGTATCAAGAAGAGTTTGAACACTTTCAACAAGAACTGGATAAAAAGAAAGAAGAATTTCAGAAGGAACATCCTGATGTGCAAGGACAGCCAGGCAAGTTATTTGAGCGATATTTCAGTTGTCAAGGGAGCTGTTTGCTTTCTGGGATATTCAGAACTAGGGCCCGATAATCTGACTGATCCTATGAAGTTCCTACTGATGTTATTTACTTTATTAGGAATCTTTTGGTCTTTTGTTTGTAAAGTGTTTTCTGAAACATAAAGTCCCTTTTGTCATGCCTGAACTGAGAACAAAACAAATGAAAGGAAACGTTGATGGGAATGATAAGAATGTACTTTGGGCATCTAGACCTGAAATTTAAGGTTCTCTTTTTTTTTTGGGCAGTGATGTTACGACTGTTCTAGAGGTCCTACACCATATTAACTTCATCTGTATTTTCGAAATACTGTCCAGCCTTCCACTGATGAGAAATAATAATCTTTTTGCCACAGAATCTTTGGGACTTTCTTCTTTCTGATGTTGTTCAAGCTGTGGAGGAGCTCACTCAAAATATTCAGTCACTTCTTTTTAAAGCTTACTTTTTCCAAAGAGTAGCTGTTAGTTAATACCTGCAGATGTCTTTTGAAGGCCAGGTGGTAATACAATTCCAGCCTGTGCAGAGATAGCTGCCTCCTCATAATAGCAACATCCTCTTTCCATTTTACATTGCACATTACCCAGGTGCTGAAATGGGAACTCTAGGATGGAATCTGGGTTTGAATGAGTGGTTACCTCTGTTCAGTTGTTCTGATCCCATCTGGGTATCCTTTGCCATGGCAATGGTGATATATAAACACCGAATGTATCTTACTACGGGAAAAAAGTGTATCCATGTAGAAACTTTAAGGGTGCAAGAAAAATGATACAGTGCAACTTAGGAGGAATGCATATGTGTAAGAACCGCGTGTCCTTTTTTCTTATCAGCGGATGATCTTTTTGAAACTGTAAGTGATCGTGAACTGAGGCAAATCTTTGAGGGGCAGAATCGAATTCATCTTGAAATCAAACAGCTTAATAGGCAGTTGGACATGATTCTGGATGAGCAGCGACGGTACGTCTCTGCAGTCACAGATGAGATTGCTAAAAGAGGCGCTGCTTTTCCTGGTCAACAAGGACAGGTAAATTTAAGAAAAAACAACCCCAACCACCGTGATTGATAGCTCAGCCTAATTTCAGCAGCATGATCCATGTGCTTTTTCTAAGATATGTTGACTTTTTTCTCTGCCCCCCGCTCCGCCCCGCCAGGTTTCCCAGCAAGAGATTGAAACAGTTGTGAAAAATCAAGAAGAGGTCATTAGACAAGTAAATGAAATAAGGTAAATGCTTTCTAAATATTAAGTCTGTGTTTTGAATTTTATATTGTTTCCACCTTTTGAATCCAATTTATTATTTCAGTAGGAGAATATTGACAAACTTGAAATTTCTCTGTGTCAGTTCCTTAGCGATGACTCTCTGCATACATTTAATTTCTATAATAAAGTAGGTTCAGGTCCCTAGGGTGGCTGAACCTCCTAATTTGCTTCTTTTTTTGTAATGAGATTCTACTTCAACAGGTAAGTCCAATCCCTCTGAAAATGGTTAATATCTGCTAACTTGATAACCTGCTGCCTTATGGAAATTTGTTGCTCTGATTTTGGAGTGTTGGTAACAGAGCTGGAAAAGGAGACTTTGACAGTTACAGACTTGTTTTCTGGCCTGGATGAAGTCACTTGTTGGACAATCTTGGGTAGTTTATTGGAATGTAACTGTACGACATTAAGACCCTCCCTCGGGGGGGGTATTGTTTGGTTGTTTGGTTTGTGTTTTTGTCAGAGGACTTTCTGCCAGTTAACTTTCTTGGGAAACTTCCATATCTACAGGGACACTTCCAAGTTCCCAAGGGATAAATAATTTTGCTTTTTAAGATGCAGTTTTTAAAATCGATTGAGAGGTATGGTTTACATTGTCAAAGTACATTACCAAAGGAAGTGAAGTTAAAAAAAAATAATAATTAAAAAAATCTTATCTTGAAGGTGCTATACTGCTGAAAGGGATTTGAGAAAATTCCCATGTTCAATAGGGATGTCTGTGTACAATGTTTTACAGATGCTGTCTTTAGCAGGAATGTCTTCAAATTGGTGTAAGCCTTTGTTTATAGTAGTTAAAAAATTCCTTACCTTGGGCTTAAAAAAAAGGAGAAAAACAATTTCTACAACTTGATGTTGTAGTGTATGACTAGTTGAGGTTTTTTCCTGTATTAGTCCAAGGGCAGCTCTTGTGATTTATCTAAGTAGGTCAGTTTTTGTAGAATGAAGATTACAGTGCTTCCATTTTTGCACTTGTTCTTCCACGAAAGCTTTATGGTAATATTCTTGACAAATCTTTGTACCTTGCAAGCAAATTAGATTTTCTTGTTAACGTTGGCAGTCTGCCCTTTTTGTGACTACGTATTAGGTATGAGTTTGCGTAACATCATCTTAATATTTTTCTTAGATTAAAGAAATGTTTTATTTATAGATAGAAATGAACAGCCCGCTGTTGCGTTGCTGGTCATCCCGGAGGAGAAGGACTTACTGTCTAAGTAATTTTCTTGTCAAGATTTGTGGATTTCTTAATCATCTGATTACAGGAGAATCTTGCATGTTCATACAATAGAAACTATCGGCATGGTATTGTTCCTGCAGAAGTAAATGTAAATTAAATTTGATACAGACCATGTCTACTTAGGGATGTTATTTTAACGAACTGTGGGTCAGCCTGGGGGGAGGCGGGTGTACAGATTTCTGTTAATTACACAGGGATGGTGGTATTAGGAGGGAGAGGAACAAAAGGAGTCATACGTGTTCTCACACTGAAAATAGTGGGGCAAGATGAACAATGCGTGGTTGTGGACAGACAGAATTACTGCCAGCATTTGGTAGGCAGTGGTCGTGATGGCGATGGTTTGCATTAAATTTTCTTAAAATTTATTTAGGAAAAACAATCTTCCAGTGAAAATGTACTTCTAAAATAGATTATAACACCAATTCAAAATACAGGTGAATATTACATTAAACAATTTACTTTAACCTATACAATGACAATATGAAAATATACAATAATTTCTGGATGACGTATATGCTAATGTAAGTCAGGACAGGTGAAGGGTTTTTGCATTCATTTTGTATGTTTAAGTTCCAGACCAGAAAGGTAGAATAAGAGAAGGTAAGAGCTGCTTTGTTGAGTTCTGTTTGCAGCAGGTTACAGAAGGAAACAGCTGGTTTTTGGTAACTCCTTTTGATAACTTTGCGATATTAGAAGTGAGTTTATTGAGGTGAATGCTGAGAGTTCTGCAGAAATCCGTGGCTAATTCCGTCTGGCCTAGGGCGCAGTGCATTGTCTGCAGTAACTGTAAATGTGACTGTGGGAGGTGACTGGTCTCCTACCGTGCGCTGCAAGTGGGATTGAGTTCTTACAAAGGTGAAGGAAAGGGTGAATTCTCGCATCTTTTTGTTACTGTGAGTGGAAAGAATTTTTTTCTGTTATGTGGGAAGCGTGCAGAATACTGGTAGTCTCGTATGGCAAGTTGATTTGTGTGTTAAAGTGATATTTTTAAGAAAAACTGGTAGTCTTCAGTTTGAAGAAAAGTATGTTGTTAATCCAGCATTAAGTAGGGGCTGTAATTACTAAATGCCTCTTCTTTCAGGTGGTGTATCTGCAGCTTGATGTAATTGTGTAGGTTAATTTAGTGTGTGGCTTTCGCTTAGTATGGAGCTGCTTCTAGTAGTTAAAATGTGCTGCATAGTTCTTACAAGGGAGTGAAAGCTGCTGTCACACTAACATGGCACGTCTGCTTTCTTATCACGTGCCTTTGAACAGATAACTATCTTACTAGTTTTCTCTTTTCTCCTGGCTTTTTTAATTTATTTTATTTTAATTTTAGTTCTGTGGTTTTTTGAATTTTAATGGCACGAAGAGCAACTGATGGAAAGCTAAAAGATGGGCAACTTCTTTATGAAGATTATTTGTAAACCTTGAAGTTTTGATGCTTAACTTGCTGTTTTCACAATGAATACGAGCCATTTAAAAATCAGTACTGTAATTTTGTATAACACTTGTAAATATGATTCTATGTTGTTGGCAGTTTACTCAATGAGCAGTATTCAAGCCAGGTGGTGGTTGGTTGGTGGGTTTTTTTAATGTGAAAGTCACAGATGAAAGTGTTCAAGGCCAGGCTGAACCCGGCTTTGAGCACCCAGATCCAGTGGAAGGTGACCCTGGCAAGCAGGGGGTTGGATCAGAAGATCTTTAAAATACCTTTTCCAACCCAAACCCTTCTGTGGTAAATTGCTGGCCGCTGTGCAAAGAGTTAGGACTTTACCTTGAACGCATCAAAGTAAGCTCTCATCTGAACAAAATGTAAAGTTTTAAGTAAATTAAAAAGAAATCCAAAGGCATATATTTTGATTGTTTATTCTGTTAAAAATGAAGAGATTAACATTCACATGATAAATATTTTAGCTGTAGAATAATCCTCTTTGCAACTGAAAAGAAACATCACAGTAGGGGAAAATTATATAAACATATTGATTAGAGATAAACTAGTCAATGAGAGAAAAATACTTAATCTCAAATAAAATTAGTTATGGAACTTCAACTTTTTACGGATTTAATTTGATTTGTTGTAGAAGCAAAATGAATTCACGTGAAGACAATATTAAGTATTATAACAATGCATATGGGAAATGAGTTTCTCATATAAATGATAATCATGAAACAAGGATGCATCTAAATCTTTT
Organism: Numenius arquata; assembly: GCF_964106895.1. NCBI lineage: Eukaryota > Metazoa > Chordata > Aves > Charadriiformes > Scolopacidae > Numenius > Numenius arquata. The sequence continues at coordinate 46,925 of NC_133615.1, forward strand.
CTTATCCCTAAAGCCTCTTCTTATTTTTATTTCTTACATGACTGCTTTTATTTATTTATTTTTCAAACAGCTTTTGGTTTTCTTCAAAGATTGCATTAAACTCTGCTTATCCTAAAGCCTTGGCAAGAGCCTCAGATAAAACACTTGTTTTAGGCTTCATCAGTCAGGCAAAGCAGATGTCTAGCAATAGAATATTTGCCAGATCTTGTTTTCAGCGTGGCTTTGGGAGATGGTGTACTGTACAAATTGAAACTGCCTGCGGAATTAAATATTTTAAAAAATCATACTTTGATTAAGGAATTATTTCTTGATAGGGTTTTTTCTAGCTTCCAAGAATAACCTGTTTTCTGCCTCTTGGGGCAACTGTGTATTTCAAATTAATTTTAATGGACTAAAAGGTGTCCACAATAACTGCTGTTTGTGCAAAGCTGTTCTGTGCTGAAAAATGTTTTGTTGTTTGTCTTGTTTCAGAAATTCCATGTCCGATGCTCTGAGGTTGATCACTGGAGCTCAACATCCTGGCTCTGCTGCGGGAGTCTATGAAACAACCCAGCACTTCAATGACATCAAAGAGCACCTTCATGTAGTAAAGAGGGACATTGAGCATTTAGTACAACGAAATATGGTAATTTATGTGCTGGTAGTGTAAAGCATGACTGTAGTACTTCTTTATTTGGCTGTTAGTGAAAAGCTAGGATGAGCCAGCATGCAATTTACGGAGCAATTAATCCTTCATTAAGCTGCTTCGCTAAAACTGCACTGCCTTGACCTAACTGCATGATCTGTGTCTTGATGAGAAGTTTTGCACAAAGAGCATGATTTTTAGTCTAATTTCCTGTGGAAACAAGGTCAAGCAATTAGGTTTTCTGGGTGCTTTTTTTTGTGTTTGTCCCCCTACTTAACAGCTCTATAGAGAGGAGATTCTCTGCTGCCTCTGCACAGAAGGGAGAGCTTTAATCAGGGGAAACTCAGGCAGGCTCCGCTTACTGTCTCCAAGGGTGAGAGATGACTGTGTTTGCGTTCAGGAGCACCTTAGTCTAGCCTAGGTAGCAATTAAGCTGAATTAGCTTATGATCCCATAGAAGGTTCTTGATTTCTGGGTGAATTTACCAAAGATTTATTCTTTCCCCTGTAATGCTCAAATTAGCAGCAGTTTGTCTGAGAAATACAAATGTGAAATGGGGAAGGGAGACGATAAGATTGTTATTTCAGAGTAGTGTCACTTCTGTCATTTTCTGCTTGTGTTCTGACTTTCAGGTCATGTTACATGTTTGCTACATGTAGTATTCTTTCAATGGCATGTCTTGTTTGCTTTTTTCTCAAATATTGCTTTTCTTGGGTTTTAGCCATCTGGTGAGAAAACGAAGTGTCCAGATTTGCCACCGTTTCCATCGTGCTTATCTACAGTGCACTTCTTCATGTTTGTAGCGGTGCAAACAGTGTTATTCATTGGTTATATCATGTATAGGTAAGTATGTTTTTCTTTAAAGACAGCAGGGCAAATGATTTTAGAACTTCTGACTGAAAATGCAATTGCAATGGTATGATTATGTTAATCTTCTTTAAAACAAGCAATCATTCGGATTGGAAGGGACCTGGGGAGGTCTCTAGTTCAACCTTCTGCTCAGAGCAGGGTCGACACTGAATTCAGACCTGGTTGCTTAGTGTTTGAACTGATCAGGTCTTAAAAACAGCCAAGAGTGGAAAATTTACCCCATTGGTTTATCACAATGAAGTTTGTTTCACTCTTCCCTCACCCCCATGGTATATCTGGTGGGAACCTGCCCTGTTTCAGTTCGACTGTTGTGTCTCTCCTTTAAATGTGCATCTCAGTAAAGAAACTGTCCCCATCCCCTCAACAACATCCTGTGGGGACTTGGAAGCTGCTGTTAGACCCCTTGAAACCTTCTTTTGTCCAGGATGAACGAGTCCCATTCCCTCCCTCTCCTTGTGGTCCTCTGCTAGACTTACTGAAGTTTATTAATACCGTAACAAAATCTGATGTGATTTGAATATTTTTTAATTATTTTTTTTGCTGTGTGTACTTACAGGCTTCTTATCCCATTTCACAAATTCCTCAGTGAATGTTTTTATGATATATATCCCTTCATCCCTGTCCTACGCATGATATTGATAGTATTTGGACTAATTGGGATGTTTTCTTTGTTCTCTTACTCCTCATTGTAATGTCATAACGTTCAAATTAAATTTGTGTTGATGGAAAGGAGAAGCTATTGAGAGTAAGGACTGACTTGCTTGATAAGTCTCCCCTCCTGCTTCTGGCACACACTAATCGGGATGAGGAGTAGGGACCAAAATAGCTGCCTTGCCCTTCAAAGAGAAAATGCTGTTTGCTCCCTCTGTGGAGGGGTAGCTGTTATTAATATAAGACTGATGTACTAACTTTTATTGCCTGTCCGCTTCTCTACAAAGCACGTCTCTGATGTGTGTCGTGATACCATCAGCTGGAAAGCTGGCTTCCAAGATACAGGAGCAGCTGGTCGCCTCCAGTTCTTTCTGATACCCTTCAAATTCTAGTGTCTGTGTGTGGCTGGTGCACAGTGTCTGTAGCCACTGAGAAAATAAACATGCCCTGTGCCAGAGGGAAAAGAAAATCCCATTTCGAGTCAATTCTTTCAGCTTCCTTGCATGTGTTTCCTTTTCTATGATGATCTTTAGGCCAATCAGATACTGAGAAGCTATGGAAAATTTTAGTTGAAGTATTTTAAAAATCGGTTCCTATGTTCTTTCACAGCTTCTGGCTTCTGTCCAGAATGTTTTGTTTCCTTCTGTGTCTGATGCAAAATTGGAACTATAGTGATGCTACCGATGTCTTTGTAAACAGAAAAAATTATATCCTATTTTTGTGATAGACTTATATTAGATTTTCCTAAGTCTCTGTTGACAAGGAATGGAATATTTTAATCCCCAAATCAGTGAAGTATTTATTTATTTAGACCAGTTAGCTAGTTTTATACTGTAAGTGCTTTATGAATTCTCTTCTGCTTTTTCTTTCAGGAGTCAACAAGAAGCAGCAGCCAAAAAGTTCTTTTGATGACCTGTTCCTTTTGTGTGTACCTAACAGCAGTATGTATGCACAGAAAATTATACACTTCTGTAAATGAGGGAGATTTTAGTGTTTGATATACTTCAATATTGTAAATTATTGAATTTTGTTAAACGAAATGAGTTCTCTTTAAACTGTTAATGCTAAAGTTAAAAACAGACTGGGGAGCAGCAGAGGAAATGCTGGGTGGGGGCAGACCCTCTCCAGGTCTGTGTTTCCAACGAACAGTCTCGTAAATATGGGATGGCAAATGCCATTTTCCTCTTCTTTTGTTAAGATTCCAGAGGAGGGAATTGATACACCCGAGTTTGGTCGCTGTTCATAGTGAGGATTGCAGATGGATGCTTTGTGCAGAAAGCTTGCCACTAAGTGTCCTGACGTATCAGTTTAAAAAAAAAAAAAAAAAAGGCAAGCAAACAAAAAAAAAATCCAGACAACTGCTCTTTGTATTTTTTTTTTTTTTTGGGGGGTGGGTAAAAATTTGTTATAAACACTTCATTTCTTTACCACTTGGATTTAACGGTTTAAGAACTATTTAGTTAATTCTAATTCTTCATGAAATACAGATTTAAACACTTTTTAATATGTGGACACAAAGACAGGCCTTTAACAGTCTGGCTGTTGATACCTGACACAGAAAACAAACTACACAGAATAAGGAAATAAAAGCTTATCTCCTTACTTTGGATTTTGGTTTTAGGCAATGAGAGAAAACATGATAAAGTAGTTTCTTTGAGTAGATTGTGGGACTGATTTCTTTCTTGTAGTTTCAAGTCTGTCTGTAATTTTGTTTGGAGATTTGTGGAACTTTCTCAGCAAAGGTATCATTGCTTTATACCTCTTCAAATCTGATTTTATTAAGCATGTGTTTAGTGTATGAATATGTCTTTACTTTTATAAAGCTGTCTTGTGTCTTTCATGTGTCAAATACAGATGCTTTGATTTAAATCTTGACATGGCAAGTATTCTAAACTACACATAGTGAGTTTTAACTCACTTCTTCACAAGCTGATGCTTCAGACATGTTTGTTAATCCAGCAGCTATTGTAGAACCAGTTTTGTGTGTCAATTCCTGCTTTAATATCAAAAACATGAGACAGAACGTGTTTTTGATACTGCTTATCAGGTGAACGTTTGCTTCGGGAAAGAAACAAAGCAGATAGCCCAAATTAGGAATGTGAAATGAATTAATTTTGCCTTGTTTACATATCTGTGGTAACTTTGTCCTTGAGTTGTTTGTGTGTACAGTTAGAATAGGGGGGTTGGTTTTTTCAGAAATTCTGTAACATACACAAACGCATCAGGATATTTCACTTCTAATTATTAATCTGTTTGTCTGAATCTGCAAAAATTATTTGGAATCAAACATACAAATAGTGCATTCCTACAGTCTGCTCCCTTGGAGTACAACAGATGCTGCCAAATTCACTGTAATGAAGAGCACTTCAGTGTCGTGCCTGTCAGTCTGGAGAAATGATAAATCTATGCAATATATTTTGTTACTTCAAATATAGTGTCCAAAAAGCAGATGTCTGTGCTATACTGCTAAAATGGTACTACCTACACACCCGCATACTGCAAGCGGTATAGCTTTATAGATTCATTTCTAAATTTGAGAAGATTTTGCTGTACTGACTGGAGAAACTCCTGCCTCAAGCTGTTCTTGCTGGATAAATAGGGCAAATCAATGAAAAAAACTTTTCGGATGAGCCAGCGTAACCCAGAGGAATTTATCCATTCAGTTCTTTCAACACCAGCAAGTATTTACAGGTGCCTTTAGTCTAAGCTGTTACAACCCTGACTCTTCTAACTAAACTTAATATATTTTCTTAAATTGTTCTAAAATGTGCAGTGTTGTTCCTTCCAACTGAAGCCTTGCTGCGTCGGTGCAACACCTGACAGAGCTCCCTCTCCCGCAGGGGCTCCCCGAGAGCCTTCGCCCACAAAGTTGCGCTTTGATGCGTAGGGGCATTGTGAGGAACAGCTCGAGTTGGGGCAGTTGGAGGAAGCCTGTATTTTTTACTGTGAGTCACCCAACCCTAGCTTTGCTTTAAAGCTGGAGCAGCCCACACTGTGTCTTTAGTTAGAAAGAAGAGGCTGAGGATGGTGTCTAGGGGAGAACCTGGACCACACCTGTATCTGCAGTGTGAGGCTCAGCTTGTGTTGGTGCCGATGATAGACCTGACCCGTCTCCCACCCACAGCTGGGAAACTGGTGTAACTGGTCTATCAGGGGGCGGAAGGTCTAGAGCCTCCCATCCAAAAAGCGGTAACTTTGCTTCATTTCACAGTCGTCTCTCCCTGGAACTTCCATAGTTGCCTCCTCACTTACTGGATCAAGGGAAAGCTCCCAACTGCCCAGCTCAAATTCTGCCCTGTTTGTTCTTGAAGTGGTGGTGACAAATTTGGACTTTAACAATAGCTGTCGTTCAGTGTAGCCTCCCGGTATGGCTGGCTTCTAAAAGTTTCTTTCAACACAGGTAGTGTGTTTGATTCTTATCAAGTGGGATTGCCAACCAGGAGAAGGAGGCTTCTTGGAATCCAGTTTGATAATAGGGGTCTAATAATTGTGTTTGAAATGTGGGTGATAAGTAGCAAATATTTGGCAGTGACAAGAGAATCTCACTGGGCTGGTCAGGGTATATTAAATGCATGGTCATTCCTGATTCTTCCAAAAGTGAAATTCACAACGTGGTTTGTAAATTGCTGAACTTCCTGTTTGAAGAGAATTTGACATTTATGAATGCAACGATTACTGTAACACCGGAGACTGTCTACTGTTTTTTTAAATTCAAACAGCTGACATTTTCATATGTTTGTTTCTGACTAATGTAAATTGACACTTGGAGTTCAGAGATAACCTTATTTGAATAAAGATGCATATTTTTAGTAAGCTTTTTGCTTTTAATTTGGTGCATGTCCATGAAATCCAAGGAAGTGTATTTGAAGCGTTCTTTACCCTCTGGTTTTCAGAGAGTTTGGGCGCTTTGAGGTCTGGGTTCGGTCCTGCCTGATGCTGGAGGGTTGGCTTGAGTGTCAGGCACTGGGGTCAAACCTAAAGCAGTAGGTCGGCTTCTGAGGCTCCGAGCAGAAGTTGAGTCGTTTGTGGCTGATTTGAGGGTACAGAGTGCCTTCTTTTCCTGAACAGAAGATTGCCTGTATCTCTAAAGTTCTTCCGCCAGATTCCTCGAGTTGCTGTCGCCTGGATGCTTGCTCCTGTTGGGATACGACGTGCCCACCTAAAACAAGTCAGTCTATCTCTCCTTCCTTGGGTTTTTTGGTTTGGTTTGGTTTTGTTTTCTGTTCTATCCAGTAAACTGTGTGTGTCTGTGGTGACCTCCCACAGGAGGAGTAGGAATTCCCTCATTGACCATCATGTTCCCTCAGCCAGGAGCAATTTCTCTTATCAGTGGAGAAAGCCCCAAAATACATATTTCTTTCTTTCTGAGCAAGTGACCTAATGTTCTGACTTGTACAAAAGGTAACGTCCTCTCCAAGGTGGATGAAGATGGGGAGAGTCTTGGGTCTCTCAAAGAACACCGAGATACTTCTGAGTTACATGGTCAGAGTTGTCGCTGTGGCTACTTTGGGTACAGTCCCTGGAAAAGGCTGCAGCTTGGCGTCTTGCCTGCCTGTAGCATTTTTGTGCTGGCCTCTTAGACTTTGCTCTTTGTGATTTGCCCATTTCGAGACCCTGGATTCTGCCCTGGGCTGTGGAGATACCTGCGTTCTTTGGGTATGGAACAGGCTTTTTGATACCACCCAGTTCCATCAGACAGAACAGGAACTGAGCCTTAATTTTGATTTCACTTAAGTGAGAGAGAAAGGATGTTGATTTACATCAAAGGAAGTGGCAACATGAGTATTTAATTAGCATCTGTCTGTATGTTTTCATTAAGCCTGTGATCCCTGCAATCAACAAAAAAGCAGTAAGTGGTTTTTAACTTTGATATAGATAATAGTTAAAGCACCTCTCAGGAATGGGAATTGCTCTGGAGGTCCTGGTCCTTGTCCGTGCCCAAGGTAGGTGCTTAAAGCTTGATGCTTCAGGTACCCTGTAAGCAATTGGTTCCTCATCAGTCTGAGGGTTTAGCCGTTATTATGAATATATGTATATATATGTAAGGTATATAAATACCTTATGTAGAAACTTAGTACTGCATTTTTACTTTTTAAATTTTGCCAGATAACAAATTTTATTTTTTGCATTCAGCTTCAGACTAATGCATGCTCAAATTTAGCATTCTCTGCTTAAATTGGGATTAGCTCTCTGAGGTCTGTGATTTCAGCTCTGTTGGCCATCGGGGCAAGTACAGTAGAGTTTTGGGGATCAAGGTCGGAGTTGGTCAGATGTAAAAAGCTGACTTCTCCCACAAATTCTTGCAATTTATGCATAGTTCTGAAAACGCACAGTGATTACAAAAATCAATTTTGATTTAAGAAAAATGCTTCCTAGGTATTTGTAGTATAGCAAAGTAGTTCTGTTGTGATTTGGAATTCGTGCTTCTGTGTGATACTCTATTTCAAAAATAAATTTGAAATTTCTTGTTTAATCACTAATAATTCAGGATTACAGAAAGTCCTGTGGTTGTTTTTTGTTTGGTTTTTGGTGGTTTTGTTGTTGTTTTTTTTAATAGTAACAGGTCTGCTTTAATTAGAAAGGCTGTAATGCAGATTAAGGGATTAGGGAAACTGGAATCCTCCCATCTCAGTGAAATCACGAGAGTGCTGGGAGAACCATTTAGATAATCAAAATTGCAGAACGTTTCATTAAGGCATGCGCAGTCGGTCGTAGTAGGATAAATGCTCAAAACCCAAAATCATGAACTTTTGAGCTCCAGCAGATGATTTTTCTTTCTCAGAGCAGTCTGTGATCCAGGCAGCAGATCCTGTGAATCTTCACCTGGACAGACCCGGTGGGAATAAAAGTTTGAAAGGTGAGGACCTGCACAATCCATCCACAAACAAATGACGAGGGCTGTGTTACAGCACATAGAATTAGTCCTGTTAATTTTACCATTAACTGATGGTTAAGATTAAAAATGCCAGTTTTATGTAGCACCAGCCAAAGAGGTGATTGTATATGGACACAGCCTGGGGAGGAGCTGAAATAAACCCTAAGGAATGGAAAGTAGGAAGATGTGATTTGCTTTTTTTGTGATTATTTCTTGAAAGAAAAAAGTACTGACAGCAGTAATGCCCCATTCATCTGTGAGCCAAACCAGCCGTATGAAAAGTGGATGGAAAAAAAATCCTTCAATATACTTTCTGTCCAAGGTGGTAAAATACTAATAGATGAAAAGGATTGGGTTTTTTGCTTAATGAAGAATTCCAGTTTTAAAATATCATTTGACTGCCTAAATCCAGAAGGGTTTTCTGCTCAGTAGCCCGAATTTTACAATTTTACTATGGCCATTTAGTCAACCAGGTTTTTAATTCAGATCTGTTGTGTTCCAGGGAATGTTTTCATCTCTCTGAAAGTGAGAGTTTCAGGACAGAAGAGGTCAAAATGCCATTGCACACTATAATTGATTTTTGTGTGTGTGTCCAATTAGCTTAAGGCATTAATATAAAAAGTAGGTAGCTGCATCTAATGATTTTCTTTTTTTGAGTAATCTGAACCATCTGCCTGTAGATATTAAGGAGTTCACTCTTTAATCCAGATTATGGCTGACAAACTGGTTTTGGCATTCACGTTTCACTAGCACTGTGCCCTTGAAGGGCTGATGGGGCTGTAGAAACTCTCTCGCTTACAATTGTTGGTTTTGAAAACAGCTTTGGTCTGGTTTCCTCTTCTCGTAGTTGTTTTCTTAGAGATCCTTTTTTTTTTTTTTTTCCTTGCGAAGATGGCCTTTCTAATGAAAAGTATGTTGAGCAACCAGGTAAAGAATTTGGGCCTTGGAGGTGGAGGGGAAGAAAGCAAAGAAGAAAGCACCCCTTCTGATCCGGCGGCAGCCGCAGGGATGACCAGGGAGGAGTATGAGGAGTATCAAAAGCAGATGGTTGAGGAGAAGTGAGTACCCGTTCCCTTCTTACCAGCGTGGGGCTGAGTCTCGGTACCTTTAAATAACCCAGGGAAAAGCCAAACGTTCAGCTCTCTTCCCTGTTTGTTTGGGTTTTTTTCTTAGAGCAGATGAATCTTCGCTAAAGATACTTTCCAAAATAAAAATTCAACCACTGGAAATGATAAAATATTATGTTCCCCCGTTCCCCCCGCCCCATCCTGCGCTTTCCCGCTGTCCCCACGCCCTGATACACTGGGTTCACTCCTGGCAGACGTTACTTTATCCACTTTTTCCATAGGTAGAGAGCTGTTTGTAGCGCAGGAGTTAATTCTGAAATGTGCATGATTTGTTCTCGGAGAACTCTATGTGGAGTCTGCTTCCAATGCAGAATCTTTTCTTCATCCACGCTTGCTGTGGCAGACATAAAAAAGAAATGAGTGCTATATTAAATGGATGATATTTATCCTAGAGAAAAGTTTTTAAATGGTTATTTTTGGGAGTTGCATTTTCAGCTTTTTTTTTTCTAGAAACCTACTAAATAAAGTAGAACTTTTCAGCTGATTGAATCTCAGTTTTATTTTGTCTGTAAATATAATCTTCACCACTTGCTGTGTTTGAGTATCAAAACAGAAGTAAAATAAAGGACTTAACATGAAGGAGTTCAAATCATGCATAATTATAAATAAAACAATTGACTTTTAAATCTCAAATGCATCTGTTCCTCTAACGGTCAATTACATAATGGTTGTGTAAATCCTCGGTGTAAGATGATTATAGGTGAAAGGTTAATGACTGACGGAATTTGAGGTATCCAGGTCTGTATTTAGCAGCAGCCATTTCTATCGTAAAACCTTGACTAGGTATCGCTTGGTTTGGAACAGAGCACAGGGTGTTCCGCTGTGCGTTTTGTCAAGGGATATGTAAAGCAGAAATAACAACCAGCCGGCAGGAAGGTGCTTCATTGAGACTGAGAAGCAAAACAGGATTCCTGGGACAGGGAAAATACTTGGGAAAAGGATTATTTCTATAACGTTTCCAAGCGTGGCACGTGTCTGCTGCACGCTGAACTGTACTGAGGAATGGGTGCAGGAGCGCTTCTGGAAGCAGAGTTTGGAACTGGAATAGGAACACTTGAAGCTCTTTCATGGAGGCACCGCGCACTGGCCGGTTGTGTGAACGTGTGTCTGAACCTTTCTTGCTGGCAGGGCATCTCTTTCAGGGCTCTCTGGATTTTTCAGCCACTTTTCACCCATTTTCCAACTTTCACCCATTTCAGCTGCACCTCCCTGAGCAGAAAATCCCCAAATCCTGCCCCTCAGCCCCCCAGGACACCCAAAGGGACATGTAGTGACAGAACCCCGAGCTGGCTGCGGCTGCCGGCAGCTCCCGTGGAGGAGGAGTGGGTGGCAGGAGAGGGAGGTTGAGAAAGAGGGGCAAAATATACCAAAAAGGCTCAAAAAAAGTCTCTTTCCAATCTTCCCATCAATGACTAGCTGAAAGAAGTTTAAGAGGGATTCCAGTTAAGGTGACCCTCTTTTGTTTGTGTTTTGGGTTTTTTTTGGTTTTTTTAAAAAAAGACCAAAACTCATTTGTTGAAACAGAGGGAAAATAATGTTTCATCTTGCAAGTAGATTTCATGTGACAAAATACCTATTGTGGAACAAATTTGTTTTTGCTGTGACAATGCTTCTGGGAAAAAAAATTAAAAGAGAAAGGAGATGTGAATGTTACCAAACGTTACCAAAAATCTTTGAGGAGAAACATTTTGCAAATAAATACGGAAGCAATCTAACCAAAATTTGTGCTGAAGAGTTCTTAAATCTAATGAAAGCATTTTACAAAACCACAGATACAAGAGGTCGTTTCCTACACGGGGAAGCCATGGAATTCATTGAGGTAGGATGTTCTGAAACAACACGTGGGCGTAGAAAAGACCAGGAAAATTCATAGGTGGCAAAGGCCATCCAGGGTTATTAAAGATAACAACGTAGAGCCGATTTCCAGCGCTGGTTCTTGGAAGCTGGGCAGTTTTGATAAGGATGCTTATCCTCTTCCTAAATTCTTTCTCTGAGTGTCCCCTACTGTCTGCCGTTAGCGATGGGACTCCAGGGCAGGGCGACTTTTGGTCTGACCCAGAAAGACCATTCTGCCACCGTGTGTGTGCGTTTGATGCTGTGAGAGTGTCGCCTTTGTGGAACAGGCGCAGCCGCGTCTCTCAAAGTGCCCCAGTGGAATAAGCAAGGGATAAGTGTAACTTTCTTTGTTCTGCTGCCTGGAATCGTTCGATGCTCTAGTGAGCAATAACAGCTGGTTCAGGTACAAACCCCAGACAAGTAGTATTTGCTTATCCTTCATTCTTCACAGGACTTGAGGGAACTGCTCTGACAACGAGCTTGGGGTACAGGAAGTCCCTGTATTGATACATAAATAAAAGCAATTTCTTTAAAAATCCCCAATAAACCGTGCCTTTATTGGTAGCGCTCCTTTTGTGCCTTTGGACAACTCACACAACTTTAGGAATAACTCCTGCCTGTAGTTTTTTGCAGCCAAGCAACTGGTTCAATGTATTTTATTAGTATCTTGAAGAAAGGGGTTTTTTTCTGATTTTCCAGGATGGAAAGAGATGCAGCATTTGCACAGAAAAAAGCAGAACGAGCCTGTCTGAGGGTTCACCTGAGAGAAAAGTACAGACTCCCTAAGGTAAGCCTGCAGTTCATGATCTCATCTCATTCAGGGGCCAATTTTAAACCGATGTGGCTGCCAGTGCAGAGTTCTGAACATGGCAAATCGCCTTCCTTAGCGGGATCCCCATGGGAGCTCGGTCCAGAAATGGAGGAGGCTGGAGCTGTGGTTTTCCCTGGTGACTGCTGCTTTTGGGCCCTTTTCCCTCAGCTCAGTAGGCTTATCTAACGGAAAGATTCTTGTAATCCCTCTCTGTGCTGCCAGATCTGAAACAGGTGACCTGGCACTGAGTGTCTGCTCCGATCGTGTCTCGCAGTTAGCGTGTGTTCTTAACTTAGCAACACGCACCAGTTTAGAAAAAAAAAAAAAAGCTATAAGCAAATAAGCAACGTCCCTGAAAGTTTCTCTACAAGCTGTACGTTTGAGTTCTGCTGAACTTCTGAATGGTTTTGTTTGCTATCTTCTAAGAATGGCAAGCAAACTGTCCATTCTTTTTTCTTTAGTGCTCCTGACACTGTTTGCCAAATATTCCCAGGAAAACCAAAATACAGATAGCAGAAGCTTCAACCAACAGAGAAATCTGGAGGTTTATTAAGAGCAGGCAGCAGCTGCAGTAGCTTCTGGACCATGACAGAAAGCATAGTTAGCATTTCGGTTGATAGTGTTTTTCCTGAACCACGAAGACCCTGGCTCTTCCAGCCTGTAGCTGGAAGTAGCAGAACAGCCCCATCTTTGATCCTGTGCTCACAAACCTGAGCCTGAATCTGAACTTAGTGTGGCCGTGGGGGGCCTGGATTTCTGGACAGGGTCCCTGGTCAGCCTGCTGGATGCCCTCAGCTGGAGGAATGTAGGAAAGATATGCAGGTGGCTGCTGGGGAGGAACAAAGGAATGGGAGAGATCAGAGGGTGATCTCAGTCTTACTGACGGGAGAGTGAACAGGGGGGGATGTTGGCAACCTGGTTTACCCGGCGCTGCAGAGCCCCCATGAGATGAGTGCACCAGAAGGCACTAAAGTCTTCTGGAGAGCAAGAAACTGCAGGTTGGAGGGTTGTCTTTGCTAGAATCAATGCTGTCTTAAGCAGAGTTATACATAGTTCCCAGAGATCTGCATAGTTCCAGAGTCTGTGTAATATGGGATAATATCTTCCAAGAAGAGAGCAGGATCTCCGTTTCTTGGACTTACTGAATTATTCTGCTATGTGTGTGCATGACGCTGACTGCAGATCCCGATCGCTCGTGTTTCTTTGGTTTGGCCCAATACGCTGTGATACTCTGCACTGTTTGCACCACAACACAGGTTCTCCCGTCGCTGTTCTCGACTTGGTAGATTTACCGGGAAAGGGGGAAAGTTTAGGAGCTGCTTCCTTCCACCCCGACACAGAGAAGTCGACCGTGTGCTCCCGTTGCCTGTGATGCCAACGAGAGCCTTCCCCCTGCTCAAACCTGGGTTCCCTCCATCCCTGAACTGGAGTGAGGTTTTCACCTGAACAGTGAAAAAAGCTTATTTCTGGAAAGCCTTTGGAGTCTCAGGTTTGTGTAGACTCCTTATTCGTAGATTGTTAAAAGGTCATGTGAGTTCTCCCAGGAATAACTAATCTTAGAAGGGTGGTGGTTTATATGCTGTTAAACTGCTCTTAACCTGGTCACTCCTTCTTTGCTTATAAAAGATTTCTAAAGAGATTTATTTTTCCAGCTTCATTAAGATATCCTTCACGTACAGTTATGTCAAATATGACTTCAGTGTCTTACTGAAAGTGTATCATTTCAGCAAACGCCTCCTGGAATTAACGGCTCTTCCCTGGAGTTCCCTGGTCACCTTTCCCTCTGCAGACGGTGTGACCACCCTCTGATCTGTGTCTTTCTTGTTCCACTTCCTGCAGCCAGCAGAGCTGGGGGCTGCTGGCTCATCAGGTGCATGAAGATGTGGACTACTTGGTGTTTTGGTGGCCTTTTTCGTATCACCCGATTTCCAAACAGGATGAACTGAGATGCGTTTAACGAAAGGCTCTGTGTGCTCTGTGGCACACAACTGCAAAGGTGTTCGGGTGCTGGGCTCCAAAGGGCTTCATGGAAATTAAAAGCCTTTATGCCCCTGTGAGAGTGAGCTCAGGCAGACAGAAGTCTGATCACTGTATCAGTGTAATTGAAATATTCTTGTGGTTTCTAACCGTGCACCGCCAAAGGCCCTCTAGTGCCATGTTCATAAAATTGCACCATTCTTAATCGTTTGCTTGAACCCCAAAGGCAAACTGCAATTTGGATGCAAAGTGAATCAACCTTGTGACTGAGATACTCACTCACTCACTCACTCACTCACTCACCAAACTCTCTGTGAGGACGTCTGATGTTTAAGTTATTTGACAGTCTGTCATCTTCAAAAATGAAGGTGCTATTGCTACACCTAGAGCTTCTAATTCAAATTACCCCATTAAATGGAAGTATTATTAGCCCATGAGTCTTTTGCAGATAGTTATCAAGGTCACACACATCCTTGGACTTGGACTTTGATCTCTCTTTCACCCCCCAGAGGTGTTCTCTGATGGCTGCAGGTCCCTCTGTAGAATTGCCCGTGCTGTGTGGTCCAGTGCTTCCAGGTGTGACCAGACCCGCATTTCTCCTGCAAACTGGGCAGAGCCTGCAGTGCTTCCTGCTCCTGGGGATGGACCGGAGGTGCCAAGCTCCTCCAGCTCTGCCGTGCCCTCCCGGTGGCACAGGAAGGAGCAAGGGTAGGTTGACCACTGTGCTCCTCTCCCTCCATCGGTTGCAACACACCGTTGGTTCTGGGCCGTGGGTGCTCAGCACAGTGACAAGAAAGAGGAAGGCATATCTTGAGGGCAAGTTTAATTACAGAAAGATTAATTATGCAAAAAAAAAAAAATTAAGTACAAGATTTTGAGTGGTTGATTGGATTGTAAGCCTAAATCTCTAAACACCAGCATTTTAATTAGCAGCTGAGTAGTAAAATATCATTAGGCTTTGTTTTCCTTTCGGAGGTGTGTGCTGAGCTGGCTCCTGAACAGCATTTCCCCACGCTCTGCCAGACCCCAGCTTTAGACTCCCAGAAGGGCCGGTTTCAGAGGCTTGGGGACACTTGTGCCCAGCTCTCAACTAACAGCAAGTGGAGCTGGGCGTCTCTCTGTGATGTTGAACTTTTTCCAGTTCTGAGACGGTGTTCAGGTCTCCCCAGCCCCTAAAAGGGGGCACCCAGAGTGTGACCTGCCCCATCACCAGCAGCATCTTGACTTTGGTACGTGCTACGTGCTCTTTGGGGCTTGTCTCCAAGGGAGGAGAGGAGCTCTAAGCCAGCAAAGAAGGTATTAAGTGTATACTTAGCTTTGCTGATTTGCGGCGGTTGCAAGTGAATTTTGCAGGCTGTGCTTTTCTGCACTTGTGTCTACCTTTGTAGCATTCCTTGGGTGAAAGTCTCCTTTCTTTTCATCAGCCCTTATCAAAACATATGTTATATCAGGAAGAAAACGCAATGATTATGTACATGCTGTATGTCCCTGAAAAAAAAAAATTAACTCTGATAAAACATTATGGCAGCAAAATGCTCTCAGACCTGTGATAATGCATTAATTATTTTGAAAAATTAAAGTCACTTCAGGTGGTCTAGTATGGGATAGAAACCCTGAATATTACCAGTATCAGTCACCAGCACACATCGTAAATGAAAGCATGAAATTCAGGACTAAGCAGGGCCCCCTTTTCAGTGCAAAATCTAAAGCTTCGTGGTATCGGGGCCAGATTTATAGGAGAAAGCAGTTCCCTAATGAACCTAATCCTATTAACAGAATTGTCAACTTGGGTTTGTCATCAGAAAGATGTTTTTAGCCATGAGACATTTGATCTAGGGACAACTTCTTCATCTTCGGACTATTCAATGCATTACCTCCATGCAAAACACTTTTTAAAAATTATATAACTAATTAAATAAATATTTTAATAAAAAAATCCCCCCCCCCGCCTTTTTCCTGAATTGGGATCCAGTAATCAATTAATTTCTGGAAGGTCTAAACGCAAGGGCTTGAGGTGATGGTGCCTGTGATGCTGGAGAGGAGCATCTCACCACAGGCCGGTCCACCCTGTCCCAAGATCTCGTCCGCAGCACCGCGACCTCTCCCCATGGGCCCCACCACCCCTTCCACATCACCTACACCCACCGTGTCACCTCAAATGCCGCTGCTCTCTCAGGGTATTGCCACATCATTGCCCTTCTTCTGTCTGAGTGCTGGGGGGTGCTGTGGTACGTGAATTTCTGGCACCTCCAGAAGGGGCTGTGTCATCTGCTCCAAGCAGGTGGGTCTCTTCCATGCTCTGCGAGAGTCTGGGTTACCAACAGCAGGATGTGTTTCCTTGGCTGATATTTAGAGGGAAAGAGTATTCAGATGCAATCAGGTGGCGTTTCAATAGCAAGTGCTGCTAAAGGCGTTGAAAAGGAAAGCTTCTCGCCATGAAAGGGACGCCTAGTCACGTAATCTCAAACAGCTCTTGCTCTATTGTGCTGTGATGGAATATTGTTAAGACTCGATTTAATGAATAGTGCTGTTCCAGAATTAAAGGATTTTTTCACTTGTATGCAGCCCTTACACGGGGATGGGTATTGACCAGGCAGGAAGAGAAACATGTCTCAGGAGAAGCTCCTCAGTGCGTACAGGCTCTCGATAAGTGTCGGAAAGCAAGGATTTGCGAAGCTGGAAGAATCCTTTTGCTGATCCAAATGTTTTCTTAATGGGCCGTGGTGAAACAGCTGCGGATCCACTGTGGAAAAATGGAGTCACGGTGTGGCTGTCAGGAGGCAGCGGGATGAGGACTGGTCCCTGAGAAGGTCCTGGCTACGGGGGACACCAGCAGTGTCCTCACCCACAGGCATGGTCCTGCAGGCTCTGGAGGGGGCTGGCAACAGGCCCCAGTGACGCCGTGGTCCTCGGGAGGGCAAAGCACAGGCCAGCATGGAGGACCAGCCAGGCTCGGAGCCGCCGGGCAGGGGCAGGGCTGGGCCTGGCGTGAGCTGAAGTGGGGTTTCTGTGCCCCGGGGACAACGGGGGTCTCCTTGGAGCCCGTCTGGGCAGTGACATGGCAGTGCCTGGGGGGCCAAGCAGCCTCCCCACACCTTCCCCGTGTTCCCTGTGTGGGGATGGCACAAAGGGGTGTTTGTGGGGGACAAGGCTGGTGTTTCCAGCCTGGGGCTCCTCGTACCTACTCGTGGGGTATCCGCAGCCCTCGGATGGCGTAGGTCAGCGTGGGGCTGCTGTATGGCTTGCCAAAGCCCCGCTTGCGGGTCGAGGCGAGATGAACTCTGATTTTTGTGTGTAAGTGGTATGTTATGGGTGATGGACCCCAGGATTCACCTGCCCGGGGGTCTCTGCGCACAGGCACAGGGAGATTCTCTGACAGGATGAGTCAGGCACAAGGGAAGCAGGATGCCAGACAGTGATGCTGGAAAGCAGTTTGGCTCCCCCATGGATTAGTCCCTGAGCTTTCATCTCTTGTTTGCAATCAGAGCGTCTGAACCCACGTCTAGGCTGTCTGTTTCCTGCTTACACCTGGCTGTCACGTATGGATGAAGAACTCTGTGTTGTGTTGCACCTGTAACAAAATGGACCTGAGTCTGAGTGCCTCGGGTGTGTGATGAGGGCCAAAGACTATGGCCAGGCAGCAGGACTGAGCTGTCGGGTAGTGTCTGACCCAGTTTTGGCCTGGGCTCCCTCCCAAGCAGTTCCCGGGGCTGGTGTGGGAGGTGGGAGAGGCATTCCCACCGGCAGCAGGATGGGACCACCCTGTTGGCAGGGTGAGAGACTTCAATAGCACGGCAGTGGGCTGCTCCGGGCCAGCTGGCCTTGGGGCAAGAGACTAGTGCCAGGCATATTTAATTTACTAGAATAGAGGTTGCTTCTGTGTTCTCAGAGATCTTAAAAGGGCGGCTGAACGCTTCCAGAGACCTGGGGACTATGGAGATTGAAGCCATCAGGAGAGATGTGCAGTGCAGGGTCCCCAGGGGCTTTCTGCATGGGTTTGTGAGAGCCCACGGCCCCATCTGTCCTGTCCCTGAGCTCTGACTATTTTGGGTGCTCTCTGAGTCCAAGCTGGGTGTATTCTGAGGCCAGGCAGTGACTCTGTTGCTGTCAGAGCCATGTCTGACCTCGGGCAGGTACTAGTGCCCGGGGGGGTGTCTGTGGTGGGACAGTGGGCATCTGCAGGCCCTGCTCACGCTCTGGGGACACGGTCTGGCTGAAGGTCACCCACAGGATGCGTTTCCCACCCTGACTTCCAGAAGCGAGCGCTGGGAGCCGCAGGCTCGCTGTGTACTTGGACGCTGTTATTGCAAACTGTGCAAGCGCACGTGCAGCCACGCATCCCAGTCCGCCTGTCCCTGCGAAGGCCAGGAACCACAGACGTTGCTGGTGTACCTCCTGCCATTCATTCCCACATTCATTCATTCATGCAAACCCAAGACCCCTCTCACTCTCCAAAATGCCTCCCGCTGACAGCGTTGCTGCTTATTCCTACCAGGCCTTTGCTGCTGTCATCCTTCATTCTGGAGGAGTAATGAGGCATTAATGCTTATCTTTGATGTGTGAACTGTGCCAAAATATCCTGTTCCTCTGGATCCATCAGAATCCACCAGAAAATGTGAACAAAATCACCATTGTTTGAAAAACTGACGTAGCCCCACTGCTGGAGCGTTTCAGTGCAGCGCTTACTGCATCTCAGCCCTTCGGCTCCTTAACCAGTTCCTTCTCCTGTCTCCTTCCCTTTCTCAGATCACACCCAACCTCCACCCTCTCCGTTGTTGTCCAAGTCCTCCTGTTACCCCACTCACCAGCACCGCTCTCGTGATGTGCCATCACAACTCAGAGACACTAACCAAAGACCTAGATATGGTTTAGATGGGGTTTGGAGAAGATAAGGACCTTTTCCCCAGCAATTCTTTCCTAGTTTTAGTGCATCTTTCTTCAGGAAGGCTTTGGTTTAGTGCTGATACCTAAACATACCCCCCACAAGTGAGCAGGGGAGTGGTACCCACAGAGTTTTGCTGAAGCTATTGCTCCATGGACCGAACCGCACGGCAGACGACGGCCGTGGCCGTGTACAGCAGCATGTCTGTGGTGGGCACAGATAACTTGTAGTGGATTTCCCGCAGTACCAGCATGTTACCACAGCTAACACACACAGTAAGGACTTCTGAAATGGCAAGTGACACGGAGGGCTTCAGTTTTGACACTGCTGAAACCCTCCAAAGAGATGTAATTGACATGGTCTGAAAAATCTTAGCGCTGGTGGGAGGCTGATTGAGCCCCTCAACTCCCAAGTTGCATCTAAAAACTCTGACTGAAAACTCCGTGCGTGTGTTTTGGTTCTCCCTAAAACAAACAAACAAAAAAGAGACTCATTGGTAGATCCTGGGATGGCAGAAATATTCTCATGTGCTCTTTTTATTTTCTGCTTTTTGTATCAGAGTGAACTGGACGAGAATCAAATACAGATGGCTGGAGATGACGTGGGTTTGCCAGAAGACCTTCAGAAGATGGTGGCAGAAGATCAGGTGGAGGAGGAGGACAAGGACTCTATCCTGGGGCAGCTGCAGAACATCCAGAATATGGACATGGATGCCATCAAAGAAAAGGCACAAGCCACCTTCACCGAAATGAAACAGGCTGCTGAGCAGAAATGTTCTGTGATGTAGGAGAGATACCACCTCCAAGGGCTGTGAATTCTGTCCTGTCTCACTGGGGCTACAGAGCGAGGGCAGGCAGAGGAATGCACTTAGCTCTAGAGCACTAAATGTAAGTATAGAAAAGCCAGAGAGAGAGAGAGAGAGACTTTAAACCCCGAAGGGGAGGAGGGTGTCAAAATTTACGTGCTGTGGCTGCTTACTGCGAAGTTAGAACCGATCCTCATTTTTTAACATAACATTTTTCCCCATGGAAAAAAAAAAGGCTTTGAAAAAGCTAATATTGGGGAAAAAATGTGCCTTTTTCCATTTTTTCAAAGCAATCAAAATGCTATTAAGTGTGTATTTTTTAGCAAAATTGTGCTTCTGATGCAAAACATATAGGTAACCACTCATTTAATACTGCTTGCAGAAATACATATATTTCTAATAGAAACACCTTCGTTTCAAACATTTTGAAACAAACCCAGTATTCAAACGTTGACATTTTCTGCATAAACTTTTTGGTTTTTTTTTTTAAAAAAAAGGTTTTGGCCATCTCTGTACTAAATATAGCAAAAGGCAAAAAGCGAAGCGTGTAGCTCTACAGGTTGGGAGGAAAATGCTGCTGTAGACAGGACGGAGTGGGGACTCGTAGGAAGCCCGGGCCCAGGAGCTACCAGCGATCCGTGGTCAGTCAGCAGCGCAGGCTTCTCCAGGCTGCTTCAACTTCGCAGCCTTCAAACGCCGGGTGACAGCAGTGGCCCTCTGCCTGGCTGCTACGTGTGCCAAATCCTGGGGCTCGGGCTACCGGCAAGCAACTTGCACAGGCCAACATGAGCTCACCATGTTATTCTAGGAGTTATCTCCATGTAAGGCTAAACGTAAATCTGGCCCACCCTGGGAAAAAATATGGCTTGCACTGTGCTAAATCCAACTGAGTCTGCGGGACCGGAGCAGTCACCTCCACTGGGCCACCACGGGACAGCAGAGGTCACCTCCACCAGCCCTGTGGAGCAGGGCTCAGCGGTTAAGGCAGTGGGGGCATCAGCCTGTCTCTGCGCTTGCACAGCCACGGTGACTACCACGCATCGATAACCCCCACAGAAGCTGTGCAGCCCTTGCGCGTGGGCGATGTACACAGTGCTGCTCCCGAGGGGCTCAGGTATCCTGCAACATGAAGGACTTTGTAAGTTCCCCAAGATCTAGTCTGTTAATGAAATTTGCAAATGAACACATGTAGCACCTTCCTACAGGTTTTTAAGTCTTTCTCTCTCTCTGTCTCTATCTCCACCCAATCAAGTAAAAATATTCATTTTAAATGAATAAATGCACTAAGGATGGTTTGTCTCTTTTCTTTCTTTCTGTCTTTTCCTGCCTTCCTCTCCTCTCCTCTCCTCTCCTCTCCTCTCCTCTCCTCTCCTCTCCTCTCCTCTCCTCTCCTCTCCTCTCCTCTCCTCTCCTCTCCTCTCCTCTCCTCTCCTCTCCTCTCCTCTCCTCTCCTCTCCTCTCCTCTCCTCTCCTCTCCTCTCCCTCTCCCTCTCCCTCTCCCTCTCCCTCTCCTCTCCTCTCCTCTCCTCTCCTCTCCTCTCCCTTAATCCTGGCCTCAGGCCTTGCTCTGTGAAGTGCAAAAGATACGATTACAATGCACCCCAGATGTGAAACCCGCTCTGTACCGAGCCCCTTTGCCTGGGCAGGGCGATGTCCTCCAGCCCCACAGAGCAGTGGTGGCTCTGCCAAGCCCCGGTGGGTGACAGTGCTTTGTTGAGAGAAGCTGGGTGCTCCGATGGCTTTCTGGAAGGTCCTGCTACCAACAGGGAGGACCCTGGTCTGTTCGGAGAGGGATGTCAGTGGCTCTTGCATTGTAACAGGTCATTTCTTCAGTGGAGAAGACCTGTCTTCAGCGCATTCATCAGGTGAGAGCCAGCAAATGCTAATGCAGTCTCAAGCCCCCTGCCTAAAGCCACCAAGAGTTCTGGTCCGATTTCTGTCTCTTGGGATCCTTCTCTTATATGGAACCAGACAATTTAATTACCTCTGTGGAAGGACAAGCGGGCTCTTTTAGGAGGACTCTCCACAAAGTAGTTAAAATAGTCACCAGCTCAGCTCAACCAGCCTGTGGTTTCTGAGGACCAAGCCGTGTCCCCTCTGTGTTTGGACAGATGTGGTAGGTGTCTCCACACGGTTCTGCTACTTTACAGACTGAATTGTCTCATCTATAAAACACCAAAGTAAACAAGGACAAACAGGCTTTCGACCTTTGAATTAAAATGTGCTGGGGACACCCTGAAAATCTTACTGAAAGCATCTGGTGGTTTAAAGGAGCTAATTAAATTCGTCAGCACATATAGGATCAGCATTTTCACGGTTTAAAGGGTCAAAGAAGAAAGTACAGTCAGAATCACCAAACAGGCCATTAATGAGATTCCGAAAACCACATCAGGGCTGGCAGAGGGGAGCGGGGCTGGAGGGGGCCGGGGGCTGGCGCGGGACAGGTCCCCCCCATCCATGGCGTGGGAGGGTGCCAGCCCTGGCCCCGTCCAGGCTGATCTCTGCGGGGGGAGTGGGCTGCCTTGGGCACCGCTTTTAGAGCCAGAGGCTGAAAAGCCCTCATTTTGGAGTGGCGGAGCCGGGCTACACAGCAGGGGGTACTGGTTCCTGCCCGGGGGCCGTGCTCAGCCACGGTGGGGCATGGTGGGTCCTGGCCCCATGGGGGGCCAGCGCCATGGCCCCAGATGCCCCCAGAGCCCCCGGGCAGGGCAGCATGGTGGCCAGGGCAGGGCTGCAGGTCTGTCCTGCCCTCAGCAGAGCCTGGTCCTCACTGCGCCGGAGGTGGCTGCCCCGCTCCTGGCCAGCACACACGTGTCCCATCCCTCCCACAGCTGTCCCTGTCCTTAGGCACCGGGAATGAGGTGGCAGGGCCACACGAGAAACATGTCACCAGCCATGGAGCTCTCCAGATGCTTAGCCCTGGGGACAGATGATGGGGAGCACAGCGGGAGGGCAGAGCACACCCACTGTGCTCCAAGGCTCAGGAGAAAGGAAAGACCTTTCTCCAAGGCCTTTCTCTTGCACACCTTGCACTAAAAAGCCCGTCTCCCAAGGCTGCTGGAGCTGTAGAGGCAGCCACTGCCTCTGTGTGTGTGTCTGTGTGTTCTGTGTGTGTGTCTGTGTGTCTGTCTGTCTCTGTGTGAGCGCCACACAGCAGAGCAGCCGATTAAGGCGTTGGGTCACATGGAGCTGCTGCTGGACGGACCCTACCTGGGATTTGGGTTCTTACAGTTAATAGGATCGCTGGGGCTCAAGGCCGTCATCCCATCAAGATAAATGTCTCTAGTGCCCACTTTTAAGCAATCCGAATTCAATTAGGCTAATTGGAAAACAAGTAAAGAAGGATTGCATTAATATAGCCTTATAGCATGGACCTGTGCCCCCTCCCTCCGGAGGGACGGCTGAGCGTGGTGAGCCCCATGTGGGGGCCCTCACGGCCGGCCCGTGCTGATCACCCCCCAGAACGGGCAGCCCCGCTCCCGGAGCACCCGCGGCCACCCCGTGCCCCCAGCCAGGAGGGACACGGGGACAGCCTGCTCCAGGGAGCCTCTGGCAGCGTGGGGCCAGCTCGGCACTCGCCGTGGGGGCTCCTGCTGCCACCGAGCGCCTTGTCAGGGGTGGAGACAACACAACCAGGGGCAGAGAAAGCAAAATCTCACCAGAAAAAAAGCAGGAGACGGCTGTCAATGTACGAGTGATGCAGTGACGGGAGGAGGCGGCAGCTCCCTCCTACACGGTGCTTTCAAGAAGGTTCTTGAACTGCACACTTAGGAACTTCTGGGGAGAAAAAAGCAAAGCCAGTTTTTGTCAGTTTTTAATAGTCTGCTGGAATACACAGAGTATGTAAACTGCAGCAGGACACAGGTCCTGCTGGGGGAATGTCTCCCCCTCTTCCCTGCCCCCCCCGCCCCTCGCAGATTTGCTGTCTGGCCTTGAAAGTCCTGTTTATCTTCCAGGGAGGTGCTCCCTGCTGCACATCACCGGCCCCGAGAGTGATGTCCCACCTGCAGAGTGACTTCAGCTTCAAATGCCTGCTCTGCAAGGCAGTAATTATTTCAGCTTGACATAAAGCGAAGGCAGGAGGAAAGGAAGCAAGAATCTGTGGCGTTTTATGGTGGTGATTTCATTGTGTGAAGCCACATCCCATGCATGTGTCTCAACAGCACCAACAGGATCAAAACTATCCCGATTTAGTCTTCACTATGCATGCGCAGGAAGGAGGATGAGCAGACGGCTGCGCGTTAGACGTTGCCCATCCTGAGGATTTTTGTTAGCTTCCAAAGATAATTTCAGCAGTAAATGCTGTAATAATACATTGCAAAAAAAACCAAAACAACAAAACAAAACACCAAAACTAAAGAAGGTGATGGAATGGGGGCTATTTTTGGAAAGGCAAGTAACAAATCCCACCTATTTCATCCCCTAATGAACATTCTCAAATTTGATCCTGATTGCCCCTGTAAATTTCCAAAGGTAAATGGCCTTTGCGAAGCTGCCATGTACCACAGTACCAATTCCTGAGGCTCCAAACTGGTGTGACGTCTGTCCCAGGGGACTGCGTGCCGGCAGGGGACCGAGTGAACAGCCAGAACATCAGACCCAGAGGGAAACGTTCAGACAGTTCCCTTTCTTTGCCATCCTAAACTCTCTGTGTGAGGCTCTGACTACCAGAGGAACCGTCAGACCTCCTCCCCCCCAGAGCAGTGCGATGCCTCATGTGCGCTCAGGGCACCACAGTCCGTGCCTGAAGCACGGCCAGAGAGAAAAGACAGATCTGGAGACGGAATAGTCAGAGCTGCTCTCTCCTCTGTTACAGGGCTGGAGTTTTTTTCAATTTTTTGCAGATTGTGACCAAGGGAGTTACTTCCTCTTTCGACACCTCCTCTCCCCTGCAAGAAGGATGCTACACTGACAAATGCAGTTCCATACGGCAAATGCAACTGTAATAATCTACTGCTGAGGAAAAAGGATCCTTCTCTATTAGGGAGGAAGGTCTTTCCTGTACTGTGTGGGATGCGTATCCTGCCCGGGGCTGGGGGGGGAAGTTCTTTTGCTGCACATTCGCATTGTGATTGATTGACAGCAAAAAGACTGAGTCTTGTCCCTGTACTTGACAATTTTGACAGGTGCCCTAAAAGCAGGATCTGTGCCAGGACCCAGTGCCCCTTATGGCACTTGCTGCCAGAGCAGGGTCTGCCTAAAGGGATTTTGCTCCTTCGTCTCACCTTGCTATCTTTATTTTTTTTTGCTACAAGCAAAAAGATTCCCAAGTTTGCCCAGGGCTTCTGGAGGGACAGGCATGTTTTGTGCTGGTTGTGATTGCCATAAAACCCAGGCTTCAAATTAGAAGAAATTAGGGACATTGCACAGTTCATTCATCTTCACTAATAGAGTTCTTGGGAAATACACATGTAGATTAAAGGGACACAATGGCCCCTGGCTGATTGCTTTGAGTGCCCTCCAATGCCCCTACAATGGTATTGACTTGCTTTTCATATTGTGCACAAAAGCCACACTAACCTTTTCTTGTCTCTTCTGTTGGCCTCTTCCCTCTTTGGCAACGGACGGCTGAGTTCTTTTGGCCCCAACCTCCCCCCTCCCACCCCCCCCCGGCAAAGCAGTCAGTGAAGGCAAACCTCACCTGGAGCTAGTAGGAAAAGCTGAGCACTTCTAAAATGAATTAACTTTGGGACATCAGACCACAAACCTTAAAAAGGTGTGGGCACCGGCAGAGGCAAGTGCTGCCAATCCTTGTTTTGATGCGATTCCTCTGGAAAAATCCACACAAAATGCATCCTGTTGGGGCAGCGGGGGAAGCAAAAATGAAGATTTGTTGAGAGAGGTCATACCTTTCATTAGACTGGCTAACATAGCTGGAAGAAGCAGCAGCAGTGGTGTTCCTCCTTCACAGACACTCTCCTCAGGCCTGAAATGGAAACATCTTCAAAGCTAAGTGCAGGCTGACAAGCACTCTGGATGTCACTGCGTGCCCTCCAGCCCCCCAGACACACTCGCAGCGTGGAGGACAGGGTCACAGAGCCAGCTCTTCTCACAGGGCCTCTCCTAAACCAGTACCTTGGCAAATTTCCTCAGAAATATTGCCCAGCGCTTTCCCCACACTTGTGAAGGCTGAAAGGCCGAGCCCACCTCCTTCAGGTGTCTCCAGAGTCCATCCTCCCCCAGAGCACGCACATTCACCGGGCTGTGAGCCTGGCTCTGAGGGCAGCAGCCGCAGGGCAAGTGTCCCGCGAGGGGACCAGAGCATCAGCTTTTGCCCCCGATGCTTTCTGCCCCGTGCGTGGACACAGAACGGTGCCACGGCGTCCTCCTGCCCGTCACCTTTCGGGCGGCCACCTGTGGAACCGATGCACTCAAAAAACGCCGGGGACGGCTGTCGGCTGGAGCTGCCAAGCGGGAGAGATTCGGAGAGGCTCCGACGGCCGGCAGCACAGCGCAGGGCACCCCGCTGTCCCCCGGCCCAAGCCTCCCGCTCCGCCTCGGCCCCTCCGCTGAGCCCCCGTCCCGGCTCCGTCCCCCCGCGCCCGGCGCACCGGCAGCCGCCTGTCCCACGGCGATTCCCGACGGCGCCCGGCCCGGGCAGCCCGGCCCCGGGGCTGCGGCGGGGCTCGGCGGGGCGCCCGGCCCGGCCCCCGCCCCGCCCCGCCTCGGGGGCCCCGGACGGCATCGCCCGGCGCCGTCTGGGGCCGGGGCCGGGACTGGCGGGGCGGGGCGGGGCGGAGGGGGGGGGTGGGGGGAGCGGCGGGCGCCGCCGGCGGGGCCCGGGGGATGCCCTGCCTCCCCCGCCATGCCGGAGCGGCGCGGGGGCCTCGCCTTCCCCCCGGCCCGCCGCCCCCCGGCACTCCTCCCCCGCCCCGAGGAGGCCAGCTCGCCAGAGCCGCCCCGGGGCCGGGCGGGACCGCAGCGCCGCGGCGGGGCCCCGGGCCGGCCGCCCCATGCACCCGCCCGCCGCCCCGCTCGCCATGGCCGAGGGCGCCTTCTCGCTGTCCGCTCCGGCGGCGCGGAGCCCCGGGGGGAACCCGTCGAGGCTGCACAGCATCGAGGCCATCCTGGGGTTCACCAAGGAGGACGGGCTGCTGGGCCCCTTCCCGCCCGACGGCAGCGGCGGCAGCGCCAAGGAGGCGGAGAGGCGGGGGGGCCGGCTCTGCCTGCCCAAGGTGCCCGGGGACCCGCCGCCGGCCGAGCCCCCGGGCCGCGCCGAGCGCTTCCAAGGTGAGCGGGGCGGCCGGGCGGGCGGGGGGCTCCCCTCCGCGCCCCCGGGCGAGCCCCGCGGGGAGACCGCCCCCCCGGTGACCGCCCGTCTCCCCCTCCCAGAGCCCTACTGCCCCGGCAGCGCCAGCCCCGAGCTGCCCGCCGGCAGCGGCGGCGAGGGGAAGCCGTCGGAGGAGGAGCAGCCCAAGAAGAAGCACCGGCGGAACCGCACCACCTTCACCACCTACCAGCTCCACGAGCTGGAGCGCGCCTTCGAGAAGTCCCACTACCCCGACGTGTACAGCCGGGAGGAGCTGGCCATGAAGGTCAACCTGCCCGAGGTCCGCGTCCAGGTAACGCCCGACCCGCACCGCGCTCCGCCAGCCCCGCCGCCGGCAGCCCCGCACACGGCCCGGCCCGGCGCAGCCCCGCGTTCCCGGCGCCGGGAGCCCCCCGGCCCGGCGTGTGCCCCCGCTCCCCGCTACCGGAGCCCCGTGAACCCAGCCCGGCCCCCGCCCCGCTACCCCCGGCCGGTGCGCGGCTGAGCGGCCCCACGGCCGCCGCCGGGCGTCCCTGCGGCTGCCGCCGGCCGCACGGCCCCGACGTTCCGGACCGGCACGGACGGCGGGACACCGCGCAGCCCGCGGCCGTTTTCCGTCCGGCAGCCGCGGCCGTCAGCGCCGCTGCCCTTTGCCTGGTGTGTCCCGGCCCGGGGCAGCCGAGGCCGCGGTGCGCCGGGAGGCGGCTAGCCGGTGGCCAGCGGGCAGCTAGCGGATGGCTAGCGGATGGCTAGCGAGCAGGCGGGCCGGCCCCGCAGCTGGTCTCTCCCCACGCTGCTTTCCCCCGGCGCCGCTCCCCGCTGAGCCCGGGGCTGCCGAGCCCGGCTGAACCCGCTCCTGCCCCGGCATCTGCGGGTCCATCGTGTCACCGGCTTCGTTCCGTGTGCGCCCGGGGGAGAGCCTCTGTCCTGCCTGGCACGGCACCGCCATGCTGCCCTAACGCGGCTGTGCTTGCAGGTGTGGTTTCAGAACAGACGGGCCAAGTGGAGGCGGCAGGAGAAGCTGGAGGTGACCTCCATGAAGCTGCAGGACTCGCCCATCCTCTCCTTCAACCGCTCGCCCCAGGCAACCCCCATGGGTCCCCTCAGCAGCAACCTGCCCCTGGAGACGTGGCTGAGCCCGCCGGTGCCCAGCAGCACGGCCCTGCAGACCCTGCCCGGCTTCGTGGCCTCGCCGCAGAGCCTGCCCGGCAGCTACACGCCGCCGCCGTTCCTGAACTCTCCGGCAGTGACCCACGCGCTGCAGCCCCTGGGGGCCATGGGGCCACCGCCGCCTTACCAGTGCGGGGCCACCTTTGTGGACAAGTTCCCCTTGGACGAGGCAGACCCGCGCAACACCAGCATTGCCGCCTTGCGGATGAAAGCCAAGGAGCACATCCAGTCCATTGGAAAACCCTGGCAGACAATCTGAACTCCCTCCTCAGCGCCTGGGAGAATCCCGCAGGGAAGGCCAGTCCCGGGATGACCATGGGACACCCTCGCCCTGTTCCGGCTCCCCTGGACGGCCGGGCACGGCAGGGCTGTCCCTTGTACCAGCCTTTCCCCCACGCCTTGACTTGCTTTGTGTTTTGCCGTCCTTTTAACTCCCTTTTCCACATGCCCTGCAGAGTTAGGGGCCCGATCATAGCTTAGGAAAACAAATCTCTTGCGCTCCCTGCTTGGCTGGGCGCCGTAGTCGCAATAAAAGCTGCCGTAGGGTGACGCGCTGTGTGAGGTGCCGGGGAACCAAGGCCCGCGTTGCCTGGGAAGGGTTTTCTGCTTTGGCACCGTGGAGCGGCACGACCTGCGTGAAGGCTGTGCACCGTCTCTCTGCACCCCGGTGCGGCGCAGAGGGGTGTGAGAGGCCTGGCCGTGGCCCTCCTCCTGCCCCCCCCAGCAGCAGGACCCTGCTCCAACTGGGGGCTGCAGCCCCACGGCAGGAGTGCACCAGCTAGGGGCGTCCCCATTCGGAAAGGGGGGAACGCAGCCGTGGCAGTCGCTGGGCTGCTCTTGTGGGGCAGCCCCAGGTTGGGACGGGCTTTGCCCACCCCTGCCCCCCCGGTCCCCTTGCTGGTCCCTCGGAGAAGGGACCGGGAGGTGCCGCAGGGCCCCGTGCCCTGCAGCCCGCCTGCCCGTGGGGGGAACCGGCGGTAGCCGGTGGGGCACTGGGTGTCTGGAGCTGTTGGGGGGTGCTGCTGGCTGCGTCCTGCCCGGTGCAGCCCCCCGGGGCTGGCATGGTGCTGGGCCCTGCTCGCCCCCCGCCCACCCAGTGCCCATCGCCAAGCCGCCGAAACCAAAACTGCGGCATCTTTATTTTCCATTATCTCCGTTACTGCCTGTAATGGGGCTGAGAAGCTGTAATGAAACACCCCTTCTCCTCCGCTGGGCACGGGGTGCTCTACACACTCTGGAGGTTGTGGCAATTAACGTTTCTCATTAGGGAAGAGAGAAGGATGCACAAGCGCCCTCATTGTGTCCTGGGGATGATTCAATGCAGACTGGGAGACCTCTCCTTTCACCATTTCCCACTCGTTGTGGCCAGACAAAGGCTGGCATCTAATTATATTTTCACAATCTGTGCATATCTTTTAAGAGTCCTGTCAGAAACAAGTATGTCAGCTTTGTTCAGCTTCACTTCAGAGAGCTTTTTAACCTTAGACAGCAGTTTCTAAACATCCCTTCACAGCCTTGTCCACAGCAGCCCCCATCTATTGTCTGGAGAGCTTCTTTTACCGATAATAATAGGAATCGCTCTATTTTGAAAGGCCTTTTCCTCTCTCCCCGGCCTCGGCCTCCCTGCAGATCCAACCCGCCTCCCTGGACCGGAGCACACACTGTGCCTGGGACCCCAGGCTTCCCTTCCCAGAGCTCTGCTGGTCCAGGGGGGTGCAGGGAGCCCCAGTGAGTGGTCCCCACTGAATCAGGGGGGAACGTAGCCCTGTTGGGGCCAGCCCCCTCCTGCTGGGCTCTGGACCCGTCAGTGCCGCTCCGTGTGCCCGTGGTGGTGCCCAGCCTGCCCAGCATGCAGCTCTCTGCTTCCTTGGCAAAGTGCCGCGCCATCAGGAGAAGAAAGCACTGTCGCTGTCGGGACCAGGGAAATACCTTGCTAACTTCTAGTAAGGAGACCTGAGTAAAATTCTGGGGGGAAAGAGAACAAAACCTGTATTGCTTCAGCCTCTAGGTCTTATTCCAGCGGTGCTTTCACAGGGGAGCCTTGTTTGCATCACCGAGGATGCTGGGCTGGCAAGAAGGTGCATCTCCTCCAGTGGCTACAAGAGAAGGATGTCTCTTGGAGTGCTTGAGAAGTGCCTGCACGCCCCGGGCTGTGTCAGTGGGGGACACACACCGAGTGACTGCGGCTGGTCCATGCACTCGTCCTCCTGGGGAGCAGGAGCAATCCCGCTTGCCATGGCGTGGCTGCAGTCCAGCTGCGGCTCCGACGCTGACAGCCCTCCCGCCTGTGAGCATGTTTCGCTCTTGCCCAAAAGCGCTCACCTCTGTTTATTGCTCATCGTTAACAAGCAACTCCTCCAGATTTCAGTGGCGCTCTTCCACATTTTGACACTGCTGCCCTCCCTCCCTGTTGCTTCCAGTTCTTCTGTATCCTGTAAAGCCACTGGAGAGACCCCCCCCTGAGTTTTTGATGGACGCAGCGACCAGCGCTGACACTCGGTTCCCTGAGGGAGTCAAAGACTAACAGTAGATAACGACTCAGAGACAGGGCAGCAGAAGCAGCAGCTGAAGACACCTCTTTGCTCCTGATCCAACACCTGCGAGCAAAACCCGAACGATTATGTCAAGCTGGGGTGATTTATTGACATATTAAGTGGGTCTTTTGGTACACGTGAACCCTGTAACGGATAAACTGTGTGCAGTCATGTCCTTCAAGGAAAGCTATGAGTTTATTGCTAAAAATAAATATTTCAACCAGCTAAACATAAGTGGGCACAGACAGGTAAATAATTTTCAAAGCAATAAAGGGACAGAAGCACATGCAAACTCATATCTTTCTTGTGCCCTGCCTAGTTTTCTGTGTTTCTACACTTTCTTTCAAATTGTCCCATTCCATTTTAAAAGCTCATTTGTTCATTTTGTTGTAAATATCTTCTCCTTCTTAATTGGGTGCTGAGTCTAATAATCCTGCCTCGGCTTGTTAACTGTACAATAGCAGTCAGAGTTAATGACCCATTAGTGATTAATTCCTTAAACAGCATCTAATTGCTCACTGTAAAACCTTTTCTTAAAACTGGATTAAATCATCTAGATCCTTAACCACTTCTTTACTCTAACTTCGTTAAGGCTATTAGCCTGGCCTTTTCCGAGTGATCTATTTCTTCTTTTGCTTAGACTGTATTAGCAAGACAGTATTTTTAGTGTCTATATTTGACTTCTTTGCAACATCTGAAGCTCTAAGGAAAAGACTGCCAGTGACAGTATTAAGAAATATACTCCTTTGGAATGAGACAACTGCAGACGGTGACTGTCCTTACGCTGACCATGGCCCACCACTGTTGGGAGAGGTGGAGGTGTAGGACAAGGTTCGTGAGCGGCTGTGACTACCCATGGAAGTGCGTAGGTGTCGGCAGGTGAAGCTGTAAATGCTTCTTAGAGTTTCCCAAGAGTAACTGGATCCTTGCTCAGTGTCCTGAATACGGGGCAGTGGGCAAGGGCTGGGACTCCTGTGAGGGATGGCTCCCTGGAGAGGAATCCTTGCTACTCTTCCGTGGGCGCAGAGCCCTGCTCCTGGGGCTACTGCACCTCCCCTCTTGACACAGGGCAAATGACTCATGGCGGGGGGGGGAAACCTTGCTAGGGATGGAATGGAATGGAATGGAATGGAATGTCCTGTTTGCATTTGCTTCAAAGCTTTGGAAAAGCGAAATCAAATCACCATCTCTGCACCTACTTCATCTGTAGCAATGTCTTCGCTGGCAAATGAGGTTAATCCTGGGTGATTTCTCATTAAGATGTGAAATGCAGAGACTGTTTTTTGTGAGAAGTCTCCGTTAGGCCTGGCTGTCTTTGCCCAGCCCAGAAATCCCAGGCGTAACATACAGATGTGTAAGGTTTTGCAGAGGGCAGCAGCATGAGCTATGCAGGAGAGAAGGCAATTGCCATAAAGAGCTCTGAAGATCTCTGAATTAATAACTATGAGGAAATGCCATCATGAAACTCGGTCTCAATGGCATGATTTCTCAGCAGAAAGTGTATTCTAAGCTGTCTTCCTTCCCAGCCCTGTTCAAAATCCTGTCAGTATTCAAGAAAACCGGCAGAGACACCTGACCTATTTAAGCCAAGGAGGGTTTTGGCACAGAGTTCAGCTCAGTGGCTTTCCAGCGGAGCGAGACTGGCTCTCTGTCCAGGGCTGACCCTCAGTCCCTGCTGGACGGGGTCAGGAGAAGCTGTCATCCCCTCTGGAGCTGTGGGACGGCTGAGTTTGCTCCACGGCCACGCCGGGTCACAGCCCCTGCGAGGTGAAAACACGCAGAGCTCGGTCACAAATTTCTGTTCTGAGCTGTTGGGGTTGAGGGCAATGCTGTTCCCTTCCTCTGTTGAGGACGTGTCAATGTCTGCAGGCGAGAGTTGAAGGATCTTCTTTCCATCTGCCTCAGCTACATCTGACAAGGGTTTCAAGTAAGAACATTTAGTTAGTTACTATTGAAAAATCTCACGTACTTGTTCAAAGCTCCTGGCTACACCTTTCTTCAGTTCAGTCTGTTGGGACATAATATGAAGTCCAACTCCCACAGGCATTAACTCAAGATGTTTCCCTTCAGCTATAGTGTTTTTGGGCTGGACACTCAGGCTCTTTCTTCTATACAGTCAGCATCTTCCCGTGTCACCGATGCTGTGGGTTATAAACCTTTAACAACTTCCTTCAGTAGTTCGCCCGCCACAGAGTACCCATTTACAAAATCCTATCATAGCAGAAAATAGTGGAATAAAACAAACAAAAGAGAGCAGAGCGAAAAGCTGGTTAGACCGGGACGCTGGTCACTCTGATAACATCACCCTTTTTTTCTGGTAGAATGAATATCGTGTCTCCTCTCTCTGAGCATCCCTGTGTTCTGCCAGTGCATGATGTGAAAATTGGCTGACATTTGGCAGTCATCCCTCTGTCATATGACATTTCTGCCCCGCTAAGAAGTGTGAAATCAGCTCTGAAATGTTTGGTTCTGTGTAGAAATGTGGTTAAAGTCAGCTGGGCAAGACATTCCAGAGACAGTTTAAACAGAGGCAGCAGAAATTTGGATGGAGGCAAGACGAGGTAAGAACTGAAGCTTTGGCCACCGCCACAGAAGGGAGAGTTGAGGTAAACGGGATGGTGTCCCACTGCTGACCAGCGCGGGCCGGTCAGATGTCCCTCCTCCGACTCCATCTCAGCAGAGGCGGGCGCAGGGAGTAAAATAGAGGCCTCCGGGCAAATCCAGAGTGTCACCGAGGGTATGCTGGTTTGAAGCAATGCTTTTAAACAAAGGTCTCAGGCTCACCAGCAGCTTGTTCTTGCTCAAATGCCTTTGCATTGTCTGTCTTCGGGCAAGGTGGCACACAGGGACAAAACCAGAAAGGCAAAACTGAAAAAGATAAGCATTTTAAAGTTATAAAAATCCTGGGACAGCAATTAAGTACACTGGGTATTCCCTTTGGCTGGCATCCAACCATCCCATAGGTTGGGATGCTGAGATAAATCACATTTGTCCTGGAACTCAGAACATCTAAGGTGAGGCATGCAGGTAATCACTCGTCCTCTAATTGACTTTATACCCAACTGGCACCGCAGTGCCTTTTTCTCCACAGTTTTACCAGAGAAGACCTGCAGGCTTGACCGGAGTGCTGTGGAGTATTCCTTTGGGCATGGACTAGTCCTCACCTCCGTTTGCTGCCGCTCCGGGACTAAGTCAAGAGGAAATGAGAAGTGGGATTAGGATTGCGTAAAGGCGCGGGGATTAGCGGGACGGGCGTTACGTACCGATGCCGTGCGCGCTTCGGGGCAGCAGCCCGGCCTCCCGCACAGGTGCCAGGCCTCCGATTTGGGCAAGAAAAACCGCCTCTCGGTGAAGTCTGAACCCCGCCGTGCCCCGCTGATCCCGGGGGCGCCTCCCCGCGCCCCCCCGACGGCCGCAGGCCCACCGGCTGCTTCCCCGGGGCGGCGGGGCCGGCACCGGGCCGGTGACCGGCCCGGACGCCCAGCTCCCCCGCGGCTGCGGGCACGGGCGCCGCCCGGGTGGCACCGGGCACCGGGAGGAGCCGGGACGGCGGGCGGCGGGGCCGGGACGCGCCCTGCCGGTCGCCCGCCCCGCCCCGCCGGTCGCCCATCCGTGGTCCGAGGGCGCCCCCTGCTGGAGGCGGCCGGAGCAGACTCTGCCCGGGGTCCCCCCGGCTCCGCGGGGTTCGCAGCCGGACGGACCCTCGGCAGGTCCGGGGCCTCCGGCGCCTTGTGAGGGCCCCCGGGTTGGACAGGGCGCTTGCACCAACGCAGGCGTTTGTGCAAAAACACGCATGTGGCTAATTCACCTCCGCTTCACAGGGTGGGACGTCTGGAGGTCACCTTATCCAACCCCCCTGGTCAAGCAGGGTCACCTACAGACACGGTTGCCCAGGACCACATCCAGATGGCTTTTGACTCTCTCCAAGGAAGGGGACTCCGCCACCTAATCTGGGCAACCTGCGCCAGGGCTAAAGCCGCCCCCACAGTGACAGCGCGTTTCCTGATGCTCGGAGGTGCCCATTGCCTCTGGTCCTGACACCGGGTCACGGGGTATCACTGGAAAGAGCCTGGACCTCCCTTCTTTATACCCTCCCACCAGGTCTATTCATATAGCAAGACGCCCCCGAGCTTCTCTGCTCCAGGCTGAACAGCCGCAGCCCTTCCTCTGAAGAGAGGTGCTCCAGACCCATCATCATCGTTTGTGGCCCTTTGTTGGAGTCTCTCTCCAGTTTGCGCACATCCCTTTTGTACTGGGATGCTCAGAACTGGACACAGCACTGCAGGGGTGGCCTCACCAGTGCCGAGCAGCATCACCTCTTTACCCAGACCTGCTTCTCCTGCTCCGTTGAGCTGCGCATGTCGTCCTCACCATCTGGTCTGTCCGTGCTCTCCTTGGAGGAAGGGTGGCAGCACCTTCTCTCCTTGTCTGGGCCTCTGATGGCGTGACTGCCCAGGCCAGAGAGCAAGGAGCATGGCTCAGCTACAGTCTGCTGAGCCCCACAAAAGATGTCACCATCTCCTTCTCCTGGGAGGCAACGTTCTTCCTTTGGTCCCGCGTGGACACACAATGGTACTGGACCTGCTCACACATGGTGAGGAGTGTGTGGTGGGAGCACATCGCCCAGAGGCAGAGTGTTTCTCAGCAGGTCTCGGGTATGGAAGCGCTTCTCCTGCCCTGTCCTTGGCCCACCGACATCTCGGGAGGGCAGCGGCAGCTTCCCTCTGCTGAAAAACCATCACAGACCAGGGAGCGATTCAAGAAGGAGAAGAGCTTCGGTGGAAAATGAATCATCCTGTCGTTTCTTTGTCACTAGCTGCGGCACAGCCCATTTCCATTCTACTAACTCAAATAAAAGTATAAACTCAGCCTTTTTATTGGTACTATTTATTGCGAATGTTGAAATGTCATGTGGTTTGGGACTAAGAGATGAACTGATTAGATAGGTAAGACGTATAATTAATTGGAAGACCCCTCCGTGACAATTATATATATCAAAGCCGTTCAGGTGAGAAAAATGCAACCTTGAAAATGAAGTGGAGAGTTTAGTCGTTGCTGAAACATACAAGAATATGTGTATTTAGATATTTTACACAAAGGAAATCTTGTTTACAGGAAAGAGACCTTGTTGGTTATCTGATACAATCAAGTGCTTGTGAAATATAGTCTCTTACGGAAAGTATTCCATTTCTTCATGATTTAGAGACCTTCTTTCAGCTTGGAGTGCTCTCTTTCATATTCACAACTTGAAGCAGATAGTCCATCATCTAATAAAAAGAGAAAAACATCGTTTATACTCCCGTCCTGAAAAAAGTAATTCACTAAGTTAATAAGCCTAATATATATCCCCTCTGTGTATTCACACAACACACACTTTCCTAATAATCTTTCCAAAACAGACCTCATTTGTCTTGGTTAGCGCAATAACCGCTGCCAAAGTACCAGGAAACTCATTCTCCCAAACAATTCTGTCTGCCATCTCATTTATATAGTGTCTCGTTAGCGTTAAAAAGCCAAGTCCTAGAAACAATTTAAGGCTTATTTTCCAACTTACTTTTACACTTAGGCCAACTTGCAGGAGAGATTTCCCTTCTGATCTTTAACTACTTTAACTGCAATTTATTCACAGAATAAAGAGCAGGCAAGATCTTCATTTGCCTGTTATTAATTGAAAACAGAGGACAATAACTCAAGTGCACCACTCGAAGCCTAATTCCCAGAACGATTATGTTCGTCTCTGGCTTTTCTGACCATTTGTGTGTTACAGCACTTCGCCTGCTCTGGGTGACTCTTATGGAAAGAATTTTCTTGTTCTTGAGAAACGTAGAGCGCGGTGTGAGCTTTAGCGGTGACTGATGCTCTGGATGAATTTGAGCTAACAAGCAAGACCCTGGATCGAGTTACCTGAAGTACGTGTCTGGATTTACTTCTCCAGCCTCTAGCTTTGGGGATTCCCGATCTTCAGTTTAAAATTCAAAGTTTAAATTAAATCAGCTAAATCTGAAAGAGTCCATGAAACAACATCCTCACAGCACCTTTCCTCCCGACGCAGCCGGTCCTGGCGTGCGTCCGGCAGACGGGCACCGGGGGCTGCAGACACCGAGAGAGACCCCTCACCCCGTGGTGGGCGTCTCCGCGAGCGCACCCTGGGTCTGGGGGGGTGGCAGCCCCTGGGCGGTGGCGTGCCCGTGGGACAGCTCTCCCACCAGTGGGCAGCAGGGCTCACGGTTCACCTCTTTTTGCTGACATTTCAATACCTCAATCCAAGAGGCCGTTTCACAGCCAACAGCGACCTGCTGTGAAAATGCTGCTGCTTCCTCCAAAACCAGCTTCTATTTCAAACTCCAACACAATGTGGCTGGAAAAGCATTTAACGCCAAGCACGAACTCCTCGTATGCGCTGCACCACCATCACGGTCAGCTCACTCTCCCCGGCCATCGCCTGCCGAGGCAGGTACATCGTGCCTGTACCCTCGTTAGCTGCGGTACGGCAGCACCTTAAAGGAAGGTGTTGTCTAACCAAAGTTTGTGCAACACGGACCCCCTCACATCCAGAAAAATCTACAGAATCACAATCCAAAGGTCATTCATGCTCTTGCATCGCTGTGTATGTGTGACTGAATTTCACATGTGCACCAGAATCTCACCTTTATAAATAAACGAGGTGCCCTTTATTTAAAATAACAATTATCATTATTAAAATGTTTAAGAAACAATCACAACCCTCCAAAAAGTAAAGCACATCCCTTTCGATCTTCAGGTCTTCTTCACCTGGAAGGCGGATCTCAAAATTAGCTTAACCTTCAGGTGCTGGGTTTTTACTTTCCGAAGTCAAAGGAGAAGCGATCCATCAAATCCTACCCCGGCTGCGGGTAACCAGGTGTCTGTGCCCAACAGCAGCAACCCTTACCGATTACTGTCACAACTATGTTTTACTTCACGATGGAGACAAAGTAACTGCTGAATGCTGGGAATCGAAAGTTCTACGGTAAAATGAGGTTCTGCGAGTTGTCATGTATCTCAGTCACATGAAAGACATGGTTTTTTTACTAACCATTGGAGAAATCCGGGCATTTAAGGCAATAATCTCGTTATTCCACATGTTCAATGTCTGACCACAAAAACAAGCATATTAATTTAGGGTAAAAGTACACGCATGTAGATATGATTCAACTTACTGGAGGCAGCTTTCAGCCTTCGCAAGTATGATTTATTGCCAGATACTTTCAGAAGTAAAAATATTTCCCTTTTTACATAGCATAACGGAGTTTGTTCATCTAATTTGATTACAAAGCTGCACACTGCAGAGCTGAAGATGAGGTAAATAGTTTTCTTTTTAGACAGTATAAATCACAGTTATTTTAAGCAACGCTGTCATAAAGCCATAGCCAGAAAGAAACCTATGGCCAGCATTCGTATCAGTGCTGTAAGAGACTTAAATCAGGGCTTTATTTAACGGGTAATATTTTTACCCATATTCAAGTCAAAACCAAAGCATTCACTGACTTCACTGGACTTCATCTCAGGAGGAACACTGGGCTGAAGTTAGCCCAGGAATATTAATGACACCGTATTACAGTAGAATATGGGAAGAAAAAAAATCTGCCCATTAATGTCTTTGAGGGGGCATATTAATCTTTTTATTCTATTTCAATGTCACCCACAAGAATTCTGCAGCTCTATCAACATTACTGTACCTGGTGCATTATAAAGTTTTCCAGTAAATTCTGCAATTTACATTATGTCGTTGAGCCCCTGATTACTTTCTGTAAAACCTCACCGATACCCTTCCAAGTGCCTTTTGTAGGATTTTTCCAAAGGAATAGGGGCAAATCTGTTGCTGTCTCGTGAAACGGTGCGAGCGAGTTCATCAGCCTGAGGAAAGAAGCGGTGGGTCCCAGGCACCCACGGGAGCTTCTCAGTAGCCACAGACTCATTTTGCAAGACCACCAACGACCGCAGCAGTGGCCGGCACCACCGGCCGGGGGGGAAAGAGCTGCGTGAGGCAAAGACGGAGCTGGGAACAGAGGAAACTCTCCCACCGGTCGCTCTGTCCACTCGTGGGCAACCTCACAGGCCAGACGAGGGAACAGCAGCCAGAACGGCCACTGAGGGAGACGCTCGACAGGATGCGGCTTTATACACAATTTGCCTTCTCTGGGCAAATCTTTCCCTCTGGGCTCACACCTGGTTCTCACACCAGCTTGTTTTTGCTGGGTTAATACAGAACTCGGGGCTGATGTGCTCATCGGAGCGTGAAGTGCTGGAGAAGAGAAGGATGGAACGACCAAGCAACTTGAAGGGAATGCAGACACTGAAATCTGCGTCAAGCTTGCTGAGTTTATGCCCAGTATCAAATTAATTCATAAAAAGTACTGTCTGTGAGTGACAATCTGTAACCAAGAGCAGAGCCTTACTTTTAGGAATGACCCGTGCGCGAGACGCATTTCTGCTACTTTTCTGGACAATCCACAAATTAGAGGAAGCTGATATGTTACCGTAAAATTAAGTGTGAATATATGGAGGGTTTTTTACAGGTTTTATCTTACTTACGTCTTTCCAGCTGCTATTGTCATCTGTCTCCCATGTGTTCCTGGTATACCAGGGAAGCCCTCCTTTTAAAAAGTGAGCACTTTTATTTTCATTCCCTTCCAGCAGCCGTAGCAAATATTTTGAGATTTCTTGCCACTGCAGGTAGTCTTCCAGCTGCTTGATATTTTCAGGTAATGCTGAAAAAGGGGTCTTGTTTTCTTCTTCGTAAGCATAAGGAAAATCTCCAGTGCTCTTTTTCCCCATTAAATGTCCTGTAAGAACAATGACGGTAGCATGAAATTAACCAAAACAGGTATAGATACGATTGTTCCAACATCAGCTGGGAGTTGTTATTGACTGATATTTTGGAGAGAAGGGAAGGGGTTAGATGCTGAAGCACAACTGGGATCGGAGATTTTGTGACCAGGTCACACACACAATTAATTTCCTCTGTCTCTTACGCTACGTTGTCAGAGAAGATGTTGCTGACACCAGGACAGAGATAAGAAGCATTTTACCAGGAGAGGCACCCGTTAAGATTTGCTGGAGTAAGAAGTGAGTGGAGAAGTGTTAAGTTTTAGATTTTCCCTGCCTTGACGCGGGATGTAGGGAACCGTAACCCTATGTTCCAGTGCCTTTCTAGGAGCTGAACTGGAGCCACTTTTGGTGCACCGTGCCTTACTGTCACGGGAGCTGGCTTCGGGCTGCAAAGGAGGCCACTGGGAAAGGGAGGGGGACAGGCGGCACCAGAGAAGCCTCCCCAGTCCAGGCTGATCGCCCGGGCCCCGGCTGGACCAGGGCCCCCCGAGGTGCTGGCTGCGCCCCGGGGGGCTGGGGGTCCCGCCCGGCTGCCGTCGGGCTTGGGTTCGGGTTCCCGATCTCTGCCGGAAGGCAGCGGTAGGAAGCAACCGCCGAACGAACGCGTCAAGGAGAGCGGGGAAAGCCGCGGTACCCCGCACCCTCTGCCCCGCACACGGGCGGGGTGCCGGGCCGGCGGACCCCGGGGATCGCCCCGGCCGCCCCCGGGCAGCGCACGGGGCCCGGCGCCGCCGGCCGGTACCGAGGAGCGACCGTCGGGGACGCGCTCCGGCGGCTCCGGGGCGCGGAGCCGAGCGGCACCGGCGGGGCGACCGGCACCGCGGGGCGGCTCCGCCGGTAGCCCGGCGCGGCGGCGACGGCTACAGTCGCAACCCCGTCCTGTCCCCGCGCTGTCCCGGGAGGCACGGAGAGCCGTCGGGGCGAGGCGCGGCCGGTACCGGCCGGAGGGAGGGGGGTCCGGTGCGGCGGCGGAGCGTCCAGCCGCGGCGGGGACGGGGCGGGCGGGCGGCGGGGACGGGGCGGGCGGGCGGCGGGGACGGCGACTTACCCACAGCCCAGTGGCTGCCGCGGGGGTAGATCTTGGTGAGCCCGGGGGACCCGCCGGGCTGCAGCGGGGCCGCGCCGCCCTGAGCCGCCAGCAGCGCCAGCGCCAGCAGCGGCAAAGCTCCGGGACGCCGGGGGCCACCGCCGCCGCCCATCCTACCGCTGCCGGTGCCGCCGCCGGTGCCGCCGCCGGTGCCGCCGAGCCGCCCTCCGGCTCCGTCTGGGCGAAGCGCTGCCGCCGCCGCCCCCCATTTATACGGAGCCGGGACCGGGCGAGAGCGGAGCTCCAGCGCCTGACGCCTCCTCGCGGGGACGGGGATGCGGCCGCCCCCGGCCCCCCG
The DNA here is from genome assembly GCF_964106895.1 of Numenius arquata. Taxonomy (NCBI): domain Eukaryota; kingdom Metazoa; phylum Chordata; class Aves; order Charadriiformes; family Scolopacidae; genus Numenius; species Numenius arquata. The sequence continues at coordinate 87,572 of NC_133615.1, forward strand.
TGGGTGGCTACCGGCAGCCCCGGCCCCCCCGCCCGCCTCCCCGCTCCCGGCGGGGGGGCGGCGGCCCCGGGGCTCAGCCCCGGCGCCGCGGAGGACTGAGCCCCGGGGTCGCCGACTGCTCGAAGGGCTTCGCCCGGTCGCGCCGTCGTTTCCCGCTCCTGCCGGTCCCGTCCCGGGCATCCCTCCTGCCCCGACCACCCTTGGGCTGGGTCCCCTGCCCATCGTCCCCCGCGCCCGGCCGCTTCCATACTTCTGGGGAGACCGGTCCGCGTGTCCCTCGGGGTTATTTTTCTCGGTTACATTCACAAAACAGAAGTTTGGTTTTTTCCCTCACCTCCGTTCATCTCACCCGGGGCTCTGAGGTGGCCTGGGTGGCTGTGAGGGACCTCTGAGACGGGACGGATGCTGCTGGCGGTGCCCGGGTGACCCTTCCTCCCTTGTGCGGGGTCGGGGTCAGCCCCGGCCCCGGCCCCGGCCCCCGCACGGGGGAGGTGGGGAGGGACGGCCCCGCTGCAGGAGCCTGCGGTTTGCCGGGGGACGCGGGGGGCTTTGGCAAAGGCAGAGGAGGTGGGTGAGGGAATGCCGACGGCACCGTGTGGCCTTACCTTCCACCGTGTGGGACTGCGCGTCCTCCTGCTAAGCTTTACTCGGTAAAAGGGCTTTCCCGGTGTCGCCAGAGGCTGCGGGAGCGGGGAGCCGGGGTGACGCGGTTACGCTGCTGTTACAGGAACTATTTTTCTGAAGAAGAAGTTTCTATTGACGTGAATCTAGCATGGAAACGGTCACAGAAGTGGTTTGCTGCTCTGGACTACAATGACCGAACAGGTTGAAAAATTTTTACAAGAGCTTGTTGGGGAAAAACGGTGCTGTCTAGAGAACTCTGTCAGGAGACAGCATACGCGGTTAACAGAGCTGAGCGTGAGGAACTTGCCAGATCCTGCCCCTGCCCCTGCACGACTGGAACGGAACTGTACCCAATGGAAACCACCATGGATGTGAATTAACATAATTACTGGGCAAACTATCTAGTGCAATCATTTTTGAAGGCAATTGTGTGTCCTACTGTAGGAGCTAAATTGTTCCCTTGTTTAGTCTTAGTTTATTGCATCTTCTTTTACTGATTAATGCGATTCATTCTTTTATTTGGGTTATTAATTATGCATTCTTGTTCAATTTACAATAGTATTCTCATGCCTCCATCACGGGTTTCGGTGTGCAGCCTGAACAACAGCGACAGACGACACGTGCTCTGCTGAGCGAGGGCTGATCAAACACAGTATCGCCGCCCGGGAAACCCTAATTGTTCAGTGCAATTCAACACAGGAAATTGAAAATTCAGGAAGCTGCCCATTTTCAGACACAGCGGCTGTACTGGAAGCCCTGGGACTGTCCTTGCCTCCCTTGGCTGTTGTGCTGGACCCACTGTTATGGGTCAGCCCTCCCGGTGGCCTGGGGGACGGCGGTGACAGGCGGCGGGGCGCAGCGTGGCTGAGGGTGACCCCGATTCCAGCCCCGGTCGCTCCAGAGCCACCGAAACAGGTCCCCTCAGACCGGGCTCCACCAGGCCCGGGGGAAGCCATCCGCAGGTCATCTCCCCTAAACCGCCACCTTTGCACAAATGAACTCGGGAAACCAGTTGTTTCCTGGTCCTACGTTCAACACGATGCTTTTGTTACTTTCAGCCGTTTCCGGTGGTTTTGCTTCTGTTGCTTTAGGTAGGGCTTACTGAGGATTAACAACATACAGCAATACTGAAACCCTCCGGTCAGTAAGACATATAGAGCTATATGTAACATATAAGTCAGTCAGACATACAGAGCTGTATGTAACACCCAACGTGCTGCCAGGGAGCTTTGGCCAGTAACGCCAAACCATGAACTCTTTCTTACTCAGGTCCTTGTTCCCAGTATTCCCAAGTCTCTTCCACCACAAACACTCTGCAAACAAATAAACCTTTCTCAGAGTTTGTATACATACTACACCTTATACATTTCAGGTGTTAACACTTCACATTAAATCTCATTTTGCGCTGCCTTGAGCTGCTCTCATTTGTGATTGTTCCTCGTACACTCCCATTTTCATACCTTGTATAATGGACTTAATGAAAGTTTAAATTAGCTTGACCTTTAGGTGATTAAAGTTACAGTGAAAAATACTGATTTAGAAAGCTGATCAAATTTGGGGTTGAATTTTCTTTTTAATTAAGATTAAAATTAAGGACGGATATTTTTGCCAAGAAAAGTATATTTCCAGGGTTTTGTCGTAAAACAAATGAACATAAATTAAATGAACAAAAATCTGTTTAACTCCTCCAAACAATCGAACTGGGTTATTTGAAGCCACCAACAAAAACTCAGTTTGAGGATTTTCTTTTTTTCTGGAAAAGAAAAACAATAATTTTCCCAAACTAGAGCAACCCTACAGGCCCGTTTTACCCTTGCTTTCGTACTGAGAGCCATCATGAGAGCCTTCGCTCCTCATCGCCTACGTTCAGTGACAGTTTATTCTTACTGTTTTCAAAAGAAACAGACCCTCATAAAATCTTCAATCCCATAGTTTGCGCAGGTCTCTCGATTCCTGCATACACAGAACCAACACTCGCAATGATGGACCTGAAATACGGAGCCCTCCGCAGGATCCCAAACGCCCGCAGGGAGCGTTAGGGCCAGGCTTGTGTTTTCCCAAAGCAGCCTCAGCCGCACGACCGATGCTTTCCCCCAGCGTATTGCGCTAACGCAGTAATACCTGCCGGACACGTCACTTACTGCTCACACTCCTCCTGCACCTGCGCTCGCCGGCAGGACGGGGGGAACCGAAGAATCCCAGACTCGGGAGAAACACCACCAAAGCAGCAGCGTGGTCTCCCAACGCCTCCCCACAGCCACAGGCTGAGCCCAGCGCTGCGCCGGCCGCTGGGAGGGGTACCGAGAAAAATCCCTCTGTCGCGGCCTGAAGGCTTCAGCAAACCCGGCTGCTCCCGCCAAGCAAAGCCAGCAAGCAGCACAGACCGCACCGTAGCGTAATTCCAAGTAATTTATTCTAATTAAAGCTTACTCATTTATGCTAAACAACTAATATCCCTCAGCAGTTGTCCCCAGCCCGCCACGGGGCACCTCGGGGCTGGCGGGCACGGCGTGTGGACGGCAGGGAGCGGCGGTGGCACCGGCCGGGACTGGGACGAGGACGCCGCTGCCGCCGTTTGCTGTCGCGGGCTCTGCCCGTGGCTGCTGGGGGAGCGAGGGGAGCCATGGCCGGGGGTGCCAGCACCCCGTCCTGAGCACCATCAGCTCTGCTGCCGCAATGAGGATGCCTTAATCGCCCCAGGGTACGTGCCTGAGCAACGCTGCTTGCTCGTGGCCTACGGGAATTAGGCAGAAATGTTAATTAAGTGAACTGACCGAATCTGCAACAAATACTCTTGTGGCTTTGCACAACCCCTTCAGGCCCTTAGTGGCTTTTGCTGAGCAGGAGAAAACGTATAATTTTCTTTTTTAATGGGCAGTACATCTGTGGTCCTTGCCCGTGACGGGACCGGGTCTGCCCCAGTGGGACCTCTGGGTCCTTCTGGAGCCGCCCCGGACCCAGCTGCTGGCCCACAGGGTCTTCTGCTAGCCACAGCCCATGGCTCTTGGGAGCAGGAGGAGCTGCGAAGGAAGAAGCTGCTCCTGGACATATTTATTATGCTGTGATCACTGTAGGCGTTGGTGACTTTTCATAGGCAGGACTATCGTCTGCGTGCCACGGCTCATGGACCCTCCAGCTACAGGCATTCACCTGCCCCGGGCTGGATGTTGCTCTTTCCATCGTGTGCCTTTCCTGCTGGCACCTCTGGACTAACGGGGCACTAATTAATGCATTTTGTACCCTGGCGTGTCTTTTGTGGGGTCACAGCTAGAACTGGGGGGCAAAGAGTTCAGCAAAGGGAATCCTGACTGGAAAAAGAACTCAGCACTGAAGCAGAATAACCCCAATAAATAAATCAAAATCAATAGATCAATAATAAATCAATAAATCAATCAATAAATAAATCAATAGATCAATAAAACCAAAATGTCCATTTAAAGCTAAGCCAAGCCACTGCAAAGATGCTGGAATATTCCAATATGTCAATGTAGAAAGTGGCAAGAGCAGCAAATTTGACACAGCGGTGGCCGAGAATCCCGCCAAGACAGCAGTGAGGAACCAGGTAGAGCAGCAACTGCAGCAGCCCCCCTGCCAGAACGGAGCAGAGACGCGGTGCCCGCAGCCCCCCCGTGCACAGGACCCCCCAAGCCTCCCCCACCGTGCGGCTGTGGACGTGGCACCCACCATCAGGAGCCTCATCACTTGCCCCGTCCCTTCCCGGGGAGCCAAGAGCACATAGAGCAGATGGATGTGAGGTCCGTGTGCCTCCATCAGCAGTACCCTCTTGGATTAACCTCTCTTGTTAACCTTTCCACAAAAATAATAATTTAATAATACACAGAAATACTATGGGGGACCCCCCCCAGCAGAGAAGGATCCAGGTACAATAGACACACGTTATCAACTGTGACTCATTCATTCGTCTGAGAGAACCTTTCCTTCTGGAGGAAGAAATCCCATAATAAAAATTTGTGTTTGAGCATCAGGAAACACCTCTCCATTTTAAAATACCTTTCCACGTTTCATATATCCCATGACAAAAGGAACTATTATTGCGGTTCACGGCAGGAAAATATTAATGGGTTTTAAATGCTGTTACCACAATAACACTCTTTAATTTCCTTCCTTTACATTTTAGACAACTATGACTGTTCTATCAGCAAGGCAGATTTTATGGAAATAAAAAGGGATAAAAGAAAAATGGTGTGCCTTTCATCATTTTCTTTGTAGCCTTCCTGTCGTTAGAGACAGCTGTAATACATGTACAGAACAAACAATGGTTCCGGCGTATCACCGGTGTAATAACAGGGCACCATCGCTAAGGAATACTCTGTAAATGTTGAAGATGCCGAATAGACTGATCTCCAGTGCTTCCAACCCGCAGCCAGGGCAGGCGCTCGGCAAATAACCTGAAAATTGGCTCTCTGCAGCAGCAGCTCCCCGAAGAACTGAAGACATTTTTCAGAAAAGAGCTCCACAGCTTCACACGGGCTGAACAATATGAAATAATAAACATCTATTTAATAAGGCGCAGTTTGAGATATTTGATACTATTTGTGCTGCATTTTAGGAAGCCCCGGACCTGGGCAGCGGGAGCTGAACTAAAGCCATCGCCTGTTGCACCTTCAGTGTCTGTCAGCGCGGCATCAGCCATCACATCTCCTGCGATTTTTGTGCTGGAGGGGTTCGATATATTGGGAATTCAAATGGGAAGCATTTCTGTTTCTGAATTCTGGGGAAGTGTTGCTGCCCAGGCAGAGGCAGCCCCAGCTGGGGCCCTGGGCAGGGACACCTCCCACCAGACCAAGTTGCTCCAAGCCCCCTCCAACCTGGCCTTGAACCCCTCCAGGGATGGGGCAGCCACAGCTTCTCTGGGCAACCCGGGCCAGTGCCCTGCACCGTGCTCCCCTTCTGCTGGGAGGGCAGTTCCAGACTCTGCGGTGGCTTCCACGTGTGCCCTGTGTCCATCCCCAAGCACGAGGCAGTGGCGTGAAGAGCCAAAAACCATCTGTGTGGGGAAGGGCTCGGGGAGCAGGTTGAGCTGCTCCGTGAGGGGTTCATGGTAGGGAAAAGGCTCATTGTCCCTGGACAGTCCCAGCCGTTCCAGCAGGATTTCCCCGGGAGCTGGGACTGGGATAGCGCAGCAACCAGGAGGTGACTCATCTGCCCGTTTGTTAGTTTGCAACTAAATCTATGGAAAATAACCACCCAGGAAATTTAAAACTACGAGTTTTGTTTCCCAAATGTCAACTTTCTTCCACATCTAGCTGCTGCTGCTGGGTTTATAAACACCATATGTGCTGGAGAAAATAGAGCTGAGAACCTGCGCGACGCAAGTCCAGACAAGGAACAGACAGCAGGACAAGCGCAGGTGACAAAGGATGGGCATTAGTGAGCCATAAGGCTACCAGGCGGTCCCAGACTCCCCTCACTGGGGAAGCAGGAAAACCACACCACATCCAGCGGCTGGCGGAGAGATCACTGTCCCTTGGAAGCAGGGAGCTGCTGTGGCCAGCCCCGAGCCCCTGGGCCACCATCAGGCCCCCGACACAGCCCCAGCCACACTGCGACCACCAGCCCAGCATGTTGGCCGGGAAGGTGAGCCATGGCTCCGGGCAGCCTGGGGGCAGTCACACAGTGCCTCCTTCCAGAGAAGACGAATTCCAAACTGCTTCAGAATGCAGGCGGTCGCCGTGTCCACGTCAGATACCCACATACCTACATATAGACACAGACTACATATAGCGTGTGTATATATAGCCTCTGCTGAAAGCATCCTTACACACAAGCGACAGGGAAGCGGAGCTGGTGCTACACACAAAAGCAGGGCACTGGAGCACAAACAATGACGGAAGAGACGGAATATACTTATATAAGCCAAGCTGTGTAGCAGAGAAACGTGCTGAATTTTCGTCATGGGGGTGGCTTACATTTTGCTTGCTTTTGACCTCTAGGATGTTCAAAAAAATACTGATAAGAATCCACACATGCAGAAGGAAATGTCCTTTTCATCACTGCTGCTCACTGTCTTCATTAAATACAGAGAGAAGCGACTTGCTAAACAGGGCTTAGACCGGAGTTCTCCCTCCCGTTACTCCCTGTACCCATTCTATCCCCCTGATGCAGGCAGCAGCTCAGCCTGGGCCTCTGGCAGCCGGGATGGGGCTTCTCCAGCGTTGCCCGGCCAGAAGCCATGGTAGCCACGGGCAGTGCTGGGCTGCCTCGCACACCCCCAGCCTCCGTGACCCCCATCAAAGGGCTGAGAAGAGGGAAGTGGAGGATCCAAACAAAGGCAATCTGCCCTTCAGCCCTTTCCTGCGAGCACACCACCGTCCATGGCCATGGGGACCAGCCCGGGGGTCCCCACCGTGCCCGCAGCCCCTTCCCTGCACAGCTCTGAGCGCATGGGGGCCGTTTTCAGCTGAGCTCTGAGAAAGCAGCCAACCAGAATGAAAAGCCAAACAGCTTCCACCAAAGTCTGGGCTTCTACTCCCAGCTGCTAGTTAAAAACATACTGCTCGTGCTGGAGCAGCTTCATCTTTCCCCCCCCCAAAAAACCAAATAGTCTGGAGGCCTTGCCAGGACAGAGGCATTTGCTTTAAATTGCTTTTTCCTCTTCTCCAGTGACACAATGCGCAGTATTTCACCCCAACAGCCAGGGCAGCGCTCTTCCTGGGGGACGTCGATGTCTGACAGCACGTGGGCCCAGGTGAACCTGCCACCACCACTCCCCGGATCGATGGAGCGCTCCGACTCATTAATGAGCCAGGAGATCTGCCAATTACATCCTCGATCCGCCCCGACTCCAAGGGGAAGCTGCAGCCCAGAGGGGGAGCGGGCAACGGAAGAGAGAAGCCGTATTTGTAGAAAAGGGGAAGCACCTCGATGCATGAAACACGTAAGATCTTAACTTGCTGCTTTTCCCTCGCCAGCCCCGTCTGTAACCTGAGGAAACACGTGCACAGTTTATCCCTCACCCAAGGGGTGCGTGTAAAACTCTGCCTGAAGCACAACGAGCAGAAACATACACAAATTTAACCTGAGGCTGGCTCGTGCCCTTGCTGCAAATCATAAATTGGTGATAAACAGATGGATGGGACAGAACAGAAGCCAGTTCAGCTGGAGGGAACCTACAAGGACCACCTGGTCCAGCTGCCTGACCGCTTCAGGGCTGACCAAAAGCTAAAGCGTGTTGTTAAGGGCATTGTCCAAATGCCTCTTCAATACTGCCAGCCTTGGGGCACCCACCACCCCTCCAGGAAGCCTGTCCCAGAGCCTGACCACCCTCTTGGTAAAGAAATGCTTCCTCGTGTCCAATCTGAACCCCCCTGGTGAGCTCCAAACCATTCCCAGGCGTCCTGCCCCTGGATCCCAGGGAGAAGAGCTCAGCACCTCCCTCTCCAGGTCCCTCCTCAGGAGGCTGCAGAGCCATGAGGAGGCCCCTCAGCCTCCTTCTCTCCAAACCAGACCAAGGCAGGGTCCTCAGCTGCTCCTCACAGGACCTGCCTTCCTGCCCCTTCAGGGCTTGGCTGTCCGCCTCTGGACACGCTAAAGGACCTTCACATCCTTCTTAAAGTCTAATGACAACGCTACATGCTATAGTTAGGAAAACCCACAGCTCACAGTTCCCAACGGCTGAACCCGTTCCTTCTCTGTTGCCTCTATCCTGTTGACATGGAATTGTCTCTTGCCTTGTCACGGGCAGCACTGAGGAGTCTCGCTCCGTCTCCTTTGTACCCTTCCCACAGCGGCGGGAACTCTTCAGATTTGTGTAAGATTTACCATTATGGCATCCGGTCCTACCAGCTGAGAAAAAAAGTGATTATCACAACAGAGAAAGTAAATTCAACCCACATATTTAAGTGCTGCGTCATTTTATTAACCCTTGTTTCCTCAACACAAGAAAAAATTCCCATAATAGTGCGCTGAATTTGCTGTTTGGGTTATGTCCAAAACCCCACTCTCAAAGTTAGAGTTGACTGTGACTGCACTGGGGGAGGGGGACAGGAATAAACTGATTTCAGCAATAGGGGGAGGGGTGGTGGTGGGGGATAATAATAATAAAAAGTGTCTTACTACACATAAACTGTCTCCAAAAATTAAATTATTTTTTCTTAACTGTGGTGGCACACTTCTGGGAAGACTGCATTAAGGACACCTAAATTATTCTGACACGCCATTTGTTATACTCAATTTTATTTCCACACAATTTGACACAAAATAAGCCATTTTTATAATACAGTTTGTCATGAAAACTGCTTAGTAGTACACAAAAGAAGTAATATTACTTGGAAAAATTCAGCAGTTGTCTGCTTTCAGCACGAGCAGTTACCACAGAAGAGGTGCCATTATTGTATAATAGTGTGTTTCTGTAGAGGTAAGGGATTATAGAAGAAACAGAACTCCATAGGAGAAGAGCCTCACGCTGTTCCTTATCAAAGCTACGAACCAAAGCAAGCGAGGAAAACAAGTTCTGCTTTGCCGAAGGGACAACATTGACATTTGAAGCCAAGGGAAAAATCCAGAATTTCATAGAAGAGAGTTATCAGGTAAATTTTAAAATGAAAACCCACTTTTGTGTTTAACACTATTCAGGTGTCACATGACAAGAGAACAACACATTCTCAAACCTGGAATACGAATTATGTCTTAGTGGTAATATTTTTTCAGGACACTACTGGGCTAGTCATTCAATAATTTACAAGTGTTAATAAAGCCCCATCAAATCTCTGTCAGGTGTGTTTCGCGGCTGGGGACACAGAGGCAGAAAGGTCAACAGCTCCAACTCCACAAACACACACCCTCCCTCAGAATCAAAACCCAGGCCATCAGGTTCTTTTGTCTTCAACACAAAGGAGCCAGTTTCAAACTGAGGGAAAACGCTCCAAGTTTCCATTTCTCAGTTCTTAACGAGAAAGATTCTCGTTGATTTTTGTCAGATCGTATCCAAACAACTTTCTTCAGGCATAAGTCTGAGTAAGCTCCTACAACTCACTACCTCTTCCATCCCATACGCCGTGTCCTACAAATACTGATAAAAACAGTTTGTGTGGTCGTGAAAAGAGAGGGCGCTGACAGAGATTAAAAATAATCAAGAAAAAAAATATAAAAATGGACAAACAGGAGGGAGAAAGCGTGCTGAGATGCAGCTCCGCTCCAGAAACCCTGCCCCACACGTCAGGGAGCGCCAGAAGCTGCTTCAGCGCGTGGCAGAGAGTGTCTTCAGCAAAAGGGGAACTGAAAGCAGCGTCTGTTTAAGATAGTAAACATGCCGTTATATAAATAACCAACAGCCAAAAGCTCTACTCATTAGTTGTACGGTTTATTTAGACAAGACAAAAGCTTGTATACTTTTGTAACTGTTTACAGAAATGAAAACATCTGAAATATATTAGGTTCCCCCCACCCCATATATTTAATTCTTGGAAAAGTGTCCTTTTTTGTTTGTTTGTTTAAGATTCCCGTTTCAGCAGCACATAGGCTCCCATTACTGCCAGAAGAGCATACTGCAAAAGAAAATTGAGAATAAACTGATTATAATTTATCTTCACAGAAGCACACTGAAATTACAAATCGTTCAGTATGCCCTGTCCGACATCACACCTTCACACTCAGAGAGCTGCGTTCCTATGGAACTACAGGAACATTTTAATGCGATTATATGAACTGCAAATAGACATCGCAACTGCATGCACTTAACTTATGACATTCCTATAAATTACATGTTTTCAAACGATTACAGATCCCAAGTTCTACTGGGTAACAGACGAGCTAAAATAAGCACGAAAACACAGCTCATTTTAGATTAGGTAACAAAGCACAGAAACCAGTTTATTATCGTGCATTCTTCCATGCAAGACTCTTACTACCTTTACTTGCTATTTTAGAGTTTTCAATTTAAGTATTCAAAATGCCTGCATACGTACCTTAAATTTTGGATAGTCGTTCATTATTATAGTGACCATACCAACATAAGGCAAAAATCTGTAATTGACAAAACAGATGAATGTAAAACTGACCCTCAAATATTACATGGAAACGCTTCAATGTTACTCTGTCTCGAATATTTTAGATAATGGATTTCAGAGAAAAAAAAATAATCAGACAGTAAGAGCTTTAAAGACAATATGTACTTAATGAAAATTTGGGAGCAAGATCTCTCAGATTTCCCTCTCCTCCCACGCTTCATCTTGCTGCATATTATTTATAGCATTAAAAATATACATGGATCCAGAACTGGCAAGTTCAAGAAATACCACTGCAGAAGCACCAACTGCAGAACTGACTTAAATTCTAAATCTTCTGGTTTAGTTACACAGAACAGACGTTTTGCGTTACTCACCCTCTTGCTCTTCCAACAACATCCTTCTTCTCTAACCAGTTCTGACCTTCTTTGTACAAGCCTCTATCATCAACTTCGTTATTATCACCTTTCGTCAGGAATTTGATGTTCCCATTTTCTCTAGAAGGCAATGAGGTGATGAACTAAATACCACTTAATTTTAAAACCTCAACTAATATCTACAAAGCACAAGGAAGATGAGAAGTGCTACGAGATTAGATAAGAATGTTTACTTCCAGCCCAGCTTATTTAACAAACACCATTAAATCATCGACACCACAGCCTTTACTGACACAGTCAATAGATTTTAACAAGAAGTGTTTTTTAAAACACTCCTAGAACGTCACTTGATGTAATCAACTATACAGTGAACACCAAAGCGGTATCGCCATCAGAGCAGGCACCAAACTTCCTCGACAAAAGCAGTACGTGTCCCTCCGGGAAAGAACCCAGCCCTCTGCATTGTCCACAGAACAGAAATTTAACTCGGAAATACTGAATAATACACTACTAAGATTTTTTTTTTTTTTTTTTTTAATTGTGGAATAAGATCCTGTGAAGTCATCACACACTAGAGAATGAATTCGACTGAATTTGAATCACAAATTTCAGATGAGGTAGATCCTAAAAGCCTTCCCTTAGGGAAGAAAGTGATATAACAATGCAACGCTCCAGGGAATTTTCTTCTAAGTTCTACACACTTGTTTAACTCTTAGCAATCACACTTATGTCAAAATAAAGCTTTGTCCTCCTTGTGACTGAAATAAATATTGAAGAGCATCTAAAGCAGCTGCAAATCTGCATCAAATTCAGTATTTTGTCACTACCGCTGCCGACAGTTTTAGGTCACTCATTAATTGTTATTGTTAAACAATATGGTGAGTTCCAGGCAAAACCTCACTGACGTTTGATGTGGCAAATAAAAAAAATACATGTAACCACATAACCTTTCCCTGCTGCTCCAAATGAACAAAATATCTTGCAGTACTTTTTGAACATGACATAATTTAACCCCTGCTGATAGAAAACCTTCCAGATTTCGCTCCCTGTCAAGCGTTCAGCACATGCGCAGGGGATACCTGCAAGGCTTCGGCTCGACACTCCCATTTAAATAAAGTTACTAAGTTTGCAGTCTTCAAAATGATTCTGCTTGAGAAGCTGCTAATTGCAAGTAATGTTATTAAGAAACAAGGAGTTTTTATGAAGACAAATTAAGTATCAAAACGAAAAGAGGTAATTCAAAAGAGGTAATTCTTGGATATACGTATGTGTTTCAAAAAAGCGTTGAAGAATGGATACCCCTCCACAGATAAACACCTTCAGTTCATGGCCAGGACTTCTGAGGAGCGCATAAGTCAAGGCTTGCATCTCCAGGTCAGCTTCTTGCTGTGCGTAATTAGCAGTAGAACTGCCTCTCTTTCAGAAGAAGCTGTACCAGGCACATGCAATAAAGGTAGAACCAAGTAATCTCCCTGCTGCTTTTCAGCATCAATTGTTGTTGGCTTTGTGTCTATTAGTCACAAAAAGAGTAAGAACCTCTTATTTCATTCTGAGTCAAATCTCTCCTCTGGAAAACTTCAGTTAGCAAAGACCACACACTTGTCAGACTCCATCTATAGCTCTGACCCCGAATCTCCACCTCCCATCAGAGATTTGCTTTTAGAAGTAGCTATTTCTCATAGCCAAAATCCCAATTCTACACAAGTCAGTACAGAAGTGGACTCTGCTGCCATCCATATCGCTACCGTTGGCAAAATAACCTGTACAGCTGGTGTTACTGGACTCCTCTTTGGCACCGGTTTACCTACATCAAACCTGAGCAGCTTCCCTGAGGGACAGGAGCCGGGGTCTCAAGAAGCCGTGCCACACACTGGGGACAAATGTGGATCACACCCTAGAGATGAGTTTTACCGTACAGCACATCCTCACTGGCTTTCTTCATAAAATACTACCAAATTAAAATGTTAGTGAAAGTCACAGTGAAAGAAACTATGTTTAAAAACAAGGAAAATGCCAAGTTGCATTACTTTTCATGTATTTTGATTACTCTGTGAACTATTGGAATGTCTCTGCCTTCAACTTTAAAAACAACTATTTCACCAGCTCTGATTGGGTCATCGTGGAAGTTTGTTAAGAACAACAGATCTCCCCTGTGAAACGCTGGTTCCATGCTGCCACTACAAACAAAAAGAAAGAGAGAGTTTATTAGCATTACGGCAAATGAAAGAACCACCATGAAAACGAAGAACATTTAATCCTCACCATAAACTCACAATTTTAACTGAAATCTATAGCTTCACCCCTTCAGTAACACCACAAAGACACTTAACACAGGCCAAGCCCCAGCAAGTCCCAAGCTGAGCCGGCCGATAGAAAGCTTCCTCACTGCCCCAGTGAAAGGAAGAAATAAGCAGATAATTTACTGATAAAAGGAGGTTTACTGTAATACAATTTTAAAATACAAACACATATGGTAAAAACAAAAATAAGAAAATAAATTAACAAATAGACCAGAAACTGTTTGATGGCTTCTGGAAGTGCAACACTCATTTTCTTCAGCAGAGCACGGAAACGTCACAGGAATACATGTACTTCTGTGAAAGCAGAACTATTTTTTGGGAATCCTAACACCTACACAGGGATTACTATCCCTGGGCTGCAATATGTATATGCTTGAGTAATATCTGTTAATTAAGCGAACAAAACTAGATTTTCAAAGGCTTCACATATCTACTGCTTCTACAAATTTCAGTGAAAAGCTAGACTGCAATTACACAAGCAACCTTTGCTAAGTGTCCAAAAACAGAGTTAGAAAATAAGCGTTTGAGCACCTAAAGTAGGTAAGATTTCAAACTCCAAATCTGCCCAAGGGGGAAGGGGAGGAGACAGAGAACAAAACAATATTTGGCCTTTAACAAAGAAGGCTTTACATTGACTCACCTGAGCACCACAACAATAGGGCTTTCACTTCCAGTGATGACGATCAGCCCTTTCCATATCATGAGGGCAGAAGACACTATCATCGCAAAATTTAAGACTTGGTAATACAGCTATAGAAAACAAAAAAAATTGTTTTTAAAAGTTACTGTGTCGTACTTAGAAGCACAACGTAGAATTTCAACCCAAATGCAACAATGAATCCTACCCCAGGCATGTGGACTTTCACGCTACAATCGTACTCCAGCAGAAGCCTGATGGAACCAACTGTGGACACCCCAACCCCCCGACCCACACTGTGGCACACGGTCCCAATCCCACGTGTGCCCAATCCCGGCTCAGTCCCTCTGGGCGACACACACCTTTGTTACTGCGCGAAGCCAGAGAGCTCTCTGGCAAAGACTTCTAAAACACAGACAGTTACATGGCAATTGATGACACTTCCCTGACTCCTACCTGAGCTCATAAGTATTCAAAACACACATAAGAAATATCACAACATAACATTTTTGTTTAAAAAGAGGCCCTGTGGGGGTAGAAGGGAGACAACAAAGGATAATTTCCTGCTGTTGTCAGGCAGCAATTTCTTATGAGGAAAATCTTTTATTGATTTCACTAACTTTCTGCTCCCAGATTCTATGCTTTGCCAGCCACTGCACCAGTGGATACATTTTCTTCATGCTACCTCTTTTTTTTTTTTTTAATTTTTCCTGGCAGCATACAAAGACACTCTGGTGGAAAACGGCCCTGCCCATCTCCATTTACCATCTGGCCCTCTGATGTAAGACACAGAACCAGGGATTTCTGGACCATCATTCTAGTTTGACAGTATATATGCTGGGATTTCCAGGTGTATGGCCCACTTAACTTCACATTCGTGAAATCGTGAAAATCTGCTCTGAAACGCTGGGTCTTTTTAACTGATTGATAAATATTAAAAGAAAAGCAAACCACAGCAAGGAACTGTCACAGCCTGGAAATCGGAAGGTCTGTCACCCGTCTTATAGTCTCCCTTCCAACCGGTTATTTGCATAATCACGTAGTAACGATAAAGACCTCTACTTTGAGCTACAACAGTTCAAAATTACCCGTTTGCTTCCACGTGCTCCGGAAGGAAGCCGACCACTGACACTAACCTAAAAACACGGATTCCCAGCTTTACGCCCGAGGTCTGTGGCGGAGCGGCCTCACCGGCAGCAGGCGCGGAGAGCCCGGCCGGCCCCGGCGGCTCGCAGGCTCCGGACCCCCGGGCGGCCTCCGCACCCCGGCCCGGCCCTCGACCCGCACGCCCCGGGACCCCCCGCTACCTGCCGCTTGTTCATGCGCCGCAGGTCCCCGAAGAGATCCATGGCGGCCCGCGGGAAGGGCCGCCCCGCCCGGACGACTCCTCAGGAGGTGGCGGCGGGTACCAGTGGCAGCCCCGGCGCCGAGCGCGAGCCGCAACGGCTGCCGGCCTAGGGGAACAGACACCGCTCTGCTGCCCGGGAGTTGTAGTCTCCCGCCGCCGCCGCCCCGCCCACGCTCCGCTGCCTCTGCGGCCGCCGGGACTACAACTCCCAGTATGCACCGCGGCAAGGGGCCCTGAGGGCGAGGCCCCTTGCCTGCTGCCCCTGGAGGTGCCCGACCAGTTTGCTGTCCGGGGGGACTCCCGGTGGGCGCCGAGACCCCGCGATAGGACGAATCGAGCAAGACTCGCCTGCGGACCCGCATAACGGTGGCATCGGCCTCCCGAGTCGCCATCGCTTTGGGTCAGGCGGCCGCAGGCCAGCTCTCCCCGCCGCCGGTGCTGCGTGTGCGCGGCCCATTGGTGGGCGGGGCGGGAGGGGGGGGGCGAAGGGAGGGGAGCGCCGGGGGCGGGGCCAAGAGGTGAGAGGCGTGGCCAGACGTGAGGGGCGGGGCCATCGGAGAGGGGCGGGGCCGGGGACCCCAAGAAGCCGGGTGTCATTATCTGCGCTTGAGCAGATTGATGAGTGTTCAGGAGTAATTACTGCGATGGAGACGGATGCTTTGTGGAATTGAGATTTTGGTTAAAAAGGTGTGGGACGCAGTTAGCTTTTCTTTAAGGTCTGAGATGTTTGATAGATTCTTGCACAGCAAAAGGCCTTCTGCGGTTCCCCTGCGGCGGGTTTGTCATTCCATGCTATTAGAGTTTATTTATTTTTTTCAAACAGAGGTTTTCTCCATTGTGAAATCTGTTTTTCTGGTTTGGCTTTTTTTTTTTTTTTTTTTTTTTTTAAAGGACAAATAAAGATTAAAAATGGTGGTTGGGACAAAATGATTGGGAAGTGCAATCCATGTAGGGGAGACGAACAAATGCCGATCTCTTGTAGGGGGCGGTTCCCCACGAAATCTGGAGCCACGTGCCGTTTTTCATGCTTTTTCTGGGACGGGTTGGGTCCTTTTGCAGAGCCTGACGGCCTCGCTGCGGCTCCGGAGTCACAAGACGAACGGCCGCAAATCAACAGATGGGTTTGCATCCCGGACCGGAGCTCAGGTGGTGAGACCCGGCTGTGTGCGGAGCAGAGGCGGTGCGGGTGGTCTGGCGGAGCAGGACGGCCCCGTCGCGGCGAGGCCTCGGAGGACGGAGGCCGCCGAGTTGTCCCTTGGCAGGGGGCTGTGCTCCTTCGCCCAAGGCACAAACCCACGCTTCCTTGTGAGGCCGCAGCACCTCTGCCCGTCCATTGCCCGTTGGCCGTTGTGCCAAAGCCTGGGAAACACTGCTACTCACACGTTGTTCAGGGGAAACACACTAGGAATGCGCATTTTGTCCTTTTCCGGGGACGCCAGGAATCACCCACACTTCCCTCGGTGTCTTCGTTATTTCACCCTCTGGATGATTTAGATTATTAAAGGTTACACGTATTTCGAAATCTTCCCGCACTCTGGATGTTTGGCTTCAATATTTGTACAGCGGATCTTCTGCAGCTCCGCAGCTAGAAATTATGCTAATTTTTCAGTACGCAGAAAAATGTAGCTCTTGACATTCCGGCTGATTTGCCAGACCTTCGCAAGCGCCCAGGCGCCAGTGCTGCCCCGGTGTGCAATGTTTGAATCCCAGCTCTTTGTTTTCAGAGAGGTTGGTCGTGGGCAAACAATGAGCACCCGGCACCGGAGCTGGGGAATGAGGGTTAATTGGCCACGCCAGAGCGGTGCGTTTGCAGCCGCCCAGAGAAAAACGGAAGAAACGCCGCGACTGAGTGCCCCAGCGAGCGCCCCTTTGTCCCAAACACATTTGGAGCGGTTCTGCTTCCCCGTTGCCGTCGCTCCACGGGCTGTTAGAGTAGCCAGGGATGTCCAGAAGCGGCAGGGTGACACTCACACCCACGCCACTCTCCTCGGGATAATTTTTATACTTGGGGCAGCTGCCTCCGGGGACAGGTAAGTGGAAATCAGCCCCTTTGCTCTGGGAGAAGCTTCTGCTGAATCGGCCAAGCAACGGCGCTGGGAGGTAAAAGATGTGTCAGAGGAGGGGTCTGTCTCAGGGGAAAAGGACCAAAGTTCGAACGGCAGCAGCAACTTGGGCATTCACTGAACACGTCACCCCGGGCCCCGCTGCTCTGGAAGCGGCGCTGGCCCACGTGCAGGCAGCAGACAGCGCTGCTCGCCGCCCTCTTGGCCAGCCCCAGTCTGATTTTCTCTTACCATGAGCAGGATCGGGATCCTGACACCCCCTCCCGTTACTTTTAGCCAGAGGAGCCCTGCAGGACCAGGTGTCTCCGTCTTCAGATGTTGTCACTCCGCGTGTGCTCCCAACACGGCAGAGCTGAGCAAAGCTGCCGGGGGCTCCGCACCGGACCCCAGGCCTGATTCTCCTCAGTTTCTCAGAAAAATCAGTCTCTGAACATTACAGCATTCGCCGAGCCACAAAGCCGAGCTGACGATATGGGCCGGGAACCTAACCCTGACTCCTTTGCCTCTTTCTGCAGGAAAGCACAAGTTTCTGATGGGAATGCTGACAGCTCTCCTGCGGCAGCCCCAGGTTGGGGTCTTAGGGACCTCCTTCCCCCACGTTGTGTGGTTTAGGGACCTCCTTCCCCCACGTTGTGTGGTTTAGGGACCTCCTTCCCCCTTGTTCTGTGGTTTACCTGCAGCTTCGTTCTCTTCATCACTCCAGTCCCCTTCATTTCCACACACACAACACCCATCCTCTGACGAGCTGAAGGGCTGCTTTTTCCCTCCGTGAAAAACAGCGCGGTGGGCAATGGCCCCGGGTGCACACCTTGGCTCTTAAAAGTGATTTCTGCAGTAATTTCAGCTGCTTCTGTTAGACCACACACCAAGTGGTCCCAGGCAGTACCGCACGCCTCGCCTCTGAAATCCCATTAAGGTTCCTTAAAATTGGGCACCCAACAGGCAAGACTCCCAGAATGGCCCGTCCCTGTGGAAATGGAGGCCTCCACGTTTGGGGTTATTAATGGGACTTTCTGGCTTAAGCCTCACTCTTCTGAGAGGCTTTTTTCTTTTTCAAAAGAAAATCTGAGCGCAGACGTTTCCCTGGGGCTTTGTGAAGGCTCTGGTTTATCTGAGGTTCCCGGCGCCTGCCTCCGAGGGGCGTTCTTATTTTGCCATGGTGCCTTATTTTGGTTTTGTGTTGCATTCAAATTCGTCTGCCCTTTATCTCAGTAAAATTCCTTTCTCCGCTTTGAGGGCAAGCGTTTGCTGGGCAGCCAGAGCTTTACAATTTAAAACATCTCGCTCTTGTGTGCAGTGCGAATGTCCGATGCCTTCCCGGGTGATTCCCGAGGGGGCTCCGGCGCTTCTCCCGGGGCTGTGGTGGGTTCTGCCCCCAGCACAACTCCCATCTTTCCGGGAGGGACCCGGTGCCCCCCGGCATCGCTGGCAGCAGCCCCTAACCCACAAGCATTTCCTGCACAAATAGGCCTGCTGTTGTCCACGGTGAAAGCTTTTGTGTCTCATGCCACGGTGCCAGGAGACGGATGTTTCCTTCCTGCAGTTTTCGATCACACACCCCATCAGTAAAAAATTTTTGAGCGTGCAACCCCAATATCTGTATGTTTATTTATTTATAAATTACATAAATGTACTACTGTATTAAAATATTATGCACATTATAAAACACACACAAAAATAAAACTTAAAACAGGATGAGATAAAGCTCTGCTGCTGCCCCCCTGCCCCGTGGTCAGTGCACTTCTGGCACAGCTGACTCTCACATCCTTAGAAAATGGCCTGGCTTAACTGGAACTGCTGCTGGAAGGGCCTGGGAGCTCCCTCAGCCTGGCCTCGGGAGATGTGGACACGGGAAGGCAGAGGTGAAGGTGAGGAGGGGGAGCAGGAACATCTCAGAAGGCTCTGTCTGAAATCCTTCCAGGCTGAGGTATGACCCTCCTGGGAGCAGCAGCTGGGATGCGCTGGAGAGCCTGGAGGCTGGCGGCGATTTCTCTGTGGAGGAAAACTCACATCGCTTCTGTGCCTTCCCAAGGCATTTTAATTACTAAACGGGTTTGATTTTTTTTTTTCCCAAAGTGTATTTGCAGCATTTAATTTCTCCTCACCTCAGTATCTTGAACTATTTATGACTTTTCCACGATCTCTTCTCTCTTCAGTAACTGCATTACCTGGGGAGGTGAGTGGTGCTGCACCAGCAGCCAAGCTGGCTGACGGTGATACTCATTTACTCTGCTATTTGCTTAACCTGCACTGAAGAGCTCAGGCTAAAACACCGCCCAGGAAAACAGAAAAGAAATGACATACGTGGTGGCGCTTGAAGACCCGAATCACAGCACCAGATAGACGCTGTGGCCCCTGGTCACCGAGTTCAGGGGAGAGGAATTTGGCCTCTGGCCGCAGGGGCTGCGATTTGATGCTTGTGCCTTGACTTTTATGAGTGTTTGGGAAGCACTTGGATTACAGGAGCGGAGCACATCGTGTGTGGGAAGCGTCGCAGTGAGGCGAACCATCGGCAGCAGCGCTGGTGATGAAGGGATGATTCTCGGCATCTGAAGGGCTCCGCTCGTTTTGCCAACAGCAACAGTATGTAAATGTAATGACCAAGCGATATTTGGAGGCAGTAGCTCCTCCAATTACAGCCTGATTGCTCTGCATCTTAACTGAGTAAGTGACAGTCACTTAAAGCAGGAAATATTGTTGTACTTGCCCTTCGATATCAATCTGGGCGGCAGAGCTGTGGCAGTGCCGGCCGAGTGGTGGCCAGACGCGGGGAGAGCGATGTAGATAACGCAGCGCATCCATATCCCCGCCACCACATCGGAATCATTGAATGCAAAATAGCAGAATTTGAGAATATAAAATAAACGAAGCGGATAAAGGCTTCTGCCAAATCACATTAGGGGAACATATCTGTGAGGGATACAATGCTCAGATTATTTTGCTAATAGTCACATTACTGCTCCAAACACATTTTTTCCTTCAAAGTAGGAACCGGGGGGGTCAGAGAAGAAAACTGCAGTGCCTCCAGCCCATTTTCCAGAGGGATTTGGGTCATCTCCAATGTCTTGCCTTCCAAAACACCCCGTAGCAGAGGAGGAGAGGGGGTGCTTCGGCACAGGGCTCTGCCGCGGGTGGCATTAGCCTCCCCGGGTGATGGTTTCAGTGGGGACGGGGACCTCCACGCGTGCGGGGATCTGCCGCCCCCTCTGCAGTGCCCAGCGTGGATGGGAAGCCCAGGGACGTGGGTCGGGCAGGGCTCCTGCCCGCTCTGCTCGCCATATTCCGTGCTTATTTCTCTCTTCACTCCATTCACCCACCCTTCCTCCTTCCGGGCGCCGAGACACATAACCTTTTAGTAATAATCTGAAATTCAAATACAAAGAATTGACTCCTGAACTGCCCTAATATTTGACAAAGGTTTTAAAATAAAATAGGTTTTTTCTGTGTCCCATTATTGGCCTGGCAGCTGCGTGTGCGTGCTAGGTGTGCTGAGAAAGGTAATATTAACACAAGGAAAAGGTCAGACTTATATAAAAATCCTTTTAAAACTAAACAGACCTGCCGTACTGAATTCCCCACAGACACGCAGAGGTGAGAAACCGCGAACATTTGGGCCTTTGGCAGGTGGAGTTGTGCGCTGTGAAACGCTCTCCGGAGATACAGAGAGCCCCAGAGGAGCCTGGACGCGGAGGGGCTGTGGCCACCCGGGCTCCGCTCCTGCGGCACCCTGTCTGCCGGCCGTGGGGCTCGGTGTGGGGGGGCCATGGTCGCCGCTCCCCGAGCCCACGGTGGCCACCCCGGCTCTGCCTCGGCCCGGCCGCTGCTGCCCGCGGGGCTGATGGCGGGGAGCCCGGCAGCTCTGCCTGAGCCGGTGCCCCGCTTCCCTTGCCCATTGTCCCTTCCCACCCCCCTCACAGCCGTTCTCCAGGCCGTTTCTGTCGCTGGCAAGTGGGATGCTTTGGAGGGTGCCTCAGCGCGGCCCCGAGACAAAGCCGAGGGCCGGCCCCACGCTGCCCGGCCGCCATCGTCAGCTCCCGCCCCGCCATTTGCCGCTGCTCTCCCGCCGGTGACACAGTGCCTGTCCCCGCGGGGATGATCCCAAACCCTTCCCGCGTGGCCTGTGTTGGTTTATTCCCCATGTACTACAGCCTCACTGACCCGTTTCCCTGCCATTTCCCAAACACCCCGTGTACACCAGCCCTGGGGACAACCCGGGACAGCGGGACAGCCCACCACGCGGCACGTCCCCCCGGCACGATGCCTGGCACCCTCCGTGCCACGTGTCCCCCGGCACGATGCCTGGCACCCTCCGTGCCACGTGTCCCCCGGCACGATGCCTGGCACCCACCGTGCCACAGCCAGCCCCTACAAACCACTCAGCAAAACGTCTGTGCGCCGGGAAACCCTGGGGAGAGCTCACCCCCTTGGAAAGGCTTGTTTTCGCACACCACAGCCCACCTGGGAGGGCTGGAGGGCTCCGAGGGGGAACACGTTTGAGGGTTGAGCTGTGTGACCAGGGTTAATCACTATCAGCGGGGAAAATCAGTGTTATTTGGGCTGTGATGGCTGGTGGGTCCCAGCCTTGTGCTGCGGGGGCTGTGCTGGTGGCTGCCCCCGGGCCGGGGCCGGCTGTGCCCACGCAGCCCCCAGTAGCCCCTGTGCTCCTGGGGCAGTGGCCGCCGTCCTGGTCAGGCCGTTTTTCTCCAGCGGGATACGTGGGAAGAGGCCTCGGTGGGCGTCATTCCTCGCTGGAGAGCAGAAGGGCTTGAACGGGAAGGCACACGACGGGAGGAGAGACACGTATTTATATAGGTGTGTATATACACACACACACATCCGCAGCGAGAGGCCCTGCCTCGGGGCGGTGAGAAGCCCCTGCCTTTGCCCGGGGTGACGGGGGCGAAGCGGCCACAGGTTAACCCCAAACCGACAGGAACGCCCCGCTCCCTCTGCCCAAACGCTCCCCCAGCCTTAATTAGTGCTTCTGTCCTCATCTGCCGCTGGAGCTGACGTGCGGAGCCAAGCACCTCCGCCTTCAGCCGGGAGAGCGGCTGCAGAACAGCGGAGAACGGCCCCTCTCCCGCCCCACAGGCTTTGAGGTTTAATCCCTGACCGGTAAATCCTCAGAGGAAAGGAGGTGTAGGAAAGAGAAGCAGGAGAGTCATCATTGTAATTGACTGTCAGTGTCACGACGTTAATTAAAAGCAAACAATTCAAATGTCAGATCTCATGTAAAAAGATGTTTAAATATTTTCTTCATAGTTTACAGGAGAAAGTAATTCCCTGAGGCGTGCAAGCTGTGGGAACAGCAGCGCGAACCGCAACCCCCCCCAGAGCTGGGTGGCCACGGGGACGAGCCCAGCACACCTGGGACCACGACAGACACACACCCAGGGGCTTCCAGCAGCAAAGGAGCCACCATTTCTGCAAGGGGTGGCCAAACAAAACGTGAAACCCTCTTTGCCCAAGATCAGGTAAAACAGCAATAAACAAACAGGTTGGTCATTGGCAGGAAATCTCTGCTCGGGCAAGACCAGCTTCCAGGCAGAAGGGTCTCGAAAGGGAACGGCCAGAAGCATCGCTGCTTGGACCCTGGAGATCTGCCTGGGGAGAGAACGGTACCCAACAGGGTAATATTAATTACTAATATCTGGGAATTTTGAATTACTCAGAAGATACAGAGGGAAAAGCCCCAATGTCTGGAGGAGCTAAAGAACAAGGCGAGAAATACCATGTGAGAAACATGGTGGTATTAACTGTCACACTAAATGCCCCCTAATCGCCTGGGTCTGGCATTTGGAAAAAGCCGTGGTCCTCAGAAGAGCTCCCTCCCTCCTTCAGCGGATTCCTGCCCATGAAAAGGAACCATTACCTGGAGGAAAAGTTACACTCTCCTGCCATAACCAGGCGTGTACAAGTTCTGACAGAAACATGTCTGGAGATTACGGGGCACTTCAAGGCCCTTAAACCTTTCCAGAGATCACTAGGAGAGTTAAATCCATTTTCCAGTGAAAACTGCAGCCAGCCAGCAGCGGAGGGACTGAGCTCCCCTCACCGACTGGGGCAAAGCGCACACCTGGTGCCAGTGGCAGCGTGGGAGCTGGGCTGTGACCATGATTTCACATTGTGCCCGACAGCTTTCAGACAACTTGTCACCAGCTTTTGGTGTCTTCCCTCCTGGCAGCACCACCACCGACTCAAGCCACCGGTTCACAGCATCCCTCGCAGGTGCAAGAGAGTGAAAAGGGAAAAGAAACAGCAGTATTAGTAATGGCTGTGAAAATTTAGTTTTTATTATCTGTTGACTGTATACAAAACACCATTCTGCATAGTGACAACTCCTCTGTGGTACAGTTGAGAGTGCACAGCACCAAACCAGTGCTGAGGAGGAAGATGGGCCATGGAGAGGGCAGCGATGGCAGCGCACGTCACCATGAGGCCCCGTGGCCCCGGTGGGACAGGGAGGATCGGGAAGGACCTCACCACCATCGATGTGCCAGGAACACAAACTGGGTAACAAGCATCTACCAACGAACCAAAAGAAGAGTGAGGATGAAGGGAGAAAGCAGAACTAACGTACCCCATACACCATTTCCAGAGTGATTCAGAAGTTTTACAGAGGTGGCTGAGAAGGACCCATATTTTTTCAAACATTTCCATTTTTTAAAACTGTTAAAATTTCACGATAAATAACAGAATCTCACAAATCTTTAGGGGCAAAATGCTCCACATTTATTTACATATGAAATGTGTTTAATACAGTTGTAATGGACATAGTGTATAGTAACATCTGACAGCAGCAAGACTTTTAAGGAACTGAACAATTACTACCGCGTACCATGCAGCTATCTATATATACACAAGTTGTTTTAAAAAAAAGTACAAAAATTTTTTTCAGGGATACATACAAGGTATAAAATGCAAAAACAAACCAAAAATATAACTCTCACAGAGAACTATATATGAAAGGGACAGGATGGTACCTCTTTGTACTTTGTGAAAGCGCTATTAGTGATATTAACACAGTCTGAAACGGCTGAAGGAGCTTCACGCGGTCTGTGCGGGAGCCGAAGGCCCCGGTGACCCCCCCGGGCCGGAGCGGGAGCTTCGGGAGGGCTGTGGCTGCGTGTGACACCGAGCACCAGAACGTTTGGCATTAGCACAGGGAGCTGGGACGTACCAACCCCTCTAGCAAGGGAACGCTATTTTCTTTCAATAGCCAGAGATAAAGGAAAATACATAATGCCGTGTACTCACTTCTATATAGAGTTTAATAAATTACATGACAAAAAACATCATCATTATAAACCTAGTCCTCTAATTACATCCTATTTGTTAAATCCAGAGCAGCCCAGCCCTTTTGTAACAATTTGAGCTTTGATCACAAGCACCTGATGGCCTAAAAAAATCACTTCATGATACACAGTGTTGTGCAATTACACTTTTCAAAAGTACTTCATCACTCTAGGGGGTCTGCACCCCTTCTGGTGCTGCCACCTAAAGCCAGCACTGCATTTGACATATGCAGCCGTACTTTTACTTCTTCTTTTTTTTTTTTTTTTAATAATGTATATATTTAAGAGAAAGTTTAAAAGCTTCCTTAGACATTTAGAAGCACAAGTTCTTAGAATTTAAAATCTCCCCTTAGCTGGCCTGCCCTCCCCACTCTCCTCCAACGCTGCCTCCCTCCCGACGCACGTCCATTGGCTAAGCCTTCCCCCAGAAGCATTCAAATAAGACACAGTTTACGAGAACCCAAGGAACTGCCCCCCATTCAGAACTCTGTTTTAAAGAAACTTACTAGAAAAAAAAACAGAAACAAAACCAGAAAAACCCAAATTTTCCACTAGATACCAATACAAACACATAACAAAGAGTATAAAAGTTATTAGTTTAAATATATACAAACTCTTTTCAACTCAAATACTGCTTCAATGGTTTGAGGGCACAGACAACGAGGTGAAGGGCACACTTTTATGCAGAATATATTGCAACAGCCTGACCAGTACTGCTAACACTGTTATACCTTGAGCTTTCTGTAGCAAAAATGTCATTAGTGTTCCAATGTGGAGAGAGATTTCCGCGTCCCAGATGACCCATCACTTTTCGGCTGAACTCATTCTTTTAGACTTAATGAAGGCCATGCCGTGTGTTCTCATGTGGGTGTTTAAGGCCGCTTCAGTTTCAAACGTCTTTGCGCACACTTTGCACCTCCTGTCTGAGGCCGAGCTGTCGGACGACTCCTCCTCCTGGCTGGGTTTGTTCTCCTGCTGGTTATCCTCCCCGGAGCCGTTCTGTTTCGATACCGGCTGGGGCTCCTTCAGCTTGTGCACGATGAAGAGGTGCCTGGAGAGGGACACGTGGGACGTGTAGCAGAGTCCGCACTCCCGGCACTGGTAGGAGGAGCCGTCGGATTTGTGCTGAGGAATGTGTTCGTGAAATTGGAGGAGATTTTCTGTGGTAAAGCCACACACAGCACACTTGTGAACTTTAAAAACATTTATCTTTAGCTTCTTCAGTGGCTGAGTGATTGCACCTCGCGGAGGCCTGAACTCCAGCACGGGCTCTTCCAATTTACGCTTTGGACTAGGAACCTAAAAGTGCCACAAATGGTATATCACGTAAGCAGAAACACACAATTCTTTTCGTAACTATGTGTACCTTGCAAATGTTAAAAAACTTCCCTTTGGTAGATTCCAGTACAATTTTGATAAACACAATACTTGAAATAATACAAGCAAATATATGTTGTACGTGTTGGAAAACTATTAACTGCACGTAAAATTTGTTTTGTCAGCTCTGATAGAGGTGCAGTATCTAATACGCTGTATAAACCTCAATAGATATTTGCCAGCGTAACTGCATCCGAGCACACTCCCCTGTGAGAATTCAGTTGTGCACGGACTGCAGAGCATCAGCCCAGGAACTTTTCAGCACTACCTTCTGGAACTGTGTTTTAATTACTTAATATTATTTCGTGCCTGAGATCTGACTTGACAGATTACCTCCTGGTTGCTAGTAACCAAACTAACATATTGCCAAGGGATGAATCAACATGCACGATTTTTAAAACTAATTAAACTGATCATTTTTTATATTGTCTTTATTCCTCTGACATGAGTATTCCTCGAGAATCCTCTGCATCCCACATAGCTGAGAAATGCTCCGTGATGATTACGAAGACAACGTTTATAGCTGCCATATTTCCAACACTTAAATAACATGACAACATGTTGGGCTGAAAGAGAGTCCTGTAAAGGCCAATAGGACATTTTAAAGAACAGGTGTGTTTGTGTCTCTGCTCTCAGCTCTGGACATGCTGGGTGAAATTCTGGACAGGTGAAATTCTTTATCATATAGAGCCCAGAACATCTAAAAAATGTTGATGATTTCTGAATGTTACAAATCTTTTTTTTTTTCTTTTGGGCTCCACAGAAGATCAGACATTTATGGGATCAAAATACCTGCACCTATTTAAAGACATAAACCCACAAAAATTCACTCTCAGTGACGGAATGAATCTTCTCAGTATTACCTTTGTGTCTTCTTTTACTTCCCTTTCTTCCATATTGGCCGATTCAGTCATTTCTTTCACGTCAGGGTCCTTAATGCCGTGCATCAACTGAATGTGTTTCTCCAACATCAACCGCTTGGTGAAAGTCCGTCTTGAATCCGGGCAGTGCCTACATGAACACAAAGCAGATATGCACAGATTCAAACGCCATGCCTAACAAAAGAATATACAGAAGAATGTAAATAGGACTAGTGAATAAATCCAGCCTAGAGTACAATCTATTAAAGACAGCGACAATGTTTTCCCAATCAATTGCACAGGTATTACCAGAAAATGAGCATAATTACCAAATAAAAGTAGAAATGTTTGAGCAATTTATACTCAGAGCAAATGAGAAGTTCTCTGAAGATAATGGCCAAAATGGTACAAAGTGCGAGTCAGAATAAAACCCGGGAGCACCTGAGTTTGTTTCTGGGACCCTTGGTAACATCACCAAACTGTAGTTCTATTAGACACCGTCCCAAGTTCTCCTTAACTTAAATTCCATTGGGAAAGCAATCGCCTTCCATGTGGGATGAATGCCAGCTCCGAACGACACCTAATTCTGCACTCAAATCCAAATACTGTATCTCCTTGGAACTAGTGATTCCTCCCCAGCTTCCTCTCCAACCTCAAACCGAGCAGCAGCACAAACTCGTCTCTCACACTGTGCTTCGCTCTCCCGCACAGGACCAGCTGCGTCCCCTCTGAACGCTGCAGATCAGAACAGCGGGCTGTATATCTGAAAGACTGTCGAAAACCCAGTTCCCCACTGCAGAACCATCAGCCACACATGCTCTCAGCTCAGTGAACTTTCAGATTTGCCTGCCAAAGCCCCCAAAAGATAGCAGCAGACCTTACGTACCTGCATTCTCAGCAGCCTGCTGGGGTTATGCACACGGGACAGCCTCAGGGGTTTGGGCTGCCCATCTACCTAAATACGTCTGAATGAATGGCACACTGGCTTTCATACACTGGCTTTTATACACACTGGCTTTTTATACAAACTGGCTTTTTTTTTATACAATAGAAATTCAACTAGCAGTGTTTTTTGCTGGTTCATACTCTGTTTTTAAGTAAATAAAAGTAGAACTTACGAGCATGTGTAAACCTTCCTAATGCCTTTGTGCTTGATACGATTGTGACGACATAAACTGTGGGATGAACTGAAAGATTTGTCGCATTGTCGACAAGGATGTTTCTTCATTTGCTTAAAAAAAAAGAAGAAAAATGCATTAATTAAAAAAGCCCAATAAAAGTAGTGCATGTGTTGAACCTTTTAACAAGAAAGAAACATGACGTAACTGCTGCCTGGTACCGTGTCTCCAAGAACACACACTCCTACAGCAGGAGTCAGAGGACATGGGCCTCTTTCAGAGGTGTGTGGCCAGCATGAGCCACGCACACAGTATCACCAGTTGGAAACCGGTGGCACAGACTGTGGATGGAGAGAATTCCTTCCACCAAGGAAGCAGGGAAGAGGAGCAGATTACTTCTGGCTCAGAAAAGGCAGTACGGGGAGAGACTGGCTTTCACTATAACCGTTCCCTTCCCATCACCAGCCTGTGTCTGCCGCTGCTGACTGGGAGATCACCAGTCACCTACCAGGGGGTGAAGAGCACACGGTAGGGACCACAGCAGAACATTACGGACACTGACACACCAACACGGCTCGGAAAAGGCATGAAGAAATGAGAGGAATGGTCCGATGCCAACTTGAGGGCCATCTCGTTGGGGGATTCTGTGAGTTTTATACTACACTTTGTTAGGTGGAAGGAGGAAGAAAAGGAAGCTGAAAAGGATGGAGTGGTCTCCATCCATGTCATTCCAGCTGAACGTGGCTGCAGGAGCTCTAGGATCTGAAGAAATAACATCTCCCAAACTGCAGACTATACAAGCCCCAAGAATGAATGACATGGTCCTGTCCCTTAAATTCCATCAGTCCTAAAACTCACGTCTTATCAACAGGAGTAGTTTCATGCAATCAGCCAAGTGCCGAGAAGGAAAATCAGGTTCCTTGGATTCCTTTTTCCTGCTCTAGCAGAGATCACAGTTTTCCTTCATAGTCTCAGTAACATTCTCTTTCCTGCATTTATTGGGAAACTGAAAAAAACAGATTTTATTCTACTATTCCAACTGAGTTGGAATAGGCCACTGAGCAAAAGACTTGGATCAATGTTTGAAATTGGACCCTTCTTGACTCTTCTGGAGAGTCCATCCAAGACCTGTCCCTGCGTTCCAAGGCACTCAATAGAAAAGATTTTCTTCACAGAATAACACAAAGGGTCACTTATTCTTGCCTTCTGAGGAAGTGACAAATTCCTAAATAATAGAGATGCACAATAATCCATATGGACACTTTAATATGACACGAGTTGTTCTCTAGTGCCTAATATTAATCAATAGTAATAATAATAAAGAATTCTCAATCCTAAACACTCAAGCAATATAGAAATGCTTAAGGAACTGTAATATTTGTGCTCTGAGTGCTGAGCTTTCTGTTGATGTTCATATTCTCTCTAACAGCCACGCTGCCCGGAACAGCTACGGACCAGCCAGTGGAGATCTGCAGCGGTGATGGCACCACTGAAAATTACCATTTTCTGCCAAGTCTGGAGTGATGGGTGGAAGGTCTGTACACGGGAAGAAGCAGAGTCTGGAATGGCTAAAGCGGTCAGAGCGGTTCCAGCGAGATGAGAGACCTTTCGCTACCCAGACCAACATCACATGGAGTGTGGGGGCAGGAAAGAAAAGCTGTTCTGAAAGGTCACTCGGGCAGGTGTGAAGCAGCCCATTAGGGAACACGATACGGTAATTTTATTGGGGCTGGTCAAACAATGCTGTCAGAGGCGCAGCGCTGTTCAGCCTGGACTTCCTCTTCACGTTTAAAGGCCAATTAAAACAAAAGGAAATCAACATATTTCGCTCTTAAATTGTTAAAGGTGAAAACCTTACAGTGCATACACACGGCGCATGGTCATTAATGCTAATGCATTAATCAATACGTCCTGCAGTATGGTTTTGCAGTATGGTTATGACTGCACCGCTCTGGGGAGAATTTATAAAATAAAATGGAATGTGAGGTGATGTTAGGGCTTCTGTGGAGAGCCAGCCCTGCCCCGAGCTGCGGGAACATGCAGGCTCAGCCCAGGTCTCTGCTGAGGCCACTGCACGGTGTGGACACATCCAGCGTTTCCTCAGAAAAGCAGGAGGAGGACGGTGCTTGGTAGGACCCTCCCAGGACACCAGGGGTAACATCCCCGACAGCACACTCCTTCTACATTTGTTGGGAAGATTCCGGAGAGAGACCCAAACAGGATTTTGGATGTTTTAGTTTCTGCAGCAGCAGCCAAACCCAAAAGAACTAAGAAATCAGTTCTGTAATGAGGTGCCGGAAGACCTGTTGTATAGCATCTTGTCTCTACAGGGAGAAAGAGGACGTTCCACTAGATGCCCAGCAAGTCGGAACTGGTAGAGCAATTCCTGCTTAGAAAACATCTGTTCTTTCACAGAAGCACTCTTAAAAGTCCTAGGAATCTCAGCACATGTCTGCCTGGCCAAGCACAGAATACACACGATCCAGTCTCAAGCCAGGAGCCGTACAGAGTTGTCAGAACCACCCTTTGCCTGGGCTAATAACATTTATTATTTTTTTAAAAACAGCAGGTTTAAGATGAGGCGGAGTCACACCGAGGTGGCTCCAAGTTCTCCTACCCTGCAGCTGGCTTACCTCCAACCAGCTCAGGAAGAGGAGACAGACAACGTGAGTCTGTCTATCTGTCTGTGCAGGGATTTCCCAGTCAGGGCTGGAAAGGGAAGAATCTGTCCAAGGAGGCAATACCTCTCTATGAACACCTCTGATGAACCCAGCTAAGAAGGGTTACAGCTCCAGACCTTCACTCTGATCCTGCAAAAGCAGCAATTAGAAGTTTGAAACTAACTATCTTCCATGAGCTATCTGTGAATAGCTCATGAATTGCTTAATCAAGTTTTTAACAAACATTCTCCGTAGATCATTTTAGAGCATATAAAGAACACCTATCACTCTTAAGGTCGCAACGTTCTTAGCACAACAGCTTTAGAGATAAGCACTGTCATTTGAAGGGACAGAGAAACCTCTGGAAATGTGCTATCATTTATTATAGCGTATCAGCATCCTGAAAACTACAGATTTTCACTTGGGATGATTCTTCATAGAATCATAGAATGGGTTGGGTTGGAAGGACCTTAAAGATCATTGAGTTCCAACCCCCCTGCCCTGGGCAGGGACACCTCCGCTAGAGCAGGTTGCTCAAAGCCCCATCCAGCCTGGCCTCGAACACCTCCAGGGGTGGGGCAGCCACATTCTTCTCCACTTAGGCAAAGAAGCCTGTTACCCCTTCCAGCTCTGCTCCTTTTCTGCAGTAGATTAGTTTAATTCCCTGCTTCCCGACTGAGAAAAGAATCGGATTGCTCTCACTAGTGCACAAGGCAGGGCAGGGCCGGCCAGCAGAGGATGCCAGAGCTTGCATCCCAGCATCCCAGCGGTCTCACTCCCAGTTCAGAAGGGTCCAACCAGGACCCGCTTCACCATTGCCTCCTGCCAGGCTTCATAATTCCATGTCACTGGAAAAGCTGTGGGATGCGGTGAGGACATCGAGCTGTCTTTCTGCCGACTTGAGAACACAGCGTTCCCCTATCTCACTTTCAGTGCATTTGAAGTAAACTGTCTCAAATCCAGCCGGTTTAAACACAAAATTCAACTCGGCCGACTTGTTGGCTGAACCTGCAAGTGTGAGATTAGAGCCATGGCTTGACCTCAGAGCGAGCCTGCCTATTTAGAATGAAATGCTGTTTGCCACTCCTTGGGCTGGTGGAACAAGACTCCATTCCCTGAGTCTAACAGTTAACGAATTCTCAAGAGGGAGAGGGAACTGAGAAGGCACAAAGGAAGAAGTAAGAACCTGGATCGGGTTAGATGACTTGGACGAAATACTGGAATACCTCTCACTCTTTCCGTCTTGAAATTCTGGTACTGGATGAACAAGTCTGCAATTAAGTAAGAGCGTGTGGATTTTCTCAGTAGAACTATGTAGAAAATGACAAAAACTAAGCAGCCGAAGAGAGAAAGATGAAACAGATATAAGAACAAAGAAGAATAACGATGGAACTTAAAGGAATCATTTGCACAAACACAACCGAACTTGGGAAGGAATGACTTCATATTTCAGGTTTAGTTCACTTCCTTGTAACTGAGTGTTACTCATTTACCTTTCCATGTTCTTTCCTCATGTGAGAGATGTAGACGTCTCTCTGAGTGAAGAGCCTGTCGCACTCCCAACAGGTCCAGCCAGGATTTGCCACTTTTTTAGGCTCCGCTTTCTTCATGGGAGATGGGGATTTCTTCTCCAACTTTTCTGTTCCGTTGACAGATTTTGCGTCCTCTTTGTTGTGACTGGCTGAGTTCTGAGTTGTGGGTTTAGTACTGAGAGGCAGATTTATCCCCAGGTTTGGTGGCCCCTCAACACTTTTCAGAGTTCCATGCATAGACTACAATAAAAGAGAAAAAAAAAGTACAAAACTAACATAGACGTATACAGTTGTATTGACAAAACATAAAGACCCTCTGAATCAAAAGTCTTCAGTTACTCCTTTGTCATACTATTGTCAGATCACATTCTTAACTTAAAGCAACACGACTGAGCAAAGGCAAGGCCTAGCATAAAGAGAAACCAGTAACAGCACTAACAGACACCATCCAGAGCTACAGAGAAGTGTTCTTCAGTGGCTAGACATTTTCACCAAAAAAAAGGAGAGTTTTTAGGTTAAGTTTAAATTGCTGTTTTATAGGGAAGAAAAAAGGGCTCAAGAGGCACTTTATGTTAAGTTTAATTACTTGCTTTACTTACCTAACATTAGCTGAGTATCCTCATTTCAAACTATGGGACTAGAGATTTCAAGGAGGAAAGGTTTTTACTGACAAATTTTGACTTGGCACATTGGTAAGTAAGACAGGAAAAGGCAACTGTGGAACGATCAGGCAACTGTATTGTTTAGGACACATTAATGTTTTATGTTGAGGCTGAGTTAAGCCCTGTCTTACCCCGAGCTCAGGTTATGACACCCTGACATCAGGCTCTGTCGCTAACAGTCCTTAGAGGCAGCATTGTGCAGGGCTGGTGGGGTCCCCGCACCAGGGGACAGCTGAGAGGTGCCCACCAAGCTGTTCTCAAGCACCCCGCAGCTCTCAGGTAGCGATGCCTCCTCACTGATTCATTTCTAGACTTTAGGTAAACTACCAGTAAGAAGGAAGAACTCTTCCACCCCCTCCTTCCCCAGTGCCTGCAGCCCGTGTCACAGGCTGGTGGTACCTGAGCCTACCACAAAGGTGACCGGTTGAGGAAGACCTGGCCTTCAGCCGTGTCGGAGTTCTCTATGTGAAGGTGGACACACCAGGAATGAGTCAGCGGGCTCTGGGCCAGCAAAGGTGCCTGCAGCCCAGACGCAACACGCTGATGACCAGGGATCCCGCTCTCAAGGGTTCCTTCGCACCTACAAGACTAGCCATCCCAAATGTGACTACTCTTCCTATGGGTAAACTCAGAAACAAAACCCCACTCAGTACATCCTCCGCTCCGAGAATGTAAGAATACAACTCTGATACTCCACTACGATACTTCATTACGAAGTTCCTTCGTAAATCCCGTGGCTTTTGGGACTACACACTGCCTCTACAGCAAGTATCAGCCTCAGCTGTAGAACGTGCTCTTCTATTTAACAACTTTTAAAAGAAAAGCCAGTAATTTAAAAAACTAAAATGTTATTAAAATTCAAAGCACACAGGCCTGGCTCTACGAACGAACTGAAGCTGTGCAGTAGAGGAGGGGGCTGCCTTTTAGGCAGGACGAGAGCCACAGGGAAACGAGACATATATTTTGCCAAGAAGCAGCATTCACATCTGCAGGAATTATTCTAGGTTATTTTTTGTAGCTTTAAATAACCTCCTTCTGAGCTTCTCTCTATCCTTTTCTGTTCTGTTTTCAGCCAGGGCTTCTCTGCCTTGATGGCTGATGTCTAGCCACACCAAACAATTACTTCTTGTGTTGAGCTCTGCCCTTGTCTGGCACTCATCCTCTCCCCGAGTCCTTTCTGTGTTTATCTGTACCCTGTCACTGTTTTTTTTTTCATTTCCCCTTAACTGAAGTCAACTTTGTACTTGTCTGCTGCTGTCCCTACTACTATACACACATCTGAAAGGTAAAAGCACGAGCAATTCTGAATAAAAGCAGTAATACTGTTACCGCACATGTAATTTCTCAAAAACGTCTGACTCATTTATAGGGAAACATGGTAAAAAAATACTAGCTGAAAGTACAAATACTGGCTTGGAACACTAAAGCCAAAAGAGGACCATTTAAGGTATCTGGCATAAATGCGAGATGATTCTTATAGTAAACAAGAACCAGTTCAGAAATATTTCTGAATGTTTTAAGATTGGCTTTAAGACCAATTGTTTTTTCAAGACTTGTGAGCTCGGTTTCAACACACCTTCACAGTTGAGACTGAAATGCAGAATGATGGTGTTAGCCGACAAGAAAGCTGTCTGGTTTTCCACTGCTCTATACAAATTTTACTAAGCCTTATGTGTCTCTGCCCGAATTAAGTGCTACCATCCTGGACCGAGACGCTTTGCAATGCTGTAAATAACTTCAACTGGTACCAGGCTCTGGATCTTGTTAATAAGGCATAAGAAATTTCAGCACTGCTGACAGCTTTGGTACATGTAACACAAAGTAACGCAGCATATTTAAAACACACAGCTAACGAATTATAACCAGGGGACGGCTGATTCTTAATTTGCAAGGGTTTGCAAGGATGACAGTGAATCTTCTTCAGTTATACGGGCCTTTCTGACAAAATCCACCTGGAGTTTTTTTTCAAAGCTTGTATGTGTTCATGTTTGTATGCAAACACACACAAATAACCTCTATGTCTATTCAAGAAACATACTTGTTCCTAACGGTCAATTCT
Source organism: Numenius arquata (assembly GCF_964106895.1). Taxonomy (NCBI): domain Eukaryota; kingdom Metazoa; phylum Chordata; class Aves; order Charadriiformes; family Scolopacidae; genus Numenius; species Numenius arquata. Next base: position 122,449 of record NC_133615.1, read on the forward strand.
GAACATCAAAGGTTTGGTTTTATAACGTGCTCAGCATTCTTGGCCCCTAATACTGGAATAAGACTTAGAAGACTGTAAATAAGGCTCAACACTTATTAGGACTGGACTAACTTCCTTCACTATAGCCGTTATTGTTTTGATAAAATGACCTATGGAATGCAGTGCACTGAGATATTCCTCGTACACCAAACCCCAATGTTCATAGAGAAAAACCCAGTTAGAGATTACATCACAGATACACATAACATTTTAACATTTGAGAACATTATTGACGGATTATTTTTCTGGAATAATTAACCTCTCTCTCAGCAGTCGCCTTGTTCTGTGCCTTTTTACAGTACTTTCTCATAGCATACATTGCACGACACATGGTATCTAGGAAGGAAACAAGAGAAGATGCCTACACACCTTGATATGATCCATCATAAGCTGTTTCTGTGCATATAGGAGAGAACAGTCTGGACACTTGAAAACAGACACCTTCTGGTTTTCAATGTGCTGATCAAAGTGGCGATAGAGCAAAGGTTGTAGAGTAAACACAGTGTCACACATAGAGCATTTATATATTATTCTAAAAACAGAAGTACAATAAATAATGTCAGTCATGTTGATGATCTATTTGCAAGAATCATGATGTTAACTTTTTTTCTCAGCAGAGATAAGATCTGACACGTTTAAGCAATCATTTCACACTGCCTGGAACAAGTTAAAATTAAACTAATTCAAAATATCCTCCAATTTCAAATATGGGAGCAGTAGAAAAAAACAGAAGAACGGGAAACAAAAATCATTAAAAAGTGCAAACAAGGAGCCAGAAAACAGCAGCATATGCCAGTCATGTATATAATACACCAACATCTGCTCAGGATACTCTGACAGTCACATCTCTTCAGTCTCTGACCTCACGTTATAACTAAAGGACAATATACCTGTTCCAGGCTGCAAAGGCAACACGTTTTAAGGGAGTGATTGATTCCACCATAATAGGTAACATATTTCAAGACAAATTTCTTTTTGGCGATGTATATGGTTTGAAGCTCCTGACTGCCAGGCCTGGACTCTGTTAATGCTCTGAGGCTGAAACTTCACAGGATGGCGTTTCCCTTTTTGCAGTTATAAGCCTTTAAGAATCTGTCTATTGAATCAACGTAGGGAAACAGATATACTAATTAACAAAGAACTAGGTGAGTACCGGACACTAAAAGCATAGTTGCTGAAAATGAATATGACAGCCAAAATCCTGTATCACAAAATCCTAAGCACATTATTAAACAACCTGAAAATAGTTGTATTTTTACCAGATCCTTGTCAAATATCCATCCAACAGACAAAAACCACAGGGAAACATAACCCTCTGACCTAAATGCTGCAGCAACTGCCACCTGACAATAGTTTGAAGCTGGTTTCATTTTGCTGATGATTTTAGAATGAAAAGTATAGTTTCAACTGCATTCTAGGTATTTACTTGATAGTTTGCTCGTCGCTTTTTGCTTATCTGAATGTTTGATTGTATTAAGAATGATTTCCCTGACAACTAAAGGTGAATAACAAGATCAGCTTTTCAAACTGCAACCTGCGAACATGCCTGGTTATAACTAGTAAATAATTCTATTCTTTCAGAAACCTCACACTTTTTCTTAACTTGGAAAACGAATGAAAACGAAATGACACGTGAAAGAGAAGTAACAAAGAAATCTGCCACAATGATGGGAGGAGAGGGCAGTGTAACCCATCAGCGGTGGCGGTGCTGCAGAACACATTCAGCTCATGTAAAGGAAACCCCAACCAGGCGCTTCCCCTGCGAAAGCCCAACTCCTAATCCCACCCATTCCAGGCTCAGCTCTCTCCTCAAGAATGACTTTCCATTAAAAAACCCAACACAACAAACCCTGCTTGTTGGAATGCTGAACTTTCTCATTATCCACATAAATGTTCCCAGTCCCTTCTATATCCCTCTGAGCAACTCCCATCAACAGCACGTTGTTCACGAGCTCTAAAGACCACTCTGTGCTGTGTCTGGAGATGACAAGGACCGGGATGTCGCTCCGATCTCCAAGCCATTCAGTCAGTCCAAATATTGGAAATAATGAAAAACAGTACACTTAATCATATTAACTACGGAAAGTACTATTTCTGTGGTGTATCAAGTGGTCCCAGCCTGTCAGATATGCGAAGATCAATCTGTTACTGACACTGCATCCTCTGACGACCACGCGCCACTGCACCCACTGCTTTATCCTCCGTGGTGGAACCAGACAGTGATCTCTGCTGGAATGACTTCAGGTCTGCAGTGTATGAATTTATCATCACAGGGTTATGTAATTTAATCAAATAAACTACGTTCTACTATATGCTTCAGATTCTTACTGTATCTAGAGTACGGAACAGCAGACCACAGAATGCTGAGGTGGCACCAAACTAGGCATGGAACGCACACTTCTTCACTTTTCAAAAATCCCATTACAAATTCACTATTATCTTAGAATAAATACAGACATGAAAGATGTTTAGTGTTTTGAAAGCTTCTGTACCAGACTATGGTATTTCTTCTTCCCATGATTTTTTTCTCTAAAAAAATGGTACTTGTGGAATAATACACCTTGTACCAATAGTACAGTACATATCCATAATTTGTCTTGATAAGCAAGAACTTTTCTAATATCCTAAAAGAGCTCAGCCATGAAAAATCTCTTAGTGCTGTTCCTATGAAGTTACACTGCTTACTGAAAAAAGAAAATCACATATAAGCTTTGGTTTCCCATAAAACCCAGGCAGCGTCTCTGCGAAGCTCTCTCCCGCAGCACACCTACGCTGAACGACAGGACAGCCATCCATTTCTCTGTGTTAAAATAATCTCATTTCATCCCACTGAGAGTCACTGCACAGAAACTTCATTTTTCATGCCCGAAATAGTTTCCTGTAGCTGTTGCAATGTAATTGCAAATCACAGGGTTTCAGTAACTGCCAGAGGCATTTACAAATAAAACCCAGTTCCCATAAACAGCGAAGCGTGATCAGGGCAGAGCCCCTCGGGACGGGACCGTCCCCAGCCTGCCTTTGGGACAGCCCGAGGTGCTGGCACGGTGGGACGTGTGTCGGGCTGCACCTCTGCAATGGCCAGAGGAACATCTGGATCCTGGCCCCACAACATCTGCCATCAGGGAGCTTCGAGACTCACGGTCAAGGGTCAGACGCCTTTGACACACTCAATGAGAATCAACAGCTTCACTCTCCAAACACGGGCGGCTACTGTACCCTTCACTTCTGCTAAAATTTTTACTTCAGAAGAACAAAAATTTAACTGAGCTTATGTGGTGGTATCTATAGTGTCATCCGACTATTACGTCCCTTCTTTCCAATAACGAAGCTGTTAAGCTTCCAAATGAAGGCCAGTCACCCGCAATGGAGATGCCAGTCAATACAATACAGTAAACCAGTAGCAGCAGATTGGTCAAACGTGAATGTATTTCCTCAAATACAACAGCCCATGTCAGCTCTGCTCTGTGCTGGTCAGGCCACAGCTGGACCACTGTGTCCAGTTCTGGTTCCCACAACTCAAGAAAGACATGGACAGACTGGAGAGGGTCCAAAGGAGGGCCACCAAGATGATCGAGGGCTGAATAACCTGCCCCACGAGAAAAGACTGAAGGAGTTGGGTCTCTTCTCCCTGGAGAAGGCTCAGGGGAACCTCATCACGGTGCTCCAGTACTTAAAGGGTGGCTACAAAGAGGACAGAGGGTCCCTCCTCACAAGGAGCCACATGGAGAAGACAAGGGGCAATGGGTACAAGTTGCACCAGGAGAGGTCTCGATACAAGAAAGACATTTTTTACAGTGAGAACAATCACTCACTGGAACAGTCTCTCCAGGGACGTGGTGAGTCCCCATCGCTGGAGGCCCTCAAGACGGGGCTGGACAGCGTGTTAGACCATCTCATCTTGGCTCCCCTTCCCACCAACGGCTGGACCTGATGATCTTCTGAGGTCACTTCCAACCCGGGCTGCTCTGTGACTTTAACACAGAACATTACAGCAGATAAACCAGAACTTGAGCAAAGTTACAAACATCTGATGTCAACTTGACCAAGATGTGTGACAAATATCCTCAGAAACTAACTAATTAAAACACAAACATTTCCTTTTTAAATTGCTGCCGAGTAGCAGAAATACATGCAGCTAATTCTGAGGAAAACCACAGGTCCTGAGAGCTTGAAACAGACCTTATTAAATGGTGAAAGAGCAGTCAATTGGTGGCAACACTGTACCACCCACAGGCGCTTGGGGAACGGAAGCAAAGAATTGCAAACACTGCGAAGACTGGAAAAATCCTACTCGTCACCCTGCATGTACTTACGACAGCATCCTGATTAAAACCGGCAAATTTAAAGAATATAGCCCTTCTTAAGAGCAGCACTCAGCTACGAATTCTACCACGTATTACAATAGTACCGCATAAAAATTTATGTTAGTCTTTTTATAATCAAAATGAATTCATAAAAGAATACAATTATAAGCACATCTATATGGAAAGAAAACTAATGCAAAATACTTAATTCACGAAGTTGGTCAGAAACAGTTCAGCAGATCCAAGCACAGTTCAAGAAATCTGTGCTTTTCACAGGTGGAGTATCTGACACAAATGGTGATCTCAACCTTTCAGTTTCTCTAATGAAACTTAGGGGAATCTGAAACAAGTTTTAGATTAAATGTCGGTATTTCAAAGCCTCTCATCGAAGATACCATCCTGAATTAAAACAAGGTACCATTTCTCGCTGGGTGGGAAAACGCTCACCACTCCCAAGCCTGCGGTTTCATGAAGAATAATGCAGCAGACAGAAAAAGGAGAAGTCATCCTGCAGGAAAGGCACCGCTGGACAAGCAGGTGGCTGTGACCCACAGACCAGGGTACTATGGGTGGCTGTAGTCTGCGAGAACGGCCCGGGGTCAGCCCGAGAGGACACTGCCACTTCCAACACCACCTCCCAGAAGCAGCACCTCACCCAGCTCAACTGGCGATGCTGAGAAAACAGATATTCCCAGTTCACCCAGATGACTGTCTGTGAGCATGTAACAGAAAAAAAACCAAAACCAACTTTTTCCCACCTTTTCAACCAGACGTTACGAAAATCACTGCCTTATAAGCCCTGATGAGCCTTAGCTGTTCCAAAACCCCATTATCTTAACTCACAGTAAAAACGCAGATGAGCTGAGCAAATTAAAAGATAAGGAGCAAGACACTACCTGCCTGTCCGAATCACTTTGGCAATTACTGTACCACTCTCCTGTAGCGCACAGTGTTTGAAGAACTGATGTTGCTGTGTTCTTGGAAATTTAACCTCTGCCAAATAAACTGCCAGCTAAAAACTCATGGCATTAAAAACATGGCATGAACTCCCCACGTTACCGACAGGGTGACAAACTGCTGGCTGTACAGCAGGTGATGTCTAAGATGACAAGCAGAGGAGAGAAGGCAATCTCACACGTTACCCAGAGGCAGGAAGCGCAGCAGCGGAGGAGTTTTGCTTACTTTGGTTCGCCTATCTTGATGCCGGGGTGCTGGGTGTAGGCGTGGGAGTGGGTGCTGGGAGCGGACTTAAACGCCATGGGACAGATGGGACACTTGTAAAAGACTTCACAGTGAGAGCCCTGGATGTGAGACTTGAGGGCGGCCACGTCCGAGTACACCACGTTGCAGTGCACGCAGCTGCAAAAGAGCAGAGAAGGGTCAGTCCAGCCCAGCTCGAAGCGGTACCCAAAGACACAGAATAAACGCTTTCAAGCACGTGGGAGAGATAAATGTACATACACACAACCTGATTAAACTACCTCATTCTGTCAATTTAAACAACTTGGTAAGAATCAACATAAACAGAGATTTGAGTAGCAGAAAGTAAGAAAAAAGAAATTTCCCAAATTTAATTTGAAAATCTAAGAGATATGAAGTCAGAACATGTTTTTACAGCATTACAACAAAACAGATAGATGGGTCGACAGAGGAATATTCTATTGATTGTAAAAAGAATCCTTAAATCCTCTGAAATTTGTAAAGAGATTTTACAAAAGGCATTTTTATCACATGCAGTGGATTGTAAAAGGTACGCCACAGCCATCTAGAAACTACCACCAAAAAAATGGAAACCCAGTAAGGAAAACATTTCCACCGTTTCCCTTGCTTAGATTTAATGAAGACAAACTGGTAATGATTTTCTGTACATGGAATCAAATCAGTGCTTGGATTTAAAACCAAAAAAAAAAGTGATTTAAACTCAGGACAACTAAACCGAACCTCTACAATCAGATCAATCTATCAGATTGGAATTCTGAAAATAGTTTTCAAAAACATACTTCTGCTGTGTCGAAAATTTGTGACCTTTCCGCATCTATTCTAAAATGAAATGATTAAAAAAATCAAGTTAATATTATTACATAAGAATTTCTATACACAACGGTCCCTTACAGCGCCGTACATCTCCAGTACTAAATGCTACCAAACAAGCCCAAGAACACACTGCAATAAGCAATTACAAAACAACCCGTCAAATGAACAAACTTCTTACTGACCAGTGTTTAAGAGTTTTACAATTTAAATGTAGAAGGCCTCTATCCTTCCAAAATTTTAATTTTGGCATCTATCATGGTAGGGTGATTATTGTCATATAAACATCAAATAATTTTTGACACTGTTTTAGGGCCATGATGCCAGCAATAAAGCAGGAAATACAGTTATACATTGCATTCAAGAATCCCCTTTTCCTTTTAAAATGTGTCATCTTTGAATTTTATGAAATGTCACCCTTTCTTTTCCGAGCACTTAATTTACATTCTTAATACTATTAATCAAGTTTGTATCTATCTAGTCTCCACTTACCAATACATTTTCTGAAGGAAACAGTCCTTTTTGGGTCCGTTAAGATAATTCCCCGTTTACAGAGATGAGTGTTTCTGCGCAGCGGTACAGAGCCCGACCCTCTCATTGACAGACCTACCCCGCGGTGTCACCTCAGGAGAGCAGGGTGCCACCTCTTGCCTCCCTGTCCCATCCCACCTGCCTTTAGTCTCTAGCAATGCGACAAAATAAACGATCCTCAGCATCCACCACTATATTAAAACAGCTCCTAAGGATCGAGTCTTCCTTCCTCGGACTGCTGGAACTGCTGCTTGTTTGCAACTCGGACGGATGCAGTTAAACTTAAGGTTGAGATTTTCAGCGGATTCGGTTCAGACAACCAGCCTAACTCACTGACACCAAACTGAACTCCCTCACAGAGGACCTTTGGAAGGGCAGGTCATGCTGTTCCTTGAGCAAACGCGCCGTGGTGACCAGGAGATGCTGAGGAGACCAAGAAGGGAGACATTAACTCTCCAGATACGGCTTTTCTTTGCAGAGCTATTTGTGTTTTAGCCTCACCATATACAGAAATTTTGACTTGGGGTGACGTGAGATGTTTATGACACACCTTGAAAAGTTTAGTAACTTTAGTTTAGATTCACAGTGAAGGATTTGTGAGTCTTCTGGTGTTACTGGTGCGGGCTGGGAGTCCCTGTAGATGGTTCTAGCTGTGTCCAAACTCCAGAGGCACAGACTAGAGGCAAGGGAAGGAGCGTGGAGGTAGCAGATGTGAGAAATTTAGGAGCAGACAGACTGACTACGGCTTGGGAGGGAAGAACAGAGAACAACCCAAAGAGCTGTGAGCTGTGCCAGGCTGTGGGTTCAGTCTGGGAACAGCCGGCTGGATGCAGCAAAAGTGCTTTCTTCTCCTCCTGGCAGATGTCACAGCTGCCCTAGTGAACGCGGTGGCACCTGAAGAGGGAAGAAGCTGCCTGCTGGTGAGACGCTACATGGCCCTTCTCCAGCCAGGGAGGGTGGAGCAGAGACGTCTCAGGGCTGCGGAGCAAAGCTGGGCTCTTCTCACCTCTCCCTGTGCCGCCTGCCACTCGCTGCCAGCGACACTCTAACACAGAACAGGTTTTCAAGACTTTCAAAACTTAACATTCCTGTGAGATGCCTCTGATCCCCATTTTCTCAGTGAGCTGCCATTAACAGGGAAACAGAAGAATAAAAGGGAAACTGAAGACTAACAAAGAAGAACCAAAAGATCAGGCTGATTGAATGAGAAAGGTAATTTTCAAGTACTGTAAAGCTGAGAAATCTTGAATTGCAAAGAGAGCAGCCAGGCAGGTGCAGTACACCCATCAGCATCTCCACAATGAATTCCAGCAGTAAATACCCAAAATGACTGTTCTACCAGAGAGAACAATCTCAAATTCCATGTTTTGAGAAAACTCTGAAGGTTTTTTCTAAGAACCTGAAATTAAGGTCTAGAGAATTCAGATTATTTTCTTATAAACTGTGAAGTCCTGAATCTGACATTTTATGGCTGGATGAGATAAGCCAATATTCTGATTTAATAATGTACAAAAGCAGATGCCCAAAACAGAGCAGAATCCCAATGTGGTATTTATTCCAAAATTTGTAGTACTAATAGCATTGTTGCCGTGACAACCTTGCACCCATGAAGCTGTATTCTACAAACAATGCCTATGAAAATGCACAATTACATTTAAAAGCATAAATTATACATGAATCGACAACAGAAGTAATGATTATACTGACCGAAAGCCAACTCTTCGGGTATAATGCAGGCAGTTCTTAGTGACATGGGTCTGGAAGTGGACAGATCTGCAGATGGCTCCGCACTCGGGACAGGTGTATGGAGATTTATGCTGATGAATTCTCTGGTGTGATGCAAAGCTGCACTGGTTGGGGAGCAGCATCTGGCAGATATTGCATGTCTTCTAAACGATAAACCAAAATAGATGAAACAAAAGGTTGGGTTCAGCTCTACATACCGCGTCAAGCACTGCAATATATCAATGAAAGGTTACACATTTCGACTGGTGGGAACCCGGAGGAGCAGCGGGCACTGCCTGTGTACCCTGCCGGCACGCCTGGTGGGACAGAGCTGGCAGATACCGGCCACCTTGGCACAACAGAGCCCTTTCAGATGCCACTCACCACCGGGGGGCATGTCGGCTTGTATAAATTTCACTGAGGTGCCTCACAAGGTCACCTTCACAGGGCACAACCTGAGAATCAAACTGTACGGTTTTAACTCAGCGCATCACAGAAAGTAAAAAAATCAAATCAAACCCACCAACTTGACTATCTGCGCTTTCTTTGCTCCTTGCTCCTGATGAATTCTAAGGGTAATATCCGTAATATCAATAAAATGGAATATTATCAGGCAAAAAGTTTGCTGGTAATTTCAAAATATATTTCCTGGGCTAGCATACAGCACCTGCATTACATCGACATACTGTGCATCTGAGCAAAAACTAGACATATAGACAATGTTTACAAAACTTTTCTTTGCAGGGCAATCTTTCTACACGCAGGAGTAACTTACTAAGCTAATGCTTTTCTTGTAATTTGTTACATAAAAATGATTAAAAAAAATATTCTTAAACTACATGTTGACTATATGCCAAATCAGAAACACTGAAATTCTTCAGGTGCTCTGTGCCATTTTTGTATGTATGTATGAATGAGGAAATCCTGAAATAAATAATTAATAAATAATCCCTTTCCCCATGGTAAAACAGTTTCTTACTAAAAGATTGGTGCTTTACAAAAAGTCACACCCTTCCAATTTAGGCGACTCTCCTTTAAATCTCTTCTAAGAGCAGTAAGGTCCAGATGACCTAACAGCAGAATCGAAGCTCCCATTAGAGAGGAAACAGCACAGTATGACAAACAGCTTCCACAGGACTCTCGCTTACTGGTATTGGAAACTACGCCAGTAAAAAACCCAACCTGTTCCCGTTTAATGAGACAGGAGACAGACACTAACTCCAAAGACAGAAGGAAAAAGCCTTTAGAGTCACTGCACAAATGATTTTTTTTTTCCTAAGAGAACGCTATTTAATATCAATGTCTAAAGTAACTTAATTGCCTTAGCATTTATACAATATTACTGATATTCTAAGAACAAATACACTTTTGTATTACAATCTGTACATTCCATTTTTATTCTTTTTCCAAAATAGCTTAATCTAAATGCTTTTTTTGAGGGCGCGTGCAAATCTTTGATTCTTGTTTTAAAACTGTATTTTAAGGAGAAATGTTAACATGAAACATCTCGTGGTGACACAGAGAGAAGCAAGAAGTGTGTTTCCACGCGCTTCGCTCTTAACATTTACTCTGTGAACAGGGTGGCCCAGGCTGTTTGAACACAGTCTCCATCCAAACAGAGCTCTCGGTCTCCTGAGGACAGCGAGGTGGTGAAATGCAAAACGTTCCAATAGAGGAAATCAAGCAAAGAAAATCTCTCAGGGCTCAAATTCAGGTTCAGTATCAGCACTTCTGCCAGCCCAAAGGATTAGCAGCCCAGCGTGGATGCTTCTGCTACCCTTGTGCAAGGCCTTGTGAGGCTCATGATCTGCGGGGATTTGGAACCATCACCCTGGTTGGAGCCTCTGTGACGCAGCACAGCTGAGACTGCATTCAGACACATTTAAATATTCACCTTGAAATGCCAGTTATTTGTCCTCAACTGCCATGGCCAACACCACTGCCTCACGCCCTCCAGCGCCCACCACAACTGCTTTGGGATCTCAACTTTGTCTTCACCTCAAGCTTGAAGGCAAAATCCTGACTAACCACAGCTCTGCTTAACATCTGCTTCTCTCGTTTACTCGGCTGCGGTACTATTCCTCAGATCTTTGATTAGGTAAGAAAACAGCAAAACAGAACTTATTCCAATAATAGAAACGTATGGGGTTTTCATAGTCCAAGCCTTTAGCCTGCAACACTACAAAAGGAAATTGCAGACTGGTTTGGGTTGGAAGGGACCTCAAAGCCCATCCTGTCCCACCCCCTGCCCTGGGCAGGGACACCTCCCACCAGACCAGGTTGCTCCAAGCCCCCTCCAACCTGGCCTTGAACCCCTCCAGGGATGGGGCAGCCCCAGCTTCTCTGGGCAACCTGGGCCAGGCTCTCACCACCCTCACAGCAAAGAAGTTCTTCCCCAGATCTCAGCTCAATCTCCCCTCTTGCAGTGTCAAACCCTTCCCCCTCCTCCTATGGCTCCCCTCCCTCATCAAGAGTCCCTCCCCAGCTTTCCTGGAGCCCCTTTAGGGACTGGAGGGGTCTCTAAGGGACAGGGACACGAAGCCACAGAAGAGCCATAAACATCCCAACCCCAATGAAGTGCTACCTCCCTGGCTTTGCACCACGGGGCCCAGAAAATGCATCTGTAATGCCAGAGACTCAGACTGACACAAAACACCAATAATGCCATCTGTTAAGGCCACTGGTTTGCTATTTTGACAAGTACAATAAAATGTTTAATTGTAACTGATTACAGTAGAACAAGAAGAATCTACCGTGAAATTCTGAAATTCAGCATGTTTGCTTACCATTTTGTTTTGGGCTTAAGGTGGCATTAACTTCCAGTTCTCTCATTCCAACCCATACCAAAATAAAACAGTTTGTGAAAATCATCACCTGCCTGCATTTAAAGTCAAAGTTTCAGAAAAAAAAAAGGTTAGAAGAAAAAATGGTGGAGGTGGAAAATAAAGACACACAAGAACTATGAATATGAAGGGAAATGGGCTCCGTAGTTTCCACGGGAGCTATACACTTCTTCCTCTAAGTAAGAGGAACATTAACATTAATTAGCTCAGGTTTGCTACTATTTTTTCCCCCAGTAAGTAGATTAGGGTTCCATTCTGCCAGGAAACCTGTCAGTGAGTGGTCCCATTCGCTTTAACAGGAATATTAATGGCAGTGAAGTATTTTAGAATGGTAACAACGCTATAGGGAACATCTTTTAATTGCTAGGGCTGTTTTCTACTGTTTATTTTCTTTGTAAAAGGAGTTGAAGAAGAAGTAGCAGCTACTCACTGCCGAGACTCACTGCAAACACGAACCAGTACACAATTCCTGTTTCGAGAGCAATGAGAAAAGAACAGTAAGCTGCAAATAATAACTTTGTCCTATTATTTTCCTCGCTGAGCAGCAGTACCTGCGCACCCATCCTCATCCTCCCGCCGAACTGCAGGTGCAGCCTGAGGTTCTGCGAGGAGCTGGGCTGCTTTCCTGCAGTGTCCAACAGGACACGCACAGAGCAAAAGCACCAGAGAGGCAGCAGGAAGAGGCAAAGGGTGTTTCTACAAATCTCCTTAGTTTTCCTGTCCATACAAAAAAAGCCCCTCACAGGAAGCCAGTACCTCACTTGTTTATCTTTGTTCTCTATTTTTTTCATTTTATCCTTACTTCATTTTCCCAACCTATTCTCCGAGTATTTGTCTGTCTCTCATCCACTGGCTTTGTCTTACTGCCTTCTTAGTTGCTTCATTTTATAGTACTGGATCTTATCATGCTAAATGATACCTAATGGACCTACTGCAGAAAAAAAAAGATAAATTCAACACCAATAAGCACCAGCAAAGCAGTTAGCTGAAAACCAATTACTGAGGATTAAGTAACTGAAGAGCTGGTGCAGAATACACTCGTGGTGTGCCATTAGATCCTGTTCAAAACTGCAGCAAGACGCAGGGACAGAACACATTCTGCCAGCTTCCTTCTGACAACAACCTTCATCAAACTCACTCTAGGCAGGCACATGACTTACAACCAGAAATACACACCCCCGGCATTTCCCTGGGAATCCAGGCCATTTCAGCCAACTCCAACAGCCCGTTAGTAAAGTGGAGCTGGGGCAGAGCCCGTAATGCAGACAGTCACGATTATTTCCTCTTCACACTACTACGTAGTGGTGGGCGCAGCGTAACTGCCTCGCGGCCCCAGCACAGGGCTCAGGTTCGGTAAACCCATTCCGAAGGAGCCTGGCTGTGCTTCCACGACTAACGCATTTTTCCCTAACTGCAGGACTTCAAACCTTTATCCTGTGAATTTCTGTGCGATTCCCAGAATATTCCTGGGGTGTCCCTGTCTCCATCAGCCTGAGGCCGTTTGCAGGTTTCAGCTTCCCACACGGCAAGAAGCTGCAACACCAAACTCCACTGGCTGCTCTGAAACACCCCAGAATCCCTTTTAATTGGCACGCCCCAACAGAAATCCAGCTGCATCATTTAATTAACAATCTTAACTCCTATAGGATTATAAAATACATCGCACACTGATTAATATTAGCTTTTATTGAACGATGTGTTTCTTTCAGATTAGGCCACATACATTAGTGAGGAATTTTAAAATGCTCTGCAAGTTTTAACTCATTAGCAATTGTAGGAGGGAAAGAAAACCAACACAAGTAACCAAATGGCCACACAGAAGAAATGCACGCCAGGGACCACCACTGTCACTGCTGTTTCACAAGGACTTGAGGAAAGCCACATGCACGTCCTGCCCAAAGCATCAGTGTGCCATTTATCCACTGCCTGGGGTCCCTGAGAGAAGGGCAAAGCCTGGCTCACCTGTGCTGCCACCTGAAGAGAGTGAAAACTGAAGACAGATCAGGCACGAATCACTTAAAACTATCATTCAGACTGAACAGACAGGCTGCTAATGAGGGTGCCAATTAAGTGGATTCCACAGGATACTCGAATTCCAAAGCACAGAAAGAATCATTAAAAATTCTCAGTAAAGACCACTGTTAATTTCAGTATTACAATGTTCAGCTGTACGAAAGCTAATGCTGAATTTTAGCAGAAATACACAGTGTAAATTTCAGACTTGAGGGCCTGGAAACATCCTAAGAAAACTTGTATTAAAAATACGTTCACATCCACTATGTAAGTGCTTGCAAGATTGTTTTGCGGTTTTTGTTTAGACTTTTTAATCACAGAGGTTCAGAAAATTAACAGCTAAATGAAAGTAAAAACCATATCCAAAGTCCCCTAGGCTTATAGATCAAAGATTGGAATGGAAACATGGGATACTCTACTTGTCCGCTTGCGTCTGCAGCCTGCTGGAAGTGAGTTGCGAGAGACGTCTCGTCCTGGAACACTTCGTTACACTCCAGACACTTCAGACTGTGCCTGCAGAGTCTGGAGGGATCTTCGTCCAACGGCATGGCGGGGATGACGGGAGAGCTGGCTGGGGCCGAGATGACCGTCCCAGTTATGCCAGACTGGATCTTTGTCAGGGCGTGCGTGCCAGCTCCCGCGGGGCTCTGCAGCATCGACGTGGCGCTATTGCTGGAAGGGGACGCGATCATCTGATCGGCTGGGACGGGCTTCAGAATCAGGTGCGAGCACTGCATCACGACCCCCTTCTCCTTGTGCCCGCGAGCGTGGGAGAGGAGGCTGCATTTGTTGTAGAAAACTAAGTTCTTTGTGCAGTGGTTACACGTCACCTCGATTCGCACGCTCCTCCTGTCGTAGTGCTGGGTCAGGCTCTTCTCCAGGGCAAAGGAGTCGCCACACTCCAAACACTTGTAACCTCGGGTCGGTAGCGTTATTCCGGCACTGGCGGGGGGACTGAGGTTTGGGATGTAAACAGGCACGGGGTTGACGCTACTCAGCACCTTATTGAAGGCTTCCACCACCGAGCTCTGCAGGGATGACACCACCTGGACTCGAGACACTTTTTTCGAAGGCTGTGAGGCCGCTGCAGAAATTATTGCCTGCTTTATTTGCTGCTGGGGTTTGGTTAGCACTTGTCGGAGTTCAGAGGTGGTTTGAGCACCTTGAGGCAAAAGGTTCAGGTTGGCAAGATGGACCGTCTTTGGCACGAGTTTAGCACTGGCGAGGCTCGACGCTGGCACCACCACCGTCTGCTGCTGGATGGCGTTGGCAGCTTTTATAATGGCGCTGCTGGCGCTCTGCACCGAGGCGGCAGAGATCACGGTGGCTTTCACCGTGGTATTGTTAGCGAGCTTCAAATTAATCACTTGGGAACCCGCCGTCTTAACTGCTGAAACGGGGAGAAAGGCAGTAGCCACAGGTTTGATGGTGACCTGTTTTGGTGCAAGTTCTGCAGACGCAACTGCATTGGTGACGACTGTGGACTGGAGAGGAGCTCGAGGAGGAGAGGAGAGAACAGCAGCAGAAGCTGGAGAGGACAGGAGAGAGGTCATGGAAGTCACCATGGAAGCAGTCTGCTCCGGCTTTTTCCCGGAGTCCAAATCGACTTCTGGCAACACCCTGGTAACAGTTCTCTTGATCTCCCCAGAAGAAGTCTTGATGGTCTTTATGCGAACTTTAGGAATTGCTGGTGTTGACCCCGCAGGAGACGATGGAGACCCTTTGCTACTGTTCTCACTCGACACACTTCTGGGACTATCAGGTGGTTTGAGAGATGGCCTTTTAGTACCATCAATGAGACTCTGAGATTCAGGCGATTTCTCAATAGCCCGGGGACTTTCACTCATGTCTTTTGGCAATGGAGAAGATTCTCCTGAATGGGACTGTAAATCTTTACTGGTGTCTGTAGCTGCCTTTTTAGCGCTCAGCGCTGCGATTGCAGCAATGCATGAAGAAAGCTTTGCTGATGACTTTGCTTTGGACTGTGAAATGCTGGCAAGATTTGTTTCACTTTTTTCAGTACTCAGTTTCCCATCAAGCACCCTGTTTTCAAGAAGCTTCTCAGAATTGTCTTTTAGCAATTTGTCCTCTGTTTTTCGAGCTTTAAAAGGCTCATAGACACCTAAATTCATGGAGTTTGTCTCCGTCTCTCGTTTAGCAACTTTATTTTTATCTATGCTACTTGAAACTGTGATTCCAGACTTAATCAAGTTCTCCCCTCCAAGTACCTTCAGCTTGTCATATTCCTGCTGGGAGACAGATCCTGCCAAGACATTTGCTCTGAAATTGGCACGCATCTCCTCTTTATCCGGAGGGTCATCCACCTCAATCTTTTCATCATCATCAAATTCCTCTGCACTTGATATTGGACTAAACTGGTTGAAAGCTGAATCCTTCAGTGTAGTCTCAGAAGCTGTCCCATCATCTTTAAGTGACTTCCCTTCATCTTTACTGTAACTATCAAGAGCTGATGAGGTGAGAAAGCCGTTATGCAAGCCATTGCCTGTGGAATGGTGGCCGTCCTTGTCCACTCCTTCGGAAGAATCAATCGTACGCACGTTTTTCACAATGACGCTCACACCGACGTCAGACGATGATGGGGCATGAGAATCTTCATCTGTGTGAGCACTTTGTTTTATGTGGCTTTCATGGTCATCATGTCCAGATTCAATAGCTGCTTTTGGATCAACCATGTCTGGTATGTCAAAGGCTGCAAGAAGGTCATCAAAATCTGGGGTCTTCATATCCCCCATTGTCATGTATTTGATTGTAAGAAAATCTGTGAAATAAGCAGAAAGTCACCATCTCAGTATTTTAAACTGTGGTAGCACAACCTTACACAAAATAAGCACATATTCACATATGCCACGTAAAAAGGTGTTATTTCTCTTCTGAAGCAGTATTTTCAGAAATGATACATTATAGAACAGTGTTCCATTGCAAGTGCACATCATATTATTAGACCAAGAGCTACAGTAATCCGTTAGCTTCACAGCCTGTAACCCAGTCATTTCATTCCAGGCACAAATTTCTCCTCAGTGACTTTCCTCCTGTCCCCGCTCCAACACTCCCTCCTGCCCTCGCCCACACACACTATCAGTACAGCAAGACACCGAGACTTGCATGAAAATAACCTGAGGCACTTGTAATTCCTCCAAAGTCTAGATTTTCCTTGACATTTGTGCTACCGAGCTGATGAGCCTTCTTGAAGATGGCAACAAACGTGTCTCTACCAACAGTTGCACTGTTTTCTATAAATTAAATTGCTTTATAAGAATTATGGAGTAAGCGTCTCCCTGTGTTCACAACGCTTTTGTTCAGCGGCTCCAGTGAAGGTTCTGCTGGCTCTACGCTATTCCCCACAGGTGTCTCACCTGCTTTAAAGACGTCCCACAACAGAGATTCTACAGCCTCCAACGCAATTTATTCCAGCCCTTCACCATTCCATTATACGCTTCTTCCTGCTGCACAATCCCAACCTTTCTTGATGCGATCTGAATGAGCTACACGTGGCTCTATTCACCCAGCCTCTCTGCATCAGCACTTCACTCCCAGGCCATTATCTCTCTTCAATCTTCTCCTTCTTAGGCTAATCCACACTAGAGCTTTAGGGTTTCCTTTCCCCTCACAGAGAACATTTTCCAGATCCTGTTCTTTCAGTTCACCACTGGCCTCTACTGTCGGGGTTTTTTTCTTCCAATTCCCAAACCAAAGAGGTAACTCAGAACTGAAACTTTACAAATGCTGTGTAAAAAGAAAAACTAACTTTGAGTATACTTTTAGATTTAAATCCCACTATGACATTTGCCTTTCCCACAGACGTTCCAGTAATATGCAGAGGTGTGCAGGGCAATCACTTGTGGGGATCTACAAAAATCAGTTACAGAAAGCACAGACAGACATTTTTTCATTCTCTTTCATAACTACGCACACGTATGATTTATATGGTTGTGACAGAGCTGCTTTTAACGTACTTTCAGTATTCAAAGAGACTTAACCAAATAAGTGTTATTGTTAGAAAGTGCCATTTAGGAAGCATCCTGTCTGTCCTGCCTTTGTATCGGCCCTAAAGGACTGGAAAACATTGTCATTACATAGCTCAACGTTCTGTCTCCGGTATCAATTAACACAGGCCACCACCGACACGCACACCACGGTGTGACCGACTGCAGCAGCGCTCTCCAGGCTCCCCACATTAGCTCAGGTGGGCCAGATGCTACGTGCCCCAGGGCAAGGGGTCTGCTGGGACCCACGTGTCAGCGGAGATGCATCCTACAACTTCACTTCCTCCTCCTCTGAGCTCGTCGTCTTGAGAAACCGCTTGCTGACTGTTGGATTCAGCTCTAACAATGCTAAGAAAAGCTCATCAAAATGCATATATGTTTAAATATCTATTTTTATGCACATCATTATAACACCGGCAGCACTAACTGTTCCTCAGAAAGATGCAGTTTATTAAAATGGCATAACCCCTTTGCTTGATAGAAATTTCTAAGACTTACATATTTATCAACACTGGCTACCTGGAAGACGTTACGGACTCTACAAAGGCAACTGAGGGAAATTTTTCAAGGATACTGGAATACACACAGTCATTTCACATAATACCTTCATATAAATATATGACGGTTTTGAAAACTGTTTACACGGTCCACTTCATCGCTTTGTTGCTCTAACTTATGAACTCCTTTTCATTGCACCAAGTCCTTCTGCAGAGCTGAACTCAGCATGTGATTCTCTATAAAATATACCATTGCAACTGCTGAATTTACTCTCTTAGTCAACACGTAATTCCTTTACTTATTAAACAACATATAGTAGCCTATCATGGTAAATGCTCATCATCAAGACTTCATTGCTTTTGTAAGGCATATGGTTATAATGTATACTTATCAGACATAAGATAGTTTCATAATGCTGGTAATTCTAGTTTTATTGCGTATGTGGGTTTAATTATAATATTTTTAAGTCCATTTCTTCAAAAGCAAGTTTCTAGCCCTCGTGCATTTAAAACTAGTAACTGGGATAAATGAGCATAAAGATTTAAGAGAAGAGACCAGACAAGTAATGAGTAGAACCCAACTCTTGCAGTATAACCAGCAGGTAACCCACTGCGCTCAGCACGGGTGGCAGCAGCTGCCTCTGCTACAGCAGAGCGGGAGGATTGTCACACCCCGCACAGCGCTGCAGCCCTCAGCACGAAGGATTGCCAGACCCTGTGGAAGGGCCACGATTACAGAGGCAGTTACCTAATAAATACAAAACTACATACACGCACACTATCAAAATTACAAAGAAAGTTATTGTAAGAATTAAATGGGAAAGATTCCAGAGACAAAAGCATATCAGATCCATGTAAAATGACACAATAAAGCCTTAATTGACATAGTTTTTCATGATTTGAGATATGAATTATTTGCACTTTGATTGTACCTCTGTCCATAAGTGTCTTTTTACAGTTATTATATACACTCAAAAAGAACTAGAAAGTCTTCTTAGTCTAAAACTTCCTCTGAGTACATATACTGGAGCTTAACTAATATTTAGCAATAGCAATGAATTAAGTAAAGGCCCACTTACACAGTATTTCATCCAAGTACGTTTAAGAGCAAAACTGCATAGCAGAGGAGATACATTTGTGCTTCCCCGAGAAACTTGGTTAGGCTACTTCCAAAACGGGAAAGCTTCTCAAAAGCATTCAGAGGTCTGCAGAGCTACGATCATAAATTTATCCATAGAGAGTACGGTGCATAAAGCTGCAACCATCTTCCAAGTGTCTGCAGAAGGAAGGACTCCTGTGCTCCACCGGAGCAGGAGAACGGAATGGTTCCTTCTACATGGGAGACCCGGAGCTGCTGCTGCCCTTATGAACAACCTCTTCCATTCTTCAAACTTTTAATACAATCTCAGTCTAACAAAAAGGGACAAGACTGTGCCAGGCTCGATGAAGTCAGCAAAGTGGTAACCTGGACATTTTATTCACCTCTTCCTCACTATTCCAGCACAGCACACCACTTTAAGATTCAGTATATAAACTGTGCTCCCACCACAACTGCCAGGACTCGGAAGCCACATTCCTCCCTTTTCACTCCTCCGAAAACCTTTCAGTAACTCCTTCCCTTAAGGATAAAACTTCGCCTTTTATCCAAGCTCAAAATCAACTGACACCTTGGCTGCCAGAGAAGCTGTTAGTCTACTCCTTCTCTGGGCCAACCTGATGCCTGCAAATACTCAGAACAGGAAACGAGGCAAGTTCCTGGTTCCCTAGGAAATCGTGATTTTCCAGGAACTGGAATTTCTTTGAGAACTGCTTTCAAAGTGCTGAGAGCAAAGCTTGGTGCCTCCACAGAGACACACCAAGGTGTACAAATCTGGTACCCAAGGGCTGCCACTCAGGCGATCTTCAGAACTGAACTGAGGAACAGCCCACAAGGTGTGCAATCACTCCTCAGACTACAGGATGTATCTGAGGATACATTCCTCAGACTGAACAAAAACATATTTAAAGAAACAACCTGCAAGTCACCCACTTCCTCAAACACCTCTGTCCGAAAAAGAATTTTTTTCATTTTTAGTTTCTAAACAATAGAAACAAAATTCACCTCAAAAGCAGGGAATGCTGACTTGAAGCACTATGAAGAACAATGGATAGATGATACAATAAATTAAACACCCCTAATTTTGCAGGTACTGGTATAAAGAGCCAGTTCTTAGATTTATTGCCTCTGTCCAAAGCACTATGTCATTTTCAGGTGAGTTTCCTTTTGTTACATTCCTTTTCCTTCCCATGGACTAGTTCCTGCCTCGCCACCTGGCTGGCTGCTGCTGTTTAGCAGGAGAATGCCAGGAAAAACCTATCCCCTTTGTTGTAAGATTTGCAACCTCTAGGGCGCTTGAATTACTTGAGAAAAGTTATTGAAGAAAATCAGTTCCTTTAAAAATTCAACCATTACTTTGCTTACTGATTTTTGAATGATAAAAGTAAATAAAAAGGAAAATAAATCTGAGTATGTCTAGCTAGAGAGCCACCGGAGCAGTGAGGTGCAACGCTTCTGGGTTCTGCTGCTTTGATGGTGGGTGACATGGCCTCTGGGAAAACACCACAGCCTTAAAAAACATAAGAGGGCAGACTGTGAATATACTTACTGCATGGCTTCCATTGATCTCTTCAGTGACAACATCCATCGGTATCTCACTGAAATGTAAGGTGCAGATTAAGTTCTGGAGGATAAACCAGGACTGGTTTGTCTGTGCTCATGCTTTGTTCAAAGCACGTGTGCATCACTTCCTACATCCCTCTTTGGAAACGCATCTCCTGAAATAAGAGCTTCCTCTGAACAGCAGGAAGGAAACGGCACAGGTTTTAGCCAAAGGAAGACACCCCTTGCCTGGTCCAGGGTCTTCCTTCTCCCAGTCAGCCTTTCACTCGGGCTCATCTGCTGACACATTCCAGCAAGGCACTCACTGGGCTAATTATGTCAAAACACGAGCCAGCCCATGAGAACTCCCTACCGGCAGTGGGAGAAACAAGCAGGCCAAGAATCTGACGCTACACCCACGAGAAATAGTTAAATTCTTGTAAACCTTTGGGGGCCTCCAAATCCCAGCTGCTAAGATGGAAAGCCTATAGCTGTAGTCAAAGATTTTACATGGCTTATCTACAGAAAAAGGGGAAAACATCTGCAAGACGTAGTGCGTGCGGGAGCTCTTGCCCTGTTGGCAGGGGATGCAGAGACCATTCTGAAACACTGCTTTCTTACAGCAACTGTGGCTGTGGATGTGAGGAAGGCTCACGGGCAATGACATAAATATCAACAAAAGAAATACCAGGGCTCAGAAGCAAATAAGCTGCTTCCGAAGGAATAAAAAAGGCAGTTTTGTTTTACCACATGGAATTTTTGTCACTCCTCCTCAAGCCCCGTATCTATACCTGTTCCAGATGGAGAACTCCAGCCCTGTGAGGAAAAACAAACCAACCTCCCCTTCCAAGTACTCTGGCAAGGGGGGGAGCAGATAAACACACAGAAGAAAACATTTTTTCTCACTTCCTAAATATGCTTTATCTTGTAGCTTGGGCTTTAGGACAGCTGCAGATGGGGCACAGTATTCTCCACAAGAAAGACCAAGCTGCCTATAAAATGGTGCTGAAATTAAAGGGTACTTTTTGGTGTAAAGCTAAGAAATTGTAAACACTCAAAACAGACTCGTTTTGGGGAGTTCAAACAGCCCAATGGAGACAAGAAAACAGAGTTATCTGGCAGCTCCCAGACAGGTCTTATCTCCAAACTGCTCAAAACTCTGGTTCTGGTCTGTCAGCTAACAAGAACAACTCAAGCTTTCCAGGCCTGGCAATGACAAAAATTTCTCCTCCCTTTGCCGTACTTTTCCGATTAAGATTCCCTACACACGAAGGCTTCCAACTATCATTTCTGGATCACAAGCATGGTCTTACATGCTCAATTTTTATTCTTCTATTTCATCAGTAACCTTTACAGAACTGACCAACTTTTCTGCCTTGTTAGTCACCCTCCGGCTCATCCAAATCTTCGCTGCTCAACCACAAGTCCAGTGACTCTATGTAACTGCTTTAACCGCCTGTACGAGTCCCATCTTTTCTACTGTATTAAATTTAAATTCCTGCCCTTTGCCTTCCAATCCCACACTGTCCCTACTTACAACATGTAACTCCATGCTCTTGTTCAAACAACTACCCATCTCAAGCTTCCCTCAGCAGCAAGTCTGTTTATTATTTAAGGAAATGGGAAAAACCCCCACCTTTAGTTTTCATCTACCTATGGAGTTCATGTTCTTGTGAGTACGTTCCTTTACCTTCCCTAAACTCTCCCTACAGTTTTTACCTCCACGTGTACTAGGTACAGCTGTGGACTGTTCACTCTTTAGGGCAGAGACCTTTTCTTTTGTGTGTTCTTCGAAGAAAATCAGCGTTCTTTTCATTACTGTGAAAACAAGAGCATTGAGACATCACTTCTTAGGGTCCAGCACAAGGTAATGTCTTGATTCTGGAAGAACACTTCTGCGATAACCACACATAACAATTATTCTGTTATAGTTAGACTGGTACAAATTCCCAGCTAGACACACTATTCCAGTACAAAATTCTGATAATCTGCTATAATTACTCCATTTCCAAAAACACGAGTAATGATGCCTAAATAACATCATGCTCATTCTGGAACAAAATGCCTACACTGGGAGTAATACCAGCCTAACGAGCATAAAAGCATATTAATATTTTTAAACTTCTGTATTGTTATGCCAAAAAATTTCATCAGGTAGAGAAGACTGAAGTGACTCAATCAGAATTATAGTAGTATATATCCTAACATTAGGCAAACATCAGCCTAATACACAGGTTATAAGCAGTTCATTAGTTATTCAACATGTATTAGTAATTATGCCTGACTAACGCTACTGATTATTTACTTTGGAAGCTAAGTATCTGAAAGAAAGACAAAAGCAATATGCTAATTCAACCACCAAACCTTCTTCAGGAAACGAGAACCACATCTCCAATCACAACTTGGTGTGGTTTGAGCAGGCAGCAGGCGAGTAGGATATGCAGGAGGCCACTCCGACCACAACCAGCAACATCTATCACACTCACATAAAATATGGGCTCCTTTTCGCTTATCCAAGGTCCCACGACTTGTTCCTGCCACAAAACTCAGACAGGTTCCTGCGTCCAGAAACGTAAGTTTCATAGTAGGCAGTGTATTGATTTCTTAGGATAAAGGTCTCATTTACCATCCATAGTACCAATAAGGTCACACCAGTCCTGATATAAACATCTTTGTGAAGAATAGGGTGTTTTACAGTTAAAATGTGTACCAACCAATCTGATATTGCAATATTGTACACTGTATCTATCTGCCTTTAAAAAAAAAAAAAAGGAAAATCCAAAAAATCCAATTTGTCTCCACGCACGAGCCTCAATGAGTAAGAGAAACCCAAATTTGCACTTTAGTTTTCTAAGAGAACATTCTACTAATTTTTTTTCTCTCTCTTCTCCCTCAAAAAAGCATTGGAAGATGTTAGCCCAATATTTCAAGTATTAAAAATTTTCACCTTTTTTTCCCCTCAATGCAGTAACCTCGCTGTTGACAGTTTCAGAAGAATTTCACAATTTATTCTTTACTAGCCCAAAGTTTTCAAGGGGCACTTCACCCAATCTCAGAATATCTGGGTTGAAGGGGTCCTCTGGAACTCCAACCTCTCTGCACAAAGCAGGGACAGCTACAGCAAGACCTTCAGAGCACAGTCCAGCCAGGTTTTGAGTGTTTCCAAAGATGGAATTCCAAATTATACACAAAAGACAGTATAATTTTAGAATAATTGCTAAACTATTTACAAAATAATATAAAATTATTTAACTAACCCAATTCCTCCACTCATTCTAGTTTTATTCATCTAGTTCTAGAACATCACAGAAGCCTGTTAATCCACACACTGGCTACAAGAGTTGTTTTAAACCAGCAAATGCTGAAAACAAACAAGCAATAAAGCCACCGAAGTGAATGCATTACCAGGTGTATTCTGTTGATTTGTATACAAGTGCAGTTTGGTTGTAATTGTTCCCAGGATTTTTAATTTTTCAATTCAGGAGTGTCTTCCATACAAATCTTGGAGTTCAAAATCACATATGCCAGGAATGAAATCAATGGTAGCAAATTCCATTTGGGGTGGCAGAAGATGGAAGTCAAGGAAAAAAGATCAGGAAGATACTGAGCGGCACTCGCATGATGTTCATGGTGTATTGCTGGAACCTGGCACAGAGACAGACCGACAGTATGCCTGTACGCACCGTGTCTTTTCCTGGGAAACAAAACAATTAGGGAGCCCCCAGAGGCCACGAGGGTGATACTTATCTCCAGGCACACGATGCAGATGCACCTGCAGCCAGACTAAAGCTTGAGCATTTACGTTGCTTTATTTGCTGCTAATTCATACAGGCAAAACTTTTTTCCAATTGGTTTGCCCATGGATTCAAGCTTTGAGCCTTAGGAATGCAAGATCTCTGCAGAGGAGTCTCTTACTCAGAATGTAACGTGAGGGATGGCAAAGTGCTGCTTGTGCTCATCGCTTAGCTGGGTTTTGCCATTAGGGATCACCAAGCCGTGCCAAGCCAACAAGTACCATATCCCCTAAAGGAGCCGGAGCTGTTTTACAACTGTAAGCATGTCACCACCATCTTCAAAACATATCCATCCCTACAACTGATCATAAAAGATCAGATAATTGTCTTTGCCCTCTTTTCTACTATATCCTGCACCTGGTTATGGATCCCTCTTATCTGATCTGTTCAAGGATGAGCCCTTTCCCCCTGCAATGGGTATAATTAAGTAACGGCAGTTCTTGACTATATCTGTTTGTTCTCTTAAGCAAATTCTCACAGGGTTTTTCTGACGGCTAAAATATAATTACTTGTAGTTTACGGCTCCTTAGAAGCCTCATCTTTCAGTCTAAGTCCTCCAATTTTGAACTTATTTTTTTCCAAAATGGGTATCTCAAGCTCTCTTTGGGCAGGAGAAAACAGGAAGGGAAAGAGGAGTATCTTCTGAAGCCTGTCCATTTTTCCTCTTCCTCACACCACCACTGAACCACCTCTAGCACAGTTTAAAGAAAAACACATGCAACTGGTCTAAAGTTCACTATTATCAGCCTTTGGCTGGCAAAAAGAACAAGGATACTTTAACACACGGGCAAGGCATCTCCTTTCCCACAACGCATGGAGCTCAGCAGATTATCTCTATCCACAGCCGGCCAAATGAAAACTACCTGTACTTATCCAGTTAAGGGTTTGGGCCTAGCAACCTCCTGAATTTTTCCTGAAATGGAGATGAATTAATGAAAAGCAGGTAAATCGCCATACCATTCCTTTTGCACTTGACTTAAAAATGTATTATAAAAATGGCTTATTTTTGTACTTCTATATGTAAAATGGGCTGGGACAATACCATGTGAGTATTTTGGATATACAACAATAATGAACACGATTTTGAGATTCCCAATTGAACGCAAATTTGAATCACATTCTAAATGGCACTTGCTTCCTGCCCATTTCCTTTAATGCAGGTTTTTTTTTCCAGTGGATGGCGATTCTTGCTCAAAACCAGCGTGAAGCAGCTGCAGACACTCTCGGTGAGAGCACCCCAGGTCCGGCAGGGCCCACCTGTGCAACACTGGCAACAAACAGGCCCTAAAACGTTAGGGTCAAGCTTTGTTTTGGTTTCATTTAAACACACATTCCCAGCAATCTGTACGCATATTTATATTTTAACACACACTCATACCTCTAAGAAAACCAAAGTTAGTTAATTCATGCAAAAGAGGCTTGGAACTTGATACATCATTACCCTTATTCTCAAGATCAAATACCTGAGACAAGCCTCAGTGCAAAATGAGATCATGATTGCTGATACACAGGACCAACCCTCCAGCATTAAGCAGCATTTTCTGCTGGAGAGCTGGCCTACGTGCAAAAGCAAAATCTCCTGCTGAAGAGCATTTACAAATATTATTAGACTATAAAAACAAAACTCACCAAGAACACTGCAGACTCCAGCATCTATTCAGGTTTCTCATCTTACAGCCTACAAAAAATCCCTGCAAATTCAAAGCCTCCTTTGCTAAAAATGAAAATTCATACTACAGATCGTGTTCAAAAATCCAGACAAAACAGATACATTGAATTTTGTGACAATTCAAGAAATTACAATTTTAAAACTGCTTACTATTCTGGTAGAGAGAAAAAATAAATCGAAGAGGTGCTCTCATGTAACATATGAATTTTAGCTGACACTTGGAAACGAACATGCATCATCAGCAGCAATAGATACCATTCCTATCATGCAACAAGAATTCATGTTTGCAAGCATAATTTTGCTACGGATGTCTATAGTCAAATATAGAACCTCTGCATCCAAATAATGAAAAATACAAATCGAAATCAGCACAGTAATGTTAGGCACATCAGCTATTTACTGCCCTATCAAACCTGAGAAACAACACATTGTAGCTGTATTAAAAACCACAAACCCGTAATTTCAGGCTAAACACCGGCATGCTATTTTCACTTTTCTACAATTAGTATCTAAATACCTTACGTAACCTACTGCAGTCAGAAAGGAGAAGGTTCCCTTGTATTGTCACTCTCTGATGCAGGCACCCTGCCTATCATCAGGCACCACACAACTTACCCAATATCCACAACCTCTCAAGGCTTTTAAGACTGTCTACTTTATTCTGCTGAGCACAGAGGAAAAGACCCTCACTGCACACTAGAACAGAACATTTTCAGTGTTCTGCCTCCATGTTTATCTTGATTGTAGATTACCAAGCCAGCTAACACAGCCGGGACTGGTCAGATTTTTCAAAAATCACACTGGATGAGATTCTAGAGATGTTGATTTCCTGTTATAGGAAGTAACAGTTCTAGCAAAAGAATCCCCAAGGCAAAATGTTTAGTGTTCCAATGTGCAGCTCTAACAGCCTTTGTTCTTCCCTTTGCTATATTCATTACTGCTTTCTCCTCTCTCTCCCTCGCCCTCTCTCTGAATCCTTCAGCTTTCTCTGTAAGATACAAATGCCAGCTCAAATCTAAGGACATATTTATTTTTCAGATGAGGGGAAAAAAAGAAACCTATCCATTATCCACTGCTTTGAGTTAAAAGTAGTCATCCCTCAGGAGCTGATGCACTGTCCATCCGGTTCCCTATTCTTATTTCATTACTGCACAATATTATAATTCATGCCACTAATAACCCACTGGAGCTCCATCAAACCTCTAAAATACATCTTTTCACTTCACTGCTGCAAAATCCTCCCTGGGTAACAACAGTTTAAGAAACACCATCCATACTATTTATTTTGTATGGGTTTTTTTTTTTCCATGTAGGCTATATTAAGTACATGTTTAACACTGAAGACCTTAATTTAGAATTAAGTATTGGTTTACTCAGATATGTCCAAACAAGCAACCTTTAAATAATTAGGCAGCAAATTCTGAACGTGCAATGCTGTAATACAACACAGAACCATTCACTGCCATGTGGCTCACAATTTATGATTGCCACTCAGAGGCCTATTCCGTATCACTGCACTGTGAAAAAACGTATATCTGGCTATAAGATATTTTAATGATAATACTGTATCTAGGTAAGATATCCATACGTCTTTACAAATAATAGCTTTAATCCTATTAAAACTGGAGGATGTTAATAGCATTTCTTTAGTAACACTTAAACAATTGTCTCCTTACTAACGTGCCAAGTGTGCAGTCAGGAGCCAGATTTACTTTTCACATACATGTACCTTCATGCTATTGTTATACTAATACCCAAAACACCACATCTCACCTTGTGAACCTTGACCTTTGAAAGATTTTTTTAGCCAATGCTCAGTTACTGCCACAGACGCATTACCTCTGCAAATATGAAAGGGTTAAAGGCAGCCCCAATCAATAGGCCTACAAGGAAGAAAAAAAAAAAAAAAAAAGGGAAACCGGGTATGCCTTACAGCATCTTTGCAATGCTTTTATGCACAATTGTACAACAATATTGTTTCCTTTTGGCCTTACAGAAAGGCACGGCACCCCCCCCAACACTTAACATCTCCTAAAGAAGAAAACCACAAGACAGCACCCTGTAAATAAAACAGCATGCAAAGCAGCATTCTTCAGTCACAAGCATAACTACAATTACAAATCATTCAATCAATTTTATTTAGTTTAGTTTTAAAATAGACTGCATAACCAGTGTCCCACCCTTGCAAAGCAAAAATATTTTAATAAGGGTCATAAATCTCAGCTCTTGCCCATTCCTTAAGCATAAAAAGGCACGAAAAGCCAAAGTAATCTCAGTTACTGCAAATATGTACATTTATATACAGAATCCTTTATGACTACATTAGCCACATACCAGTGCTGTGTGTCTAAAGTGTGCATTCACATACTGTTTTGGGATGGTATCTTTCTGCAAGCTCCTCTGCTTTTGGCTGCCATGAAGGGAGGAAGCTATCCCACTGTAGTAGCTCAGTGACTGCATTGTGTTCAGGAGCTGATCTGCCTCAAACCAGTTCCAGCCGGTTCTGGTCACCCTACATAAAAAGCTATGGCAACCCTCGCTGAGTTGCCAACAAGTCCCTGGAAATCGCAGGGGCTGGTTTTTTTTTTCTCAGTGGCGGTGGGGCCGGCGGCGGCCCTGTGCCCCTGCTCCCCTCCTGCCCGGCCCCACGCAGCCCCCTTGCTCCCCACAGCCGCCCCCAGACGCTCCCTTCCTCGCCCCCCCCACTTACCTCCCACAACCTGGCTGAAAGCTGGGAGTGTGTGCGTGCCTGTCTGTAGCTAACAAAGAGACCGCAATAAAAATCCTCACAGGATCTCTCTTGCAGCACCAGGCAGGCTCGGCCACAGCCCTGGGAGACAGCCTGCTAACCACGGGCTGCTCCCCCCCCCTTTCTGCCCCCCACCGCACACGGGGGTGGCTGCTCATCGCCGCCACACCGGCCCCCTCGTGCCCATGGCCGTGGGGCGGCCCATCCAGCTCTTCTCCCGGCCGCCCTCCCCGCCGCCTCTGGGGCCGCCCGGGTGGCATTTTTCTCCCCTCTGCACAGCGCTGCCCACACGCGCCTCCCTCCCCTCAAGAAATCCATTTCCGCAGCAGCCAGATGCCTGCAAAATAGTTCCTTGGCCCCCTCCTCGCAGCACCGAGCTGGCTGCTCAGATGATTTTTTTTTTTCTCTCTTTTTTTTTTTTTTTTTTTTTGTGCTATTCAGCCATCCTTGAGGCACTGAAAGGCAGCGGGCTGCGGCCCCCCCACGAGGGAGGCCCGGGCACCCCACAAAGATGGCTGCTGGGCACAGCCTGCCCTCGGCCCCCACACCTGGCTGCGGGGAGACTCCTCGCCGAGGTCACGGCTCCCCTCGGTGCCACCGTCCCTCCAGAGAGCCCTGCACCCGCCTTCGCCCATGGCTGCCTCGCTCCTTGCCCGCTCCCCCTCTCTTCCCTGCCACCCGGGGCCTTCCTGCTGCGGGGCCGACGGTCGCCCCGAGCCCAGCCATCGCTCACCCCGCTCCTCCTTTGGCTACTCACCCTGCACTGGTAAAACCAGCCACTACCTCCGCCTACGCGCCAAGCCCCATCCTCTGCGGGCTCTGCCGTGAGATGGCTCCTCGGCACGGCTCCCCTCCCAGCCGCTGCCAGGCCGGGCCCCGCCGGCCGGCCCTGGGCTCTGCACCTGCAACTGTGAGCAGAGGTCTCGGGCACAACCCCTCGCCCCCCCTTCCCCGCCGAGACAGCTCGGCTCCGGCTCTGGCTCCGCATCCCTCATCCCCACCCCGTTCTGGGGAAAACGACCATGTTCCTCCGCTGCCTCAGCCCCGTCTCCTCGGCACCGGCGGCCGCCGCCGGCCCTCCCTCAGCCCCTCAGCCCGGGCGGCCCGTTCCCGCCTCTGCGGGCACATCGCCGCCGGGCCGCGGCCCCCTCCCCTCAGCGCGGCGCCGGCAGTTCCCCCCTCCACCCCCCCGCGTCGGGCCCGGGGTCGGCCCTACCGAGCGGGCCCTGGCGAGCCCCGGGCGGGAAGAACGGCGAGGCCGCGGCCCCTCCGGCCGAGCGGGGAAAGGGGGGAGGCGGCCACGTCCGAGCGGTGCCCCCCCCACCGCGCCGAGCCGGCCCGGAGCCGCCGGGCCCTGGCGGCGCTGGGGTGGGCGCGGGGCTGCGGCAGCCGCCGCCCTGGCAGCGCCCCGGCCCCGGCGCGGCCCGCACGGCGCCGAGCCGAGCAGGCCCGGCAGGCCGCTCCGCCGCAGGCTGCCCGCGGCGCGGCGGGGCCGGCGACAAGGCGACCCCCACCGCATGCAATCGGCGCTCCCCCATGCAAACACACCTGCTGCGGGGCCGGCCGCGGCGCTCCGGCCGGCGGCCTCAGGCGGGCATGGCTAAGGTCCGCGCTGCCTCGGCCGCCCGCCGAGCGGCCTGGCCAGGCGGTGGTGGAACATAATGGCAGGGAGGCTCTGCCGGGACTGAGGAGAAGGTGGGGGTGGGGGTGCCTCGGCTTGCACAGATGGGGGAGACGCTCCCGTGCGATTCCCTGTGAAACGGCTCCCTGGAGTGTGCCGGGGGCGGGGAGGGCTGCGCTGCCGCCGAGCGCTCCGCCGGCCGGCCACGGGCAGGTCGCGGCCTCCCGCAGCCCGGGCGGGGGGGGCTCCCCGCTCCGCCGCCGACGCCCGGGCAGGGAGTCCTGCTCGGGCAGCGGCCGGGCCCGCTCCCTCCCCGGGCCCGCTCTGCGGCCCACCGGCAGGGACGGGGCAGGCCCGCCCGCGGCCCCGCGGGAGCCCTGCCCGCAGCCGCGGGGTCCTGCTCTTGGGGGCCCGCCAGGCCGGGCCGGGCTGCGCCGGGCCGGGCCGCGCTCTCCCCGGGCGCCTCAGGCGCCGGAGCAGCGAGGGCAGGGCCGCCGCCCGCCGCGGTTCGAACTCAACAAAGGGCGGGAGGCGCGGCGGGGTGCCCAGGCCGCTCCGTCTGCCCGCGGTGAGGCTCCGCAGCGGGGCTCCGGGGCGGCCGCGGCCTGGCGAGGGGGGCGGCGGGCCCGGTGGCCCAGGCCGCGGGCTGGGCTGGCCCCATCGCTGGCCCCGTGGCCCGGTGCGGGACCGGAGCCGGCCTAGCCTGTTGTGGCACTGGGAGATCCCAGCCGAGGGCTTTGTCCCGGGCTGGCGCTGTCGTTCCTCACAGAAACAGGGCAACACGAAGCCATTAGGCCCTTCCTGGAGACAGCTTGGGGTTTTTGGCCATTGCCTCTTGTGACCAGCTGCGTTTGGTAAGAGGCTTTTGTTTGCCCTGAAGCAACCTGGTGGTGACACCATTGTTAGACATTTTACTATGATATTTCCTCTCTTTTGGTCCTGGGACAGCCTGTTGTACAAGTGTGCAGCATGGTCTCTAGGATTCAAAGCTTTGCATGTGAATCTGGCCCAGGCCATGACAACACCCCTCTCAAGTTATGCTATAAGCTTGTTTTTTTACAGGCTATGTAGACAATAACCACATATTCTGTTTGAGGTAACGATGTTTTATTGACATCTCTTACAGTCCTGTTGGTATGGCAGCAAAGCCACCAAGGCCGGGTGGTTCCAGCAGGGCTCCTGGGGGAGGATGCCCACCAGCAGCTCTGGGCACGGGGACCTGTGGGCTCACCACACCACACCGGACTGCACCAGCCACGAGTCCTGACTTACTCCAGTTAACCAACATGACAGCAAAATGCTCCATTGCCAGCTGGGGCAATCGGTGAGCCTGACAAGTATATAGAATTTTGATATAATCAATTGATTTGTGGATTTATATAAAATAAATGGATTTGTGTTCTGCACTAGTTTTAATGTACAGGAAGGGCCGCGAAATTCAGCTTCCACAAGCCTAGGGCTCATCCTGCAAGTGACTTGTAGAATTAGGCCGTAATATTTATAACTCCGTATTTCTTCCCGATTAACTAGTAAACTGATTCAACAAAAAAGGTGAACTACAGGCTGTTTTCTTAGATTGTATTTCTGTGGTCGGCTTACATAATAATATAAAGAAGATGGCAGCTGCTACTACTGCTTTTGTATTAATACCTGAAATGTTAATAGGTTTCACAGTTTATACATGGTGCAAAGATCCTCGTGCATGCTGCCTTTCAGGCAGATTTACTTGTTTTCCTTCTAGCCAGGTGTCATTGACATCTTTATGGCAGAAAAAGTCTGTCACCCTAAGTATTTGACTTTCAAAAAATAAAATGAAGAGAATTCTAAGTATCATTTACAAGTGGTGCCAGGCTGATAGCTTTTCTCTAACAGCTTTTCAGTTCTAACACACAAAATAGCAGGCAGTTGCAATGCAAGTGTCCCTACAGTGTCACTTCTGCTCTGTGAGGCTTCGGTAGGTTTTTTAGCGTGTTGACCTTACATCTTGGAATAGTCCTTAAGTCGTTTCAAGTGCTGTGACTCCACAGATAAAGCTGTTTCGGATAGCTGCTGGGGAGGCAACGGCTGGTTTTAGGTTACTCCAGCCTTTCCAGCGGTGGGAACTGGAGTCCCTGGCTTTATCCCCTCTCAGCAGCTGGGGCTTTACAGGACGTAACTCACGAATTAGGAGACTTTCGGTTCCCCGCAACTGCTGAATCCCCACCCCTGAAGGCTCCATCCTGTAGTACTTCCTTTCCATGTTGCAGGCAGCCAGAAGCGCGGTGCCCTGGCTGCGAGGGGTTGCTGGCAGCACGCAGAGCTGACACCCTGATCCTTCTGTATCAGCTGACGAGTGTCCGAAATAGAGGTCCTGGCCAGTCCCCCACAGACACTGCCATATAGTCCTTAGAACTAGTCGAGGAAGAAATTACTGTTTTCTAAGATGATTGTGTTTTCTCCATTGGCTTTGCAGTGGCCAGGAGCCAAGCCTCTGACAGAGCTGGCCTCGTGGTGGAGAGTCTCAGTCAAGACAAATGAAACCACCAGTGTTTTCCTTTCACTTCGACTGCGGAACAGCGCTGAGAAGGGATCTCCTGGGCACCTGCACTGACAGAGCCGCGAACTTTGCTATGGGGTCACGTACCAGGTATTTAATTCTCCAGGAACTGTGAATTTTAACCCCACCTTTCCTTTTCCCTGAAGAAAGACCAGCCCACTGTTACTTCTCAGCAGTCAGCAAGGAGCGCTGCCAATTCCAAACAGTTTCCCTTTGATGCTGCAGTGAATGCTGAACTCGTCTGCCATAATAACTTCTTAATTATTTAACTTCTTAAGGATTTTAAGGCTCTTGAAATCCAGAACTCTAAAATGTGGTGTATTCATCCCACACTTTCTGCATAGGAATCAGTTTTAACTATCAGATATGAATAGCTACAAACATAGCTTTTACATATCAAAAATGTGCTGGGGCCAAAGATGATCTTGCAGGTGGATTGACACTCCTCTCCCAATTTTGTTTGTTGTTTTTACTCAATAAGCAAACATTTCCTTCCTGGGTAGTGAAACATCTTTAGCTTAAACAAGAAGGGTAAAATACAAATTCCATATTTCCAATCCTAAATTTCTTTTTTAGACTAAGAGCTTTGAAACTTCTGGCAAAATCTTAATACTATCTGTTACTTCAGTTGCTTTTTTAGGTTTTCACTGTAAAATGTCCTGTATCATGTTACCCACTAGGGCAGAGCAGAAGCCTGCATTTCTTGTTTTAGAATACACATATCACCGTTCAGAATGCAACAGTACTTTTCTTTAATCGCTATATTTAAACATTCAGTATTAAAAACACCAGGTTACATCTAAACTTCCCCTTTTCAGATGTTCCTGTTACTGTTCTCTAGAAATTTTCTTGGGAAAAAAACCAATTTCCTTTCCTGGTTATTAAAATAAGTCTCCTATTAGATTTTGGACTAAAAGGTCTAGGATTCCTTTTAGAAAGATGAGATTTATTAAAAGAAAGGGATCTCAGATGAGATGAGATGAAGGACTTCAGTAGGGAGAAATCTATAACCAGACTCAAAATACATCTTAACTACTACTGAGGTCAAGTAAAAATTAATATCTAGGGTGACTTTGAATGGAAATCACAAGCGAGTGCTGCAGGGACAGGTTTGCTACTCCGTGGAGGATGGAGCCTGACCGGTCGTCCAAAAGTAAATACGTGAGCTGAGGACTAATGACTTGGTTTTTAGCTTTCACTTTTTAAAATCAAAATAATTAAAATGTGTGCCAATTCTACTAGACTTTGGGAGCATAGTTTGGTAGCTCTTCTCCAGAATATTCTGCAGAAGCAATGCAGTTTGCCTTTTCCACCGGGATTAGCTCAGAAAAAAGAGCATGAAATTGTCAGTAATAGCAGAACTACAGTGGCAGAGAAGGAGTGCAGGCCGTGTACAGGGGATTCTGACTCCCAAGGCCTGCAGTGTAAGCTCTGGTCTGATGAGAGAGGTCTTACTGGTTAGTAGAAGTGATTTACAAGTTGGGTTTAAATTTCTTGGGTAGTGAAATGACTTTTACTCCGCTCGTTAAAGGTTAGTGAAGATCTCACGTAAATGTATGAATAGCTGCTTAATTTAGGAAGCAAGAGGACTTTTAATCTGCAAATTGTCCAACTCAGTGATAATTTTGTGGCAATGCCTATGTTGCAACCTAAAAGATTAGAGCCGTTTGGAGAAGGTAAATCACTGGATCCAGTGTTGGTCTCTCTCGGGTCTGGTTACACCATGAAAACTACCAGGCAGGACTGGTCAGGATTTTCTCCTCGTTATTGAAAGTCACTCTGGACGGGGAGCGGAGGGTGACAGAGGCAAGCAGAAGAGGCACAGGGAGTGGGGACAGTCCCTCCTGCCACTCCGGTCTTCGGGGGACATTCCCCCCCATCGGTGGTCGCCTCTTTCAAGGGTCCCTGTTGCTGCTGTTACAGGTTGGACGTACACTCAGCAGCCATCAGCCAGTTTTATATCGCCCTTGCCTCTGGTACAGGCACTTCCTGACCCAAATAACCAGCATCTGGCTCAGAACAATGGGAGTTTTGCACAGTTTAAATGTAAGCAGAGACCACAACAAACTACAGTTAAAACATGCATGGGGCAAATATAACCTGTAAATATTTATATTTATATATGCCCACGTATAGTGTATACATACTTGAAAATGATGCTGAATTAGACATGGTCAGAAAGTGAGAAATCTGCTGAAAACCATTCTTAACTACAGATTTTTTCTTCAATGTCGAGCTGTCTTCCTTGGCCTTTTCTCCCTGTTTGGCTTTGAAGACTGACTATCTTCCAGAGAAACCAGAGGAATAGAACAGTGGATAAGGAGAGATACAACCCAGGATAAATGGGTGCAGTCTCAGGGCAGGGGGAATGTCAGAACATAACCTTAGGGCAGTCTCTGTGGGGCAGGGACTGTTCAGCTCGTAACTGTGGCATCGTCTGTGCTTGTGCCTCCAGCAAGCACCACCCACAGTGGTGGAACTAACGTCTCTGCAACGGGCAATTTCCCCCAGATTTAAAGAATGTCTTGGACACCCCACGCCTGATCCAAGCGATCCGCCCAGCAGCACGGGGAGCACACACAGCAGAAGGCCAGACCTGGACCTGGGTTTTCCCAGCTGTCACCTCACAAACTCCATCCTCTGTCACCAGCAAGTGACACAACAGGACACAGGCATATTGCCAAATGTAAGGCTAATGGATTTTCCCATCAGCACTTTGGTCTTTTCCGCTCACTAACACCTTCCCAGTGCTGGGCCAGAACCCCCTCAGTCAGCTTTCTCGTCAAGCATTAGCCACCTGCCTGATTAACATCCAGTAGAACAAAGCTCATCAGCCTAGGACATTGAAAGATGTCTGGTTTGTTCCCTTAGCGTGCCACGTGTATGGGGGTTTTTTCCTTCCTTCTCCTGATATTTATTCAAGTATACGGGGATTATTTCTGAATTATTCATCATACAATATCTGATTAAGCTGTGGCTGTGCTGGCTCCCACTGCTTAATGAATGAGCCATTAGCCTTTTGCAGATGGTGCTATCAACAGCTATTCGAACGCTGTGTGTTCACCTGCATTTGCACAGCGCTGGGAGCTAGAGGATGGAGCTGAACCTAAACGTGGGGTGAGGAGATGATTTTTTACTGTAATATCCATGAAGTGCTATGTCAGGTACAACACCCCCTGGCCCACTCGCTGTCAGGGGCTGGACGGCCTCCTCAGGGACTCCCTGTAGGAGCTGCGGGTGGAGTTTCTACAGGGCACCTTCTGACGCTGGGACCACCTTCTCTCGAGGCTGGAATCCTACAAACGGGACGAGGAGGGGAAGGATTTTTGCAACACTTAGATTTTGTTTCAGACAGCATCTAACACAGTTTTCTCACAATAGAAAAATCTTCGATTATACATCCTACCGAAGTGCTCACTACGTCACTTCAAGCAATGGAGTAAAGTACATAAAAAGAAAATCGCTAGCAGTTATGATCATTTATGTATACGCTGTCTTTCTGTGCCATCGTGTGCTGCAAAGTTTGGTGGCTTCTGCCGTTTCAGAGCCACGGCTCATCTGCGTGAGCAGAGGCCGACACCATCCACTGCTCCAGATACTTCTTCCTCCTAAAGCTAGAAAGTGAGAAGATGTTGGAAGACTTTATCTGTGGAACTGGGGGACGCTGCGTAGCTGGCTTATGGTGGCAATGAGCTTGTGAAACTCAACCCAGAATACACGGCGTGCTCTAAATGCCTGCTTGGCTGGGTTCCTGGGCAGGCTGGCACGGAACAGCAGGGAACGGGCCCCAGGAGGCCGTTCCTTTTGGGACATAGCCACCTGCTGCCACCAGCCCCACGGCATGACCGCCTCTCCGCAGTTCAGCCAGGCACTCGCTGCCCGCAGCACCAGCGCTTTTACCTCTGCCTTTCCGTAGCCCACCCTGCAAAATGGAATAAATACATACACATAGTAAAATAAGGATAAAGGGGAATCCGAAACATCCAGAGCTGAGCTCTGAGCAAGTCATCAGAAGAACTAATTGAAAGATGCAGGCAGCCAATTAGGAAACCTCTGCAGCTGGAAGGAGCTCAATTCGGTGCAGCGTTGCTTCCAGCAAGAGCGATTTTTCTGCTCCTTTTCTTCTGTTTACCTCAGGAAACGCTGTCCTCACGGATGAGGATGTCAGCAGCAGCTGAGCTGGCCTGTGGTTGCTGATTTCGAGCTGCTCGTGATGTTCTTCCTACAATTGAAGTAAGAATAAAAATAAAGGTGGCTTGCTGATTCGCAGCCGGCACAGCCTGCAAGTCTTTCAAGCAATCTCAGACTCTCAGGGCTGGTACTTGGTGTCTCCTGCTGGAGGAAGGACGTCTGATTCATCACCACCAAAGGCTACAGAGGATGAGTCAGGATTATACAAATTCCATTTAGTTTGTGTAACAACACTACTTTCTGTATTGAAAACTTCCTTTTCTGCTGCCATGAATATGAACAAACCCCTAAATACGCAGTGATTGGCAAACTGTCCCCCAAACTGTGGCTGGTGGCTTGTGTGACCGGTGCTTCAGTGTGTGCAGGGTCTGGGCTGTGGTGGGGGCAAGGGACCAGCAGGGTGCTGGGGAAAGCAAACTGGAACTGGAGCATCAGGAGAGCAGACAAGTGTGTCAGGTTGCGGGAAAAGCTGCCCGAGAGCAGTAATAGACACCCAGACCTGGTGATGAGTCAAATCAAAAGCAGGAATAACTTTGACCAAAACTTTGGATAAGATGTGGGAGAAATGCACGCATAGTTTGCATTTGAGTATTAAACTCTCTATTGATTTAAACCCTTGGATTAAATGCAGAATATGTGAAATATTGGCAGGCTCCTATTTATGTTAAATGGTTAATAATAAAAGGAATATCCCTGAAGCCCCTTTGCTCTTATACACATCATTTCCCCTAGTGATCATTTTAAGAAAATGTGATTTTACAAATGGCTAGAAAACATCCAAATTCCTCAAAATGCTGTACTGACAGTTTTCTGAGGAAAATGACATGTCTGCAGCCATCACTCAGAGGGACTCTAAGGAAGGTTGCAGGTTTGCAGACTTAAATAACGTTCCTGTTGTGGTTCCTCACTAGCATTAATAGCTTGTTGGCTTCCACCACTCCTGGGAACCCAAGGTCTGCTGTAGACAGTCCCCGAGCTCATGCTACATCTCCTGTCCTCACCAGTGAACTGAAATCCTTGCTGGGCTTTGGCACTACCCCAAAATGCACACTTTTTAAGCCTCCTTTGAGAGAGATTGGCAGCCCCTGGTGGCTTTCCCTCTTTTGTACAGAAGGGCAGGTGGTGTGGCTCCTTTGGTCTGTTTGACGTGAAAGAAAGAGATAGAGGGTAGTTATCTCGCTGGAGGGGACCTGGTGACAGGATATTATTCCCAGTGGGACACGAGGTGGGCCAGCAGCGTGCCCCCACCCCCGGCTGCTCTGGCCTGGTTACCCCCCGTAAAATGAGCGTGTTTTTCCTGTGCAGCACGATGGCCACCCGTTACCCATCGGTACGGCATCCGTTGCTGTCACCGGCGACAATGCTGGGCTCTGCCGGCCCCGATTAGATTGTGGTTAATGGCTGGCTGCTCGGGGAGATTACAAGCCCGCCGTGGGCAGCGGCCCCCCCAGCACCCGCACACATTGTCTGCGGGGGCTAATCCACCGTTTCACACCTGGGGTATCTGCTGCTTTGTCCCCTCTCAGAAATCATGTTCCTCCCACGCACCTGCTGCCCCCTCCCCTGCTGGCACCTCGGGCTAGGCATCTGCAGCTTCATCCCAGCCCGCACCTCGCCGTGCAGTCCCCAACCCTTGTGTTGCCTCCTTCCCCCCAGCACCGCCCGAGGTGGCGGATGTGGCCCGGGGCCTGCAGGGGACGTGTCACCGTTGGGGCAGCAACCCTGGGGAAACCCTCAGAGGTTTTGGTTGCACAGAAGGACCTCCTTTGCACAGTATTGTAGTGGAATTGAAGTTCTCAGAAACACTCCTTACACAGCATAGCCCTAACAGTGCAGTACTGGGAATTCACACCGTTACCCACATTCTTGCCAGGAAAAGAAAATCTGCATCTGGTGGAGGAGGAGATGCCGAGGTGGTGAGGAGCGGTGGGAGCCTCTCTGCAGAAGAGCGTTGACATCTGGCGGCGGGTCTGGCCAACTGCTCCGGTGAGTGGTCCCAGCCGGGTGTCACAGGGGTTCCAACAGCGGGACTGGACAGTCAGAGAAAACAACAGTGTTAGTGGTGTTGACCGTGTGTTACCCTGTGTGTGAGGGAGGGGGTGAAGTGGCACCAGGCAACAGCAGCGTCTCCAGACCATCGCGGCTGAGTCCCTGGCAGGGGTCAGAGCCCTCACTGTGGGTCCTGCTCTCAGAGCTGGTGGCACATGGCAATCCCCGTGAGCTTGGTGAGTACTTTGAAGGAGGTATAAAGCAAAAAAAAACCCTGTTGAAATCATACTGAAAATTAAATAGTTGAATAAAAAAATTAAGTTTGGTACGAAAGCCCACAATATTGAGCCAGTCTGTTGAGTTCCCTCCTAAAGGTTCAGCTGTCTGTTAGGCATCCAGTGTTTACTCTCACGGTAAAGCAAGGTTTTAAAGAAGTCAGCAGGAGGTTTCAGAGGTAGTTGTGCGTGCAGTAGGGTCAGGGCTGGCCCCACTGGGGGTCCGAGCCAGCGGGGACCCATGGGGGACCCCAGCATGGGCAGTGCCCTCAGCCACAGTCTCACCTCTCACCCTGGCAGGCAGAGCCGGGGCTGGCAGTGGGACCCCTCCTAATTTTGGAAGAGAAAATAACCTCACAGATGTATTTTTATAATTTTGTCCATTAAGGATGGGTAAAAATAATTCCATGAGTGAGTTATGGACTTGTGATAACAACAGGAGGGTAACAGCAAAGCCCGATGTATGCCCCACTCAGCCCCTCACGCCCACGAGGCAGGTTCCAACCCCGCGGCACAGTCTTCGCAGGAGAGAAATGGGACTGACCCCTTCTGAGAGCCCTGCACCCCGCCACGGGAGCAATGCAGTTATACAAGCCCAACCTGCAAGAAACGGCTTGGCTTCAGATAAGGCAAAAATTTACATTTTGCACTGCATCCGCGCAAATAATAATGGAGGTAGCAAAGTCACCTGCTGAGCATCGTCTCTCCACTCACTGCATTTTTGTAGTCTTAGAGCTGTCCAAAAACGCCTGTCTTGCATAATTAAAACCAACTCCAGTTTGCGATACATCAAAACTCTAATTATACCTTTTGTACCATATATATCCCGTAGTTTGAACATCTCCAGGTCTGGCAGGCAGATGGAGTTTAACAGGAAATACTACCTCAACAGATGCCACTACCTGGGTATCTTTGCTCAGGCGGGGAATAAATTGAGGGGTAAGGCAAGAAAACATGTTTTCTTACAGAGCCACCATCTGCTAATTTGAGAAGCTGCTGCCACTGATGACTCAGTATCACTTGTATATGTAAAAGTATTACTAATACCATTCTCAAGACAGCTATTATTATATATTAACTGTATTATAACTACTGACTAGCACCAAGACGATAGCAATAAGAAAATATTGTAACTAATGAGTCTAAAAGGAAAATAACTTTAAATAGAATTAGTTGAGAACGGGCAGTTATTTCTCTTGAGAACCTTTAGATAACAAACCTGGTTTCTTATCCTTTTTTGCTGTCATATTCTGTTAAGAAAGGGAAATGCTTGTTGCTTGACATCAGACAGAGCTTTTCCAGTTGTGGGGAAAAAAACAACCAACTAGTTTTGTTTATTGGGGTTTATAAAGAAAAGAAGTGCTTATTGGATTGCCAGCAGCAGAGATGAGGAGTTACAATCATTTGTTCTATAAAAGGAGATGACGGGAGCCCACGAGGGGTAGGGGTGTCGCAGCACGCACGGGGCATTGCTGAGCACGGGACTCATCTCATTGGGGTTAGAAAAGGAAAAGAGAAGCTGATGGAAAGATGACAACTGAGCGGGGGGTAAAACCCCTCATCCTTCACAGCCACTAAAGAACTGGAAATGACCAGGAAGGCTTGCATGAGTCGAGTTCTGTAGTGAATATATATATATATATATACACATATATATAAATCAAACCACAAGTCAACCCCCAGTTTTGACCTGGCAGACAGATAATTAGCTTTAAACCAGCACTTTTCCATCCCGCTGCCCAGCGCACCCCGAGCACACGTGCTGCTCTTCCCATCTCATTTGGGATGGGTTTGACCTCGTTCCCTTGCTCCAGCACCAGCAGAGTGTCTGTCACTGCCTCACAGCCAAGGGCAAGGACAGATTGATGTCCCAGGCAGTCACTACTCCACCATCCACGAACCAGGTACACTCAGAGAGCCCGCCTGTGCTCCCTTAAACTTCCATGAAGAATCCAGATGTTTTCATATATATGACGGTTAGTGCAGCCCTGGGAGCCCTCGGAGGGTGTCAGGTCAGTCTCTTGTCAAGCTGCACCAGCTGGTATAAGGAGAGACAGCCAAGTCCTCTGCTCGTCAGATGCTCTCTAAAAAGCGCCGAGCATTTCTTTTTCACTTCTTTTCTATTTTCACCTTTTCTGTTCATGTCCCAACTCCATCCTCTCCCTCTTGTTCCCCTTACCCCAATCCCCCACGGCATCCTTGCCCTGAGCCGCAGCAGGGTGCGCAAGCCCAGCCTGGCTCATAAATGTGCTTCGGGAGGGGGTGAGGTCCCTGGCAGCTGCTGAGGGACACGGGCGCTGAAAAATGTGGATTTAGCATCGCAGGTGGCGAAGTGGAGCCCTTGCAGGGCTGTGCCTCCCGCGGCAGCTCTACACTCCCGTTCACCCACTAGAGAGCGTGCGACTGCACAAAACCAGCACAGCAGCCCGTTCACACGAGGAAAAGATGCTATTTTTTCACAGACACACACCACCAGGTATTCAGTGGAAAAAAAGTGGCTGTTACAGCCTCACCCACCGAAAGGACCCCTTGTTTTAGAGGGCTCCAGGACTACCAGGAATTAGTGGGGAGTCTCCCGCTGTAAGGTGTGACCAGTCCCTCCTCCTTTGCAGATTTAGGCGCTGCAAAACCCACTGCACCTTCAGCCAGCCCCCCATTTCTGAGAGTACAGCACAGTGGGCCAGCAGCTGGCGGCCCCTGCCTGCCAGGGCACGTACACGGCTTGGTAGAGAGCACAGCTATTCTCCGATTAAAACGAACCCATTATCTCCACTAAAGGCAGAGCTGATAATCTAGTGAGCGCTTCAAATGAAGTGTTTTTTTGGCAGCTGCAGCGGAGTCTGCAGCAGTTTTCAGCGTATCGCTGGGGCAGGCAGAAAGCAAAACCTACACAACTCTGAGAATCAGCAAATCAATATTCTGTAGTACTTTGTGCTTCCTTGGAATGCGGCAACGCCTCTTACAGCCAAAAAAATTACCAAATTTTATACATTCTGACAGTCTCAAAGCAGCAGGGTGACAGCAAGCGAGTGACAGGATTCTGCCGAAAGCAGGGACGGGGAACCCGAGTGACACACAGATCCTGCCTCTCTCTGGGCAACTTCTGTTTAATAGTTGGTTTCTTTCTCTATCCCCCTTTCTCAAAGAAATTGCCCCAGTATTACTGAAACTCGTTGGGATACCTGTGAAGCGCCGGAGAAGCATCACGCAGGTTTAGCCACTGGTACAGTGGGATGCCAGAAGGCAGAAAAACTTGCAAAAAACCATCTTAATCTATTGAGAAACCTGAGCAGGCTCAGGGTGCAGATATGTTTAACTTGAGCTGAAGCCCATGATTCAGATTTCCCCTTCTTTTTTGTTAATGCTTATAATAAAATAGTTTCCTTATTTTCAAACTGTCTGGGGGGGTTTTAAACCGAGAGAAGCAGAAACAACTACGTGTGCACAGATAGATCGTTTTGTGGACAACAGTTTATTACACAGAAAGAAACAGAGTAAGCTTTTATACAAATTAAAAAACTGTGACAAAGTATCATCTAAATATTACAGTACTAGACCATCTCTCAAGCTCTAATTTTTCATTTATAAGTCAATTACACAGGATAATTAATGCACAGGTACACTCACCCATCAATAAATACTGCACTGTTTAATACCCTCCAAAGGAGAAAGGCAGAAACTCAAGCTCATTTGGGGATTACTCCAGGCACGGCTGTCGCTTTGGAAATAACTACATTAAAATCCACGTACGTATATCCACCTTCAGGCACAGATGAATGTGAAGATCAACAGCCATCGTTAATAACGCGTTACCGTTCCCACCTGACACTGGTTATGGCCCCGTACAGCATCTCCCCGTGCCGTGAGACTGATACATCCCTCCAGAAGGGCTGTGTTTAAATCTCAACCAGAGATTTAAACTGGTTTGTCCACCACGTCAGTGAGGCTCCGTTATTTTATCTGTTGCTACCGACTTCATGAAAAGCACTACCAGAATTCTTCTAAAGTAACAAAAGTTATTTCATGATGGGGATCTTAATTAAAGCAACAGTGCTTATCAGTGTTACCTGGGCAGGGAAGGCTGCTAGACATATCTGAAAATTCCCTTGAATTTTAGTTACCTCACACCCCGACGTTTTCAGACTTTCAAAGCATCAAGGCTTTTTAAGACCTAATAAAACATCAGTGTTCTCACACTCGTCCCCAGATACACAATGGCAAGTCACAGATTCTTCAGCATTCTGAAACAAAGCCAAACATTAAGAAAATTTACATGTATTTTTGACCAAACTCTTCAACCTGAATACCCAAAACAGTCTGGTGAGCAAAACTGCGCTTTCCTCAAGACAGATGAAACTATTTTGCCACGTGCAAGGGGTCTGTCTGCTCCCTTTGCTCCCCGAAGCAGCACAGCACTGTGTGACCGTGGCTCAGCCAGGTGTCAGCGAGGGATCTGCTGAAGGAGCCTCTGCCAAACAGAGACCTGGGGCTGGGAGGCCAAAGGACCCAGAAGAGGAGCTGACTTCTGGCATCTCATCTGGCGAGGGACAAGCTCCACCCTGGAGCTCTGGAGCCAAGGTGCAGGTGTAGGGCTACGTACAACGTGTCAGGTTGTGACACGGAGCCAGTGTCCCTCGCCTAAAGTGGCTTTAGCCTCTGTAATTACAGTCTGTGGGTGCTGGAATCTTTATCTGGGATTCTCACAGTTTAAGGGTAGACTTTTAGCATTTTTACTTGAATGACTATAAATTCATTTGGCCTGGAAAACAACCAAGTAGGGTTGGTTTGTTCATCTTTTAAAATCACCCCAGAAGAGCAGTGGCTGGCACCCAGGAACACTGTCCCTGTGCTTCGGCCTGAAGAGCCCCCAAGTTCTCACTCATCTTGCCCATTTATTTTTAGCCTTCGGCATGTCTTGCTGCGTGACTACCCATACAATATGTGGCTTCCTAGGAACGGGCACTTTTTCCTCACGTTGCCATTTAGTGTTCTTCCAGAACATGAAAAGATCACCTTTCCAGAAATCAGATCGTCAGGTGTCATGTACTCAATAGGAGGCTGTTAAAACATAAACACATAAAACCTTGTTTTAATGCAGTATCTAAAATGA
Organism: Numenius arquata; assembly: GCF_964106895.1. NCBI lineage: Eukaryota > Metazoa > Chordata > Aves > Charadriiformes > Scolopacidae > Numenius > Numenius arquata. The sequence goes on from NC_133615.1 coordinate 167,008, forward strand.
AATCCCTGGACATTGAACAACTGAAACTGACAGATGGAAGAGAGAAAGGTATATTTATCATTTTGGGACCGATGGATTTTTAAAAATCATGTTAAATCACAGAGGACATGAAAATTAATTTTCCTGCCTAATTCTGTCAGTACTTTTTCCTCTGACAGCTATGCCTGTTTGTCCTGGTTTTGTATAGGATGAGCAATTCCCCTCTGAAAACAGATTTGTGAAACATGCATTTACAGTAAACCTTGTAACTCCAGTAGGGACTGGAGAGGCAACTGGGAATATCCAAGGCTTCACTGTCTCAAGAGAACCTCTGACCCCACAGCCAGGCTCTTCTGCATTGGGCCCCTGACGAAGGGAGGCAGCCTCCTCCCAGGAAGGCAGGATTCCCTCTGCTCGTGAGCTGCCTGATTGCCAGAGAGTGGAACAGCAACCTCTGCCAAGCTCAGGTTTTTCCTTCTGTCAAATGCCACGTGGTAGGAGAAAAAATTATAAATCGAGACTTTTTAGTTTCTAAATGTACCAGTCCAGCTACATCTCTCTGGGTGTGAAAAAATGTTCGTCGTATCCTCATTTCCAGTACCACCTCCAAGTCCTGCTGTCCCGAAGCCCCTGAGCTCCTGAAGGCGGATGAGCAGCGTGGAAGGTCCCCTGCTCAAGATGATGCTCTGGTCTGTTCTGAAGACATCGCAGTTACTGCTGTTTGGAGAAGCTGAGGCTGTCCAAGAGAAGGAATTCCAGTTCCACAGTGTCATCCGTGGTCTCTACTGGTACATTACTGTTCTCCACCGCCGGGGAGTAATCCCGTACTTCATGCCTTGAAGCTAATATCTGTGAAGTCCCGTTGCAGGAACACGCCTCCGGTCGCCTGGCGCTGCCTGGGCAAACACGGGTCGGCTGGTAAACGCCCGGACAGGAGCTGGGCTGGCAATGCGCGGGGACGTAGTACTGAGCTGCCGCTGGACTCGATTCGATTTGATTATGAAAAGGGTTATTAGCCACGCAACAGGTCTGGAGACAGTTACTGGCTTTGAATCCATGATGAAGGCCTAATTTAGCAATAAGGGGCTTCCCAACGTTAACTTCCTTTCTTTCATCCATTGTATCTTCTATTCCTGGATACTCATAGTGCAAGCAAACAGTGAAGATCAAGTGTTCCTGCAAAAGCGGGAAGAGAGGGGGGAATAAAAATAAAAAGAACGTTACACTTCCTCCCCCAATAAATGTAGAAAACACTTCAGGAGGCACAGTCTCCTGGAGAAGGAGACCAACCTTTTTAGGAGCTAAAGACTTTTTAGGCAAGACTCGTTCACTGAGGACCTCTCTTGGTTAATACTGGCTCACCTGGCAGTCTCACTTCTAGAAGCACTTGCATTACACCAGCTGCCAAAAGCAGTGAAGAGGAGGTACCAGGTGACATCCAGCACTGATGTGCGTGTGACACACAGACACACTCTTCAGTTGAGAGCCACGGTGAGCTGAAGGGAGACCCTTCCAAACACTGCTCGCCCAAGAGCGGGGCGGGATGGAGGGAGATAAACTAACATCTACATCTCCTGCTAGCGACTGTGTAAGATGTGTCTCCGGTCACGTTCCTCTGGTGCTACAGGGCACAGGAACGTGCCCACAGTGCAATAGCTCATCTTCACCAAAATAATCTTGTCAAAGCTCAGTATGGGCCTAGGAAATACAGAGTGCCTCGCACAACGGCATCAGGATTGCGCATGCGTTGACTCCCTGGCTTTGGGTTTTCAGCTAAGGAACTAAAGTCACTAAATGGTGCTATTTGCCATTTTTCCCTCTGAAGAACACGTTACTTAAGCAGACAACACACAGCTACCTCCGCAGAGCTGCAAAGCAGCACGATTAATCTAAACTTGTGAGGAATGACATGTATCTTACCCGTAGTTTCTGCAGGGAGCTGAGCCTGGTGTAGAGGCAGTGCTTGGGAAGGTCCTTTGACACTAAATAGCTTCCAGTTTCCTCGGGAGTTCCTTTATTGGCCTCCTTAGGATCCACATCCAGGTCCTGGTGCAAGAAAGAAAAGAGAACTTAATAGAAGGTACAGAATTTGTAGATCATGAAATAGTTAGAAGCATTTCCTTCTATACAGTCTGCATTTCCTTCTTCTCTAAAGGAAAGAAACCACCAATCTTGGATTCCTTGTGAAGCTGTGAGACCGCTGTTAGTGGCGGGCAGAGGGGTTACGCTGGAGAGGTCACCCTCTTTGCTCATGGCTCCTGTCAGACTTGCTGTGCTCGCTTCAGGGCTGCTCTTCTTTACGTGCTTTCTACTGTGAAGCACAGCGCTACAACACTAATTCGGTGGGCTAAAAATACACGCATTTATTATGCACATAAACTCAAATATTTTAGTCATAAAGCATCAGAAGTGTCCCGTTTGTTCTATCTAAAAAGGCTTTCTGCCCCACGTTCTCTTTCATAGACATCAAAAGAAGGGTTTTTGTCCCAAGGAGCTTTCTGTTTTGCTCTTATCCTTCACGCTACCACGATCAGCTGAGTGACACCAATAGAACTGGACAGGATCGCCCTGGCGCAAAGGACTCTAAAACTAAAGGTTGAGAACCCTTGTCTGCTGGTAGATGTGTCCTCAGCTTGTGTTGCAGCTACTGACATTTACCATCTTTAATTAAATGTAACAAATACTCGGTATTAAGACAACGAAAAAACAGGGAGACTTTGAGCTCAGATTCATTTCAATGTATTTTTATATATATTAAAAATAGATATTAAAAAAAAAAGTAAATGTAGGCACCTGATTTCAACAGTTCAGACCCATTTTATGACAAAAGATGCAGTTTGACACGGACAGAGCGGGAAGTTTCCCAGTTCAGTGGAAGGAGATACCCGAGACGCCAACAGGAAGCACTTACGAGCGGGAAGTCTGTGACGTAGGCTCTGCAAACTACTATTTCAGGAGGCTTCTTTACTATTCGCGTGTAAATTATCATGACGTTGGAGAACTCGGCTGCAAACCCCAGCTGGATCTGAACTCCACATTTGAATTCCAGATACATACTTTCTGGAAGCTCTGCAAATGAATAACACATTGTTACATTCTAAATAAAACTCAGCATATGTATTTTCTGTTTTTTTTTTTTTTTTTTTTTTTTTTTTTAATTTTGTTTTTAAATTCAGAAAATTTTAAAAGGTGTAGACGTCTTCCTCCTGCCCTCCCTCTACCTATCACTTATCTATTTAGACTGAAGCAAACCAGTTTAGAAGTCCAGCGGGCATCACGCTGTTTGCTGGTACCAGAGGGGAACTGGCAGACACCGCCGGAGAGATGTGACCCCACTTCTGCCTCACGTGTCTCTTTCCAGTCCCTGTGCAAGGAGCAGGGCAACATTTACTGTCACTAGGATACAGCTTACTGACCCCAGAACTTGTTTCCGTACCCATCATCAGCTCAGTAAGGTCAATACGGTATATATCCAGTACACAGGAGATAGCTATAGCATTATAAGAATCTTTGAATTTGACAGCAGAACAGGTTTCAGGTTCATTTTTCCCGTTTCACAGCCTCTGCACACATTCACTAAGCCCAAGCCCACAGCACTTCTTTGTTATGTTTTGGATCTTTCTCAATCCACAGGAACACAGCTGGAAGTGCTCAAGGGTCACTGCCATCATCCTGCGTCTCTGTGCTGTGCACTGGCTTCTCTGCTCCCACTGGAAGCGGATTATTTAACATTATCAGAGACATACCTTTATACAAATATAAAGGTTATTCTTTCCCCAAATTCCAAACACATTCTCTTCTATGCACGGCTTAAAAATAATAGACCATAAAATAATATTATGTTGTAATTTTTGTTTTGCATTTCAGTCATTTAACAGACAAGAATTCAGGGCTTGATTCCACAACCAAAAACCTGCATCTGTGGAAGGGGCTGCCGACACGAGTAGTTAAGTTTTAAAAATGCCACCTCTGTCAAAGAAACTTTAAAACGCACTCCAACATATTTAGGTGAAAAAAGTAAAAAGGTCTTAAGACCCCACTGCCCTTCTTAAAACAAGTGTAGAGAGCCTGGAACTGATCTCACCCTTATTTTAGTTTTCTTAGTTATATATATTGAAAACTCCTTTTCACTGTGCACTTTTACCACCCAGGTCAGTGATTTCACAGTGAGATTAGCGATGTCTCACAGGTGTCATTGTTGGACGCAAACAGGTTATCGGGAGACATCACGTAAGCCTCCCCTTCAGTGTTGGAGTGGTCTTAAATACATTTACTCGGGATGAATTCTGCACGTCCCTTCTTCATTAAAACCTCACCTAGAGGTGAACCCCAGCACAAAAGTCTCCAAGAGCTGAACGTGCTAACGGAGATTCAGATCGGAACTTGACTGTTTTCCATTTCCGTTCAGTATCCCACCCCACCCACTGGAGACGATTACGGCAGCACATCCTCTCGTTCCCCACTGCGCAAGGAGGAGGATCTGAAAGCAGCCTGGACTGTACCGTGAGCTTTGGCCCACTGCAGGTTCCGTGCCAGAGACTCTGCAGAAGAGACGGTCTGTTGGATGGGATCGGTTAATGCCCGTTTCTCAGACAGGCTGCTGCGGATCTCCAGCGCTTGCTTGCCTTTGGTAAGGTGACATTTGCCCATATCTGAAAATAAGATGCATATGGTTTCTCTCAAAATCGATGCTGCTGAGATTCGAACGACATCAAGCGCATCCCTGCAGTGTTCCCTGGTTGCCATGGTTACGCCAGAGCCAGCACCGCCATCAAAACCGACAGTCTGAGAGTATTTACCGCTCAGCGACGTGCCCAGCTGGGGCTAACGCAGCGCCCAGGTGCCCGCAGGGAGTTCCGAGGGCTCTGCTTGTGCCCCGGCAGCACGCTCGCACGGATTTCCAAACCAGTTCAAGCAGCGTCACAGTAAGCACCTAATTAAAGTGACTAATTTCAAGCGTATGAATATTACCGTTGGACGGGATTTCTAAAGAACTGGAGGCGAGTGGAGTATTTCAGGGGTTGATAAGGAGGCCAATAGTGTTTATTTGACACCATCGCTAATGACCTGGATAGCGGGACAGAGTGACCCCCAGCAAGTCTGCCAATGATTAAGAACTGGGAGGAGAGGGTGATACACCAGAGGGTTGTGCTGCCACCCAGAGGAACCTGTTCAGGCTGGAGAACTGGGCAGAGAGGAATCTCGGGCAGTTCAACAACAGGTCCTGCATGTGGGCACCAGTATGGAAAGGGGACTGACTAGCTGGAAAGCAGCTCTGCAGAGACGGACCTTGGGGATTAAAAAATCCTGGAAAATTTCCATTTATGAGGTGATTAAAAAATGCAATATTGAAGGCTGTTTACGTGGAACACTTTCAAGTGTCATCAGAGCACCAATGCACTAACACCCAGTATCTGGTGACACTGACACCGGCTGTCACGCCGCCTGACAGATCAGTCCTTCTCTCCACTGCGAGCTCAAGAACGAGACAAGTGACAGGTCACGCGTCAGAACATCTACAGCACAGGACAACAAGAATCAGGCAGCACAGGCGAAGCAGCAACAGTCAGCCATGTCCAGTCAGGACATTTGGGAAAGTGTAGGGAAACCAGCTGCTGGCAGAACCGTGACACGTTCCTATGGGGAAGCCACGACAGTGGGAGAACGTGGGATAAGAGCTAAGGAGGCAGAATATACACACAGTACAGACACAGTGTTGATGCCAGGACGAGTGGGCTACAGGGTTCTCTTTTCACAAACCATGAACAGTCAGAATGTCCTAGAAGGCAAGAAAGATGAAGGAAAGGGAAGATATTTGGGTCTGCTTCAAAACAAAGAGCTTCAGGAACGATGGCTTTAATGGATTTGAGCCTAAATCCAGCAGCTGGTGAGCCCCCAGCAGGAGCCCTGCTAGAGCTGCTGGGCTTGAGGAAACAGCTCCAGGTTCCACTGCTGCAAAGGAGAGGACAGCGAGTCCTCAAGTCGTTCCTCTGGATTTAGGTAATGGCAACATTCAGCAGTACTGTAAGCAAATAAAAAGTACAAATCTTAATGCAAAAAGCACTCTGCTTGACTGCACCTGGCAAAAGAAGAAAAAACACATCGCCCCGTGGAAAAAAAACCAAAAAACTTCAGCCCTAGGCTTTGGAATCATCAGTTCTACCACCTACAGATCCTATTTCTTCAGGATAGTTCTGAGATCTTCTGAAGTGTTATTTAACTTTTCATGGAAACTTCGTGAAAAGTTTAACAGATGAGACTGAAGATACAGCATGGCAAGTGTGTTTCATGGGGTCTAGTCAAGCAGCACACCGGCTGCATGCAAAAGGACCGAGAATATACGCCGGACAAACAGGCAGACGGTCACCAGGATCCATGACATTTCAGTGTACATCCTGGGGCGTGCTGGACTCCTATGGCCATCAGTTTGACATAAACTCCACGCTCGTATTTCAGCTAGTCCCTTTCCTCAGTAGAGCACTGAGAGCAGCTCTGTCAGTTTGATCTCTGCATTTCATTTTCCACAGCCTGACCTGGTGACAGCAGAACTTCACTGGGCATTTAGGAACCTCTTGCATTTTTTCTGCTTTTTGGATCCCTGTCAAAAGAGCTTACCTTCTGCAACCTTATCCAGCAGCACAGTGATCTTCTTGTCTTCTAACAGACGGTCCTTCAAGAACTTCATGAAGATTCCATTGGCCAGCCCCAACTGTTGAATTTCAAAAGCTTCTGCTCCTTGGCACCTACGAGATCACCAATATCAGACACAGAAAAAACACAGAACCATTTGCAGGATTAAGATCGACAAGAGGACAAAAGGAGCAAAGTTGTGTCGGGAACAGGGAAAGAAACCCTGCAATTTTAACACCAGGTTGTGTCTAAGGCCACCTGCTCTTCGTGTTCATTTGCCAGCACCTCATACTGGGAAGATTTCACTTGCAAACAAGCCACAGACCAGAGCTGAGGTCAAACTGTTTATATCAGGAGCTTAAATTTCTCAGAGAAGACTTCAGTAAAGCTCTTGTCTACTTCTATTCAACAGCTTTTGCACTTGACTTGAAAACTGATAGAGGGAGGTTATTTAAACCTCTTCAAATAGTTTCAAATGCAGTTGTAACTTTATTCTTTAGCTAGAATAAGAAACACAGGGGCCAATCCATATGCTACTACTCAGAACTACAAATTAATGAATTATTTAACACATTCTTTCTAGAAATGTAACTTGCATTAACAGAGGAGACACGTGACCGAAGAGGGTACAGCACGTAGGTTATAGTTAACCATCCGCTCCCCAGCACTTGACCTCCTGCCCAAGCTCCCGGGCAGTGAGTACCGTGAGGAACACACAGGGCACAACTGCCCCCTCCCCATCGGCACAAGGAAACACAACATTAGGGGTCTGAGGGCAAAATTTGCTTTTTTCTGAGTTTTTTTTCATCTCTAAGAAATAATACTTAGATGAGTAGAGCCCTCCTGCGGGTAACCATTAAAGAGAGATCAGGAGCCCAGTCTCTGGTTTGCTGGATGCAGTTCTCACTGGAGTTACCCTGTATGTGAACGGGAACGATACATACTGGGCATCATTACAAACCCATTTCCAGAGTCAGCTAGGCTGTGGAATGATTCAGAGACCTAAGTAACAAAGATAGTAGCGGGACACAGATACGGATATAAATTACTAGTCCTTTAACACCACAGCTAGTATTTTTCTGTAGAAGATTAGCTGTACGATCCCAATGGTCGCTTCTGGCTTCAAAACCTCTATGGCACAACAGGAGAAAAATTTCCTTACGTTGCATATCCAAAAACAATGTTGGCCGTAACCTTCAGGGCATCTAAGATAAGAATTGTGTCATCATATTCGTTTCTGCAACAAATAGAAACACATAAAAGAAAAATAATAATTTGAAAACTAATAACGGTAACAAACTCTACAGTTGTTCAAAACACCAAAACAGCAGCGTTCAGAAACAGTAATTTTTTCGCCTCCTACAATTCTGGAATGAATCCTGACGGCTAAAAGACACAAAGTCAGCATCATCCACACTCTGTGAAGGCAACGTAAAGACTCAGTCAGATCTCACCCAGTACCCAGAGGAGGGCACGACGTACTAACCAACAGTTTGGCTACAATCTCTTTTAAAATGATTTCTGTTAATTAGCCATTTTAGATTGTAACAACACCAATATTTTTTTCAATTTTTCAATTATTTTTTCTTCAAAACATGGTGTCTGCATGGTTAACATGAGGCTTATGGAGCCGTATTTTCTATTTGGACAGCAGACTGTGAAGCTGAACGGGGTGGCTGGAATTTCATTAGCAGTGGAGTCCAGAGGCTCACAAACACCAGCCATTTTCTATTCTGAAACACTCCTGAGAGAATTTTCAGAAGTGCTGACTGAAGAGCTGATTTCAAGTGCAAGTTTAATCAGGCATAGTAGTCTCTAAACATGGAAAGCAAATAGTACTTTGGTTAGAAAAATCCAATAAACCACTTGGTTTTTAAGCTCTAAATAAAGATACAACACCCCCAGCATAAAAGCAGCCCACAAAATCGACGCCTCTGAGGAGTTCGAAAATAAGCACTTCACTTGCACCCTGCTGTCAAATTAACATGCCTTCGGTCACATGGGTTCTCCTTCCTCCCTCTAGTGATGAAGATGGTTTAACGATGTGAGGGGAAAGGGTCCTTTTTCTTCTTTAAGATGCCTAATTTCACTGCTATCTAGTAAGAATGATGCTTTATAACTTTTAAACATCAACAAAAAAAGGAGAAAGTAATGTCATTCAAACCAAGAGGCAAGCATGTGCCCATGGAAACAGTCTGATCACCACCTTCACGTTCCCATCCAAGGCCAAAGGCCAAGTCCGTCTGGGAATGAATCCTGTCGACTTCAGAAGCACCCTGGCACAGGCTGTGAACTCTCAGAACCCCAAACTTCCAAGTACAGGGAATTCTCAGCCTAGAATAAGGAGCTCTCCTCTGCGTGAAGTCCAGCTCTCTCTCAGGATCCCTTGCTGTTCTCCCAAAGTAGCTGTTCCCATTTATTTGTTCATTTTAAAAACAGGTTCAGTTTCAATGTGTTGCTGCAGTGAATAAACTGAACGTCACAGCTGGTTCCTAGAACTACAGTCATTTACCCTCGCCCTCTGTCGGGAAGCAAAAACATCCCTCAAACATCCAGCGTCAGTTCTCGCTGTTCATGAATGATGAGATTGTACCTTTTCCGACACATATCCAGGAGGAACACGTTCAGACCCGTTTCCTTTTCCTGCATTCGTTTGAGGATGTTCTGCACACACAGACAGTTTGCCGACCGGTAGGGATTTGGAGCATCAATAGGAACCATGAAGCTGTTCCCGTAGTTTTCGTAGCCGTGGCCTGCGTAGTACAACAGACCTGGGAGTGCAAAATATGTGTGACTGCAAACACCGGTCAAGAGCACATCAAATGTTTCTGTACATTTTAGCATGGTCAAAACCTCCATGCACTGTGTCCACACCACGTGTCTGCGGGAGAAGAGATCATTCAAGCTACTCCAAGCTGGTATCAACAGGCCTTTGTTAATAGGGGAAGGAGGGGCAGGCGGAGGGGGAACCACGTGAACAGCAACTTCACAAGACACAGACACAACAAATAAAATAAAAAAAGAAAATTGCTCATGCAACAGAATCAATCAGATATTTGCATCAAACACACAAAGTTAAATACTCTTAAAATGCTTTAGGTAGAGTTATGACTTCTAACAGAAATAATCTGTTCCGTAGAACATGTAACTCACAGAGAGGAAGGAGGAAACGTGCCAGCTGTAAAACATCTCCAGACGTGCACTTACAAAGCTCTGAGCGGCAGCGAGTCGGTGCAGAATTTATAGATGGAGGAAAAAAATAGCACTGAGCAGTCTGGATGGATGCTGTCATCTTTACAATTATTCTCCTTTTAACTTTTTTTTTTACTTACCATTAATCACTGGCAATTCTTAAAAGTATTTTAACTAGAAGAGAAATGAGAGAAAAACCTTGCTTGCACTGTGAAAGCATTTTGCAAGTTTTTAGTTTTGCTGTTTCCTCTGTACAGTCACTTTCTCCATTTCTTTTTGTCTTTTTTATTTTTGTTATAGGGAGGGATAAGAAATACTTTTACATTTAGAGGGGGGAAAAAAAAAAAAAAGAAGATTATTCCATGATGATATTTGGCAGGACTCCAGAGCACATTCCCAATGCCAAACTGCCAACAACTCGTTTTCAGTTGATTGCATCTACATCTCTCTGCAGTTACGGACTCACCACTCTTGTGGGTCTGCTGACCAAAGACATTCTTGGCGTGCTTACCTGGGGCATGAAGGATCATCTCCCCCACGTGTCAATACACAACAGTCTACTACATTTTAAGATATAAAAACTGAAATAAAGAATGCAATATCTTGGCATAATAAAAGAAAATAAAGAAAGCATATCACGGAATTAAAAAAAGCTTTTCTTAACCCTGAAAAAGGGAACTGCAACCTAGGGCTTAGATTTTACTTACGCGAATAAAAATTTCAAATATTAAGGTCCTATCAATTTGCAGTAAGATTAGATGATCTTAGCATTAATAACCTCCACTGCCATGAAATGCAGGCACCAGAAGCTTGTATGATTAAATGGAATCTTCCTGTTTTCTGTTCCCAGTGCTGCTTTTGCTTATCTGTGGCAAGTTCCATCTTCTAAGAAGAATTTTTATTTATCTATACAAAACACTCTGTGGGTCAGATCTTCAATTAGTATGTAGTGCTGTAGCTGAATCGAAGTCAGAGATATGACAATTTCTGCTGACTGGAGATAGGATCTTATGTCATTATTCTTACTAAAAATAGGTGTGAAATTTATGTCACTACAAAACTTGAATATTCAGAAAAAACAAAATAAGCCTTAGCCTGACATATCATATCTACATCAAAATCAGCTTGTGCAGGCAGGTACGCTAGATGTTTTCATTTGTTGGAGCTTTCTGTAATGAAAAGGTAAAAACGTCTCTCTTGGCACAGCCCTGCGCTTTTTGTAAAGGAATACCAGGATATAACTACAGCCCTTTGGACCAAGCCTTCGGCTCTCTCCTCCTCGTAAGCTCCCAGGTCATTAACAGCGATGCCGAGACCTCGCAGAGGGCTGCACTCGATCAGCAGCGCCCACCTGCTTTTCACGGGCAGCGGCGGCAGAGCCGGGATCAGCTCGGGCACCCAGGGCAAGCTCCGGGATGCACGGTCTCGCTGCAACCAACAGCCACAGCGTCATTCATCTGCCGGAGCCGTGGAAAAGGGCAATGGCTTCCCTCAGTTAAAAGCTGGGTTTCTAAAGGGCACAGAATTTAAAGTGTACAATTAAAACCCTAAACAAGTAGAGGTTCTGTTGGGCTATTTCTAAGATTCCAATGCAAATGGAGACAAGGTAGTTTCAAGAGAGTTAAAAATGAAGTTAAGCACCAAGTGCATAGCTCCAGGTCAGGCCCAAAGTTGAAAGGAAACTCATAAATTTGATTTCCACAGAGTTTGGATCTGGACCCAAATCAAGATTATATTTGAGGAGACATGTATTTGAGTGTATGTCAGATAAGTAACTGGGCTGACTGAAGGAAAGAAGTCTAACATAAAGCACAATCCATGAAGAGTATTCCCTCAACGAACAGAAATATTTCAGAAATAACAACGTTTCTCCTCTGTCCTCGAGCAGGTGACTGCGCTAGGCTGATTTGATGAGTACCTGCAACAGTTAATATGTTGAGCTCAGGATCAGAAATAAACCTCTGCATACCAAAGCAAGCAGAGTAAACATGTTTGGAGGGGCTCGTTAGACACTCGGACACAACAATTTTAAGTGGGCTCAAGTTCCTCACAGACGTCAGCATCGAAGTGATATCTGTGTCTCCCTCTTGCCTTCTCTTTCTTTTTTTTTTTTCCTTTTTTTTTTTTTTTAAAGAAAGCAGCCTAACTATATTTAGCCTTTAAAACACATGGGTCTATGCTTTTACCCTTTGTGGAATACAATATTAATTTCACCCTCCATTTAGAACAACACAAAGTAAGACATTAGAGGAGACAATCGCCATCACGTTGCTCGCTGCTCCTGCCCTGGATGAGCAGTGCCCGAAATGCCACTTTCCTGGCAGTGAGCAAGAATTACACAATGTCGTATCAGTATGTGTAGCAGGACTGAACAGAAGCAGCCACTACGCCTCTTCTGTTTGGAGCTGTGCCCACTAAAAATGCAATAAATCATTATCTATTTGTGCACCGACAGCACCTTTTATATGCCTTAAGCCATTAATAGCCACTGGCCAGAAAGAACAAAGTGACCGTTTAAATGAAAGTAGCTGCTGCCAGACACTCCTGAAAGAATGCTCTGCTCACCTTTCAGAAATATCAACTTGCTGCAAAAATACAACTGCAAAAATACGCCCTATAAGAGCTTTCATATGGTGCTGGTGAGAAACTCATTAAGGCCTTTCAGTACTTTATTTTCTAAATTCATGTCGACAATTACAGAAAAAAATGAAGAAGATGCAAGAATGCAAAAGCTCACTCAGATATATAAGCACATCTATTTCCCAAGGAACAAAAAAAGAAGACTGCTCTCAAAGTCTGCTATACTTCACTGCCATAATTAGTCCTCATGTCATGCAAGTTTTGGCTCTGACATAAATGTCCAAATGTCACATCAGCCAGTTCTGCACAGACAGCGCATCAGGTAACAGACCATTAAAAAAGTCACACTAAGAAATAATCTGACCTTGCGTTCCAAAAAAGAATCCAATCCTGTTTTCTCGGGTGGGCATTACTGTAGGAATTCTGCAATTTACATAGGACAACTGGCAGAGTGTTTTGGTCCCTGTTCTAAATCATTTCTAGTGCCGTTTATGCAACCTTAGCTTTTAGAAAAATGACAGAAATAGCAGTAGTCAGCAGCAAGCTCCTCAAAGCCCACAGAGGAACTTTCCTTGCGCTCCAAGCCAGGTCATTCTAGGCCTTTTCCACGCAGGATGTGAAGGTTTTTGCTCTGTGCATCAATTCCACAGTGCCCTCCCCCAGCCGGCACAGCCACCAGCTCTGCTGGGCTCGGTCCCTCAGAATCAACTCTATGCCGGACGGAGAATCCCAATGTACGAGTCATCACCTAAGGACCAAGGCACAGCAGCAGCAGCGACGCACACCTGACCCGGCTGGTTACTCATCACCCCAGTACAGGGCACCTCCTGTGCAGCGTGAACTTAAAATTATTATTAACAGTCTATTACAGGTAGCTTCGAAATGGATGGGTGATTCAAAGAACACAAACTTAGAGGGGAAAAAAAAAAAGGATGTGTTAAATACACATCTTTAGTATGCATACTTTGCCCAATCTGTTCTCCTGTAACTTAAACCAAGAGTGATGAGATGCTGCAGTACAATCACTAGAGCGATGCTGCAATTTGAAGGCGAGAGCCTTGGATTTTTGTGGGGTGTTATTTGGGTTAATGAAAAAAATAGGAGGGCTGCTGCCTGCTTAAGCAGCATAAGCACTCTTGAGCTTTCCACCTAAAGTGCAAAGACAGACAGAAAGAATAAACGTTACACTCTATATCCAGACCTTCCGCAGAGCTGTCAAACAGCAGTGGGACCCGAGTTCTGCCCAAACAGGAACCTGAGGATTCAACTCAGTGGAAAGTCCTTTACTACTGACAACTGCAGAAAGTCAGAACCTGAATTCCGTAGCTTATATTTTATCTGTTCTAAGATTAAAGAAACAATAACATTTTAACCAAGGTCAGAGAATGTGCTGGTGGCTGTTTTAAGCTTACTGCTCCCATTGTACACACAAGCTGTTTACCGTGAGGTCTGTTTTGCGATCACGTGCCTGAGCTGGCAGAGGCAAACACCAGATACATCACAAACCCGACCCGCTCCAGAAGGGATATCACGGCTTCTTACCGTACACTCCTCTGTCCAGGAGAAGTAAGAACTCATCCACTGCGTTTCGCATCTCTGACTCGGTGAGATCCAGCAAAGAAACAACTTTGAAATCCAGCTGTCTTAGCAAATTAGTCAGTTCATAGACGTCTACCATGGGAGCCTTGAGCCGGGGGTGATTCCAGTAGCTCATGTTTCCTATTAACAGCGCTACCTTGTCTGTGGCTGCGGGGGCAACGGGGAAACAGAACCACAGCACCGTTACATACTCCACGGGCTCAACACCTTTACCTTCAATTTCTTCTAAAGCAAAACCAGTATCCAATCGCACTTCAGGCATAACATTTTGTATCATTTTAAGTGTCATCCTATATCAACAAAGCAGCTCAGCCCTCTCCTCATCCAAAAACCAAACACCCGTTTCAGCATGGCCCGACAGCCAACACCTCTGAACCGTGACGTGTCTCAGACGGGATAATCCGCCAAATGAGTCACTAAGGTACCTCCCATTTCTTTCCTTTTCCTGAAAGCACAATTACTGAACTGCCCCATGCATGAGGAAATTTAATAAACATGAAAATTCTTATGACAAGTTGCCAAAGCTGTGGTTACCGTACTTTCCCCCAAAACTCAAATTTCCTTGTACTTCTTAAAAAACAAAGAGCCATCACACACAGAAGACCACTTCCACATCTCCAGCCCCCATCTTTTGTCTCTCTAAAACATGGTACATTGAAGTGGAAACTTTTACAGGTCAGAAGTAAAGAGTCTTCTTTGTATTTGTATAAGGTTGCCCAGAGAAGCTGTGGCTGCCCCATCCCTGGAGGGGTTCCAGGCCAGGCTGGACGGGGCTTGGAGCAACCTGGGCTGGTGGGAGGTGTCCCTGCCCAGGGCAGGGGGATTGGAACTAGATGGGCTTTAAGGTCCCTTCCAACTCTAACCATTCTGTGATTCTATGGTTTGTTAAGGTTTCTTTTGACTGTTGCTCTGGTTAAAAACAGTTATACAGAGACACGAGAAATTTACAAAATTCAGAGGGAAGTCAACCCGTACTCTCATAGTCTGAGTCACGCTCCTGTTGAGTTTAACAAAGTCAGAAGTAATTCCGTCATAACGGAACAAAGCTGCAGTGAAAGGGGACAGAAGTCACACGGACAGAAATGCTTTCGAGACCACTACCCGATTTTTATTCCAAAATTGCACTCCGAGTTACAGAAAGGCATTTAATCAAAGCAAGGCATTTCCTTCCTGGCTTATTACTTCTCCCCAACAGGAATTATTGTCCCACAGCTCTGGTGTGAACACCCTAAACCTGCTCTGGAGTCAGGAACCCCGCAAAGCTGGATCCAGGGAGGATCCCTGTCCACAGCCTCCAGCTCTAACCTTCCACCGCCTTCAAACAAGATATTTCCAACAGTTTTGCAGCTGGAAAACAGCCAAGGTCTTGAAGAGTGTAAACTATTTCAAACGGCAGAGACCGAGCGACAGTGGGATACTGTCACTGAAAAACACTTTTAGAAGTACAAGCTTTCTAATTAATTTAGAAAAGATGAGCCACGACTGGGAGCACTTACACTCCCTTCTCACAGTGATGGACCCGAAAGAGTGGTGACATTTTGAGAGAGGCCAGCAGCCTTTCCAGCTGGACTAGTATCGACACGACAACAGGCCTGACCACAGTCCAGTCTACCATGCAAATTTACGAATGTGATTAAAAGAGCCTATTCTCCAGCAAGTATTCTTCCTAACACACAGGCCATCCATCCATCTCGATGAGGTTGGGCTCGGGATGAGGGCATCCCCATGGCACGCAGAGGGAGAGCAGAGCCTCCAGGGACAGCACACCCCCAAGCAGACAGAGAACTCAAGCCTTCCTTCCGCATCATCCCCTGTCCACTGTCTCCAACCAAAGTCACGGAGGAACGCACTTGCCCAGGTCCTGGCCAGAGGAATTTGAAACAGTAAACTCAAAACAGAGGAGTTGTAGACGCTGCACCCAGTCACTAAAAATACTGGTGCCCTCCCCAGCGTTTACTGCTGAAAGGGCACACAAGCAGTATAAAGGGCTATAAAACACCCAGAACATCCTTCCCCCCCCCCGGCCGCTCTTCACACACACCACTGTTATTTCACTAGCTGTGGTAGAAGCAGCAACACCCAGAAGCAGCAAAACCTATTTCCTAGCGATGAGATACATAGGAGCATTACTGCTATAAAACTACTCACCGACAGGTCTGTGATGTGATTGTTCTTGCAGGTCTCCTTGAAATAGATTAAAAGAGCAGATTGTCAGTAACTACAGTCACAGCTGCCAATGTCCGCAAATGAACTGCGTGTTCCACACAGCCATAGTCTATTGGTCCTGCTTTACCTAGTAAATTATTAGCTTAAGACAAAAAAAGTACTCATTTTTTTGGTTTGGTGGGATTTTGGGGTGTTGTGGTGGTGCTGTTTACCTGATTTCCTTCACCCTACTCCAGCAAACATAGCCTAATAGGATATGAACGGCTAGTTCTATAAATTAATAAGTAATAGATGCTCACGGTGCAATTGTGATTTGAGATTTTGGGAACACGGTATCAGGGATAATCCCTTCTTGAGCACAATTCCAGATCTACGTTTCTGTAACAAACATGAAACAGGCTTCAAATCCCATCGGCTCACTCCAAGGTTAGTTTAAGAAAGACACCAATTCAATGTATCATGGGTGACAGCCAGACACCCTACATTTTTTCCCACCTTATTCATCTGACAAGGCAGCAACGTACTAAAACTTAGAGACCAAAGAAGCCACAGACAAGAAAGCAAAAGAGAGTTTCTTCTGTATTTGTTTAAGTATACATGCAGTGTAAAAGAGCAGCTTTGTGTGATTTGGCAGAGGTAACAGCAGCCCCATGATTCACTGTATTCTTCAAGGTAATTTATTGGAACCAGAAAGCTGTGCCGCTCTTAACACAGTATCTGCCCCTATCAAATCCCCAGTTATAAATACATCCAAACAACATAAACCACCCGTTGTAGCCCAGCTAGGCTCCAGTGATTTGTAACATAAAATGAAGATGCAAAATTAAAGCGTTTCAAAATTTGTCCCTTACCTGGTTTTTGAAGATCACTTAGATCTTCTGTGAAGAAATATACCAATAAAATCATAGTTTAAACAAGAAACAAAAAATACACTGTTATTAATAAAAGTATAATTGTCATTCCATAATTAATAGAAGCTAAATATTAGAAGACAAACTACCTTTCTAAAATACTTTTGGCTTTGCATTTCTGTAACCTTTCGTATGTTTATTCCACATGCAGAGAAGAGGAACTTCTACGTCAATACACTAAGCTATGCCTGACACAGCAGTACGATACAGGAGATCTTGAAACAAAGGGAGAAACACACGCGATACCTCAGTCTCACGGGCGTGCAAGCAGCTGAATGAAGAAGGAACAAGGGCCAGAATCACCCTTTGGAAAAACAGATGTTAGAAGGACTGCTGAAAAAGCAACATCCTGAGCAAGAAATCTTACTTTGTAAAACCATGCGTATTCAGAAAGACTTCAGATACGATTTTCAAATGTTCTAAGCTACCACGTTTCACGTAATTATTGTGAGAACGCTGGAAACCATGGAAAAGAAACCCCTTTATCTGAGCCCCAGAGGTGCATCAGAGCAGGGCTGCTCCAGGCCAAAGCCCTGGGAGACCTCTTCAGACACAAAAGTGGGCTGGAAAAATTGCTGGAAACATGTCTCGCAGAGACAGAGCTGCTAGAGGAACCAGCTCTGTCCAGCTCTCTAAGGTCACCCAGGCTCCTAAACATCTCGAGCTTTTCTTGCAAGGATGTTGCTTCCTGAGCCCAGCCAAAGAAATCTCAGGATCTTTAGATTTCCCTAGAAACTGTAAGCACAGGACACAAACCCAGTGAATGCCAGAAGAAAGTCACTTGGTCTTCCTCCTTGTCATCACGGCAAAGAGGAGAGAAGCACAAGCAGAAGGAAGGTTGCATCACACATCAGTGCTTTAAAATAGACCAAAGCTCTTAACCCAGACATGCTTTTCAGCAACATGCTCAACGATCCATCACTCCCATCATTCATTTTCGAAAATTGATTCACAACTAAAGATTTACTTTACCTTCTGTGCACTCCACTGCCATAGCTTTCCTTCCTTGGGTTTTAAGAGGGGGAAAAATTGGAAGACAATTGCTCTCAGTTATGAGAGCACACAAAGTGGAAGACAAAGGTCATTTGGTTACTATAAAAACCCAAAGCAGTTTACAGCTGATAAAGCTCTAAAAATTCATTTGCTGCAAGCAAGCGTGGCTATTTTAACAAACAGAGAAACTAAACCACCAGAAGGCTATATGCTTGGCTTAATACTGAAAGCTTCAAAAATAAATACTAACGATAGGTAAGAAATTGATAAATCAACTGACTTATATCAAACAGAAAAACTCCTTACCTATAATGACTTCTATCTTCTGGCTGTCTTGATCTTCCTGGTCATTGTATACATGGCACCAGTATGTCCCCTGATGTTCCACGTCCACATAAGTTACCTGAACGAGCATCATCACAGTCATCCCACCAAACCCCAAAATAACATCTCTATCAGTTTCATTTCAGCCCGCCAGCAAGAAAGAGTGAAAACTGAAGACAAAGCCTAAACAAATCCAAAAGCTGACTCTTTAGTGAGCTGGACAGCACGAGTGTTCCAGGAACGCTTGCAAGAAAGGAAGGAGGAATGGCAATCCATCTCACAGGCTTGAGATGCATTAAGCACCGAATGCCTCGGCTCATACAAATCAGTGCTTTGCAGTGCAGGAAAGAGAGAAGCTTTCACTTTTACTGATACTTAATCTTTGTTATCTCGATACATCCACTATAGCCTTCCACCCCACAACTACAACCTCAGACATGTTCAGGATTAAAATTATGCACCCGAGAGCCTTGGAACAGTATGGGCAAGTGAGGAACAACAGAACAGGAGAGCAAAGAGGAGCATGTGCTTCCACAAGAGGTTATCGAGGCTACGAAGAAGTTATTTTTTTCAAGGAAATGTATGTGACAAGTTAGAGGTGGTTACAAGTTGGTCCCCCAAGGCTGGCACTTTGCAGTAACTTACCGTGTAGACATTTTTGCTCCCATTTGCCAAGGGAAATCCATTTCGGAACCACTGGTAATGGGGAATTGGGTTTCCAACAGCTCCACATTCTAGTACCAAAGCATCCCCCACTGCCAGGTTTTGTGGCTGAGGCTGAACACAAATGCGCAGCTTGTTCTCGGGCAAACTAATTAAGCTCCCTTTAAAAAAAAAGAAAAAAAAGAAAAACAAAATAAAAGAGAAGAAAGAGTGAGACAATCTAAGCACACACAGACTAACAACTGAAAACATTCAGAATAGACTGTGTGCGTCCAGTCACTAGCCAGTTACAACAGGTAAACAGATAAACAACAAGAGTTAAAGAATTGCTTTTTTGGTCCAAGAATCCTCTGGGAATTAAAAGGATCTGAGACTGTGTATGTTTTCCATCTGCCTATTCTAACCCACCACTGTGGCACCTCATTTCTCTCCTGCTTTTGTGAGCAGTACAAGCGCCCAGTAATTGGATGCCGCATTGTTAGTCAGCCCTTTCCCACACCTGTGCCAGACAGCAATGGGGACCCACGTCCCTCTAACAAGTGGGAAGACAGACCTTCAGAAGACAATGTTTTTGCCACTCACCATGAGATGAGCCTTGGAGATCACAAACTTCAAGTCGTGCCCACCGGCTGAACACAAAGGCAGACTCACTGTTCACTCGGCAGATGTAAAACCCAGAATCGTTCACACTCACCGGATTCAAAACCAGCTCTGGAGAATTGCCATGGGGAACCTGAATTACAGGTGAACAAGAAACACTTAGATTGATTCAATCCAAGCCAGGATCAAACATTAGAAGATTTATTTCAATGTCCACAACACCAGCCTCAACTCCTTCACTTACTTGAAACTTTTGGATGAGAAAGTCTTGTTCTACGTATTTAGTAGCTCAGAGAGAGGCTTTCTTCCAAGAATAATTCATATGCCTCTATTTAAGACAACTCTGAGCTTTTACAGCAGTTGAACAACTCTTCCTGAAATTAGTAACTTTTACCTTTTTCCACAAATAACTCAGAATAATTGCTTAAGCACTACTCCAACCAGTGCGAGTGCTACATTCAGCTCTTGTCTTAAGATATTCAGCTATGACCAGGAAACTCTAACATTCTTTTACAGAAAAATATTTTTTCACTACATCTATATTTTAACTGTAATGAGCAGCAAATGACTGTAATCATATTTTTAAGCCATGTTTTGAATGATCTAGATAAACCTTTAGAAAGGTGCAGAAAAGGAGTTAAAAATGCAATTCCTAACAGCAATTTAAAATACTATAAACTTACACTATTTTTAAAACTGCAGTATGTACAGTAAAATAACATTAAGAAAAAAGTGCATTCATCTTGCAGAAAAATAACTAGACCACAAATACGGGGGTAAGTGCTGCCCTTCAAATTCCAGAGACCCCAGCTTTCACTGAGGAAGCCTGTGGCGCCCCTGAGCTCAGGCCTTCGACTGCTCACTCTCAGGAAACCAGTCGCTGTCTGTCCCAGGCCAGCAGTGACTGGTGTTTGTTCCAGTGTGGCAGGTTCTCAGTAGCCTCTGTTAAACTTCTCGGTAGCCCAAGAGGCAACTAAACTTGCCATTTCCTTCCTGTCACATTGCAGGATTTGCCTCCAAGGATGGAGTGGTCCAAATATAAGGAACCACCTTATTGGTTTAGCACATTCATAGGGTCATTATGCAGCCTTTCTTAAACTTCTGTTTTTATTAGTGTATATATAACAATCTTCTCTCCTTGTAAATAAGAGTCTTAAAAAAAAAAAAAAGTATTATCCAAAATCATTACCTATTCTTTTCACCACTTAGAAAATCCATATTCTTTATCAACTCTTACCTCTTTTTCCTGTTTGAACCACTGGTAGTGCACAAACGGGTGTCCTGCTGCCCAGCAGCATAGCTTGACGACCTGCCCAGAGAGCACTGCTTGAGAGTCGGGCTGTACAACAATCTTTATACCTTTAAAAAAGAATTTACACATAGGAAAGTTATTAAGAATTACAATTCCAAATTTAAATTTGCACTTAAATTGTCCTTTGAGCAAAGAAAGTCTGTTGTTAAATATACTTGAAAATAATTTGTACGGTGTATGCACACAGTTCCAATTAGTTATATGACTTTAAGACACTAAAAATTGTCTTCCATTAACACCAAATCCACGCTTAAACTGATCAGTACTCTACAGAGTTTATGGAAGATTTATATGAGATCATTCAGCCATTTTGACTTTAGGATACTTCAGTTCCTCTTGCTCTCTACTCGCTAACGCAATAATACTTCAATGGCATCACAGATCCCTTCTGGGAAAGGTGTTCCCAGTTTTAAGGGTTTGCTCACTCCCAACAAGTTCCTTGAGCTGTTCATCTTCAGATTAAGCACAGCCTGAGGGATGGATTGAAACAGTAAGAGTTAGTTTAACTGCAACACAGTGCGTTTTTCTACTACTCCTCAGGCAACCTTACCAGCCGCAACACTGGTTTGGGATTGATGCCTTTACTCCTGTAGAACTCGGGGCTGGGGTTTCTTCTGCCAGGTAAAGGTACATTCCACTGCAAATTTTACCTCACCAGACAATAGCGTGAGCTATTAAATTCTGACCCTGGTCTGATATGATCCGGTTGTTTTCTTAACCCAGACCGTTCCAGAGACCTAGTTACAGCATGACCCCAACACAGAGCCTGGTACAACCAAGGTCATCAGAAAAGAGGTGGTGGGAGGGAGGCGGGGGGAAGGTCAACTGCAAAACAGACACTTTAACCTCACAGTGGTTATAATACATGGACCTATGACCAAGGTATCATCACATTACATTGACCAAGACAAATGGGAATTATATTATTTCAATTTAAAGGACAAAAAAATTAAGACAACTTGCTCCTTCCAAAGACTTCCAGTTGTTTTTAAAAATCTCTCCTGATTTGCATTGCTAATACGTCTTAAGAAAGTAGTTGAGAAAAACAAATTCTCTGGAAGATTAGCATTTTGCACTCCTTGGAAGTATTACAAACAACTTCTAAGAAATCTGATTCATAATTTCTTCACAGTTTCATTCATTTTCCTGCAATTCTTTCAGCACTAAGCTACTTCCTGCAAGCACCACAGAATTCTATGGTTCAAAAAGAAAACCTTCTTGCTCAATCTTTTGAATGATCATAAAGATACACAAATACTTCTTCAATTTTCACTGGAAAATGCAAAGCTCGAATTTTACCATGAAGGACGGCAAACTGACATTTAGGATTACCAGACTCTGAAATATGCAGCGTAAACTAAATACTCGTCATCTTAACTATAACCCGAGTGCTGCGTTCTTAGCTTACACACTGGGAAACATTCGCACTCATTTCTGGAAAGGCAGCCTTAGTTACACTCAGACCCAAGTGCCTAAACCGCCGCAGAAAGAGCCTGCAGAGGAAAAACACCCCTTTGGTCTCGTTTCAATCACCACAACTCAGCAGGGCTGCACGAGGACTAGACTGTAGTACCACCGATCGCGTATCCAGGCTTTTTCCTTTTTAGCCTGGGAGAAAGCTCATCGCATTTCATCCGTTTCCAGCAAGTTCACAACATGACAAGATGAGAAAAGGGAAGAGACGAGACAGAAAGGTAACCCAAGGAAGAAGATGCCTAAGCTTTCTCGCTACCAGAAAGGAGTAGTTTTAAAGTTATTACTTCTATTTTGTGTCTTTTTAGGAAGAAGATCTTCTACTGCATTAACCCAATGTGTCAGGGAAGACTCATGCTGCTGTACCACCAGCTCCCCTCTCCCTGCCAGGCCTACGGTGCTGTACTTAGCTGGACTAAGCTGGCACGTAACTCCATCACACCCCATGGTCCTCCTAGGACGGTAAGAAGCAGCAGCCTTAACTAGATGAAAGAGCTGCAAAGCATTACTATAATTTACCTGGAAGATTCCAAGGTTGTCTTAACAACGGTTCTCAGCCCACGGCTTCGTTCCTCAGACTGTCCCAAGAACAGGACAGCTATCAGTATGGCAAGGAGCTCGCTAGTCTCATTTCTACTCCCGGCTCTCAAGACCAGCTTTTGTGACTGCCCACTAGGCTGGATTTCACCACATCCCGAAGCAGGAAAAAAGGGCCCTGGTTTAACCCGTGAATTCCCTTGTTGCTTGTGTTGCCTCCACTTCTACACTTTTTGTGAAGAAGCGAGCTGAATGGGTTAGCGGAAAATAACCTAGTTCTATCTAAATCAGTCTGGTTTTCTGTCCAATTAACAAGTGGGACCGGATCCAATATGCACCAGAACTGGCACTAACTGGACCCTTCCCTTTCAATCAGGACAAGCTATGAAATGCAGTTAAAGCCTGTAGCCCATACAGATGGCTGCCAACACCCCTTGTCCTTCTACCTCAACCGTGTCAGTGCCATAAGCATCTCCTGAAGGCACAGCCTGACACAGGACCCGAGTCAGCACCTGCCATACCCACACAGCCAGGTCCATGTCTGCCCTGCATTAAGCCTGGTCATCTCTCCTTGGCTTACTTTTAACCTCAGAATCACATCAGCCCACTACTATGCTAATTACACGAACACCAACTACTAGATGTTTTTACTTACTGTAGAAAACAAATCCTCCGGTGCTTCCAGTGCAAAACAGGCAGTTGCAGGGAAAGCACAAACCAGAACTAACCTGAGTGGCTGAGGCACTGGAGAGCCTCCGTGTGCTCCAGCGCCTGCAGGAACTCCACCAGCTCCACCACAGTGCAGCCCCGATCTCCCAGAAGCTTCAACAGGCTCCAGCTGGGACTTCCTTCTGGCTCCAGCACCTTGAGGGAACACTGCTCTAAATCCAGAGGGCTACAGAACAATAGGAGAAAGACACAGTGGCACAGACCTCCTTAGTGCTTCTTCCTCAGAAAGGAGCCGGGTTAAAAACCACTTGTAGACACACAAAAAACCTGAAAAAACCCAGCCCCAGAGAGGGGGAATTCCTAGCTGATTTGGACATATCTGCAGTACTTCCTTCAAGTTTCAGGAGTTCAGAGGTTACACAGTGACACCTCTACAGACAGAATGCGGTATTAGTGAGCTGCCTGCTACAAAACGAGAGATGCTCGTACCTAACAATTCTGCCCAAACGTATTAAGAAATCTTCTAATTTTCACTTTTTAAAGTCTCAGCAGAAAAGCAAGCACAGCATCTTTCGTTTTCATGTGCCTAATTCAGAAGCGGTAAAGAGTGAGTCAGAACCTAACTTGAAAGCCCAGGAAGACTTTGATTTTCAGAGTACTTGTTAAAACAAGTGGCTGCTGCAGCGTAACTGATACGCAGACCTACTGCCACAGCGCCGCTAACTGCTCCAATGCCTTCATCCCCAGCTATAAACATGCAGTTTTAAATTTTGGTGTTAAGGCTTCATGCGCTTCCAATCACAGCAGATTAAAATAACACAGATAATAAGGAAATGAACACAGCTATGGAAAGGGAATGCAAGTTTACATATTCCCACTAAAAAGATTCATCAATGTTTCCTGCATTAAATCACAGTGCCATGCAAACCTAGAAGCAAGATATTTTTGCTTATCATGTAGACTTCTGTGGTATTTTACTGGTTATTACAGAGAAACAAACCTAGCAGCAGGCCCTACAGAGGGGTCATTGTAATCCCCAGGTTCTGTTTCCCTATATTAATAAATACAGCTATAATACAGAAAGGACACATCATAATATACATTCCGTGCTGCACTTGAAAAGCCTCATTTTTTGAGGTACCACCCTCTGAACAAAACCTTGAGAAGCCACAGGAAGTGAAATGATGAGGAAGCGACCTAGAGAATGGGAGCCGGGCAGCAAGAGCAGAAGAAAATGAAGGTGTTTACCCTGATGGAGCCCAGAGGAGCTACAGGGAAGAGTCACAGACATTCTCCGTGCTCCCTGTGCCGGGCAGGCTCCCTCGGGTTGCGGGGAGCCGGGCGAGGAACCAGGGGATGCTCTCCAGTGGCAAAGCACAGCCCCACGCTCCCTGCGGCTTCCTCACCCGGAGCCCTCGCCTGGGACTCGGCCAACATCTCCCAGCGACGGGCTGCGCCTCCTCCGTCCCGTCCGCCCAGCCCGGGGGCTCCCCTCGGGGACGGACGCTCCTGCCCTCGTACCGGCCAGGTGCGGCTTCGCGGCGGGGACGGAGGGTGTCGCCAGCGCAGGCCGGGTCACCCCGGGTCCGGCGGAACCAAGCGCGGGGCTCGGCCGCCGCTCCCCGCCCCGGCACAAACCCACCCCGGGCAGCCGGAAAGCGAAGAGGAGCCCGCACCCGCTTCACCCCCGCCGCTGGCCGGCCACATCCCTCACCGTCCCCTCCGGCCGGCACCACGGCCTCAGCCCGGCCAGGGCTGCCCCCGCCGACGCCCCGCAGGCCGCCCTCACCTCAGCCGGACCCTGCCGCGGCTCCCCGCTCGCTGCGCCAGGTCCCGCCAGCCCTTGCCGGGCGACGCTCGGTCCAGCAGCTCGCTGAGCCTCCGGAGCAAGGGCTCCGCTAAGCGGCTGAGGGGCAGGGACCCCCCCGGGGCGCTCCGCACCGGTTCCGACATCACGCCGACTCCTGCCTCCCCCGCCGGCTGGCACTTACGGGCCCCCGCTCGGGGCGGCGCTCCCGCCCGGAAGGACGCGCCGAGGCGCAGCCGCACGGTGCGGCGGGGCACGGACCGGGGCAGGGCCCCTCAAGCCCGGGACGGCACGGCCAAGCCCGGCCATGCCCGAGCCGCGCCGCCCCGGGCCGGGCCCGGCCCGGCCCGGGGCGGCGCGGCTCGGGCATGGCCGGGCAAGGGCGGTGGCCTCCCGCGCGACGCCTCTTTCCGCCCTCGCCTGAGGGGACACCCCCCCCCCCCCCGCCATGTTCGTGCCCGGGAGGCCGGTGGGCCTTGGGGAGGGAAAGGTCTCTTCCCTAAGCCCGGCAGTGTGCCGTCCGGCGCCGCTGAGGGCGTGAGACAACCGGTCAGGTGTTTGTTTTTACCCCGTTTTGAAGCGGGAAAGGGGAGCGTTCCGGCTTCGAGGCCTAGAGGTGCCCTCAGTGTGGGCAGCTGGCGGCTGAGGGGGCCACGGAGGAGGGCCTGGAGCAGAGCTCCTGTGAGATGGAGAGCAGGTGGGCAGAGGGGTAAAACAGGGAAAAATCGTAGAGCATTGGGGGCAGGGGTCTCGTTTTGAGGAGAAACAGCTTTATCTAATCATAGCCAACGCAGCCATGGGCTCTGTGACACATCCTTTCCCCCCAGGCTGCTGCCAGGTCCCAAAAAGCAAGTGCCCAGCTTAAGGGGTCAGGCACCTTATGTGTCTCTTAGCAAGGGACAGGAGGCACTGCTCAGGAAGAGTCTCCCAAGGAGACACGTTTCCATGACTCTTCTCCATCACTGCTAAGGGACGGATGAGCGTGGTGATGATCTAAGGTGAATTATCATCTCTCTGGAATTACAACTTGCTCAAAGTGGGCCGAAAGTGCCCTAGAAAGTAATTTAACTAACATTTTTAATTGGCGATCGAGCGATCAGATGTAGCTGCTTGTATTTCTGCAGTATTTCTTCACGTGACTGCACGCTTGCCTTGCTTTCCCCGTGAGTGAGCTGGAAGGTCGGTGGCTGCAGCAGCAGAGCGTTGAGACCAAACTAATAACCATTGCTGCTCAGCAGAGCCTGCTGTCTCACAAGTTCCATTGCTCTAGTCAAAACAGGCTTACATCTGCTTGGAGATACACATCCACGGCAGAGCAGGTGACAGTATTGCATCTCTCTTGACCTCTCTGGGGTCCAGCATCTCTGAAAAACAAGCCATTTAATTCAACTTAACTTGAAGAAGCTGCGCTGAGTGGCTTTTTCCTGCATCGTTAACCAATAGTTTATTTCTCCTAATTTAGGTGGAAGACCAATCTGCATGGCAAAATGGATACAGGTAAGACAGTGAATTTGGCTTCCCGGTGATTTGTAGTTATCCACAGCTGTGTGTGACTTAGCTGCTAGAAAATCAGGCAGGTGCCTTTCACCCTCCTCAGCCTATGGTCTGTGCTCGTTGGGTGTCTTCCTACAGTATCAAACAGTTAAATTACTGGGGTTGAATATGGTTTTAAATCCTGGTCTCTCGTTTCTTTGGGGATTAATTTGACTGTTAGACTGTTACATAAAACAGATATCCCTGCTGCTATTTCTGAATGGGGGTGGTTGTACATACTATCTTTATTGCTGAACACACCAGTTTCCTATCTGGGTCTAGATAATGCTGGGAGCAAGAAGTATTTAGCACTGTGGTATCTCGTAACCGGTTTCAGCTGCGCTTTCAGCAAAATGCTCAAGAAAAAACTTGGCACGAAACTTGCTTTTCAGCCTTTTCTACATCCCTTAAGCTCAGAGCATTTTGTGTAATTCATTCAAGTTCCTCCTTGAGTTCTTGGGTAATGGCGGTGGGGATACCGTCTTCAGCATTCACTTATTTGCCTTTGAGGAATGTGAATCGTGAGGTGAATTTTTATGTAGTGGTTGTTAAAGGTTCACTGTCCACCTTCGTTTTCCTCAACCTATTTGTTAGGGATTGCAGGTTTTCTCATGTTTGGCAGAACTTTTGTGTGCTTAACTTCAAGCAAGTAAGAAGTTCCCAACGTGCCCAGCAAAGCGGTTGAGCATGCTTAAGCATGTGCTTCAAAAAACAACCCAGTGCTTTATTATGAAAAGCTAAGGCCAACACTTCCTCTCTCTCAAGGCCATGAGGAAGTTCCCGTGGACTTCTATGGAAGCAGGGTGTACCCTCTCCTCGCTGCCAACTCTCTCTCTCTTGCTCTTTCTGGCTGAGGTTTTCCCAGGAAGAGCCATCTGCTGCATGTAATGAAATAGTCTCTCTTAAAAGTCAAACTGTTCTGTGATCAGTCTCGCTATACTAAGGTCACACTAGCAAAGCAGCACGGAAGCTTTCAGCTGAAACAACGTGCCTAAATCCAGTGTCTTTTGTCTTGTAATGCAGGGTCAAATCACAGGCCTGGCCCTCTTCTAGAATTTAAGGAAAGAGCAGTCAAGGGTAAGTGCGCATTTATTGTTTGAGAGGTCAAATTGTTTGTATTTTTAAAGTTACTTGTCTACTTTTTTCTCCTGTGTGCAAATAGAATGTGTATCATAAAAGATAAATAAATGAAGAAGAGCAAGTTACTGTATTCTTAATGCACTACATGAATTTATACTGTTATTGAACAGGAAATACGATTTGTCATTTGTTTCTGCTAAAGTATAGTCATTATTGCTCATTTCTTTTTTTTAAATGTGTTGCATTTAGAATTCTGCTAAATGTTTTTGAAATTATACTCTGGTACTCTTTCTTCTGAGTTTCAGCAAGACAAACAAAGTTGCAAAAATCGGACCGAAACAAGCTTCCTTCTCTAAAGAACGTGTGACACTAGGTATCCCGAAATAGGCATTTTGTTCTTTCTAAATATATATTGCATAGCCTAATACTCATTAGGTAAAAATTTCCTCCATTCCTGAGAAAAAATCTGGTCGCTTGGTAGTTATGTAGATGATTATGAGGCTGCATGGATTGCTCAAGCTGACAGTGTCAGATGCTTGACAAACGTTAAAAATAGATTAAGACAGATCAGTGTTAAGAGCTGTGCTGTGATTGCTTATTTTAATTACTCTATACTGAGGTCTTTGTTAGAGATATACAGAGCCAGTCATTCACTCTTCTTACGTTTAGCCAACGAATTATAGTTGTGGTGTTTTTCTTGATGCTGTGCTGCTCTGTACAACGGGTAGTGCACTAACGTAAAAGTTGTCAAAAACCCTCGGATGTCAGAAGTTGCAGAAACACAATACATCACCCTGTATTTGGCAAGGACATACTTTCCAGACATCTGCTTTTTGAGCAGCCAAAACTTCACTGATGGTTTTTTCTATCCAAACCTTGTTAATACAATAGATATACGATAGTTGGTTTAGATAATACGGTATTTTGCTGCTTTGATACATGGCATTACACGCTCTTTGACAAGTGTGGTGCTCTAAATGTTTGATTTGATTGCGGTGATATATAGAAGAGTAATATGGTTGTAGTTATTGTTTGTGTTCCAGACAGAAGTGAGTCAGAACTGCTGTGAGATACAGAAACAAATAGAAAATGCGGTCATTGTAAATCCTTACATGCTCTTAACCTCATCAAATGTTAAGAGTCTACAGTAAGTGAACTGCTGTGTAAATACTTACTAGAGCCCTACTGTGAACAGAGTTCACAAAGCTATAATTGAATTATAGAATTCCAGGTTCTGTTGTCTTGGAGATTTCAACTTTTACAAGGAGGTAACAACATTTGAGAATGTGGGTGTGATCACAACACTTTTGGAAGATGTTTCTTTGGCTGTCTGGCACAGTCGCTTTGGAAAGCTTGCATAGGAGCGGAGGAAAGTGGCCCAGAAATTTCGTGTGGAATTTGATTCTATCGGTACTGATGGATGCATGGCAAAAAAGAGGACTGATAGAAACATGCCCATGTTGATGCTATTGCAGTAAATGTTATTCTTTCAGCTCTCATATACATATGCTAGGAATCGCTATGATACGGCTGTGGTATGTGGCTTTTCATGCCTAATCTCAAACAGTATGGTCCTATTTATTGACAGAAATGCATATGAAGTTCTGTTTCCCTGGGCGTTGTAGAAATCAATAATCGCATCGACAAGTCTCTTGTGCCCAGCACTTCACCCCAAACTTTTCCTTTGTATGTCTAGGCTGAAGCACCTTTGCGTTCCTCAGTACGGACTCAGTACGTGGCCACGCAGAGTGGGGGCTGGCCGGGCTGCGGCAGGGTCCGCTGTATCCCACGTGCTGGTGTTCTCTGTCCATGCCAAATGCAGGGCAGGAGCAGAACAGTGTGTCTGCAGTGCTCGTTCCAACAGGGTGCCAGCGTGAGCTGGGGGCATAGATACAGGCCCAGGCGGTGGGACCTTTAGGCACTGCCCCTTTTAGACTTTTCTTGGAATCGTGTAGTTGGTGAAGATTCCTTTCTGCTTTTTGTTGTTGTTTCTGTTCTTCTTTTGCTGCTTTCTCTCCCTTTAATCAATGTAATATTTATAACATCACAGAATCACACAGAATCACAGAATGGTTAGAGTTGGAAGGGACCTTAGAGATCATCGAGTTCCAACCCCCTGCCCTGGGCAGGGACACCTCCCACCAGCCCAGGTTGCTCCAAGCCCCGTCCAGCCTGGCCTTAAACACTTCCAGGGATGGGGCAACATCCTGCTGTCCATACCAGCTGGCTTTCTGATTGGATCTGCATAGTATATGACCGTTTCTGTTCATCATAAAGAAAGGTTTTGAGGTTATTAGTGTTTTGGTTTGGAGCTTTTTCTTGTTTATCTTAAATGAAGTCTTAATTATATCCACCAGCTTCCTTTGTGGTTAAGCTACCTGCCAATGTAACATCTCTATAAAGGGATGTATGAAAATGTGTATAGTGTGTCCAGACATGTGGAGGAGTTATTGAGAAATCTAAAGTTCAGTGGGATAGTCTAGGGGATAGTAATTGTTTTTCAAAGGGGCAAACCCAGCTCCCAAATCTTGGCCTATGGAATAGCAGTGATAGTAGGAAACTGCTGGCATTTGGGGAGTTTGTCTCCGACCGAGTATCTCGGAATGAACAATGAAGCACATGAGCAAATGCTCCACTGCTTGTCTAAGCAAGATCATTCTGATGGAGAAGTACTAAAGGAATAGGTGAGTAGACTGTATTATGCACGGATCCATGTTCTCCTCGTGCACGCATACGTACAAGGGAGAAAGACTGTGCTTTCTCTGCATAGGTTTGTGTGCAGAAGTTCAATGAGAGTCAGTCCTCGACCAGCTTTTGTGTGGCCCTGCAGGTGCGGACAGTGGCAGATGTTACTGAGGACATGTCTGTGTGATCTAAGGCTATTACGAACAGACATTATTTATGTAGCTATCCATTTTTCTTGTGTTTTCAGGTATCCCAGACCCAGTGTCAACTTGGTATAAAGAGACAAAACTATTAGTTGATGGAAGGATATTTTTTAATAGGAAACAGAGGAGGATTACCCGTTTCACTCCTCCTGTGTGTTTAGCTGAGATAACCCTTTGCGTGGGCTAAGGCAGCTTCTTCCTTCCCACTCCTTTGCGCTGCCGTGGGTGCAAAGCGGGGCACGTGCAGAACATGTACAGCCATCCAGGGGTACTTATGCACCAACGTGCAGCTTTTCACGTACCAGGACAATGCTCGCGTTGTCAGAGCACGTTCAGGTAGATTAATTGTGCTGCAGTGCTATAGAAGGTTTAGGCATCGATGAGGCGGCCATTGTGCCCGGCAGCCTGTGAATACCAGAGCGGTCCCTGCCCCAGAGGCCCGGGTGGCGGTGATAAGGGCAGAGACGGGTCCTGTGAGAGAGAGGGGGAGCAAGTGCCTCCGAAAGATAAGGATAAATCCTTCTGAACAAGGCTGTGAGCTGAGTAGGTCTGTTCAGAGAACAGAGATTACGTGATGAATAGATAGTACATAAGAGAAGAAAAAACTTGAGAGATAGGAAAGGGAATTTTTTCCACTGGCTCTGGAGGAAACGAACCTCACAGAAAGGCACTAGACTTGTAAAATACGTAAGCTTTCTGTAGAAATAACTTTTGTGAATGTAAAATTGCTTACAAAGGAAGGTTTCCATTCTGGTTGTAACTAAATAAAGTAGGGGAAAAAAAAGTTATATGAGAGAGGAAAATTAATAGCCACTTTTTAACTTTAATCAGATTTGTATATTTTTGTCAGTTAAAAAATTTTCTGCTGATGTGAGAACTGGAATTTCAGACAATTATTTTCACCATGAATAGGTTTTTCAACTTACTGAATTATGACAAAGTAAGAATTTTAAATAACAAAAGCATTCTTTCCTGAAAATTTAGTTGCATTTGTTTTATATATTTTCCTTAGAGAAATGTTGAGTGATTGTTTTAGCCATTTTGATGGTTTTTCTAGCCATTTGTTTGCATAATATTAGTTGAAACTGACTGTTTTTCACAAACACTTGGATTATTTCCTGCTATAAAAGGATTTTGGTGAAGCATCTGCAAATGTCTGTCCTGACTTTTGCTGCCTTGTTGATCTGGCCATTCTGGGCTTTCATCAGTCCTATATTTCTCCTACATCATATCCAGGCACAGTTCTCAGGTTACCCTTTTCATGCTGCTGCCAGCTTTGTTTTCCCTTATCCTTACTTCCCAGGGCATTAAGCTTAGGCAACGTCACCCCCTAAATGGTTTTCGTCGTGGGAGTGGGGACAGGCCTGAGTGACAGCTGGAGGAAGGGGAAGGGGAAACCAACATGTCCAGGGATGGTGACAGGGAAATTCAAATTGTAGCTACTCAGCAGTGGTAATTCATGACCGAGGAGTGATCTGTCATGGAGGGCAAGAAGGCCCAGCTGCAGAAGGGGTTAAGCTGGCTGGGACCAGGAATGCCAGAGACCAATCTGCTCCCTGTAAGGGAGTGAAGTTTCCCTTGGTGATAAGAAACAGGCAGGTTATTGTCTTGTAACCTTTAGTGCCGTGAGGGCTCAGGGGCCACCTCTGGGCAGCAGAGCTGGGCTGGGGATGGACCCCGGGACGGGCTGAGGCGCCTGTGCAGCTCCTCGCCGGATGGGTGCTGGGCAGGGCTATGTCAGGCCTCTACCCAATGCATTGTGCTTTTTTAATATTTTTATTTTTTATTTAAGCACAAGTGTGTGTTTAATTCACCTCAAGGGGTACCATAAAATTCTCCAACAATCACCGCTGTTCTGATTAGTAAGAGATGGAAAATATGTTTCCAGATCATTAGATAACCAAAATAGGCACGTTTCTTACCATTACCGGCTAAAACCTGGTGGTGTTAATTTCTCCTACGTGGCTCTGCTGCACTGGCCTCCTGTCATTACCTCCTACCTGATTCACCAAGTAGCATCACTGGTTTCCAGAGCAAGACCCGAGACAAGCAGCCAGAACGCCCTTACACATCTAAATGTTCTCTTGTCTTCTCTGCACCAAATGTTCAAACCCCAGTTTATTAGCAATTGAGCTTATTTTCAGGTTACTAGTCAACAGCTGATGGTAAATTATCAAGGTCTCCCATTCATCTGTCCTCAGTGAATTTCATTATGCACCTTCTGTCACAAGTTTTCCGAGGAGCTCAGAGTTTATTATACTAACAGTTATCTTTCCATTTTCTATCCAAATTTAATAATTGAAATTATGGTTTTATCTATATCTTCTTTTTTCTACCCAAATTTAAAAAAAAAAAAGTCCCTTTATCTTGGGTGGAAAACCAGCATTTATTGCAGTTTTCCTCATGGAAAATTATTTTGCTTTAATTTCCATTGTTGGATCTGACCAAATGCATGGCAATCTAATCTAATTTTCATATCGAGAAATCTGACAGCTCTTTTCCCCTTGATGTCAAAATGCAGCTGAACTAAGATAATGATAGCTGTATAGTTCAATTGCTTTAGTAAGGAGTATTCATCAGTCAATCTGCATTAAAAAAAGTCTCTTTTCAGCTGGGAAAATTACCATGTGTTTAAAATAACTCAGAGCCTCTCTTAGAGCCTCGGTTTCTCACAGCCTCCAAAAAAGAGGAAAGAGGCATCTGGTTTACTGAAAAGTGAAGATGAACGAAGATTTGAAAGAATGCAACAGGGAGGCAAATAGATATTGAGGAGGAGATAGATGAATGCTGGGGAGAAATTCCATGGCCATGTAATAAAACGGATGAGGAAAAGAGTAATCTCTATTGCTCCATTTTTTTTTTTTGGTTAAATACTTATATTTCTGATAGTTGAAATGGAAAGCAAAACGTGATCAGAGATCCGAAAGGCTGAAGATAATGGGATCTGATGCCTGTTTTTCCCCAGGCTGTTGTTGCAGGCACGGTGTAGATTGTAGTTCAAAGGCCTGCATGAAGCAAGTGCAGAGTATTGGCCCAGGGCCAGTCAACAGGTGTCCCCGTTATTTAAAACCACTACAATATGCACTAATTGTCCATCTGCAGCAGGAAAGCCCATATTATGAGCGATTTTGAAGGAGACTGCTTCTCTGGCTCGAAGGTGGTAGTGTGAGGAACCTGTACCAGTTTCCTGCCCCGTACCTGCTGTGCGGATAACCCGAAACCTGCTGTGCGCCAGCAGCGGTGCGGGCTTCCCTCTTGGTGTCACGCTGCCAAGCATCTCGGGCCCAGCCGCTGTGACCAGGCTGGCTTGCCCTGCCGCAAAGCTGTTTTGTCACCTTCTGGCAACTTCCCAGCTACACCTCCGAGCTGACAGTACACCTTTGTGGCACATCAGGCTTGCTCTTCAAACCATCCTTCCTGTTGGCATCCACTTCCTTGTATGCTGGGTCTTTGCCAAGTTATTCCAAGGCTAAATTGACAAAATGTGTTCCCTCTCTGCTGCCTTTTCACTACCTGCTCCCCCTTCTTGTCTCACAAATGCTTATTTCTCCCTCTCCTCCCTTCATGCACTCCAGAGCCCCTGTGCTGACCTGATTGCCTGCTGGGAGGTGTTGAAGCCCGCAGCCTTACAGCAGGGCTGCTGCAGCTCCTTGTCCACAAGCCCAACCAGTGAGGCTGGGCACGTGTGCTCAGTAGGCACGTACACGCGTGTGTACAGCACACATGTATGTTGTGTGCTGGGAGAGGGTGCTGGTCTGGTTCCCCCATAGCTGTTGTTCCTCTGCTCTCTGGTACAGAGCCTAATGCTGTCCCTTCGAGTATTCTTCCCACTAACCATCTCTTCTTCCTGCTTTTGCATCCCAGGTAACTGTGGGAAAGGTGTCTGTGGCGGGGTTTGTGCAAAGGAAATGAAGATATATCTAGCTTCTTTATGCTCTTTACATGAGAGCCGGATTCCAAGCAAGCCGTGCAAGCCCCTTGCTATTTAGCCATTAAGCTCTAATCTGGCTCCCGCATATTTTCTTCCTAACTGCCTTTGATCAGTGTCTGTGGTGGAGTGACACCAAGCTGGGTGCTGACAGGCCCGGTGACTGCTCCACTGGTGGCCTTGCAGAGAGCAGATGGAGCTACGGAGTGCCAGGACGGGCCCTGGGAAAGGCTGCTGTGCTCGGGGGTGAGTGCCTGGCGATCCTGCAACCAGGGGAGAGGCAGGAGCTGGAAAAGGTCATGATGGGAGAACCAGAGAGAGGAAAAAGGAGAATGAAAGGAGGTGCCTTTAAATTGCTTTGTCAGATTAGCAGGATGGCAAGAAAGCTTTTCCTGCTGCTCTTCATATCACACTATTTTTCAGAGCTTTTAGTCTGGCTTCCTTCATGAGATCGTGTTTACGTGAGACCCAGTTGTGCCACGCTGCTTTCCCTGACAGTGGATCCCTGGTTGGAGGAGGAGTCCTGCTGGGATCAGCGTGGGTACTCCGGGGTGAGGAGTGACCCAGGCTGCCTCCCAGGAGGATGCAAAAACATCTCAACTATCTAAAATCCTAATGTTTGGGGATGATTAGAAAACAAGTTTTTTTTACAAGAAGAGAGACAGGACTCCATATTTCTTTGGATTCATGTAATGGAAGCGGTGTACTTCACTTTATTCTTATGTAGATTCTGCATTGCCACACCTTTGTGCTCCTGCCCCGCTGTTTGAAAGTCAGGCTCGTTATGAGCAGGAAATTGAAGTTAACCAGCCTCGTTTCATTATTCTCTCACCACAGAAATCACAAACATCAAGCCAACATATAACAGAATTGCTTCAGACAGAAATAGCCATATAAAATCTATAAACTGTACTAAACTATAAAATCTGACCAGACTCATTGTTCCAGGTATTTCTACAAACAGATTTTGGAATTTATGTCCGTATGATGCCAACTCAAGGAATGGCCCACTATTGTGCCCATGTGACTACCAAAATAGCAGGTACCTGTAGAAATCATGCACCTGTGGAAATGTACATTGTCTGCAAGTTACTATTTGCAATGAGAAACGTCTAAATGACTGTGCTAAAGCCTATTTTGTGCTGCTATGTGTAGGTGCAGGCAGCTGTAGGAGTTTGTTTACCTAGCACAGACCCCCCCAGACAGTTAGTGTGTTTCCAGTAAGTGCCATTGCACAGAGAGCTGGGCTGTAGTTACTGCTTGAATGTTTGATCTTGATTTTTAAATGATGATTTTGCTTTTTTTGAAGTGCTTGCAACTACGTGTCAATTGACCACCTTTTAGAAAATATGTATACCTGTTTTAGAAGTAATTTTAAACTTCGGGTTTCCTTTATTTGCAGGTGCCCAGGGCAAGATCTGCGCTTTATTGGACAGGAGCTGGAAGCAGCGTGACAGCTAGAATGACCCGGAGCTCAACTTTTGTAAAACTGAAATCAGATACAAAAAGCAAAACTTCCCAGAATTTGTTGCTGATCGAAATAACAGTGTGGGAAACTTCAGGGTGAAATGAACAGACCCAGAAACAGTTTGCACAATGCAAGAGTTACCCCTGTGAGGGTGACCACATCTTAAATTCACCAGATTCTAACTCTTCAAAAGTCAGCGATTTACTGCTTGAGAAGCTCAGAAGAGCAGAAGTATTTGTCCCCCCATGTGAGAAATTCCACAAACACTTGCCTAACATGGAAGACAACACGGATGTAAAAAATGTATTTAAAACTTGGGAAAATATTTCCTGCCTAAGGGATTTTTCAGAAAATGATGCTGACCTGGTTAATTTTCAGAGTTTGGTGGGTGTCAGTGCTGGAAGAGCAGAGCAATCCTGTGGCGGACAGGTGGATTCCTGCCCTTCAGATGTAATCACTGACCACACAGACAACTGCTGCCTTCGCACGGAAGAGTCTGTCTCTGGTGAGTCTCTGGCAGACGTCCAGGCATGTAAAAGGACTGGGCTCGGTAGAGCTCTAAACATGAATACCGTGTTCAGTGAGCAGGCAGATACTCTCCTAATAAATCACAATGGTTTTGTGAAGGATGATTCTGAAAATCCTGCCACTCTTCTGGAGATTTATGCAGAGAAAATTCCAAATGTAAGTGATGACTTTTCTGATGATGACCTGGAGTATTTTGAATGTTCAGATGTGCTGACAGCACATGAAAATGAAATCTGGGAAAAGAAATTACAGTTTTTATTAGAAAGTGATGATGAAGATGATTTAAAACTGAGTAAGGATTGTGATGGGTGTGCTTACTTCCTTGGTGAAATGCCTTGTCTGTTCCGAGTGTCAGATAACACTACGCCTATGGATACCACCATTGGCTTCTGTGGTCATCACTCAAAACTCAAAGGAGTAAATGTAAGGAGAGACCCCTCTATGTACAGCCAGTCAACTCCGCAGGCAGAGATGACTCTCACCCTTGGACAGCACCGAGATAAAAGTTCCAGTTTGAAAGACAAAGAGAAGTATGAAGTGCCCGTTGCATCTGCAGCCATTGAAAATGACCATCACAGGACTGAAGAGGAAAACAATGGAAGTGGCCACTCAGCTGCAGGTTTGTCAGCTGAAGAATCAAAGAACAAGGATAATGTATGTGCTGAGGTGGACTCCACTACTGGTGGCATAGGTGCTTCTGTGACAGATCAGGCTTCAGAGAAGGTGACAGAAACCAGGACGAACAAGGACTTGCTGGGTGAAGACTCTTTGCTGCTGGAGGAGGGGGGAAGAAACTTGCCAGAGGAAAACGCAAGACATGCTGTCTGTACCTTAACAGAAAGTCTGAGAAGAAACCTTTTCAAGCTGTTAAACCCTAGAGAGCTGTGCAGATACGTCAGTAACATAGGGCAATCCTTCCAGGCTGCAGCGGAGGTCAGGGAATGCAGTGCTCTGTGTCCCAGGCAGGAAGGCGTCCTTTCAGCCCCGCTCGCTGAGGAGACAGCAAGCCTGCGAATGCAGACTGGCTTGTGTCACGCAGAAGGGGCAGATAAAGACTGTCACTGGGAGAGGAAAAGGATTTGGGGCCTGGCTGAGCAAGATCAGGTGCCAAACGAAAACGTCTCACTCAGGGTAAGTAGAGTCTTTATCGTTTAATGGAAAGAGCTGCTCTGCTGATTTGAATGCATTTTGTTCCTATTTGTCACAAAATAATGTAAAATGTAAATTACTTTGGAAGGTACTATTCATGTACTTCTGAATGACAGCTACGGCTGGGAAGGAAATCTGGTTTTGAAAAAGGCCCAAATAAACCATAAGCTGTGCTAATTATAGAGTGAGACTGGCAATAGTGAGAGTCACTAATGGGGCTCTGGACAGCTGGGCAGGGAAATCCGATACCTGGGCTATTGCACAGGTCTTACTGAGGAATGGGTCTTTCAACCTAGAGAGTTTCTGAAATGCCTATTGTGAGCAGAGAATGTTTTGATTTACTTTCTTTTCAGTTTATACTCAACAAAGTTGTCACCCACTTATGGTGCTGGAAATCTGAAACAAATCAACGGGAGTTTTCTCTGAATTTATAACAAGGAGGGGAGTTTAATCCAGAGAGTTCGTGTTATGGAGGTAAATGGAGCTTTGCTTTTAAAATAAAACAATGGAAGAGTCAGGTATTCCAGTAGAAATGTAAAAAACAATTAAAAATAAAACCCCCAAAGTGGTACTCTCTGTGTACTTTCATATTTTGTGCTGTTGGCAGGAAATCAAGCAGGGAAATCAGTATGGTTGTACAGACTGATATGATGCTCTGCCAGTTTTTGTAAGTGGGAGAATCGGATCATACTTTTTATTCCACGTAGTAGAGACTGAAGATATATATATATGCACATGAGTATTAAATAATGAATAATCGTATTATCACTGACTTCACTGATTTGAAGGTCCATAGCTAATTGCAGAGAAAAAACATTTATGACAAACAAACACAGGCTTTTTCTGTGTGCCACATACTTTTCTTCATCTATATTATTTAAGTAAAAATCTCTCCCAGTTCTGGGTAGCAGATGGACTTTATCTCACCACTGGGGTGTCTTCAGCACTCAAAAATCACTGAATTCTTCTGCCTGAAAAACATCCGTAGGTTTCTCTGGTTTTATAGTACATGAAATTCCAATCACATTTTACCAGCGCATGATGTTCTTATGATGGGGAATATACCCCCTTTTGAAATTAACCCACTGAGAATTTCTTGACAGAAAGTATTACCGTGGTCTGCAAGAGGCATTCTTTCTTTTTTATTTTTTCAAGTGCAGTAGAATAATTTAAATCCAGGAACCCTCTTCTCAAGGAGCAGCTGTTATGGTTCTGTAAGTGCTGTGGCCAGATTCCAGATTGGCTGGTTAGTTGCTTGCTACCTGCAGTCAGCATGTACTTCTCTTTGTGACTAAAACTTTACATTAGATAAAAATGAAGTAGGAGAGAAGTATCGGGGTACACAAAAGGGCTAGAGATGAGCGCGAACCAAATCCCTGGTTTTAAATATGCATGAATGAAGGTGAAATTTAGGTGCAGGTTCAAAATTATGTGATCTTGAAAATGAGCCAAACAAAAGCATCCCATCTGGAAACTACTCTCTCTCGCACAAGGAGAGCGTGGGCAGCTTCTCACAGCTCCTAAATAGCGAGCCAGAAACTGCTCAGGAATCTGCCTGTGTAACCTAAGACAGGCAGGAGAGAATCAGCCTCCCACTGCTGTGCACAGGTTGGTGTGAAAGTGCCCCCTGGTATCAGCTGGAGCCTGGCGTTTGAGACGGCTCTGCCAGGAGCAAGGTGAGGGGCTCTTCACAAAACCCACAGCTGACCGCCTTTGGAGGGCCTTGTATTTTCCCTCTCCATGTGGTGAATCAGGTCTGTGAGAGGGACATGGCAGCCACAGAGCACAGCACTAATTACGCAGGGATTTACACTTCCCCTTTGTGCCAAGCTGCCTGTGGCTGGGACAACCTTTGCAGGCTGTCTGTGCAGCAGCTGCTCTTCTGGGTGACTTCTTCCATTAGACAGTCAAGGTGGGAGGCTCCTGATTTCTCTCGCGACCTCATGGTCTAGCCCCAGGTGAAATTCTTTATTTATTTCATGCTTCAAAGCAGTTTAATTAGTAACAGGTCCTAGAAGCCAGCTGTGCCAGCCGTATGGCATTACATACTGGACAGAGAGCCAGGAGGTTCGAGCTGGGAGCATGTCGTTCTAGAGACGCTCTCTGTTCAGTGCTCAGCCACCACCCTCGGCACAAGGCACTGGTGTCACTCCCAAATTGCAGGGCCCATGTGGCCTGCCAGGTACAGGGGGTGTGAGAGAGCTGTCTGTTCTGAGTTTCATACCAGCAGCAGGCAGGGACTGACCAATTATATGCCTAACATGTAGCAAGAATTCCACAGGTTCTAGCAAAAGCTGTGCCTGAGGCTGCTGTGGCTGTAAGGAA
Source organism: Numenius arquata (assembly GCF_964106895.1). NCBI lineage: Eukaryota > Metazoa > Chordata > Aves > Charadriiformes > Scolopacidae > Numenius > Numenius arquata. The sequence goes on from NC_133615.1 coordinate 207,342, forward strand.
CAGGAAAATCGGCTCTGCTTTCCAGAGGTTTGAGGGGGAAGTGGAAGTGGCAGAAGGAGCACTAGGCTGAGACTAAATGCTCAGAACAACTGAGAACTGGACCTGACTGTAGAGACACGTCCAGGCTCATACCCCCTTGACTTGAGAGATGGTGGTGTTTAAACTCAAAAGGCCTAGAGACTGGCATCTTCTCCTGCAGAGCAGGCTTGAGCAGGAGCCCAGGGCGCTGGGAGTCAGAGGGGACCGCAGCTGAGGCACTGAGGTTCCTCAGCTCAGGGTTCTCAGTAAGTACACACTGGCCAAGGAGTTTTGAAGGACAGTGTGGTGGCAACTGCGTGGTGTTGGGGTGGGGACAGCAGCTAAAGTCATTGACAAACATTTTCTATATCTCTTCCTTCCCCATTGTCCACAGTTTGTAGTCAGCTCCACATCTACTCAAGCTGAATGGAGAAACAGAGAGGATGAAAGGAATGGCAGCTGAAGTGGGTGGCTTTTGCAGCAATATTTACTACAGCCGGTAATCCTTTTACCACGCACTTATGGAAACCAGGAACTGAGTATCTGAGCAGCCCTGGCCTCTTCCTGAGCACACAGCAGCTCACGGGAATTCCTTCATTACACATCCTTCACTAATTAACAACACTCGCATCTTTTCAGAATGGCTTCTCTGAGTAATGTGCGTGCCAGCGCTCACTGCACGTGTCCAGCTCCGCTGTAACCCAGAGGGATCACCCATTATGGGTCACAGTCGTTAACTTCAGCCATCCAGCATATCATTAGAAGTTAACACATAACTATGGAACTGGGATTTACATGGGAAAAAAAACCCCAAAACAGTTATGAAGTTGAGTTTGTGGCTGGATAAAAGCTAAAAAATTAAAACTATCTACAAATATTGGTGTTTTTTAAATTCAGTCTGATGGTTTTTAGCATTTTCTCATTTCTGCTGGGAGTAGGTGCAAAGCTTCAGACAACCACTAGAAAGATACACGGTCAAATAAACTAATTCATGAGGTCCATGTTGTATAACCTGTTAATGCCTAGTTGAAAGTTAGTATTTTTTTCAAAGGTTGACTGTGAAATTGCCCTCTACTTCTATAGATTGTCCTGGCAAATGAATGGTAACCGAATGCTTAAAGCATAATTCATTTAGGAAACAATGTATTTTTGTCTAGTAAAAAATTGTAGGCTTCTCCTTCTGTGATTGCTATGAATGAAGCGTGCTCATCTCCTCCATGGAACGGATTTAGTGCTGAAGAGGACCAGAGAAAATCCTGGAGAAAAGAGCTTTGCAGGGGCTCCAGGACAAGTATTTAAGTGTGAAAGCTCGGTTCTGAGGGGAATGGTGAACAGTTGAACTGATTTTGTGTGCCAGGCAGATGGCAGCACTTTCTCCATCCCACGCGAGCCCAAACATCAGCCAGTTGTTCTGTTTAATAAGGTCTGTGCTCTTTGCATAAATTAAGTTCAGTTTGGCTTAGTTTAATTGAGGAATGGATTGTTTCTACATAAAGTGACAATTTGGGATATTTACCTATAGAAGAACAAAAGAGCTACAGGAGGGATCTGGATTTTCATCTCCGGCCCCGGTTTCCCCAGCAGTACCCCTGAGGCTGCAGTGCTGGAGGAGGGCTGAACGCGCTTTACACTGAGTGATTCGTTACCGCTTGGGCAGAGGCAGGATCTGGAGTGATCTCTGGTGCTTCCTTCTGAAGTGGGACTTGTCACCTCAAGGGCCCAGGGGTGACCAAAGACAAATTTTGAAGACGGCTTAAAACTTGCCTGGAGGTGTTTGTTTTTTGGTTGCAGTCTCGCTGTGAAGCACACAGCAGGGCAGGCGTGGGCAGCGTTCTCTGAGACTGCTCTGGACTGATAGGTACTAAGAAAGCATCTTTGGGAAACCTGAGAGAGCAATGCCTGTGGTGGAAGCAAAGGGGAAGGCAAGCTCCAGAAAATCTAGTCTGGGTAGTTCCAGAAACGCAACGGTTTGGATTATGTGGTAATTGCATAAGGATGGGGGACATTCCGGCTGTCAGCAAAAGGCATAGACACGACTGTTTTGTTTTGGTTATTTTATTCTATTTTATTTTTTCTGGTTTTAGCAAGCTGGACTGTGTCAGTTACTGATCTGCATCTTGATTAAATTTTACATTCCTCAGCATTTGGATCCAGATCTGAAACTTACCAGAGGTCAAGGCTATAAGACCCAGGAGTTTGATTTCAGTCCATTAGGTTGATAGCTACAAGTCAGAAACTTCACTGTTGACAAATACTTAAAAAAAAAAAAAGAAAATAAAAAGTTAGGTACATTTCAATGCAGGACTCTAGTTCAGGCCTGTATCAAGCAACAATTCTAATTTTTAAATACCTTTGCCTTTTTTTCTTCTTTGTAGAATGAAGGCGGTACTCTTGAAATCTTTCCCCAGAATTGTGAGAGACTGTGTCTGGAGCCTGAAATGGAAAAAGAAGGCATATGCATGACTCGTGAGAATGCGGGAACCATCCCTCCAGCTTCAGGAATGCTCTGTACTGAACAGACATTACAGGCAAAAAATGCAAATTTACAGAGTTATGTTCAACACCATACGCTTTGCGATATGAAAGAAAGTTGTCACCAACGAGTCTTCTGTGAACAAGGAATTAAGATTACGAGTGATGGCAACAAATCAGAGAAAGACGTTTCACCTTTCCCTTTATGGGACACGCACTCCGTTCCTGATAAACAGGAATGTTTATGTGCTGTTCTCTCCTCTGCACGGCTCTGCGATGAGCCAGGGGAGGCAGAGCAGAGCTACAGCCGTGACTCACACAACAGCAACGACACAGATCTTCTCTCTCGTCTCTCATGTGAGGAGTCTCTGCCTCAAGATAATCCTGAGTCAGTCTTGGAATCTGGAGAACCTGGGTGCAAAGGAGATGCTGATATATCTGCAGTGCATGACAAGCTGTGGAAACTTCTCCATGAAGATGACTCAGAATATCAAATCCCCTTTGAAAACCAGGGGATCACAAGTTTAGAAATGAGGCCGAGGGGTGTCGAAGTGACAGAGTTGAACTCTGTACAGGAGAACTGTTCTGCGCATCGTTGGCCAGTAGCTGTGACGGGGGAGCAGGAACCCGTCACACCGCCAGCTGGTAGGCAAGGGGCAGAGGGAGAAGACTACGGTGTTTCTGATACCCTTCTTAAAGCAGATGAAGAGTGTAACAGTGCATCCTTGGGAAACGCTTGTCTCGCACAAGTGGTAGAAACAGATGGTGTGTGTCTGGATCCCAGCGCTGGAAATAAAACAGAAGCACCATCCATTTGTGTTTCAGCAAATAGTATCATCTTAAATCCAGGGGGGCGCTTGGAGCACAAGCCGAATCCAACACTGATGGACCGCGCTGGATCCATTCAGATGGCTGTTGCTTGGGAAGGAAAGGGTGCTGTTAATAATGCTTCACAAACAGGTGATGTGGATTCTCTGCAGAGATCTAAACATGCTCAGAGCAGGAGTTTAGCGTGTGACAAAGAAAACCCTGTTCACCTGTCAGATAGGTCACACGGGATGGTTGGGCAATTACTTCATACAGAGCACAACATACCCTTGATAAACGAGTCTGTACCTGGTAAAGGGTGTATTTTTACAGACTGTTATCCAGCAAAAAAAGAACTGGCTGATTTCCCTGTAGAGAAAGACATTTTCCCCAGTGAAAATACCAATCAATTTACACATGAAGAATGCTCTTCTGTAAACACCATACATAAAAGTTGTGAAGAGAATTTACAAGAAAAAGGAAATCACTCAGACTTGAATGCACAAAATTACCTTAATTCTGACAGTTACCATCTTTCAAAAAATAATGACTGTCAAGTTTCTCAGGTTGTTTCTAATGCACAGAAATGTGGTTACCTAATGCAATTGCCTGATTTAATTAAGACTCCCGAAACCGTAACACATAAGAATCTACTCCAAAATATAGGCCAACTGACAGAAACAGAAAAACAAGAAGTGGCATTCACTCCCTCTTGGGAGGATCCATTTGTAAGAGATTTCTCCGTAGAAGCGCCCGGGTATGAACCATCTCAAGCAGGAGAAGAGCAGAGAGAGACGTGCAGAGGTGATGCACAAAGGTCTGGAACTTCCCCTGACTCAGAAGTTACTCATGTTTCAGAGAGTCAGCCTGCAGTTTCCCCTCAAAACACATCAGAACACCACGTAGTTTTTATTGACAGCACCTTTAAGCCTGATGAAGAGTTAAAACCAGATTCTTCAGAACATCAGACGTGTGCATCTGGAAGTGTAACACCAGTGCGTACCCCACTGCCTAGAAAGGCTCTGAATGAGAACCACAGCGCAGCAAGTGAGGACTGTAGAGATACCAGTGACCACTTAGGTGTCCAGCAATGGGCTGTAGAAGAACCATTACTGTTCTTCACACCGGAACACCAGTCAGAGGTCCTTCTCACCAGTACATCAGCAATGGGCTGTCCTGGCACAGGAAGTCAGGTAAAGACTGAATCCACACAAACTGCCCTCAACGGAGATGGAAATGTGAGTACGCTGGAAACTTTGTGTAAAGCATTGCAAGGTCAGTTCCGTAGGGTACCCGAAGAAGACAAGGAAGAAGCAGTTCGGTGTGAAAATAAACAAGAGATTCAAAGAGCTATTGAATATAACCCAGATGAAGCTGAAACAGAGCCTCCTTTGCACAGTTTAATTAGCTCTGAGGCTCAGAGACAGACGATGAATATTAGCACTGAGCAATCCTGTCCTGACTTTCTCTCTTCCAGCAAGCTGGCTGAGGCTGGTAACTCAATGAAGTCTATGGAGTATGATAAAGACGAAGAAGTCATTACATCAGAGAGCGTAGTAAGAGGTTTAGTTAATTTGCCATCAGTTGGCTCAGGGAACAAGCAGTATTTTCAAGAGCAGCCGCTCTGCAGCAGAACTCAGCCATTCTCCTTAGCGCTGGCCACACACGGTCCCTTCCCAGTCAATGCGGAGAGGCTGAGAAATCAAGGAGGGTCAGAATCCTGCCAGCCATCACCAACCGCTGCTGAGTCTGACCCCAGCAAGTGTAAACAAGGCACAGCAAAAAGTGGGCTTTTTGCTCCGGGAGCTAAGAAGAAATTGCCACCAGCAATGCTGTCAAAAAAGCCCCGCCTGGAGGAGGGCGGCAGTGCCAGGCAGGATCCCCGCGCTGTGAAAACCTCTGTGAAGAGTGAGGTGGGTGTGATGCATAAAGAAGACAGAAAAGAGCAAAGGAAACTCATTTTGAAAAAGGATAGCAAAGGTAAGAGAAAACTGATTCTCATTTCTATCCTTTCCCACCATTCTGGCTACAGTATGAAATTCAAATTCGTGAAATACACTGCAAACCTCCTTTAGCCTGAATCACGTCAGCTAAAGGTGTCCTGCCCTCACCAACTTCAATTTCCCATTCTGTGAACTTAGGAACTGGTGCTGTGCCCACGGCACGGAGCTGAACCCTCCCTAACACCCTTTGCCTAGCTGGCAAATGTATATAATTTATGAGCTTTTTAACCTGTTTGAAATAGTTACTTCTCCATTTGTCTCTTGAAGGAACTTTGCAGGGATTTGTAGCCTAATGGCAGCACAGAACTACACACAGTAGAGTAACTGTGGGCCCAGCACTTGCATGGCGTCCTGTTCCTGCAGGGCTCTGGTCCCAGTTATGCTTCTGCAAATGCAATTGGGTTACCAAATGGTTTTATGACTGGTAAAGTATTGTTATTAGTAGGGTGCCACTGATAAACATCGTGCTTTGCAGTCCTGTCTGATGACTGATGGCTGGTTCTGTGTTCCTTTTCACAACTGTTGGTCATCAATGATGCTGAAATTAGCAACGTTAAACTGCCACAGAGAGAGAGAACTGAAATGGGATCAGGTTGCTGCCGGTCTCTAGGCGGCTGCTAACAGGTAGAACCAACTGCAGAGAGGAGTAGCAATAGTGTTAACAGCCAGAGAGGTGAGGTGTTTGTGCTTCCTATGGACACTTTGCAAGGACCAAGGTTTTATTTTTACCTTCTGACGTTATGTTTCATGTTCACATCATAAAATAATTTAATAGATCAGAGCAAGACTGAACAGTGACTGAAGGTAAGTTACACAAGTATGAAGCTCTTCAGAGACTGTAGTTACAGTGCGGTCTGGTGAGAGTTCTGCTTTTCCAATCGCATTTAAAAAACCTCAAACTTCTCTCTGTTCGAACATGTGTCTTTTGCCAGAAAATGAGGATGAGGACGCGGGGCAACGGGCACAAGTTGGAACATAAGAGGTTCCACTTGAATATGAGAAAGAATTTCTTCACGGTGAGGGTGCCAGAGCCCTGGAACAGGCTGCCCAGGGAGGTTGTGGAGTCCCCTTCTTTGGAGATTTTCAAGACCCGCCTGGATGCAGTCCTGAGTAGCATTCTCTAAGCAATCCTGCTTCAGCAGGGGAGTTGGACTAGATGATCTATACGGTCCCTTCCAACTCTAAATAATTCAGTGAAATTCAGTGAAACCCAATGTGTGGGAGGAGAGACACGTTCCTTCAAAGCAGAGGAAGCAAACTTCAGTTCCTGAGAAATCCCTGGTCTTTGCCCATGTACCTGAGGCTATGCTTGAAAAATGTTTTAAACATTCAGGCTTGAATCAGATAAGACTGAATTTTCTTAACCTGCTTGTAGTCTGCTTTGGTCTAGACTGAAGTGAGTATATGTTGGTGCTTTGTTGTGTGGCCCTTTGCCCAGCGCTATGGGAAGGTTGGTCTGGTTAGTCTGGTTTGTTCCCAGTGTTCTCTTTTGTATTATTTTCAGCTGCAGGAGGGACGACTCTGTGGTTCGGGCAGGGAACCTGGAGCCGTTAGTTCTATTTACAGTTTTGTCACATACTGTCTGCGTCACTTTAGCCCTGATTCAGCAAGATTCTTAGGCCTAAGGACTTAAGTGCCTACAAGTTAAACATAGCAGTGAATTCCAGGTGCCTGACCCTTCAAGTTGGATGTGGCATTAGGTGGGGAAAGTCAGACCACTGGAATGGGATCCCTGAGGGAGATGGGTTCTGCCAGCTCATTCCGAGTGCAGCAGTACAGAATCAACACAGTAGGAAACATAACATCTTGCATTGTACATCCCTTACATCCAGCAGGGATGTCTCACAGTCCCAAAACCTTTCCCTAAGTATATGTTGATTCCTTTTCTTTCCAAGTGCCCTTCATCCTCCTGTTCAGGCTGTGCCCACGTGCAGGAGGTGCCGGAGTGTTCTGTGGGCCAGTAAACAGGTCTGAGCAGAGAGCAGGTTGTTGGGAGCTGCCCCAGGCTGAGCAGAGCACTCTTGTTCTGTGACCTGAGTGACTCTGGGATTTCTTCTGCGTGATGGGCAAGGTTTAGCGAAGAGCCGTGCCCTGGGGCTGGGAAGGTGTGGACTTTTTGTAGAGGCAGGAAATTAATCCTTTGAAACTGGAGAGGGAAGCAAAAGCTACTGACATTTCCAAATCTGACCACTATGTGTGGGTTCTTCCCTCCAGCAGTGGTTTAAAGGAAGTGGTGCCGTCGCTGCATCTTGCAGAGTCTCATCCTGGCAGTGTGTTTTAGGTAGTTTCCAAGAACACCTTGGAGCATCTCCTGGACTTACAGTCTTTCTCTCAGAGGCTGTGATGAGTTAAAAAAATCTGCTGGTTACAAGTATTCAGTTAATATGAATTCTCATTGTGTAACCATATGGTATGCTGTACCTTTGTGGTGTCTCTTTTTACTGATAAAACCAGCTGGTCCTTTAGTCGGAGAGAATGTATTTTCATTAATAAGTTCTTTTATGTCGATGCCTTTTCAGGCTAGAACATCCTTTGGGTCCTGTTCCATAAATTCAAAATGTCTTTGCATTGAAAATGTTTCCATTGACTGTGTGGGGTACTGAATCAGTCTTTTAAAACCTCCGTATTTCAAAGCCTTGGTTGCTGCATCACAAGAAATCATAGTTATTTACCAGTGTTGTCAGATTCGTACTCTTTAACATCTGCAAGTCATTCTGGGATTCCTTGAAAATGCCAAAACAATATCATTATCTTCTAATCCTAAGTTGTGGCTCTTCTGTTTCAAGCTCCCAAGCTGCTGAAGAAGATCCAAGCAGAGCTGTTCCCTGACTGCTCCGGAAATATTAAGCTGTGCTGTCAATTTGGGGACATTCATGGTGACTCCATCATCACGTGGACTAAAGATTCCAAGTTACTCGCTCGACTGCAGAGAAGGTGAGTGGACGTTTCCGAAGGACTGGTAGTTTCTAAATAGCTTTTGGGGAAATATGCCAGTGATTCACTCTTGTACCCATAAAGAGAATTAGGGCGATAGGTACAAAACCTAAGTTTAAACAGGGTAATTAAGAAGCATATCTTCACACAGTGCGTTACTACCGGCCGTACTTTGCATTCCATCACCAGTAATGCCTCCCAGCCTGTTCATAACCAGTCTCATCCAACTTCCCCCTACTGTAAATGATCAGATGAAGTTTGAGCCTCAGCACCCAGCCAAGCAACATAAACACCCTGGGTTTATGTGGGAGGCTGCCTGGCCTGGTGTGAAGGAAGAGAACTGCTGGAACAACTCACAGGCACTGTCCAGCTCACTGTGGTCGTTCCGCAGCATCAATACAGACCGGGGGGTGAACAGGTTGAGAGCCAGATCTAGTTGAAGATGGTTGGAAAGGACCTTAAAGATCATCTCGTTCCCACCCTTCTGCCCTGGGCAGGGACACCTCCCACCAGACCAGGTTGCTCGAAGCCCCATCCAACTTGGCCTTGAACCCCTCCAGGGATGGGGCAGCCACAGCTTCTCTGGGCAACCTGGGCCAGGCTCTCACCGCCCTCACAGCAAAGAATTTCTTCCCAATAGCTCATCTAAATCTCCCCTCTTCCAGTTTAAAACTGTTACTTATACTAAGTGATTTAATTTAAAATCTATTGTTGAATAAAGACAGTTCTCCAGTGTGCCAAAGTATCATGAAATTTCATGTTGCCAACAAAAAAGTCCACACCTTCACTAATTAACTTCACAAAAGCTTTAAAACACAATAGCCAGATGTCCATCACCCCTGCAGAGATTGTCTGGTTTGCTGATAAAGACTGCCATGGACACCCACTGTGGTTCATGTGGAAACCTTCATGGTCTAAGAGGACTGTTCACCCCGGCACAGCGCTGTTTGGGTGTAGTTTATTGCTTCCAGAGCCAGCTGGGGTCTGCGAGTGCTGGAGCTGCACTCATGTGTCACTGCACCCCTGTGAACACCTTCTGCCCTTGAGCCGCTTGTGGAGGGACACACACCACCGGGAGCACACACCTGCCTTGGGAAAGCAAAGGAGCAGAAAAAGCTGAGTGAGGGGTCAATATTGAGGGACGGCACACAACATTTTGGGCTTTGAAATATCCATACTTTATATTTTGGCCATGATATTGATAGGAATATTAGAATGCCTTTCCGTGTGATTTAATTATTTTTGGATTTGATTGAGGTCCTGTTCTCTCAGAGTGCAGTAGAGTCATCTGTTGTGAAACACATAACAGGCTGAATGCTTCTAAGTCCAGTAAAATTAAATATTTTACTTGCATCTACTTTACTTGCGTCATGTTTGAATCGGCCTTTACAGTGAGGGACAGAAATTCCAGGGACAGAACGAGGGATACGTGGAATAATCAGGAAAGATCTTTTAAAAGTATTAACGTGGAAAATGAACATATTCTGTTACAGTGCCCAGGATGACTCTCCCGTCTCTTTGGCAATAGCTAAAGCCAGTAACAAAGACCAGGGAATGTATTATTGCTGCTTGAATAATGTGTATGGAAAGGTGACTGCTGAGTTCAATCTGACCTCTGAAGGTAAATCCCAGTTTATAATTTTGATTAATAATAATGACAATGGCAGTTTCCATTCATTTTTTTTTTTACTATGAAATCTGTTTCTTTGTTTCCTTGTAGTATTGGAACATCTCTCAAGTTTTCAGAACTGGGAAGGTAAGTACACGCATCTTCTTGAATGTGTGCTCCAATCTTTGTCCCTTCTGATTTCCAAATAGAACAAAGGACTGAAAAATAGATCAGACTGAGACATTTTGACAGTTTTCCCTTGGGAAACTCACGTAGGATGGGATGGTTTGCGCAGGGTGATGGAGTACCCGCCGTGACAAGCTACTGGTTTGCACTTCACTCTGTAACTTCTCGTTAGCGGGATGCAGTGGTGTTTCACACACAGTGAAACCACATTGCATCGCGTCGTACAGACACACACAGAGCACCCAGAGCTCTCCTGGCAGAAAAACTTGCCAGTGGTGTTGGAACACATGGGCTTTGCAGGTCACCTGCTGTGTAACTTCACTCCGAGAGAAAGAGGGGCAGGAGGATTTGGAATGCTTTCCCCATATGTTAACTTGTGGTTAATCGCCCAGCATATGTCTTGCTGTGCTGCAGCTAAAGATAGTGCATTGCAAATTGGTCTATCATCGCTGAACACACTGTACTAATCAGGTACTTCATTCAGCCAATTGATTTCTCCTTCTTTTTCTAGAAGAATAAAAGTGAACATGTAGCTCCTTGTTACGATAAAGACAGGACTTTTCATGTAACAGCACTGTATAACTTTAACCATCAGAGAATTTTAGGTGGAGTTAAGGAGCCTTCTAATTCTAGCAATAAACAAACTTTATTTAACATGCCTGTCTGCAGCTCCGGAGCTGCTGTAGGGAATGTGCTTGGGACTGGGAAAGGCGTGTTTCCATGGATAAGGGCTGAGATCTCTTTCGGCAGAGTGCCTCTATGAGCGTGTTGGCACAGACCTTCCCTGAAAAGATTCCAAGCTGAAATCTAAAACAAGCTCTGGTTGTACCAGCAAATTCTGACTTTTCTGACAAGACAGGCTGGCTTCAGGAGAATGTGTTCTGCTCGAGCTGTGCTCTACTTCTAAATTCCTATCTACATACACTGCTGCACGTTCGCTGTGTTACTGTCTCTGGCTCCCCAAAAACCGGAGTTGGCGGGATCTCTGTATTACCTCGATGCCGCTGTAGTTCTCAGTCAGCTTGATTGACTTCACATTCATTTGAGGCTCCAGTTTACAACTCCCCCAATAGTTTTTTTTAGAAAAACTATTAGCTTTTGTGATCTTTACCTCTGTTTTTTGTGTGTGCTACACTCTGTATTCTCTCCTTATGAACCTGACCTGCCGCTTTCTCCATGGCTTTAGACATTACAGGTCCCAAGCCTGGTCCCAACCCCATATTGACACAAGTGAGGCCGTGTATTCTGTTTCCATTGAGCATTTTCTTTACTACTCCACGGAAAGACGCCTTTCCTCTCCCATGCCCACCCCTCTCCCCATGACTGTAGAAGGACGTTGTGCAGAACAACATGGTGTTGTGTTTTAGGTGTCGAAGAAATCGAATTCATGCAGCTCATGTTCCGAGAAGATTTCATCAGTGAGAGCTATTTTGGTGGGAACCTGCATGGAATAATAGCCACTGAAGAGCTTCACTTTGGTGAAGGCATGCACCGGAAAGCCTTCCGGAGTAAGGTGATGCAGGGCCTCGTGCCGGTGTTCGGTCCTGGCCACCCCTGTGTTCTCAAAGTGCACAACGCCATCACGTATGGGACCAAGAGTCAGGACGACCTAGTCCAGAAGAACTACAAACTGGCACTGCAGGTGAGCTTCCCTGCCCGTCATGAGCAGGCACTGTGGGGAAAGCTGTCTTGCAAGTATTCACACAGGTGATCTGTTAAATGTTTGGAGCGATATTCCACAGGCATATCTGTTTGTAATACAGGAATGCTACGTCCAAAATACCGCAAGAGAGTATGCGAAGATATATGCAGCTGAAGCTGAGCCCCTGGAAGGCTTTGGGGAAGTACCAGAGTGAGTACATATATATTTTTATATACATGCACACGTATGCCTATATGCATAAAGAGAGGCTTAAACCAGAAAGCTCAGCTCTGATTCTAGGTTTTCCCAAGGACTGGTTTATTTCATTTGAGAAGTTTTCCATTTCCCAAGTATGTGCACATCAGCCGAGTAGCTCAGTACAGGTTCACCTCTGCCTCTGAGGCTGGGAAGTGGCTCCCTGAGGATTTGGTAATAGATCTTTTTCAAAGGATTTGCTGTTCCAGTGTCAGGATACTGTGCAGAGTTGAATTTGCAATGGATTGTTGAAACTCCATCTGCCTCGCTTCAAGGATAAGACCTGCGTGCTTGCCAGCAGCTAAATCTCCACCTCAGTTTAGGTGACACGAGATCTGCTCAGCTGCACCAATTCCCTGAAAAAAAGGGCCACTTAAAGCACAACCTCTGGAATGATTCCTTAAAGCCACCTTTTCGGGATTAGAAACAGCGATGGAGATGGCAGTGAAATCTTTTAGGGGAAATATTTGTTCAAGTCAGCTGCTTTTCTGGAAATATATTGCTCTTGGTAAAATTTGTGTTGGAGAGATTTCTCTGGGCACGGGATATAACCTCTAGTTTGATATGAGAGAGAGCATGGACCCTACAAACACTCGAAGTCTGACGCAAATAGCAGGCACATGGAAGGTTCAGATCTGGTGCTTTATTCTGAACGATTGGCTGGAAGACAGCAGATAGGAGCAAAAAGACAGAACGTGCATCTGCTTTTGGTTTGCTTCTTAATTTCAAAATTTTAAGGCTAGATTCCTTTCTTCTAGCCAGCCTGGGTGAGACCAAACTTGTATTTAAAAGAGGATATATTCCCCACAACGTTTTGTAAGATAAATAGAGCAAGTCTAGTCTGAGAAATCATCCACGTACACAGGTCTTGGGCTGTGCATTCACTCTCTGAGATCACTGGCCACTTTGTCTGTTTCTTGCTCCTTCATTGACAGAATTCTCTGGGGTTTATTAGTTCTTATCCCTTGATTTCAGGATCATTCCTATTTTCCTTGTTCATCGCCCTGCTAATAACATCCCCTACGCAACAGTGGAGGAGGAACTGGTTGGGGAGTTTGTGAAATACTCTGTCAGGGATGGGAAGGAGGTGAATTTCCTGAGAAGGGACTCGGAGGCTGGGCAGAAGTGTTGCACCTTCCAGCACTGGGTGTACGAGAAGACCAACGGGAGCTTGCTTGTCACTGACCTGCAGGGTGAGTTCTCTGAGTGGGGACGATAGAGTGGCTTTCCTGGGATACTGACTGGTGGCCACTCACGGTCAGTCCCCGCAACTGCAGAACTTCCAGAGACTCATTTCTGAGCAGTGTTATTCTTGGCCTTCTGCGTCCCCTTGGCAACACTGGATGTGCTCCTTCCACACCTGGTAATGGGCAGAGTCTTCTCCGGATGCAGGCAGTGCCCTGGGATGTTTTATACAGCATCTCATGCACACCACAATAAAAGAGAGGAGAGAGAGTTGGGATGTTTTATTTTCTAGCCTGGTTTAAGTGCACTGTATTTATTTGTGTGTGTGTTACACTAGGGAACAGAAAGTAATGAATTAATGTTACAGGCCACAAACATCCTATTTTTAATTGGGGTACTTTAAAATTATTTGAAAAAATGGTGACAAATAATTAAAATTAAACCCATGAATCAATAAATAACATTCAATGCCTCTATATATGGTGCTCTTGAATCTGAAGATATTCCTAGAAATTCTGGTGTAACATAAGCTCTCTGTTTCCTTGGTGCCTTGTAGGTGTAGGAATGAAGTTAACTGACGTTGGCATAGCAACACTGGCCAAAGGGTGAGTGAAAAATGATCTCTCAACAGCATGGTTTTGCTTTACACATCGATCTCTTCACAGGGTAAATGTGTTGGGGGTTGGTCCACTGGAAATTTCTTCTTGCTGTGTATGAAATAAAATGTATTAAGGGAGTTGGTAGTATCTCTCTCCCTTCTCTCTCAAAAGCAATAATTCTGAGCTATAACAAAAGATCTGTTCATAATATTTAAAGAGGCTTGTTTCCTAGTAGTTTTGCAATGGTTTGGGGTCTTTTTGGGAGACAGCAGCATGTGTGTAAAGATACAGGCCTTTAATGTTTTAACTTTCTTCCACTTCTCTTAAGTCTCTGTTAATGAAAGCCTCTATTTAAACCACGAGCCAAAAGAGCCATACCACTGGGCAGTGTCGGCAGGCATTCAAACCAGCTGGCTGATGGAAAGGGAGAGGGGATGGGTGTGCAAGGGTGTGCAAGCCTGTCACCTATGCTTTAAATTCGTATTCCTTTTTGAGAAACTGATAGAAAAAAACAGATCCAAACACATGTATTCAGTCTTGATACAAAACTGGAGTTTGTCTGTATACTCACGGTATGGGAAAAAAACATCACAACATATTTTAAATTATTAAAAATTTGACCCCAGAATGTTCTGGGGAAGTCCTTAACATTTGCAGGCTGGTATCCATTCAGAATTTACATTGATTTACTCTTTTAGCTGTGGATCCAAAGGGAAATCAGTTGAAATGAAGTTACATCATCCTAGTATAAAAATTTTATTGAGGCAACGCCGTTTTCTGAAACCAGAAGATTTATAGAAATGCTTTAATGGATGTTATTGTCCAGCCCCCTGTGGGAAATCACTCCTATAAAGACAAGTGTAGGACTAGGGAAGAGGAAGGTGAAGGGAGAAAATGAATATGCGATGCAAGCTGTAGTAAGGGTCACCTCAGTCATATGTAAGGGAATATAATTTCCTTTCATGAACAACCTCTTGAAAATGTTGAGTGTCATTTTGTTTGTCGTTTAGCTAATGATACTGCTATAAGACAATGGATTTTTCCTGGTCCTGTATTTTTCTTCCATGCTCCTTTCCCGGAAAGGACCCCTCTGCATTAGTATCTGTAGCTTGATGTTTAATTCCATGAGCCTGGATGGGGGAAACAAACAAGTGCACAGAATTCACCGGTATTCCTGGCTGTTGCTGGTTTTGGTGGTGTGCAGCCACGCTGGTGAGAGACTGTTTGTCTCACGTGTTGGGGAGAACATACATAGCCCTACTTAACTAAAAAATATAGTATGATACTGTCATTATTTTAACTGCACTGTTAGAGAAGATACAAACCTGATTTTTGGTATAATTGCCTATAGAAATTCCTATAGTTTCCTCAAGTACTCTTGGCAGAGGTAATGACCTCACTGGTGACAGAGAGCTCCTCTGCTGCCAATTCTCCTAAGCCTGGGCCCGTCACACCAAGGCAAATGAAAAATATCCTTGGGAAATGCTTCTGTGATCCCTGATGAATGGAAAAACAGGCATATTGTTCCTGGTTGGAATGTAAATTAAATACAATTCTAGTTTCACGCTAAGATTAAATTTGTGATCAGGGGGAAAAAACCCTGAAAAAAAGAATCCATCTCTGCACCCCACCCCTCCATGACCATAGAACAGTCAAGCTTTCAACTCATCTGTCCTAGGGAAACTCTTAGTGATGAATTTGCAAAAGCCAATATGGCAGCTGGCATGAATTATTCATGGTCACTCTTTATCCCCCAGTGTTTCTTGTAAACCAAGCAGAGCAAACAGCATATATTCAAATTTTGTACCTATAGTCAACATGGCTTGTTCCTCTTAATGATTTTTTTTTGGGGGGGGGTTCAGACTCACATTCCAACTCTGAACAAACATTTCTGGGTGACCATTTACGTGTCCTTTGTCTTTATCTTTCCCCTCTTTCCTGTGGAGCCCGTGGAGAGATTGATGTTCCCAACAATTAACACTGCAAAGTGACTCTGGTCTTTCTCCTTCCTGTGTCCGCTTTACCAGGGAGTTGGGAGCCAAAGGCGCCCGGAGCAGAGGGTGATTTATCTGAATCGCGGAAGCAGCCGCACTGCGCTGTCTGTCAGTAGAGGGCGAAGCCCAACTACAAACCGAGAGGCCTGGGAAGGATTATTAATGTAGCCGCTGGGGTGCACCAGAGCCAGGCAATCAGTCCTTTAAATAAGCGCTTAGTAGGTTCTGTGGCCAAGGCAAACAAAAATGATACAAGACGGTGACTGGCTGCTCCGTGCAGCCAGTGAGGCAGCTGAGGAGCGGTGTCCAGGTGCCCGGGTATTTATCTGAGCCCGGCAAACACAAAGATGAAGGAGTTGGGAACACAGTGATGCACGGTCACGGTGGTGACCAGGAGTGCTCTTTGCCAAATGTGGATCCGAAAATCTGTCTGATTTCAGGGCATTGGCAAATTCAGTTTTGCTCAACATGGCAACAAGGGGCATTGGGGAGTTTAAGCCTGGGGACAAATCCAACATTCCCCCTGCTGATGTAAGGAAGATCTGGTTAGGGCCAACCCCCAGCTGTCAAGTTTTTTGGGAGGTGGAATTCTGTCTGGGTTTCGTTTATCAGTCATTGAGTCAGTGAATCAACAGCACGTGCTGTGCAAAATAACAGGTTTGTATTTTTCAAGGCTTGGGATGGTGGATAGTTTGGTGTTCCTGAGCACAGAACACACGGGCACAATGGGGCCCTGTGATTTAGAAGCCATTCCCTGGAGGAGCACCCCTCCCAGCTCTAAACAGCACAGAGTGGTTTGGGTTAAGCTCCTGGGTCCTGCCAGATGGCAGCAGAGCCGTGGTCTGTTCGGACACAGGATGCACGAGGAAGCGCACAAGGGGCTCTGGAGGCGGTGACTGACAAACAGGCGCCTCTGGGAGAGCTCGGGCGCAGAACCGTGGCCTCGCGTCTGGGGGTTGGTTGTTCAGCAGCTCCCGGGGCTGTCTGTGCCCTGCAGAGCCCAACGCGGCTCCTCCTCGCCTCTCACCTCCCAAAACCAACACTGAGTGTCACCCACGCCGCGTCCGCAGCCACGAGAGCAAAGGCAAACCTCTGATTTTAAGAGAAGGGAAATGGGGATGGCTTGATTTAGGAGCACAGCTAGTAAAATTAAAATAATTGTGTAGTTTTAATATAAACGCTCTGTCTCTTGTTCACAAGATATTTATGCTCTTACTTTCACTGCAAATATTTCTGGCATTTGTTGAATTCGAAAGCTAGTCAGCAGAGCATTCAGTTATTCATTAAAGTCTCTTACTCAAACTGTCATCTGAGCAAATGCTGCTCTTTCTGCTTTTTGTTGAGATGTTCCTTCAAAGACCTAGGGAAGTGAGAAACGCCACATACAGAAAGGAAAGCCAAGTTGACAGACTTCTATTTACTTCATGAGAAAAGTGGATTTTTTTTTTTTTAGCTCAACTCTTTCTTTCCTTCCAAGATTATTTCCGCAAAGCAATGAGTATTATCAGAATTTTATAGCATGAGAGAAAAACAGATGAAGAAATTTTCTTCAGCTGCAACAAAATGGCTCCCCAGGACAAAACAGAAAGCGAGGGCAAGAGAAAGCGAGAGTGGTCATTCTGCAGCCACAAACTGCAGGAGCCAGCAGTGGGTGCAGTGACACTTCTCACCAGTTGATAGCCCTGGAGGTGCCTTACCATAATGTTTCTGCCAGAACAGACCTACACGAAGGGCGGGAGCCCTGCAGCCCCTCCGTCAGCCCTGCTGCGGAAGCGGGGGGTTCAGACCAGAGTCTGAAAATTATGATGAATTAATCAGAGTATTTTGGTCTCAGTTATTGCTCTCTGCTGACAGCACATTGCTCTGCTTTAACTGCTTTCTGGAGTCAGGATCAGTGCCTGATATGAAGAGATTTTCTTGCTGAGCACAGGCACGTTTCTGCCTGTGGAACTCATGTCCTGCTGCAGTGTCTGGAGCACGGACCTGATGGCTCTGGTCAAGGAGCTGTAGAAAGTCTCAAGTCTGTTATTTTTCCAAAGCAGCGAGGGAACAGTTGATTGTCTTGCTGAGCTCCAGGTATAGCCCTGAAGTAACAATGGCAGCCTCTTAAACTTCCTTTGGGTAAACAAGCACATAATTACTTGGAGAGGAGAGGAAAAAAACCAAAACCTGTTAATGCTTTGGGGTTCATCTGGCTGTTTATAAGTAGCAGTGGGAGATGTGGTGGTGGTGGCTTGGGAACTGTGAGGGTTCGCAAGAACTTCCTTCCGTCTCTTCCTTACATCCTTCTTCCCTGAGAGGCTTGGCTCCTTACAGTCACAGAATCAGAGAAGCATAGAGTAGTTTGGGTGGGAAGGGGCCTTTAAAGCCCATCTGGTCCAACCTCTGCTTCCATGAGCAGGGATATCTTCAACTAGAGCAGGTTGCTCAGAGCCCCGTCCAGCCTGTCCTGGAATGTTTCCAGGGATGGAGCAAAGGTGCGTGAGATCTTTCAGTCCAGCCCAGGGTGAGGTAGAAGTGTCACAGAGAACTTACGTACGTGTTTGGATGCTTTTCGAACAGCATGGGTGGAAGAGACTTGCTTAATGTTTTCAAGTTGCTTGTGAGTGAACAGTCGTGCTCTGCCTCCCCGTGCTGAAAATGAATCTTGAAATCCCATTTGGCTTTTTTTTTTTTTTCTTTGTTGCTACAGATACAAAGGTTTTAAAGGCAACTGCTCCATTTCCTTCATTGAGCAGTTCAGAGCCCTCCACCAGTGCAATAAGTACTGTGAGATGCTGGGGCTGCAATCTCTCCGAACCGCTCATCAGAAACAGAGGAAAGCAACATCCCTGAAAAGCAAAAATCTACCAAACCCATCAATGGTAAAGAAAGCGGTGCCCAAGAAAGGCAGAGACCCTCGAGGCTTCATTTCCTCTGAGCACTGAGCTGCGCTGTCCCATCCTGTGAGAACTCCTCTCGAAGAGACAGGCACCGATGACCTGCTGGGGGATAACTTCAGTCTTTTGCCTTTTGAAGTCATCCTGGTGCTGGTGCCAGCAACAAAGGAAGGAGTTGATTCTCTGGCCTCGGTGCCTGCGATTTCACACCTGGCTGAGGTTTCGGAGACAAACTAATGCATCTGCCTGGATTGTCTCACAACCCCTCTCTGTATTGGTACCTGCACATTTGGAGTCTCGGACACAGGGTGTACCACAGGCCACTGGAGAACATCTTCCCTGCCGTGTGTCTGCGCCTGTGACCCTCTGGGTTCAGCTGCTACGTGAACAGCAATATATGTCAGATGCCACTTAGTGAAAGTTTTGCACAGTTTTGTTGCTCAGGCTGCTATAGAGAAATTGTTTTCTTTCCCAGATTTTTCCATATTGTAATCCCACTCTAATCCTATTCTTGTATCTTTTTCTCCCACTTTCATGTCTTTTAATACAAGACAAAGCCATTCATGATCGGGCATATCTGTCTTCCGCCCTCACAAAATTAGCTGCTGTCTTTAAGGTCTCACAAAGCGACGCCATCAGCTTGTAGATGGGCAGCTTGTGCGATTCTCCATGGAGTTCCTTGCTCTCCACACAAGCTTCCTTGAGCCTACACTTAACCCTGCAGCACGGTACGGTACTGTTGTGCTTGCACCCATCCTGTCGTAGGATGGGGGTTTGGAGTCTGCCTGTTGCCAAACAGCCACCATCTGAAATACACCATGAGGTGCAAAGGGTGTTTCAGTACCCTCCAGCATTTCCAACTGGAATAAGCACAGTGGCTTTTCTGTGTAGCGTGGAGTTGTTTATTGGAGGCACCTGGTGGGTGCCCTGGGCCAGCACCGAAAACCCAGCTCACAGAGCCCCCCCAGGGTACAGACCCTGGGCACTGTCAGGCTGCTTGTCCCCCTGCCATCACTAAATGCCAGGGGTGCCAGGAACCAGCGCCCGTCTGTGGGAGCCCCTCTGTGCAGGGGGATAAAGGCCATTTCAGAGTAGGCTGGGGCTTCACCTGGGCGTTACTGCCCGGTCCACGTGCTGCACGTGTGGGTGTCTGCAGGCCACTCTGACTTCACCTGAGGTACTCCTGTCAGACATGTAGGAGCTGGAGAGCGGTTCCCCAGCTTTCTGAAGTAGGCAGTTTCTGGTCGTTCAGGAAACACCCCGTGTGACAGTGGCAAGTAGCATCTTTGGGAAGGAAGTATGCTCCCGTCTCCCCTCTTTCTGATCCCTAAGAGACAGGGTATTGGGAAACCAACACTCACCCCCCACCACCACTTCAGAGAATTCGTTCTGTTGATGTTTCATGTTGTATAACAACAAGCCATCGCGTTTGGGTTAAATAGACACACACCCAGCTGAAACGGATGACTTTGCACTGCTCAGGAGTTTATTGAATGTATTTTGTTTGTTGCTGATGTATTGCAACACCGTGGGAGTCACGATTCCTGAATTTCTGTCAGTAGAAATTCTAACTGATGGTAGCAGGGAAAACTAGCAATACGCTGGTTTAAAGCAGTCACTTTTCTGTAATAGAAAAAAAGCTTCAGTTATAATAATGTCACATCGTCGTGTTTAAATTCAGTGATTGCCCTTGAGTTCAGCTACACATGCAATTACACTGAAATAATTATATGTTAGTAGCTACCAAAAGTGGACAATGCTTGACTGATCGCGTCAGGTCAAAGCCATCTGGACAGGTTTTAGAGCCTGGCTCTGTGGTGGTGCTCCCATGATTGCTCTTTGCTGCATCGAAGGGGAGTAGGGAACGGAGTCTTTGCCTTTTAGTTGTTGCCTTGTTGCTCCCCACTCTTTCACGCTTGTCGAGCTGCCTGTCTGCCTCCGGTCCGCATGCCTGGCAGGAGGGACTCTGCAGGAACACCTCGTCTGTGCCGGTGACAAAACATCCTCGGGTCCTTACCATCCTTTCTGCGTCACGGTATGAAGAGTTTAAAATGTGGATGGTCTGAGGGTGACGCAGAGAGCTCCAGTGGGCACGTCAGAAACTGGTGGGAAATGGTGATTAACAGTTTTCTGCCCATGTCTAAATTTTCGTGTCAGATTTTTTTTAAGAAGACTTTGCTAATAATTTCTGTTCTTTGTAGGCTGCTAACTAGCCACTCTACCCACCCTAGCCTTGCTGTTACAGGAAACACGTATATACCCTGTATCGGGTATTTCCTGGCTGTCTGAAGAGAATGAAAGCTGAGTGCATCAAAACTCAACTTCATACAAAGGTCTAGACCAAGAAATGGGGCTGAGCGAAGAAAGCTTGGTCCTGAAAGCTATCATCTCAGTTGACATCAGGGGCAGAGGGAAGATTTCCTTGTAGAGCTTTGGCTTTACTTCGGTGTGCCTGCGTTACCAGTACGTGTCGGCTGGGTGGCTGCAAAATCCTAAGCAGTGAAATACTAATTATCGGTGGGGTGAACGGTGTTCTCATTGGGCTCTAGATTTACCAGCCCACTGAGCTGAACGGGAGATACAGCTGCCTCTTTCACAGTGTTTTAGGCTGAGCCAAAGCTTGCTTTTTGCCTTTTACAGAAGGGAACCGAGGCCTGGGGTTTGTGAGCAAGTCAAATACACGTGTTTTCTGACCTCGGCACAGACATCAGCAAAGCAGAAACCGGAACCCGTGTTTTAAAGGAGCACTTAGAAGTGACTTCTTGCTGCTAGGACTTGCGTTATTATATTGATAAATATTTTCAAGCACACACAGAATGAATGAATCGCACTGTGTCCTGAGGCAATTTTAATATGTTATGCTTTTCATAGGGCACCTCTGTAGTTCAGGCTGAAGCACTAACGCCTTGTGATTTAAATTCTATTACACAGACTAACAATGATAAAACACTCAAGAATGGAGTCAATAAAACTTCTACGGGATGTTTCTGCTTGTTCAAAAGTAATTAGTCACACGAATGGCTATAGATATTGGGTTTTTAGATGATGTCCCCTATAGATAAACTGATAATTCTCCCTGTTCTTTCACAGTTTTTTGTAGAATCATAGAGTAGTTTGGGTTGGAAGGGACCTTTGAAGGTCAAAAGTGCTCTAAAAACCAGTCTGCGTTCCAGTGGTAATGCTTTTCAAAACCACCTGAGGGATCTCAGTGTGTCGGTCCATATCCACAAAATACTAGGCACAGAACGCTTAAGTTGATCTTTTTTCAAGAAGTGTCTGTGGTTAGAACTGCATTGCTCAGGGAAAACCAGGCGTCTCTGTCCCTTTTGAAATAGAACCTTGAGTATGTTTGAAAATGTAGCTTTTAATCAGAATTTTGGAAAGAGTTCTGTTTGAAAAACGTCATGAGCATCTCAGTCAATTAGTGTTCCGAACATATGTTTTAATATGGTGCCAAAATAAGAGGCAGTTTCACTACCTCAGTTTATTGGCTTCAGAATTCTATTGTCATGGTCAATCCTAGAGGAAAGGGAAAGTCCTGAGCTGGCATTATTTTCCAGAGGTAATCACAGCCCCGCTGATTCCACTGAAATCCACATTCCTAACCAGGACATTGTAGTGATGATTCCTTAAGGTGACACGTGTGCTTTACCGTGGGAATCTGGGAGTGCCTGTAGCAGAGTATGTGTTTCCCAATACTATGGTGGGGTTGCTATAAAAGGAAGAGCAGATTCATCCTCTCTAAAAAAGATGTAAAAAGGTTATTTATTCCTCAGCAGGGTGGGAAAACGCATTGCCAGAGTTCACACACTTTTCCTGAGCTGATGCCTTGTCCACCAGTAGCTATTTAGTGTGATAATGGCGTTTGATAGACTGGACACAAACACCATTGTCACACTCCACAGCTCTGGGAGCACTGGGTCGTTGGTCCCTGGAAGAAGTAATACACACACATCGCAGACTTCGGCGTGGGGACTGCAGGGATCTGCAAAACACAGAGCAAAGACCCATGTTTATGCGCATTTATACGTGGTACATGGGGATTCTCATTGAGGAAGTGGGAGGCAGGATTTCGAACCTCTTTGAGGTGAATATTTTGTCAATTAGCTGTAGTAATCTAAAAGCTCAGTAGCTTTAAGCGGGCCTTTAAGTAGCTTTAAGCTCCTGTCCAAAGGAGATGGACAAGCACCTGGAGAAAGTGTCAGTCCTCTCCTAAGAGACAGATCTATGAATCACTCTGCAGGGACCTGTGCCTTTCTCTTGTCCATGGAGACAGCTCAGAGTAAGCGCCTGACTTCATGGAGTTGTGTGAGACCTGAGGAGTCGGGATGCTATAGATGAGATGGAGTTGTCTTTTTGTGCCAAGAGATGAGGATGGAATGCCTTGCTATAATGCTTTATGCTGTCTGTCTCTACTTTTTTAAGGTCGGTAAATCATCTCTAAGAGAACGTAGGGCGCTGCAGCACACCCTGTGCATCCAGCTAGCACCGAGGTAGCAACCCTCACACCCGGGAGGTATTCTCTCCAGCTGGGATGCAGCTGGCAGTTGTAGACCCGAGGTCCACGAGGCTGTTTTTAACAACTGTGCCTGTGCCTATAGGTGATAATGAGAAACGCGTGCCAAAGGAACATAATACTGTACGTCGCTTTCTAATTCATCACAACATTAGTGTTTTTCCCCCTTACCTTTCCTCATAGACGTTTTACCGAGGTTTCTCCCTGCAGCAGAGGAGAAAGGTCAGGCCAGATCCTACTCTAATTAAGCTCTCTGAGGCCGAGTCTGAGAATTGCTGGCAGATGCCGTGCAAAGAGTGGCAGGGCCCTGGCAGAAGTGCCTCGGGATTCACTGGGAAATATATCTGACAGCAGAGAGCCAGGCAAGTGATGCAGCTCCAAACAGGCAGTTTCAGAGCTCCACAAATACCTGGAAGCTTCTGGCAACTCACCAGTAATATTTCCCAGACAAAAGATAATGAAAGAGAGAGAAATTCTAGTTTTTAGTGCTGCAATGGAGAAAAAAAAACCCAAACAAGGGGGAAGTTACTGGGCAGTACAGGGAGAAAGTAAAGTATAAACATCAGAGAAAAACCCCACAGTTTTTGCTTCTCTTCTGCTAGACATTTGTATAAAGAATATTATTGGAATGTTCCAGGTGAGAAGATCATTGTGAAGAACAAGAGGGTTCTTCAAAAAGTACCTTGATGGATCACACACCCTGTCCTTTTTGTATATCCGGACTTGAAAGCATTCTTGTAGCCCTGGTGAAGTCTGACCACGCTTACTGGTAGCTTCCCTCCCACTCTGGGTTTTTAACATTAACATTATTGGATTTAACATTATTATTAAAATTTTTAACATTATTCATTTTTTTTAAGAGTATATTTTTAGGGTGGCTTGCCCACTGACATGGATAAATCCTCACCTCTTTAAAAAAAGTGCCGGCAGAGATCTATGTAGAAGACATTAAAACCTGTTAAATTACACAGACAGGCCCCAGGCATTTGCAGATATTTTGGTGTGCTGAAGTTCTTCGTATTCAAAATTCACTTGCTCTATTTTACTTTCGTTAGTACATTTTAGCGTTTCCTTTCCCTCCCATGAATAAGCGCGTGGAGGCACTTACCATCGGACACAACAGCCAGAGGGTGCTCCAGTGTGTCACTGGGGCTTCTCAGAACGGAGCTTCTCTCGCATCACGCTTCGCTGAATATCACTGAATTTGGATCTTTGGAGGTCTTGGTTTCCTGGTATGAGTCCCCAGCAGTGGCCAGCTCTTGAAAGCCTCTCTTTCCAGTGGACACCTTTCCCTCGCCCTTTATGGGATCCTGAGGTTTTAAAGTAAACAATTCATTCTCTTTCTGATAAGTCATATTAAAATATTGATCTGGGGGAGGGAGATGGCCCTCACTGCACGGAGCCAGAGTCACCCTTAGTCAAACAGACTAAGAAATGGAAAAAACGCTCTGAAATCTCAATTTTTTCTGTCCCTTCAGAGAGAGCGTATGTGGGTAGAGGAAAATGCAAAATACAGGGTTTTTTCATCTGCCTGTTTTGCTTAACCCTGAGACAAAGAGCATTTACTCTGTCTTCATATTAATTGCTTACTTTTTCCAGTGCGACTGATCTCATCGGTTCCTCAGATCACAGTGCTACTCTTCCTGTTCATCGCTGGGTCTTGCCAATCTTTTTTTTCATTTTTTAATTTTGATTTGCTGTCTTTTCTGCACAGGAATTCTGAGAACTCTCAAAGATCCTGTCACATTTTTAATAGGTTTTACTTTCCAGCACACCTATGAGATGGGGGGAAATGTCTGACTTCAGTGGAGCCTTTCTGAACACCAGTGGCACAACCAGGAATTAGACCCACATTTCAGCACCTCATCCAGAGTTAGACCAGACAACTAGACCGGAGCATAAACCCCCAGATTTAGGGCATGATAAATTCCACATTTTTTGTGAAGGCTAGTATAGGATTTGAACCTGAGATTTCTCTAAACATAAAATCACACCTTCAGTACGATAACCTTCCTGATAGTTAACTAATTACTATTTCATTGCTTACTTCCATTAGAACACAAATATTTTGTAACAGTCTTAAGTAAAAGTAATGTTGGGGTTTTTTTAAAGCAAAGTTTTCAATATAATGCCTCACAAAAGTGAAGAACCAGGTCGCTTTACTGGTTTTGCCTGGATGTGTCCATCCGGCAGCAGAAAACTCCTGCAAAATTAGGTCTGGAAAGAAATTCTGTATCTTGCCCTCTCCTTCCTTTCCAGCTGTAGCAGAACTAGACCTCGGTAGAACACAAATGCACCTTCTGTCCCTGCTCAGATACTGTCCCTCCCCACTGCCAGGGGGAGACAGAACAGGCCAGTAGGTGTGAGCTCTTCTTGTGTCAGAAGGGTCCTGCACGTAACCGATTCAAATATATAATATAATGTACACATAATGTAATACTGTGTAATGGAAAAAACCCTGCACCTCAAAGCCACTAGAGCACCCTGATCTTTACCCATTTATGGCGTGCCTTTCCTCCTTTTAGGTTGTCTTGTATTTGGACTGCAAATTTTGTCATGGAAAGAACTAGCTCCTTCTGTTTCCTAAAATGCTAAATGTACAGAAGGTATCCGACAATTTGCTTAATCATAAAAAGGGGGCAAACCCCCTCAATTAAAAAAAAAACAACAAAATGCCACATGTCCAAAACCTCCAGAGAATGACTAAAATGTGCTATTTTTACTCCTCACAGAGGAAACACCACTTACTTGGTGTTTCTGGGGTTGTTTTTCTGGAAAAAAAAGGTGTTTTCCTCAAAATGGCACTCTGTGCTGCCACTACACAGGGAGCAGAGCCACTGTGGGAGCCTGAAACAGCATTGCAACATTCATTACTCTTGCAGACTGGTTTTGGTCCAGTTCTTTGAAATTACATGCCAGATTATTTGGAAATTCCTGAAAAAAAAAAAAAAAAAGGAACTGGTTTGTTTAAATGTTAGTAAAGGTGACGCAGGGACAAATAATGCAATACAGATTGCACATTCAGCTGCGGGCCAGGTTCTTCCCTGCAAATAAGTAGATATGACCCCAAGCAAAATTATCCAACTTTGAACTTGGTGCTGCTCAGAGCAGAGGACTGAATCCTGTGACCTCCAACGGTCCCTTCCAACCCAAATCACTCTGTTCTGTGATTCCACGGTGTGTGTGTAGCTCCGGCTGACTAAGGTGTCACTATACAAAGGATGAAATTTGATCCGTTACAAGAGTTCTTTCCTATCGTTTTTCGTATATAAAATGTGGAGGATATAAAGCTTTTTTGCAGCTGGTTAATTTGGATCATAAATACATCATGTATTCAACAAAGCTCACTTAGGAAGCCTGTTTGAAAGGGCTTAAAAACCACAATTACTGTGTTTATTTAGAGCAGATTTCAAAAGCCAGTTGCACCATTCAGTTCAAACTGAAGGCTTTCAAATCAGGGTTCATTTACATGACCTGGAAGAGACTCACCTGAGTCAGTTCTTATTCTTTTTTTTTTCTCTACGCTTAAAATCACAGTAGTCTGACCTTTATATGAAAAGAAAAATACCACAGAGAAGGATCTCTGTGGTGTGCAGGTAGAGTGAGTGGGGAGAAGCGAGTGGATTGGGAGAGCTTCCTCTTCCTCGTTTGGATGGCCTGATGGCTCATGTTATCCAGCCCGTTTATCACAAACTGCAGGTCGAAGTCAGTTGCGGTTGTGAGAGAGATGGGAACCCAGACCCTCAAATGAGGAGGGAGGGAAAACAAAAGCTTCTAATCTGAAAAATCTGATGCTCTAAGGTAGAGAGGTCTAAAAAGGAGCTGCTGAGGCACCAGTCCAGGGAGACCCCAATTCTGCAATTCTCTGGAACCCCGATGTTTAACCGTTTTCCTTCCCGAGATTCCAGCCTCAGAACTTGACGGTTGCACTAATGGCCATTCACATATGAGAATTTGAGTTGTATCTTTATGGCTTTACTCCAGCTCTGTCTTTAATAAGCGTATAATCAATACTTTAAAACTGATTTAGGGTTGGCGATTTCATCTGTGGAAAAATCCTGTTTCAATCTGCCAGCTGCGGGCACGGCTTACTTGGTGAAAACTTGTGGGAAATCTGGGTCAAAGATTTAGTCCGCAGCCTTTTTTGGAGAAAAATTACACATATCCAACAACGTAACTCCATTTATCCTGTTGCTCTGATCTATTCATTTCAGTGAATCTATGCTGGCTTACATCAGTTTAGGATCTGACCATATAATTTTTGGGAGGAAATTGCTACAGGAATTCTTGTGCTCAAAGTGTGCAAAGCTGGTGTTTATGTGTTTATCCCAGCTTACTACAGTATTCAAGGGGCACCAACCTTCGCAAACCTTCAAGGAAGCACATTTACCAGCGCTGATACCACAATATAATAGACAAAGGTGAGGCATATGTAGTGCTAGGACAGCTTAGATCACAGAAGGGAAAATGTTGTGACCCTTGTTAGTCAATGGCTAGTGGTTAAAGATTACCTGTTCTGGTCATTCTGACTACTAGATAGGGAAAGATTAACTTCGAGCAGTATAAAGTAGAGCAAAGGTATTTAACCTGGAAACCGTGATCTCTTCTGATTTCTGGTGGGGCTCAGTAAACGAAATTGATTTGAGTTTCCCAATCATCAAACTTGTTACATCAGTTCTAGATCGTCCTGGCATTCCCATAACGATTCACCATCCCACACAAGGAATTCAGGTTGAGGATTATCTTCAGATTAAGGGTGTAAAGTCTGACTAGCGATGTACCGTCCGTGAAATTTCTGTTTCCCCAGCAAAATACTTGTGGATAGAATTCAAGCAACTTTGATGTAAGCAGATGGCTAACAGATAAAACTTCTGTTTATTTACCTGTCCCTAGGGGAAAACTCCCCACCCCCCAAGAAAACTGCTCCCTTTGCAAACACTGTTATATGGCTTCTTAGCTCCAGTCCTTTTGCCCAGCTGGGCCATCCTGCCTCCATTAGCTGAGAAATCAGCCGTCCATCGGCGGTGGTCGAAGGCACAGAGCTTCCTTTTTCCTGTCAGCCACTGCTGCAGCCTGCACTTTTCAGGCAAAGCATTAATCCTATAAATCCCAAACCACAGCAAAATAAACTACTTAGTAATGGACGTTTGCAAAGAACATAAGATTTTTGTAGCTTCCCTTCCTTCCTATGTTTACTGGGAGGTTGACAGGCTGCCCTTTCCGCATCCAGCCAGCTGTGAGCAGCGAGGGGTACGGCCATAAACCTGACCGGCCCCGCATGATATACAGTATTTTCCTGAATTCGGGTCAGTATCAGCTCACTGTGCTGCTGTGGAGTGACTTCTCTTTGTCTGGCAGCCATTAAATGCATGGAATTCAGTCCATGTGCCATAAATGGTTCTGTGACCATAGAAGTGTGTGTCACCACCTCTCTGTGTCCCTGACTCCAGCCTCCCCACACCACACCGGGTTCTGACATGCCACACACGTGGGATACACAATGGTTAATCTTAGAACAGTAAATAAAGGCTAGTCATTTCAAGACTATTGCCCTAAATCATTTTGGAGTCCAAATTCCAGTGGGATTATTATCTTCAGGAACCGCCATAGTGAATCAAACCTTTGCTCGGCAGTGGCCTGTGCCATCTACCTCAGGAAAGACAAAAAATCCCACTCAGCATTTGCTGCCTTCTCTGGTCTACAGATCAATGTAATATCTTATTAACTCGTGCTCAT
Source organism: Numenius arquata (assembly GCF_964106895.1). Taxonomy (NCBI): domain Eukaryota; kingdom Metazoa; phylum Chordata; class Aves; order Charadriiformes; family Scolopacidae; genus Numenius; species Numenius arquata. The sequence continues at coordinate 236,177 of NC_133615.1, forward strand.
GTGTATTCACCGATCGGGTACCCACACGGTAGCTCTGCGCTGGGCACAGAAGGTGTGCAGAGCCTTGCCTGAGGGCTTACCTCACGCGGTAGCCATGACACCATCTGGACACCGCCATGGACTTGAGGTGAGCACCACCGCCTTCTCTGTAACCCCACCTGAGCTGCAGGTAAAACAGAGTAGACAAAGCACAACATCAAGGTCTTTGTGCAGATGAGGATAAGCAACTTTATTCATTTTTCATGTTTGCAAGTAAAAAAACCATTGAAATCCTCTTCTCAGAACTTGAGGAGATTTTAGTAGCCTGGAAGCTATTAATCGTGTCTAACCACCTCAAAAAAGACACGGAGCACCACATACTTGTGGGGCAGAGGCTCTGTGAAGGGCAGGGTCACCTCAGCCGAGACCCCCCACCTTAGGGACAGGGGCGCTGCTGGGGCAGGGTGGGGCCGGGGCAGCAGAACCTTCTAGAAGGGGCAGGGCTGAGATGGGCGCCATCTTGGTTCCCTCAGGCGCCATCTTGCCTCAGGCAGTTTGAGCTCACTGGTGCCCACTGGCCGTGTGTGCTGGGAGGAGAGGCCGTGGTGAGGTGCCAGACTGGCCCCACTGGTGCTCGCTGGCTGTGTGTGCTGGGAGGAGAGGCCGTGGTGAGGTGCCAGACTGGCCTGGGCACGCAGAACAAAAATGTCTCTTTCTGGAAGGAAAGGTCAGCCCGGTTGTGGGGATCAAGCATTGCACAGGTGAATTCAACTCCAGTGCCCAGCTCCGAAGCGGTTAGTGAAAAGCCCGTGGTAAAGAGCATTGGACGTAGGGTGGAAAGGGTGCTTGGTACCTTTTGCTTGCTGTAACCAACTATAATTAATCATTATTTATTTAAACTTCTCAGTCATTGGTGAAGTTCGTTCTAGAGTCACAATGTGCTGTTCCCCTGCCTCCTCTTGCACTTCAGGTGAAACCTTTCAGCTTGCACAACTTAAAGGGTTCATTATAGATTTTCACACACTTTTAATTGTTTTTGCTCTTTTGATAAAAATTGCAGAGTTAAACATTTGTTTGGCCTCTTGACAAATCATGTAAACAATGTCTTTATAACTCAATGTTGCAACTGTAACCTGTTCTTCCCTGGCTCTGGCCAAATGGTGACTGGAAAGAGAACTCCCTATGCTGACATCTATACTAAAAGCGCATGAAGTAAAAACCAAGAAACAGCCAAGATAAGGCCACTTAAATACTGTTTGGTAGGATGGGGCGCTTTTTTTTTTCTTTTCTATATTTTTCTGACCTATTCCTCCAATTAAACAGAAAAATAAGGCGGCTATAGTATTAACGTTTGGGAGATAAAGAGTACTGATAAAGCAAAATAAAAAAAATAGTCATCAAGTGTTTTATGTGACATTGCAGACTCTTTCCTCTCTAAACGTAAACTTTATACAGGTATTGTATTTAGTCTAATCAGATAGTTTACTAACTCATTTACTAGCCTATGCAGCATGAAATTGAATTTCACATGGTTATTCCAGTCATGGATGCCATAGCTCTGCTGAACTGAAGTATTTTTCACGAAAGTGTGATTTCAAGACCGTAGAGAAAATAAATCTGCTGTTTCTAGTCTGTCTCCATGGGCAATTGCTGCTCCTGACAACAGACGGTGTCTGCAGGGAAGGCATGGGCTCCTCAGGTGCAGCTGGTCTTTATTTGCTCAGACTGACACAGGTGCTGAGCATCAGGCATCCCCAGGTCTCGTTGTGTGGTAAAAGAGATTTCTACAGGGAAAAGAAAAAGAGGACTAAAGCGGGGAGAAACGGCAGGCAGCTGATCCTGTAAAAGAGCTCTCTCCCTCTTTCACCAAGAAAAATTTATTTGTTAATGCTATGAAAAGGATTTTATCTCAGTAAGCAGAAGCTGGTTGTCCCTTGGAAGCCTGAATGGCTCTGGCATTTGTGAAGTGGCCAGTGACAGCTACGAGCAGTTTACACCTTGCAGATAAACGGCACACAGAAACGACAGGTGAGTGAAATATGGATCTTGAGCTCAAGACAAAATGAAGCAGTGGCAATTTCTGGCCTAGCACTGAGAGTTGCAACATTATTTAGCAAAAGTATTGAAAGAAGAATTATTAATCTACTTTACAGGCTGCAGCAACAGGGTTTGAGTGTTACATGGGTGTTTAGACAAATAGGCAATTAGGAAGCCATCATTAAGAACAGGTGTGAGGGTGGCTCAGGGGCCTTTCTAGGGACTTTTGAATCTGTAAAGTGGTACTTGGTGTGGCTGGGTGTTCAGAACAGTCTCTCCTAAACCAGAGAAGCTTACCTACGGCATGGAGTGTTCAATGTACTGATAGTAATGGCTCTGGAGTTCTTGAGGCTGCTTTTCTGGACTGACTGGGCAGGAGTGAGGGAGCTTACAGCTGACAGGTAAGTAACTTCTAATCTTTGATTGTAATAGGATGACTCCGAGGTTCTGGTACTTGCTAATTAAAATAGAAGGTGTGGTTCCCTTGGCGTACATTAGATTTGATGCCCTTTATGGAATGGGCATTTATGGGAAATGAGGAAACTTGTTCCCCCCCCCACCTCCCTATCTTCATGCCGTCCCTGTTGGAGGTGGCCTGGCGTCTTGGCCTTTGGGCAGCGTGATGGTGCCTGGGTCCCTGCTGCCTTTGTGGGGTTTGTGTCCTGGACAGGAGGGAGGTTGTCTGGGTGATGTTTTGCTGACATGCGGTCCCAAAGACAGTGTTGATGGACTAGGCGAAGGCATTCATGGCCCAGCAATTTAGAAAGTCTAGGCCCTACTAAATACGCATTTGATGTTTATGCTGGCATCTGCAGCATACGCATTGGTAGAACTTAACTGCATGTGAAACAGGAATGTTGACACTGGAGTCCCAGTAGCTGAGAAAAGAGGTCATCTTCTCCCTTGCTTGACTCAATGATCTTAAAGGTCTCTTCTAACCTAAATGATTCAGTGATTGTTTGTGAGTCCTCCCTGACTGGAGACCTTTCATGTAAAGGTTGGAGGGTAGCCACAGAATGCCAGGTCTCGTGCAGGTGTCAAGCGATGGTTAGTCAAAATGTGGTCTGGTATGTTGTAAAACCGAGGAAGAGGCTCTATTTAGCTGAGTTTTGCTGAGGAGTTACTCAGCCCATGCAGTGTTTTGAAGAGCAGTATTTAGGGGTGTGTCACCTCACAGAGGCAGAGCAGAGCCATAACAAATGGCAGGGCCCAGTTGAAGTCCTGAGCTACATCCTGGTACATTGTGGATCCTGAGACTTGTGTGCCAGGGCAGTGTTAAAGGCGCCATGGTTAACCTCCTGGGCTTGTTACCCTCTCCAGTGGGCAATGGATGGTAGCATATGTAGATACTCTTTTGGTGTAATGCCCTGCAACTCTGGAACCTTTTAATTTTTTTTCTCAGTGAGTATTCTCAACAAAGCTTCAGGGCATGCTTTTGCTGGTGTTTGAGAATAAAGAACATCCTTTCTTCTACCTCACCGTGAAATATCTGCCATGAGAACAAAACCATTCAATAATACGGTTGTTCCTTGTGCATATTCCTATAACACACCATTGATATGTGACTGGGTAAATGCGGGCTTGGTTTCAAAAGAAGGAGCTTGAGCTCAGAGTAAAAAGGCAGAGTTTCTCATTGTTTTGCTGGGTGGGGAGGGGAGACGAGTGATTGAATGCATGAGCTCTTGAAGACCACCTAGCTTTTTTTTAAGCTATTAGGAACTGGATGCAAATAATAGGATTTAGCTGCCTATATAATCACATATCAATTCAGATCACCTGGTCTTTAAATCTGTTGTCATGAACTCACTAGTTTTCCATGTTACACAGCGTTGTGCTCAGTATACAGTTAAAAGAAAAATGAATTTGATACGTCCTTTTTTCTGTGCATTACTTGTTAATATCTCATTGTACTGGTATTAGTGTTTGAAAGAGGAACTGGTTCTCTGGTCAAATTAATTTTTTTTTTTAATGGTGAAATGAAGACCCACTTGTGAAAGAGGTGGGGCTTGTTTTTAAGGGGAAAAAACGAAGTTGGGGAAGAGGGAGGAAAGTTCTGTTTGGTTTGCAACAAATGCCTACTTTAAGTATCTATGTCTTGAAAACATTTTTGTTTGGGGGTACTGTAAAGATGTTTCAGTAGTTGGGTTTTTTTTGGACCGAGGTATCTGCTGGATTAGCCTATAATAGTCCCTATAGGGATTATATTTCATAGGCACCGTATAGCCCCCATAATGCAACATGAGACCTCTCTTTTGCTGAATCTTTGATATCATCTTACTGTTGTTGCTCAGAACACAAAGCTACAATTTTCTCTACATCACGTGAACTTTTTAAAATGTACGTTTGGTCTCAGAGGTGTCTTCTTCAGCTGAAGAAGCCTGGTTTTTTTGGGTTGATTTTTTTTTAATTATTATTTTTACTTTAAAAGCTAAAACTTTCTACTGGCACTAAAATAAAACAACACTTTCCAACCGCTTGTTATTTTTCTTTTGTATTGGTAATCAATTCAACACATGCAATTCTTATTTTAGTAATCTCAGTGAATTCATTTGTATTTTTATTAAAAATAGAAGATAGGCTTGAGTTTGTATAAAGATCAAGTAAAAATTAGTTATTTTCACGTCCAAGTGAAGACTCTTAAACTATGCAATTTGCAGGCACTTCAATGCTATTTACTTTCAAGGGATCTCAGGGATTCAGAGATTATTCTTTCTGTTTATGAATTTAAAAAAAAAATTATGCTTGTAAAATAAATTCTGTATGAAATGAAATTTAGAACTCACCTGCTGTTCCTAGAATACTCCTGCAAGCTTGATTATCTTCTGAGGAGGTTTATTATGACTGGAAAAACAAAACATCGCATATACAAATCTTAATCTTTATCCCCAGTGGAAAGTGGGTTATTTCCTGCAGATATTAGCTGCTGTTTTTCCAACTTACATGAGAACGTTATCCCACTGTCTGTGTGTGCAGCTGCCGTTAGCTCTGTGTGGCAGGAATGGCACCGTACAAAGGTGGCACTTGTCCCTGCTGTGCCAGAGCCCGGGCTGTGTGTGCTGCTCGGGGTCAGGACGGACCCTTTCCCTTGCGCTCTGGCTCTGTTAAAGATTACTCACTCTGAGACGTATTGGGCGCAGGCCTTCTCTTAGGTTTGATTCTTACTGCGGGTGTTATTTCTCCAGGACTCGGCAGCCTGGATTGGTGTTTGCCCTTGTGATAGGGCTTTGTTTTCAGGGTGGCATTTGGCAGAGTCTGCTCTCTAGAAAAACTGGTGGTGGTTTGAGCACCCGTCAGCGGGTTTGGTCACTGGGAGCCTGTTCTCGCGTTGCAGCTCTTCGAGGCTGTTGGGCTTTAGGGGCGCAGTGCTGCTCTTTGGTGCCCCTGGGATAGGAGAGGTTGTAACTGCGAACTGGGGCGCTCTCAGCAGAGTGACAATGTGCTAACTGAGGTGTGCGCCATGTGGTCACAGATGTGGAGAGGAACCTACAGTTTAATGTTGGGAAATATGCCTTCTGGTCAGGAAAATGCACATGCGTTTCCAGTGCGACTGGTGAATTATGGTGTGATATTCTCATGGATAGCTGCTTGGAGCTATTTCACATACATGAACTTGAGAATGTTAAATATTAATCATTCTTATCAGGCCTCTGTAAGCAGTAAGCCAGTGCTGTGTTTTAACCAGGTAAATGAACAAATGCTCTACGGTGATTCATGAAACTAAGTGGTTTGTGAAGCAAGATTCAGTTTGTTTCACAATTCTTAAATGGTAGTGGAACATGAAGTTCCATTTTAATTTAGGATTGGGGAGTAACTCAAGCAGGGACAAGTACCGTACTGCTGTGGCAAGCAAGTCTGGGAAATTCCTTAAGTTTGTTGAAGATGACTACTCGTCATGGGAAATTAGTGAGCCGACTGGGAAAGATGCCCCCCAAGACTTGTTTGTGAGGAGAGGAGGACTCGTGGGAGGTGTGATGGCAGGTGGATCTCTTGGCCACAGCGATCATGAAATGGTAGAGTTTGGAATTTTTGATGTAATGAGAAAGAAGATCAGCAGGATTCCTACCCTGGACTTCAAGAGAGCAAACTTTAAGCCACCCAGGGACCTAGTTAGCAATGTCCCCTGAGAAACTGCTTTTGAGGGCTTAGGGATCCATAAGTGTTGGTCAGTTTTTAAGAACGACCTTATTTATTTATTTATTTTTAAGAATCTGGCACAGGAGCAGTCCATTGTCAGACAGTCTCAGGTGAGCTGCATTGTCGAAGCAGCCTAACTCAAATCAAGGGGCACTTTCTAGAGCGTGTAACAGGTGCAGACACCTGTCTTTGGGAAGTCTATGAGAAGTAATGGGCAGTGGCTAAAAGGCCTGGGTGACCAGGAATTGTGCTTTGTTCCACAAGATAGTCCGTTTTGTGGGCAGGTAGCACTGGCCGATGTGTTCTTCTCTTTGGTATCAAACAAGACCAGAATATCCCTTCCCTTGAGATATTCAAGGTGAAGCTCGACGAGGTCCTGGGCAACCTCGTCTAGTTGGAGGTGTCCCTGCTGACTGCGGGGAGGTCGGACTAGATGGCCTTTGGAGGTCCCTTCTGGCCTGGACCAATCTATGAATCTATCTGAAGTGTGTGCGGTGAAAATGATGGTTTCTTCCATAGAGTGTTTACAGTTTCAGTTAAAGATGAATGAGAACTTGATGAAGAAGCCCAGGGAAACAGTGAGATTTGGTTTCTTCTAAACACACCAACAGCCTGTCTGCCACGGTGTGCTGTGGGGTTTGGTTTGTGGGTTTGTTCTCTTCTGGGTGCATCATTGATTATTTTTGCGGCTTCATGAAGAAGAAGGCAGCACAGAGAATTTTGAAGGCTGCTAATACATCCGTACTCTCAAAACCCAAGTATCTGTTCTGTCTGGTGTGAAAGAATGAAAGCACTTCATTAAATACTGAACTGAGAGGTGATGGGTCCCTTTCCCACAGGCAGGCAGAGCTGACAGTGGGTGGCTGGTGTGAGGCTCAGCACAGGGATTTGAGGAGGGGAAGGGTTTATCCTTGGGCTTGGGTGGTATGACAGTTTAGATTTAAGGACTTTTTTGATCTTCTTAGCTATAGCTCCTGAATGAATGTATGTACATAAAAATGCAGTTACAAATTAAATATAAACTTTTTCGGGTGTTATGTCTGACATAAAGTGTAGAAGTTAGCAGGGGAAAAAAGAAGTACGATACTGGGAAAGAGCTGGAATGCTTTTGTATGGAAAAAATCGTGCATCTCAAATCTGAAGGATGCCAGTGGAGGATTCAGAGAAGAGAAATCTGCTTGATATGGGCCTGTTTGTATTTGCAAGAAATCTAACAAATTCTTAAACAACTGAGGCTGGGGGTGTGTGTAAAAGGGGAAGTCTTCACATAACCTAATGTCAAGCCATAAGAGGGAAAAAATGGAGGCAGCAGTTGTCTTTTTGTCTCTAGGAGTTTCTCAAGGATCTATAGTGGGCTTTTCAATGTATTTTAGGATGTAACTCACACTTTACAATGTGAAAGGTTTTGCTGGGTCACTGGCTTGAGTTTTTTGGGTGTTGTTACCCTCCCGCCCTCCCTTTTGTTCTGCCAATGGAAACTGATAGCCAGGAACAAACAAGGTACTCAGCAGATGAACTGGCTGTTTGGTCGTTGGACTCCTGTCCTTCAGGGTATGGACAGATGTGCTCAAACAAAGCTATTTAAACAAATGCCAGTGGCACAGATAAAAGGTGGTTCGAATACATATGTGTATACATACATCGGCCTTAGAGGCAAAAAAAAAAAAGGCTTTTTTTTTTTTTTTTAACTGCCCAAGAGGAAAACCTGGTGACAATTCTTTCTGCACATTAACTTAAAGTTGCTGTGACAGCCAAGTGAGTCTCAGCTCTCTCTGTTAAATGCCACTCATGCTGGTATTCTGTGGTGTTAGATATTCTTAAGTCTTAAAATGTTTTGGATGTTCTTAGGTGACACTTGTTTGTGCGTGCAGTAGGTGTAGAAAGTCCTCTGACTCCCCTGAAGATCGTGGTTGTTTCCACAGCAGCTCGATGTGGGCTGTGGCTTACAGTAGCTGCCTGACTAGCTCTTCCTTCGTTCCCCACACCCCAGTGCTCTCTTACGTTGCCTGGTTTCTTTCTGGGCAAAAGATGCAAGGGGTCCATACCAGAAATTTTTCCATAGAAGTTGTGGTAGATCAAACTGTCACTTACATTCACCACAGTTTAGGAAGTGCCCTTTGAATTGCTTCTGTCTGTTCTTTTTTTTTTTTTTTTCCTGTGAGTTTAGATATTAGTGATAGGTTTGGTTTTGATAGTTATTTGTCCTGTGAACGCAGGAGCAAGAGTAAGGGATGCGATGTGTTCAGGCTTTGAGAACAAGAGCTATAATAAGTTCAGGAGTGGATGTAGGGCAGTTTCTTCATCCCTTTTGTGTCTTGCAGAGCCAAGTGAAAGCTGTGTAATGTAATGTTAAGAAAATGGATCTTAGCACTCAAGTTGGAAGAAGTGTTCCAGTTTGTGTTGCTCAGAGCCAAGCATGACTCTGTGCTTGCTCCTCCGTGCAACTACTGATGGTGAAAATTTATGCTTTTATCACTAGAAGGAAAAAACCCCTAAAAACTAAGCTACTTGAACTGATGCTGTTAGACGACTGTGTTTGCCATGCAACAAATAGTAAATTTGTAGTAAGAATAAGCAGAAATGGAAATGACTTCACAAATCTATAATTGTTTATGGTAAAATTAACAATATATATTGGGTATGTGTCACCAAAGCACAGTTCAGGGATTTGTTGTGCTCTGTAAAGGCATCAGAGGCCAGAGGTTTGGGAACTGGATCTGATCTGAGTTTTCTGGCTCCTGCATTCAAGACGTGAGAGGCTGGACACTAAAGCACTGGTACAAATTCTAAGGAGGAGGGGTCTCCTTGGGAAGCAGGGGGATTTTTTCATTTGTTTTTCATTTAAGTTAGAGATAAAGCAAAATCTTGGTTCCAGGGATCCACACTGGGGGAGGTTCAAATTCTGGTCTAAACTTCTAGTTTAGGAGAATCCATGCTAACTCTCTTTAGTGTTTGTCTCTGCATTTAAGTACTGATTAATTTCTTTGTGCCCTGAAAGCCACTGAAAGAAATGCAACGTTGGTGACAGTTCACCATAAAAGCTTTTCTTCGCAAACAGTACATCAGCTTCTCCATTATCCTGAGCATTCAGAGTCCAAAAAATCTAAAGGTAGTTGCATTTTTTAATCTTACTAGAGTTCTTAGCAGTTCTTCTCTGTGCCGGGATGCTGCCAAGGTGTAGCTGTTCACAGCAGATAAGCACAGAGCTTTGCACCTGCACTTAAACTGTTTGGTTGCTGTTCTTCTGGTACAGCCCTCAGCGAGCCAAGGGAGCGAGTGTCACATCTAGGCTTCTGAGGAACACTGTGAGTTGTCTTGGGCTGCTTCCTTGTGGTGAAACGCTACTTGCCTCTCTGGCCTGGGGCTTCATTCCCCTGAATGTTGGATGATCTGCAGACTCTAGGATTAGGGTCGGTACTGTTGTTACAAATAAAAGGCAGAGAGACAGGGAGCTGTTTTCTACCTCACTATCAAATAACAAAATCCTTTATAAAAGGAGGGAAAAAAGAATTCATAATTTGGATTGCATGCTCCTGTTCTTAATTTTTTTCTTCTTTTTTTTTTAAACCTAGGGGCACAGTTGGGAAATACTGAGTCCAAGATGTGCATGTTGTAACAAGCCATTGAGATAACAACATGTAATCACAATTTCTATTTACATTATTATTAAATAATCAGAGACAGTGAACCATCTGCATGCTTCATTAGGAAATAGAACTGCTTAAGACCCGTCAATTTTCTTAAAAGCTGTTGTTCACAAAAGTAAAGCCCCAGAGTGAAGGAAATTACTGAGATGGTAGGGAAAATGTTGTGACTTGTGGGAACAAGTAGCCCTCAATTCCCTGATTTCTAGATGGACTGCAGAGAAAGGGAATTCCTAGACTTGCACAAAATATTAACCTCTAGCTGCTTCGAAGTTTTTTTTTTTTGATATTTGTTCTGTGTAAAGAAACCCTTAAAACTGAAGATATGTGTTCTGCACCAGGATACTGAAGTAATTAGAGGTGCAGCAGAGAAGTGTCTGTCCACTGCATGCGACTAATATTTGCCAAGTATTGACCTAGCATCCATCTCTGTTATTCTTTAACTTTAGTCCAAGGTTCAAAGCTTACATTTTGTTTAAAAACTGATTTCACAGGGAGGTCGTGTCCTCTAGCTAATCCAGTAGCGATAGAGGTCTGCAGGATGAAAATAGCGTTTACCACCACTTGCAGGGAAACTCTGAAGCCCATACAGAAAACCTCTATGTGTATGTATCCCCAACACAGCCCTACGCAGTCAGCCTGGAAAAGTGACAAAGTGGAGCAAGTAATTGGTCCAAATGAGCAGAACAAGCAGAAGCCCCAGGTTTGTCCCACCTGTTTCTGCACAGAGGTAGTGAAAATGAAGTTGGGTTTATAACTTGTGCAATTGCACCGCTGCTAGCTTAGGCCAGCAAGGCTAGGTAGCAATAAACTGGAAACCAGAGGACCCGTGTTGTGTTTGTATCTTTGCACGTGTTACTGTGACTTTGGTACCGGAGTTATTTGCTCTAGTTTGAGGCAGTGGATATTGCTCACTTTGCTGTGTAAATGTGCAGTACAGCGAAATTTCTTGTTAGCTGAGAGCCAGTGCATTTAGCTCTCCACAAGATCAAGCTCACCATATTCGAGTCATAGACTCACAGAATGGTTTGGGTTGGAAGGGACCTTAAAGCCCATCCAGTGCCACCCCCTGCCCTGGGCAGGGACACCTCCCACCAGACCAGGTTGCTCCAAGCCCCCTCCAACCTGGCCTTGAACCCCTCCAGGGATGGGGCAGCCACAGCTTTTCTCGGCAACCTGGGCCAGGCTCTCACCACCCTCATTGTACAAAATATCTTCCTTATATCTCATCTAGAGCTTCCCTCTTTCAGTGTAAAACCATTCCACCCCATCCTATCACTACAATGGCAATTGCCTGAACAGTCACATCATCATCCAATAATTTCTTTGCAAAGTCTTCAGCTTCCTGAATGTTCAGAGCCTGGAGCTCACCCACCATCTGTCCCTGTTCAAGTGTTGGGAACGGTTGGATCTCAGCGGGAGCCGGGTACCTGCATCCCCGGTGGAGCTGGACTTGGCCACTGGGAAATCCAGCTGCTAGTAAGGTGGCTATTGCTCTTCTCTTTGCATTAATCATGTAACTTACTGGAAACGGTAGATGTTTCAATCAGTTTCTAGGTTATTAGCATTGTGGCAAATTATTAGAACACTTAAAAACATTTGAAAAAATGAGCTACTGGCATAAAATTTTAAAGTGGTTGCATTGTTATACACTACTGAGAGAATGCTCAGAGAGAGGAAAATGCACTGAAATGTAAAGGCAAAAACTTGTATTGAAAAGGCTGAGATATGACAGTCAGGATAAAAGTTAATACATTTGTGTATCTAACGAATATATCTTAAGTTTATATTGAATTGCGCTTTAAACTTAAAGAGTCTAATTGTCAAACTAATGAAACGCCCACAGCAAACTGCAGAAAATAAGTCGGGTGAAAATAGCAGATGCATTCGAGCAAGAATAAATTGAATTTGAACAAGGCTCCCAATCAAAAGCTGGGGAAAATACTCCCCGGTAATCATCGAGAGATTGTTTATCTTTGTGATCCTTGTATTGGAGATGTTTGGAACAGGCGTGTTTCCTGTTGGGTTGCCATAGCAAACCCCCGGTGCCTTTCTCACGATCGTATTATGTAGGGACGTAAATGGTAGTGGGTTTTATGTGGAGTCACCCTTGGAATGAGAGAGAAGATGGAGTTCAGCCTGTCATTCAGTAGGGTTTGAAACGCTGACGATTGCTGAAGCAGAGAAAAGGTTGGCTTTGAGAAGAGGGTGTGGATCAGTTTTTTTAAAGGCATTTCAGCCCTTTGTGATTGCCGGTAGGTTTGCAGTGCCCAAATGCTCATTAAATATAGTCATAACTAAGTCTTCAACAATAACCATCATTCTCACATGTACAATTGCTCTACTACTTAATTAATGTTCTAATACACGTAACGAATTTCTGGGTATCAGCGTATGCCAGTTGCAAGGTGTCTCTACCCTGCTGTTCCGCGGAACGGGTGAAGTGTAGCCGAGCCAAGGTACAGGGTTCCTGTGACAGTGACAGCGGGTGCCCGATGCTGTCTCTGGCACTCCTGTGCCCTTTTGCTGTAGCTGTGCCCCGGGAGTTGTTTCGCACCAGAATTGCGGGGGCAGTTGTAAACATTACCAGAAGCTCTTTGGCAGCCTGTGGAGTTGATGCACTTGCTGTTCAGTTTGTCACCAATGACATAAATATGACTGTACGTCTTGTCAGTTCTGTCTCCTCTTGGCAGGGTCCCAAGCCACTTCTGGGACTGGTTTTCACTATTTAAAAATATATGTATAAATTATATGGTTATTTATGTACGAAGAGAAAGAAGCCATCACCTCTGTAGGAGGTCCTTGAGCTACATACACATCACTCATGTTTGAAAGATACTTGTCCAGCTGCACCTAGAGTTTGATGGCTGTTCTTATTAATGGCAGGAAGCTTTTAAAAAGAAAGGGAATTAGTTTGGATAATCTAGGGTGTTTTTCCCGTGTCAGGAGTAGGAAGGGGCAGGGTAGGGAGCACCCAGGTGTCAGGGCTGGGAAGAGGAGTGTATTCACTGCTGCTACCGTTACTGCAGCGTCCCCTGTGGGCGGCTGTTGTTACGGAGGGATTGATTTGGGATTTGAATATACTTGCGTGGCTTCTCTTTTTTTGTTTGTTTGCTTTTTCTCAAGGGCAGCAAAACTTTACTAGCCATATACAAACAGCATATAGGAAGGATTTGCACAGACATTCTCCAAGACTTTGGAACACTACCTCCCACAATTTATTGTTAATTTCCAATAAGAAACACTGGTGGAATTGCGTAGGGTGTTTTCGGGGGGTGGGGTTGGTTTTCTATTTTTTTGAAACCTAGGGGATGTAAGTATGGCAAAACATTAATACACGTGTAGGTATCACTGGAGGAGACATGTATGTCGAGGTGTGGTTTGTTTTTTTTTTTTTTTTTTTAAACTTCTGTTGTGAAGAGTGCTGCCTAATTGTATGCTTCAGCATTTCCCAGAGTTTGTCACTTTTCCCTAGAGAGCCATTTGCTCGTGTGAAGGAGCAAGGAGAACATCACCGGCACAGCTGGGTTAGCTCCCTGCAGGGGAGGCTGCAGTGTCGGCACAGAACCACTTTGGAGCTGCCGCCTGGCTGCTTGAAGGAATGGAAGGAGACGGCCAGGGAGCAAAACGCACAGAGTTTATACAAAGTAAATCAGTTGCTGCTCTGTGGTGTTGGCACCGCTGAACAATAAAGAGGCTGGTGCATTAATTAACCAAGCAGACTAAGTGGTGCTGCGATTGCAAGTGGAGATGATGTGCCACAGCATCACATGTGCACAAAAAGAGCTGGATTGCAAAGCTGAATAGGCAGAGTCATCTCGGGGTGTGGTGTCTCCAGGAGGCCCTACAGCAGTACCAGTGTGCTCCTTGGAATTTGGTCCATAACAGGCATTCCTGTCTGTTGGGAAGGGGAATAGGGTTCTGATGGTCATGGCTGTTCCTGGGTTGTAGGAAGAGGTGTCTCTTTTGGCCGGTCGCCTTGGCCAACCTTTTTCCTCTTCCAGTTCCTGCACTACTGGGCTCTTGCTGCAGTAGATGGGGGTTGGGGGCGTTGGGCCTTTTTTTCCCTTTCCTTTTTTCTTTTTCTTCAGCAAATTGCAGCTGAAGGTACCAGTAAGAGTCTGCTACAGGACCCTTGCGGTGTATTAGTGCAAGGCAGATCAGTGTCGTGTGAAGGCTGTGCTTCACCTGGAGCTCAAGCAAGGAGGCAGCTTGTTGCGTGCACACTGGTTCTGTATTGCAGACTAACAGACAGTCCTGCTGCAGCTCTCCTGAGCCCTGACGTTAGGAATACAGCGCTTCCCTCCCCAGCTACAGCGAGCTGTGACCTCAAAGCATACTTTGCGGTGGTTTTCTTTGGTTAGGTTTGGGGGTTTTATGTGGGTTTGCTTTTGTTGCTGTTGGCTTTGGTTTTGTGTGTGGTTGGTTTTTTGTTTTGTGGTGGTTTTTTTTTTTTGTAAGTTAGGCAGTCACACCAATTAACAGAAAAGGTACCATCAGTTCCATTGCTGTTCATAAGAAGTTGTTATTAATACTACAGCGTCAGAACTCTAACACTGAAAATCAAAACCAATTTCCCATCGCATAGACCTGCACTGTTAAACTGAACTGTGAGTTTGTTGCAAGCAGGGTATTTTGTCTGTAGTACACACATTATTGTGGGCTGCAGAAAACTGCTGTAAACAAGGAAAATATGGAATGAAATGATAGAAAACTCGCACTTATTTCAGGTATGGCTTAAACAGGAGAAGTTTGTAAGTATGCTGCTTTGGAGGGTGACTGCACAATCGGGTAATTCAGGAACAGAACTTCTCATGGAAGTCTGGTATTACAGGGCTTGTGTTATAAGTGATGATGGAACAGAGGAGATAGATACCAATAAAGTTGGAGAGGTACAATTTTTGTATTTAATCTAAGGACACTTCTTTAGAGAACACGGCATGCTCACGCCTTATATTAATTGTTCAAGTCCTTATGAAGTTCCCTTGACTCGTGCCTTCTGAGGGTGGCACCAGTGACCAGCAGCCACTGTAAGCTTTGCTCAGGGACACGTTCTGATTCAGCTGGAAACATCAGAGATGCTGCTGGTTTGTGGACACAGTGCGGGGCATCGGGGAAAACCTGGGAACCACTTTTACGGCAGCTGGAATAAGTGGATGGTGTGTTTAATCACTTAAAAATAATTCGGGTACTGACGTGACTGCACGTGGGCTCCCCCACCACATCCTGGGCTGGGACAGCCTTCCTGCAAATTGTCACTTTAAGGCAATTTGGGTTTTTTAACAAAACAAAACAAAGCTTCAGTTAGACAAAAAATATATTTGAATTATAAAATGTTGTAGCTTCCATAATTCTTTATTTAATATTTAATTAAGTTGCATCATTTCATTACAACAACTTCATTTTGTCACATTGAGCTTTTGCTGTCAGGAAAACAAACTACAATTTCTTTCACTGCTCCTCAGAAAATAAATGGGGAAAAAATGACTCTTGTTCATAAACAAATCCTTTCCCCACAGTGTATCAAATCCAACCACAGTTTAAAGCTGTATTAATTGTGAAAATGAGCATTACTTGTAAGTAGTACTTTTAAAATCAAGCTTAAGGTAGTTTAGCATAATTTTGAATAGCCTTCTAGTATGAGGTGATTTTTACAAAAAAATAAATTATTAAACCAGTGTGAATTTAAGCTGGAATGTTTGACACTTTTGCATGTTTGGAAACATTAATAACCTTAGTCTTAAATTTGATTTAAAATTTGTGTTCACATAGACACAGCAACATTGTTTTTTGGCATTTTCCGTTTGGGTTTGGAGAATCACGACCTGTTCAGGGTCGTGACAGGGCAGGGTGGTGACAAGCCTGCACGGGGGACAGACGGCCCACCAGCCTCTTCAAATCCAGGTGTAAAAAAGCAACACGTGCTGTGCTTTGCAGGTGCATACAGTGTGTGTTTGCACAGCGGTGTATTACAAAACGAAGAGTGGCAAAAAAGCGCAAGATTTATGTGAAAATGATATAGAAAAAAGAAAAAACCCAACATGTGAGGGAGTGGAGGAGAAATGTGGAGAAAGAGCAGGTTAGAAGCGTGCACGGACAGACACAGGACCTAGGGTTTGTGGTGATGGTGTCCAAGGGGGCTGTACGTGCAGGGTGTGGAACGTGAACAGGGATAGATTCCAGCCTAGAGCCTTCCCGTGCGTTTCAAATATGCATCGCTGCTTAGTGCAACATCGCAACAGGGGCGGAGACTGAAGGGCTTTTTCTTTGATGCTGTAATTTTACCTACAAAAGGAAAATGTTTTATTAAAAAGAAGATTAATGTACATTTTAAGATGTCCAATCTTGTAATTTGCCTTTTTTTATATATACTGATAACTAGCCCTTGCAATTACATGTGTATGAGCGCTTATTTTTAACTCTTAAACGTGCAGTATAAGGCTCCAACTCCCCCTCCCTGTCCCCCCCAAAGCATCAGAACCAGATGCTTTGTACAGCTGTGTATTACAAAATTAAGAGGGGGAAAAAAGCGCAAGGTTTATGTGAAAATGATATAGAAAAAAGAAAAAAACCCCAACGTGAGGGAGCGGAGGACCATGTGGAGGATATGTGGGAGCGCCCACCATTGCAGTCCCCATTCCCGGTTTGAGAGGGCACCGTGTCCCTCGGGGTGGGGGACAGGCGCTAGCTGCCTGGGCACCTGCAGCGGTGTCCCCTGCCCCTTCATCACCCACCCATCACACCAGCGTGGCACTCCTGCCTTCCCCTCAGAACTCACACAGGGAGAGGGCAGCAGGAGAGAGACAGAAATAAAATCTTGTGCTAAGGGAGGGCTGTGGGTTTGCTGTTCCTTTTGGGGAGCAAAATAAAAAGCAGCCATTTCCAGCAGCGAGGAAACTTGCCAGGGGGTTAATGGGCTGGGCATGGTGTACCCCAGCTACACCCTTACAAGGCACAGAGCTGTTAAGTCAACTTGAACAGGAGGTGACAGCTGCAGACCCTGCCTTCTCACTAAAGTGTTTATTAATTTTTGCCTGAAGGCTTCTTAAGAGCAAACAAATAATAGTTTAGGTACCACCTTTTTGACTGCCATTTATTAACCAAAAAAAAGTAGCTGAATAGAATCTTTTAAAATACTGTTGGGCCACTTGCTTTGTGGGGAGTGGGCTGGGCCGTCGGTGTTCCAGAGTGTATGTACTGTGCTGGGAAAGGCACAATGCTGTGGGACGAGTCCCACTGGAATGTGAGTTGCTTTATGGTTTAGATGTTTTAGATAAATGACATTTAGCTACCTTTTTTCCTAGAAAGATTCATCGAATGTAGCTTCAGGAGCTCCAGAAGGACTCCTAGATGGCAAGGCTGGATCCAGCGTAGGCTGTTGAGAACAGCACCAGGGTGAAGAGCCTCACAGCGGAGAATCCATTTCCTCTGCAGAGCTGACACCCCGTACTCAGCCACAGGTTATTGCCAAACTGCAGGTAATGTCCTGGGCTTTGTCACAGCACGGACTATTCTGACTTTGTGGCTGGAGGGCACAGCTGCCCAAGGGTTTAGCCGCCAGCAATAAAATGTGAGTTGCATGGGTACGGTGCCCTTCAGCAGGGGCTCGTGGCCCTCCAACTCCTGACGCCGAGCCCGTCGGTAACAGCCCCACAGCTCCAGCAAACGGGGAGGTTCTGATTCCCACAGCGAGAGCTTTAGGCGCAAAGCGCCTGGGCTGTTGGGAGTGACACCTTCGCCGAGGGGTGACCAAACACAAGCCCGCTGGGAGAGCTGTGTGTGGGGCTGCGCCGGGGCTGCAGTGGTGGTGGGTTCGCAGTGCAGCCCAGAGCTGAGGCTGCCGTGTCCAGCACAGACACAAGCAGCACCACAACACTCCAGACGCACGTTAACTGCAATTCATGCAGTGGAACTCGCCTCACTATTTTAATACCTTGTGAATGCTTTTGGGTGTCTGTCAGGGTGTGGGGTGAGTGGGTCTGAGCAGGAGTGGATCTTCATTCTAAATGTTCTTTAAAGAAAGAATAAGAATCCAAACAACAAAAATGTCCTTTCCGGTGAGATGTTACTGCGTCACTCTAGATAGCTGAAAGGCCTTGGTGCTGGTAAGTATTGGTAAACCTGTTTGAGAACAAGGGAGAGGGGTGGGACCAAAGCAGGATCACAATGAGAAACGGCAGATCCTTAAACACAACCCGAGTTGTGGTTCAACCTCCACTGCGCTGCTGCGAGGTCACAGCCTCCATCCGCACTGGAGAGCACACGTCAGCTGCGCTGACCAAAGAAGCCTCAGGAGCTCTTACGGTACTGCACACAAACAGAGCCTCCAACCACACCAACAATCCTCCAGCTTCCAACAGCAAGGAAATATGTTCTGGAGTTCGACACTTCCCTGGAGGGAGACCCTGACAGAACCGGCTGTGCCTGACGTACCCAAGGTCAGTGGAATTTACCTCGTTCTCTCCTTACCCCGCTAAGCGCCCAGGACCGTGTCTGTCTGCTCAGATACAGCCCACGGCCTCCTGTTCCAGCTCACACGTCACAGGTAAAGGACAGGAAGGAACATCAGGAAACTCACTGAACAGACCTGTGTTCAGATAATGGAATAACCTTCCTCAGGCATCTCCGAGGGCTTCAGCCCTCCTGCTGGCTGTTGCTTCCCAGCTGCAGCGTTACTACACCGGAGGCTGCAGCGTGGCTGCTCCCGCAGACGGAGCTGGCCCTTGCTGGGGTAAGGACAGGGCTAGAGGAGCCGCTGGCAGCGAGGTGACAGTTTGTTTTGGCACACGGTGTCATCCTGCTTCATGGGCACTGGGGGAAAAGCCTCTCCATAGGCGAGTACGTGGGCAAAACTTCCCAAAGGGAGTGTTAAGTTAAGTTGCTGAAGCCGTCCCCTCAAACCTGCTCTGGGAGTACTGGAACCATTTAACTTTAGTGGATCGAATACAAATCTTTCACTTTTAATCCATCACAAAAGAGATGCAACTCAGACATTATAGTTTAAGCATGCAACATGTCATAGGTAACAAAATCGATTAGATAGCAGTGTATATTAAATAAATCTTTGTGATTAAGTAAAAAATAAATCACAAAACCGATTGCTGAGGAACATGTCTGCAGGCTCAGCTCTACATCTGGTCGTGGTTTTTCTTTTATACATCAGCAGCAGCCAAGTTCACAATGGATAGATATTGCACCAGAGAGACATGTGCAGTGAGAAGGAATATAATCACATTAACGTTTATGATAAAAACCAGATATGAGTTCCATGTGTTACATAAAGTGCCTTTAGAGTTGGTGCAGTTAGAAACAAACAACCCCCCTCGTTGTTTAGATACCATTAGCAAACGCGTACAAAGAGGAGACGGAACAGACCTGTTCCCAGAGTGCCAAATCACATGGTGCCAGGTGTCATTCCAAATGCCTCCGTTGCAAACAGTTAAAGGATAATAAAAGAATCACTGTACAAAGATAACGACAGGGTTAAGCACGTTTTCCTAAAACCGTTAATGCCAACCCTACCCCAAAATGCTGTAGAGCACACGCGAGTATCGCCGATACTGAGGCAGCTCCGCTACCGCAGAGGAGCTCTGGCATGCTGTGGGGGGCTCTCCCGTCACCCGGGACCAGTCTAGTATCTATACAAAAATGCAACATCCAGTCCGTACTGCTGGAGAGAGAGAAACAGTTACGTGCTCTCGAGATACAGCCCGGGCGGAGAAAATTTCCAGCGCAGCTTTCTCCCGCTTCCCTAATGGTTTGGGAACACGAGGCTCAAAACGTGCTTTGAAAAAATGACACTGGCATCAAGTCTGGTGTGAAATTAAGAAAAAATGCTCATTTTTCCAAGTATATGATATTTAATTGTAATGAAATAAAATCTGAAAATGTCTAAATCAATTAAAAAGTAAACATGAGTTGTAATACTATACCTGTAAAATGATTAATTCCATTCATCGTCATTAGAAATTATGTAAAATATTTATTAAGGGCTTTGCCTACAGAGGCACAACATAAATAGAGTAAGTCCTGCTGAAATGTGGTCAGAGTTCAGGGTAAGCGCTGGGCCGTGGGAGCCCCCGCAGCTCTGCCCTTCCAGGGAGGGGGTGCGGGCGGCCGCGCTGCCCGAGGCTCCGCTCCGGGGCCCAGCGCCGGGCGAGGGTTCTGCCGGAGCCACCCGGGGCCGCCGGGCAAAGTGCAGCAGAACTGGCTCCAAGGGGGAAAAACCCTGGGCGTTTTAATCCACTCCTTCGAACCCTTGGGCGTTTTCAACTGCCATCAGGAGCTTCTCTCGCAAATCTTCAAAAGATTCGTACAGAGGTAAGTCTAGGCGATTAAAGCTGAAATGCAGAAGGAAAAGAACCATTTAAGAATCCATTGCAAAACACACAGTATTTCAAATATATTGAAAACGTTAAAGAGCTGGGATCCCCCTTATCGCCCGAATGGGCCCGTCTCCCCCGTGTCCCCCGCAAACCCAGCGGGAGCCTCCTGCTCCCCACAGCCAGGCCCCTGCTCAACGGGACTCGCCGCAAACAGCTCCGTGGCTCCTTTCCTGGCAGAGCTGGAAGCGGGAATTTGTTTAAAAAACACTTAGGAAAGGAAAAAAAACCCCACAAGAGAACGCCCACCCTATTGAGTTGATGGCAAACATTTCACCTTTGCCAAACGGCTCAGCAGGAGGTTCTGCGTTTATACATCCCGAGGGTTCGGGAAAGCTCCTTAAAATCTAACAGGTAAGTGAAAGGCGGAGGACGGGTTGACTGTGGAAGGCGGTTAGGGGTTGGCTGGGGTTTCCGAGTGTCCCCAAAGGGAGGAGGAAGAGGCGACACGTTTCTGGGAGGTACACAAGAAGCAGCGAATTGTCGGCCCCGCAGGGGGAGGCAGGATTTCTCCTTCAGCAGGGCCTGATCAACCCCCCTCACCCTGGGAACGGCCCCGGACAGGACGGAAACATTCATAGAAACATTGTAGTTACATTGTTACATACACACATTCATAGTTACACTGTTGTAACATTCCTATTAAAGTTACTAAAGCCTAAAATGTAATTGCTGTTGCTCGTTCTTCGCTAACCCAGTTCTGGCAGGAACCACCGCCTGGAGCTCTGCCTGTTCCACCCCGCGGCCGGCTGTCAGCAGGTAACACTGTGCTCTGCCTTTACACACCTACCTACCCAACTACCCAGAGGCAAGTGCAGGTAGGTGCGTGTGTAGGTAGGTAGGTTCGTGTGTACACACGCACACACCTACATGCGCACCTATGCACCTACCTACACATGAACCTACACACCTACAGGCGCCCCAATCTACACGCATACACCTACACACACTTATCTACGTAGCTATGCGCCCCTACCTACACACACCTATTTACCTATGCACCTACCGACACACGCCACTATCTACCCACGCACCTACACATGCACCTATGTACACACCTACACAGCTACCTACATACACACCTACCTACAGGTGCCCAAACCTACATGCAACTACCTACACACGCACATACCTACAGGCACCCCTGCCTACACATGCACCTACACGCGCTGCTGCCTACATGCCCATACCTACACACACCCCCCTACACGCACACATACACACCTATGTGCCCCTACCTACATACTCACCTACCTACAGGCGCCCCTACCTACACGCGCACACACACCCCTATGTGCCCCTATCTACACACTCACCTACCTACAGGCGCCCCTACCTACACGCACCTATTTACCTATGGACCTACACGCACCTACTGGCACCCCTACCTCCATGCACCTACCTGTACACACACACCTACACACCTACATGCACCTACCTACACACGCATCTATGTGCATCTACGCCCCTACCTACAGGCACACACCTACACACACCTACCTACACACGCACCTATGTACCTATGCACCTATACGCCACTACCTACCTGCGCACCTACACACCTACAGGCACCCCTACCTACACACACACCTACCTACCAGCACACCTACACACGTGGACCCAGCTACACATGCACTTACCTACACACCTATACGCGCCTACCTACACACACACCGACGCACCCCTACCTACACACAGCACTACCTACCTACCCGTGCACCTACACAACTACAGATGCCCCTACACACCCTACAGGTGCCCCTACCTACACGCATACACGCACCTACCTACACATGCACCTACACACCTACACAGTCACGCTTAGACAATCAATTAGCTACTCACGCATCCACCTACCTGCACTCCCATCTACACACACCTACCTCTGTACACACGCACCGATGCACTCCTACCTACATGCACCCGTGCACCTACATGCAGCTACCTACGCATCTACCTACCTACACACGAAGCTACACATGCCACTACCTACACACAAACCTGCCTGCAAACCTACACACCTACCCACGCACCTATCCACACATATACCTACACGGACCTACCTACACATGCACCTACCTACACACGTATGTACACACCTACAGGTGCCCCTACCTACACGCACACACCTACACAGACCTACCTACACATGCACCTACGCTCATCTACACACCTACCTGCACATACACATACATCTACAGGCACCCCTACCTACACCTACCTACGCACTGACCTACACACGCACCTACCTACACACGCCACTACCTACCCGTGCACCTACACACCTACAGGCACCCCTACCTACATATGCACCTACCTAACTACCCGCACACACTTACATGCGCACCTACCTACCAGCACACCTACACACACACACGGACTCATCTACACATGCACTTACCTACACATCTACCTACGCATCTACATACCTACACACCTATGCGCCACTACCTACAGGCGCCCCTACTTACACACACACCCCTACACATGCACCTACCTACAGGCGCCCCTACCTACACACACACAGCTACACACCTACACGCACCTATGTACTTATGCACCTACATGCACCTACCTACACACGCCACTACCTACCTGTGCACCTACACCCCTACGTGCCCCTACCTACACACGCACCCCTACATGCACCTACTTACCTGTGCACCTACACGCACCTACCTACACACGCACCTATGCACCCACACCCCCCTACATACCCCCTCTACACGCAGTCACACACATTTTATAAACGCTGTAGGATGCAGAGCAGAAGCCTGTCTGAGAGAAGCACACACCCGTTTCCCCTGTTCCTGGCAGAAGCAGCCATATTATTACATCTTTCCTGACTTACCAGGTGTGAGCTCTGGGCAGTTTATCAGGACTCCCCCATTGCTCTATTGTAAACAGCTGAGGACCATTTGAACCTGGTTGAAAATGAAAATCATATGAAATATAAACTGCTGGACACCACAGAGACTGCCTCAGTGTTATTTTTAACAGTAAATGTTTGCATAAATCCTGGGCTGGATTTTTCAACCGGTACAAAATACCTGGTACAACCTCTCTTAATGAATTAACACTACGTTAAAGCAAAGAGGAAGGGGGTTATTTATTTCCGAGCCCTGTCAGCCTGTTCAGTTTATCCACCTGCCTCTGTGCAGAGAGTGTGTAACGCCAGAGTGAGCTCAGACACCAACACTGAACAATCGAAGTGCTGGTTACACACGCCTTCCCCTCCCCTTCATGTGACGGGAGTGTTAGCATTACATGAATGTTGTTCCAAAATATTGTTCATATGACATTAATGTTATTCCTGTTGATGGCCGAATTTTTTCCACGGGAGGCAGGAGAGGGTGTACGTAACACCCCTGGTGTACGTAACACCCCTGGTGTACAAACCCGTTCTCCTCAGTGCCCCTCCCCCCCGCCCCCGCAATCTCTGCCGAGCTCTCGGCATCCAGCAGAACTGTCCCTGGGGGTCGGGGCTGCCTGTCTCTGGGTTTGAGCTGTGCCCCTGATTTCCTGTCCCTGTTCCGCTGGTGCGGGGAGCGTCCCCCCCGCAGGGAGCCGAGAGGGAGCTCACCGTAGAGTTCAGCAAATCCGTTCATAGGCACGCGTGACGTCCCGGTGACGAACTGCAGCAACCGGATCCGCTTCTCCGCATCCATCAGTAACACGGCCTGCAACACACACACACACACACACACACACAGAGTCACTCGCTTTACACTGCCACAGCTGTACACCGCATTGTTAAAACAACCCAAAACCTGAGTAACAATCTCTATTGGGCTGTAATAGAGAGGTAACTCTCTCGCCTTTAGGAACAGCCCGAGAAGCCCAGCGCAGGCGGTGATCCTACCTTCCAGAACCACTGGATAACAGGGTGATTTGGGCAGTAGCCATTTTTGTAGATGGTGTGTTGTCTCCAGTCGTTGACATCGACATCGCCAAGGCCACACATCAGTAACTGCCCAGGGAGAGACATTGGAGACAGGATTGTGTTACCCGTGCCCTTATCACACAGTGGAGGTCACCCCCCTCGGCCCTCCCGCCCTTCCCAGGGCCAGGCAGCGCAAACAGGAACACAAACCTAGAGCAGGGACTGATTCTCTCCAGGAGAATTCCCAAGAACACCTCATCTTCCTGTACGGTGTGAGGGACCTGTGCTCTGCTGCCAGCAGCTTTACGGTGATTTGCTCAAAGGGGCTGGTACAGGCACAGCGGCACCAATTCAGTCAGCTCCTGACAGGCTTTTATAGGCACTTACTCAACCACCTCACTGAATAATTACCGTTTTTTGTGCTTTTATGTGATTTGTTAATTTGTGAGACAAATCTCATTTCCCACTATAAGCAAAACATGATGAGTAAGTGGCGGATGATGAGCCTAGAGCATCTTTTTGTGATCTGGTGTCTCTGGGTGTCAACGAAACAAACTCACCTCTAGTTCATTTTCATCAAAAATTTTGATCAGATCAATGGGAAGAAGCTCCGTGAAGCCCTGAAAAGGAAGCAAAGCAAAGTTAAAATTCTCGTACCATCTAAAATTGAGGTTTTGTCTCACAGGATCTTTGGCTTCGGGGAACCTCAGTACATGACAGAGCACAAAGTAGGGTTTTGAAAAGGACATACACAGTCGCTGAAATAAGAGTCCCGAATTAAAAAAATTAATCACTAAATTATTTCAAGCTCAAATAATTTAAGCTTGAATGAAAATGACCTACTTCCCCTAAGGGCAAGGTCACACAGTATCATACACATGCTTATACACGCTGAAACTGTAAAATCACGAACTCGAAGCATTCCGGAGCCCGTGCGGTTACACGAAGCTTCCCACTCCCTCGGCGCAGACACCGAGGTGCGTTAAAAAAAAAAATAGCTGGGGGAAAAAACCAAAAGCGGCCAAAGGCCCGACCCTCACCTCCAAAAAGGCGTTCATCTGTTTCTGAACTCTGTTTACAAACCTCCACTGGATGACCAGGCTGTAAGAGACATGGACACGCACGCATTAGACGACGGCAAACGACGAGTTTGAGAGATTTCAGCAGCCCCCCCAGTTCAGTTTCTGATCTGAGCTTGGGCTTTGGGCAGCCCGGTCCTGGGGGGGCATTTCTGGAAAACCAAGCAGGTAATTCAATTTACTCTGGTTTTGTTCTGATATTGGCCAATGTTCCCTGAGCTGCGTTTCAAATCGAAGTTACTGGGGGATAGTGTTCACTTGGCAGTTACTAGAACATTCCTCCTGTCATCCTCTCGTACTGCTTACAGAAATAACACTCGTGTAATTAGCAGCTATTGACGCAGTTTAGCTCTTTCCCTTCCTCTCTGCAATAAACATCACACAATAAACCAACGCACACAAACCAGCAGATCTTCCATCAGACGCTGACTGTTCATTACACACGCGATACCCTGTCAGCGCTACGTGTGCATGACAGTCCATCACCGGGGTGTTAAGAGAGAGGCAAAAATAAAATGACATTTGTGACCACACCTGAAGTTTGATGGAGGTGTTTTTGTTTGGTTTTTTGTTGTTCATTTGTTTTTTTTTAAGCCTAACAACTAGAATATTTCTCTACCATAATGGAATTCTGGGGAAAAATATCTGAAAAATGTAAGTTGCATGAATTCTCTCCAAATGAGAGCACACAAGTATTGACTCTAAAGCTATAAAAGCCCAGGAAAGCATTCTCCAGCTGCAAACTAACCCAGCTCCAGATTCTGGCCTATGCGTTTTCAAAGAGCTTTTGGTTTCTGCACTGTATGAGATGATGGAGGTAAAATAAGTTTATGATGTCTAATATTTTGCCTCTGAAAACTGAAAAAAAAAATAAATATATATATACCTGAAAAAAAAGAAAGAGCTGACAGTGCAAATGTATTACACACAAAGAAACGGGGAAAAAATAATAATCATCAAAGCAGAAATTTCTTATTGGCCCTCCCAGTGCTCCTCGTGCCTCCCCACCCAGAAACCGGTCTCCTGTTGGCTCAGCTCCCCCAGTCAGTGTAACTCAGGGAACAGCACGGGCTGAAACTCAGACTTTGTCAGGAGGAGAAGCGTTTACGTACTCGATGTACTCCCGTTTGTTCTCGTTCGTGACCATGATTTCCGAGCCATTGGGCTTCAGGTCGACTTGATACGTCTGTGTTGCCAAAGAAAAGCACAGAACAAAACACAACACGACATTATTTCGAGACACATTTCTCACAAAATCCACTCTCCTTGAGCAGCAATTTACAAGTAGTAAAAATATCACAGTGTAGCAGCTACTGAGACATCAGAACACTCCACATTTAAAGGCGGCATCGTTAAGAACAAAGCATTATCCAATCACTCATAAGAACGAATTCCTGTTCATCTTCATTAGCAAATGAGCAAACAATTCCAAGCAAACTTTCAGTCCTGAACAGCAGGTTCATTTGGGTGAACACATATTGCATCGTAATAAGGGCAGAGCAAGGCCTCTCATTTTTCAAAGTGCCTGAATGAAAATGATTACTTAAAATCCGTAGAGAAACTGTTTCCTAAAAAGGCCAGAAAAGTAAAGTAGCAAAACGTCCAGAAACGCTTCAGTGTAAGTTCGCGAAGGACGGTGTCCCCGTGGAGCGTAAGACTGAAAAAACCAAACTCATTACAGTTCACAACAAACTACACCAACTCGAAATAAT
This sequence comes from Numenius arquata, assembly GCF_964106895.1. Taxonomy (NCBI): domain Eukaryota; kingdom Metazoa; phylum Chordata; class Aves; order Charadriiformes; family Scolopacidae; genus Numenius; species Numenius arquata. Next base: position 263,027 of record NC_133615.1, read on the forward strand.
GCATTTATTTCGCACAAAGTGATTTATCCGCAGGAATTCACAGAATTAACGCTGGGCAGGTACCATGAAAGCGAGGAGGTGGTGGCTTTTCCCAGTTAGTGCCACACAGTGTTGGTATGGAAGCAGCGCAGCTCGGGGGACACAGTTCTGGGTGCAGATCCCAGTGTTTCCGAACACCCGGGCACCTGCTGGCACCCCTTTCTGGGAGCGCCCCTCCTCTGGGGAGCAGGGAGGGGAGCTGGGGATTTTCTTGCTCGGAGTGGAATGCACGTTACGGTAATTAGAACAAGAACTGTTACTTCTGCTAATAAACTGGGCACTAAATGAGCACACGAAGCCAGTTACTCCTTATGGGTCCCTTCATCTGGAGCTACGGCATCAGGGGAGCACAGACCCCTGACACCCGCAGCAGCCGCCTCTGGGTCCCCACATCAACAACGGTGACTCTCCAAAACCCAGAAACACCCGCCACATTACCCCATTCATTACCCGGGGGTAAAAAGGTGAATAGAAACACCAAGAACAATCAGACAGATATTTGTGATGCCTTTATTCCACCTCCCGCCACCCCCCAATAAATTTCTCTGAAGAGGCCACCGCCTGCATCAGGTACTCATACAGTTATATCACGGGAGCTTCCCCCGAGCCCCACACCCTGTAAGAACACGCTAAAATGTTGTGTTCAGACAAAAGAAATCGTAAATGCCATTAGTTGCTCTGCACCCATGAGACACAGAAACAACACAGGAGGGATTTAATAAAAAAGTAAACTAAGAAACCAACCCGTGAACCTCGAGCTGGAGCTATTTTTAACATGGGTTTGTAGTTTCCTCGAGAACATTGAACGCCCCTGGACACTGCAGCTCCTTTCCACTCCCTGTCACACACACCTCAGCAGTGATCTCTGCCCCGTGCCCGCACAGCGCTGAGCTGCTGAGCCGCAGCAGCTTAGGGATTAACCTCCCCTGCAATCACACGCATCTCTTGTAAATTAAACAAAAATCAATTTGCTGATAATGCCAGAATTAGCTATTTGAGGTACTAAAGAGTTAGCAGAGGAGGAGGAACTATCTCCAAGTCAGTTGATTTGTGCTTTGAGTCAGAGAACAAACTTCACAGCAGAAGTGAAAACTGGCAGGGAAAGGCTATCAATAATTTGAAGTTAAATTGTTTCAGAACAGAAGACAGTGAAAATTACCACAAACAACTCGGTGTACTACAAAAACTTTTCAACCTGTGGATTTAACGTTCTCCCCAATTTTCCATGTAACTGATAAACTTACGTTGCCTCAGGAGGTAAGTACTAAGCGCTGAGAAGAGGATCAGAAGGCCCTTGACGGCACGTTGTGTGCGTAGGTTTTGAAATCCTCACGGTCTGCCTGTACCCACCACTGACCGTCCACAGTCCTCATCAAGTTCCCAGCCCTGAGACACTGCTCGGTATTTATTTACTTTTTGGCAATAACCAATAATAAGATGGAAATACGGACTTTTGGGATAACCTTTACGTACCTGCCCAAAGTTTTCCTCATCGATGCAGAACATGAGATCCAGCTCTGTAGGGTCATTTTCCAGGATCCACTTCAAAGAGTTGTAGTATTCACTGTCCTACAGGAATTATAATTAAACAAGGTTTGAAAATGTGAACATTAAATGTATGGTTTAACTTTAAATTCAACAAATAAAACCACCTAAAACTAGAACTCCAACGGGACTGGAAAGACCAGAATTCATTCATCTGTGCAGTTACTGTAAAGCTGGGTAAAATGGATTACTTTATTCATATGTATTCTCTTAGATGCTGTATTTTTAGATGTATGTAACTTTACCGTTATACAACACAATAAATTGTCTCTACAGATCTATTTGGTAAATACGTCTATAGCGGTGTGAAATAACTGGTTAAAAAAATCTCTTCTTGATAAAACTGTACGTTCTTTCCAACACAATGTGGATACCACTTCATTACATCGACAGTGTATTACACAGTAACTGACTGCAGCGCTGTTATGAGAAGCCTTGAAGTTTATTGAGTGAAAGACCGCTCTGATTTCCTAAAAGGGTTGTATATTCATCATGTATTAGGTTCATAATTAAATATTGACCCAAGGGGAAAAAAAAAAGAAAAAAAGCCTCCGGTGTAGCTATCATTTCCAAGCAAGAGAGCCAAAAAAATTAATTTCAAAATAAAGTTAAACCATTATTTACTCCTGTGTCCTTCAAGAGAAGAACAACCTGCCCAAACGCGGTGACTGTGAGCCAGGGGAAGCTGGAGCAGAGATTCAGCAGCTCAGCCAGCGCTTATGTCAGGAGCTCAAAGTCTGTAAAACTCCAAAACTCATGGGCTTATGGAGCGTTTCCTACTGGGCTATTCATGGCTCCTGCCCCTCTCACCGCAGCTACTGCACCGCTGCTCAAACAGCTCTCCTGGCAGGGAAAATTTGTTTCATTTAAAAGCTACGTACATTTCTCTCTAAAGTTGCAACCATGACCTGGTGTTTCCCACCACACAGTTTCCTGGAACTGTTGGCTCTTACAGATTTCCCCAGAGGAAAAAGGCATTAATTGCTAACACTGAGAGGGCTGAACCGTTATCTCACCACGGACTCCATGTCTTTCAGAGTTATTGGTTTCCCCAGCATCATCTTGTAAAAAGGTCTGATGAAGAAGCCTGGAAGAGAGGGCAGAGTGTTACCTGCGCTGCTCTGCATTTCCATCTCGGATAAAGATGTGGCGCCTCGAGGAGAACACAGTGGGATATTCTCCTCCTGTGCCAGCAAGAAAGAGACCTCCTGAAAGAACAGCCCTGTAACAGCCCACGTTCACACGGGAGGCTCATTTCTGATTTAGGCACGGAAAGTCCCATTTTTCAATTACAAGAATTATGTTGTTAATTACCATATTACCATAACACTACAACATTAACGGCTGGGAGACACTAAGGATGGGGAATTGAGCTCAAGGCACTCTAATCATTTACAATTGCCGTTCTCTCACATGAGATGCTAGAAAAACAGGATAAACCTTCCTCTCCTCATGTGCCTCATTGCTGCTCACTAAAATAGTCACTTTATAAGGTTTGCTTGCTTCTTGTGGGATTCCAAAGTTCAGCAGAAATCATATTTTCTCATTAAATCATTCAGTAATAATTTACAGATCAAAATACGCTGCAACTGACACCCGCACGCCTGCTTTGGCTGCAGGTTTGTGAGGCAATGGCTGACATAAATGTAGCCATTTTCCTTTAGGGACTGATTATTTGGCAATGCTGAGTCTGTAGTTCTAACGCAAGTGGAGAAAGTAGCAAAACTTTCTATCAAATGTATTTATTGAGTAAGACACTGTAATTTTTGAATGCCCATTCACATCAGGAATGCAATTTCCAACAGTTCCAGTTCCGTTACTTTTCTCTCATACTTTGTCTCCAGAAATACTAGGCTCTAAAGCATACGAATTACTGAAGTGACTTATTTCATTTAATAAAAATGCAGCAAGAGTAGCACAGCCACACAGTGTAATAACTCACCATCCAGTAGCTTCCCGTGATACACTGCCAGACCAGCCACCCGGCCAATGAATGTGAAATACGACAGGTGATCTTCATTACAAAGACCTGAATTAGGATTAATCTGAAGTGTATAGTTGTCCCTTTTTTGGGGAAAGAAAAAAAATATCTAAATAACCAAGTCTTTAAATAGCCAGGTATTCAGATATGTTAATAAATAATTTGAGCTTTGCCACCTTTGCAAGAGTGTAATAGTGTCATTTATCCGTGTGTTCCTCACAAGCAGTACCCGACAGTCTATGGGCCAACCTCATCACCTCTCGCTGGCCACCACCACAGCGATTATTTGACAAAGGTAAATAAAACTGCTGCTTGTGGCTCACGGCATTCCACCTGTGGCAAGTGTGAGAGCTGTGTTCACCCCCACAAAGGATAAAAGCCCGGTGTCACTGAAAACAGGAACGTTTTGCCACCAGCTTCCGTGGAATGAGAATTTCAGCTAAATTATCTCTTCTGCCGGGTTCCATTATTCGCTCTTGCCAGCCAAATTGCAGGGCTTAAAACTTTAGGATTCTCTTTTGCAGTAGTTGCTTTTAGTTCCTGAAATATCTGAAGGAACTGAAGAGGAATGAAGTACAGGCCCATGGTCCAACCCTCCTGGGATAAGGCATGTTTTCTTCCTAGCATCTCACACTGCACACTAGAGCGCCTCGCTGACATTCGCTTAACCCCCAGGACACTGGGAAGAGCCCTCAAAGGCCTAAGATCTTTCAGCTGGGTAAAAAAGCATTAAGACTCGAGTGAAAACATGTGTCACAATAAGACATTAGTATAAAAGCGGTATTTTTAATTTGCAGTATGTTCTTAATCTGTGAAGCAAGATACGCGGTTTTTAAGTACCTTTTTTTTCTTATTTCTTAAAATAACTAGTTAGATTTCTGAACCTAAAATGACATAACATTGTATTTAGAGTATCTGCAGTGACCTATGTCCCGTAAGTGGAAATATTTCAAACCAAACGCGTATCCCGTGAACTCTGTTAACACACGGCCATTCTGCGCTCCCCAACGCTGTTTGTGTTTCCCTTCTACAGCAGAACGTGTCTTTTCTGACACAAATGGGAGAAAACTCATCGTGCAGTCCTTGTTCAGCCGCTTTACAACCCAGTCAGCACTTAACAGAGAAAGGACTGAGCTCGATCCTGATGGAAAATCACCGAAACTACTGCCTGCGACTCAGAACCCCCTCCTCACAATGTGGAATTACACACAGCGCGTTAACCCAAGCGGACTTTAAGGCAGTGACTTGCTCTCTAAGTTACACTAACGGATTGCTCAAAGGTTTTAAAGTTGGACAAACCCAGACTTTAACTTCCGTAAGGCCACTGCTGTGTCACTACTGAACTGTCACGGAGGAGCTGCCTCATGAGCTCACTGTAAAGGAGCACCGCGATTCTGGCCGGGGGTGTTTTACAGTGTAAGTCATTGTTACTGACCTCAAAAATTGCAGTTTTGCCGCAAGCAAGGCAACACAGAATACTGTCTTAATAATGACATTTTTTGTGAGATTTCAACAATTTAAAAGTTTGTCTGAAAAGCAAGTAAGCAATGATAGTAGAGAACAGAGGGATCTGGCTCTAAGAGTCCATTCAGATGCACCACGAAGGGTGCTCTAACTCCTTCCCCGATTTTGTGCCTCTTACACAAAATCTAACGTGTATCCCTTACGAATGGAAATATTTTAACAGACACTTACGTTGCTGAATATTCAAAGAGACCATAGTAAGGGTTAAACATCTCCTTGGACAAGAGAAAAAACCATTCTCTGGCCACACCTCCATAGTCAAGTCCTTTTTCTGACTCAAATTCAATCCAGAGCCTGGCTTTCAGTACATCAGGTCTCTTCACAGACATGATTCTTCTGTAGGACTCCTCAAAAATATTATTTCTGTGTAGCTTCATCTCAAACCTGTTTGGTATGTCAGCCTACGGGAAAGGAGATTGTATTACACTTGTTAAGTCTCAACAAATAAGTCTTCAGGCAAATTACTGACCAGCGGTAACAACTAAATGACAGATTAGACAAATGAAGTGGCCGGTTTCCCTTTATTTTTTGTTTCCAGCGCGCTCTAAGCCTACAGGCCAATAGCATATGGTGAACTGGGTAAGTTCCAGTACAGCGGTTCAGAGATTTCTATGATATTTGACACAACAGTGAAAACAAGAAAAGTAACAAACAAAGTGAGAAAATGAGCGATATTACTATGCTCTATTTTAAGGGCATTTTAGCTTAAAATGGTAATTTATGCAACCGCTTTTCTCTCATACCTGTAAAGGCCAGAGCAGTTTCACAACAAGAACTCGTACAGGACCAGACACACAACACAACTGAACTGCAAAGGTGCAAACAAAAGGGCGTGGGGCTGCCAGAACGCCTTAGGAGTTCTGTCTGAACGGGAGAGAGCCAACGGCCAGGGGGATGAGCCCAGGGGGGTAAAACAGAAAGGGCAGGAGAGACCCGAGGGAACCATTTCTAGAAAGATGACTGGAAGAACAGATAAACATGACCAGCGCAGACATATATAGATTTCCTGATAAAACTGACTTGAAACAACCGTTTCAGAAGGTTTGCTTTTTTCTGACAACTCAAGTGCTTATTGTGTGCAGTCATTGGTCAAACTCATGGTGAGAATTCGAGGAGCTACCAATAAACGGGTAAAGACACTGGCAAGTCCCTCTTCAAACTCCAGCTGGCACTGAGTTTTGTGCCAGATGCTTACTGGTAACTGTGAGGCAGCATCACGTGCCAGCTAACACTGGTGCTCTCCTACGCTAAAGGTGTTACTGAAAATACTGTTTCTCACAGAAGGAGACCACCAGAAGCTCGTGCCAGACCCCCACTCGGGAGAGCCCATTGTTTCTCCTGGACAGAGTGTTAATTGACTCCAACACACAGCAGCGTGTCTCTACTCACTGGTTTCTTTAACTTCTTCCGGAAATAGTCGTATTTCTGTTTGAACTCCCTGGAGTATGGAACTGCCTGTCAGAGAATCACAAATACACATTATTGCAGCTATTTGGCAGTCTGATATTCCAGCACTATTGAAACAAAAAAGAAATTTAAAGACATGCTCTCTATACACGTGTGCCAGAGCCCATCCAATGAAACCCCCCGTGCATGAAGTCAACGGCCAAAATGCTCCCATTTCTCAGGGTGTAATTTGACTTAAAAGGTATAAAAACTTTCAACCCAGTTCTTCTGTTTATCAACTACTTACGCTCATTTTTTTTCTTCTTTTATGAACAGGAAAGAGGAAAACAATTTTTAACACAGTTAAAAACAATTAACAAATTTTAATGTAGAAGTACATGAATCAGCAGAGCTGGAAATTGGTTTCTGGCAGATATAAGCAGCCCGTAACAAATGCCACGGGTCTCTGAAGTACCTCCCTGGATTTCCAGGTACCCGAAAGGCATGGCAGGATGATTCCAGGCATGCACAAATCAAGGTTCAACAAAGGCTCTTCCAAGCACTCTTGTTCAGTTCAGAAAGACATTTCTATTTCAACACTGTGCTCTAACAAAGAACTGCTACAGATTCCTTAATTCTCTTTGGGTTCTTGACAATTAATTTTCTGAGAATTAAGAATCCTTAATTATCTGGTTTTTATACAACATCAATTTAGAGTTTGGAAAAACTCTTTTGTTTGGGAAACAAAAAAGGCTTGCTGGCATTGATCACAGTATTTTCCAACTCCATCCCTACCTTCCTTTGCTCCACTGTTCCTGCAAGATGAAAGGGCAGACCTAGTAAAACAACGAGCTAAACAAGTGAAGTGTGATTTTTTTGGGGAGCAAAAGAAGGATTTTGAATTCCACAGGACTGCAGAAGTTACACCCTCTGTTCTCTGAAGGCTGAATCCCTAATTCCAAAGCTCTGGTTCAAGTTCAGTTTCTGGGTGAGGACTGGGAATCTGGGGGAGGGTAGGTACGGGCTGGGCCTGAAGTCGATTCCTGACTGGATGTAGGGGAGAGCGGGAGGCGGAAATAGTCCTATAGGAGTTTTCTCGTGTGGACAATGAGACATGAAAATTAAAAACAAAGTCAAACTAAATAATTTTACTCTGATGATAATATGACTTTACTACGGCCATTAAATAATCTTTCAACGTGTTTCCATTGTTTAAATGCAACGTGAAGTGCAATTCAAGTAGTTGTTTGTTTTTGTCACAGCATCAAAAATACTATTAAAAGCACTAAGACGAATCCTTAATGCTTACATGGCTGTATAATGAGTTTCCTTTCTCTTTAAAGAAACCCCAAACACACAAATAACTGCTATTTACTCAATGGGATCACGATTGTCCCTTATTATCTTGAAAGAAAATTACCCAGATAAGTCTTTCTCATTATGCTTCCCATTTCTGGGAAAAAACATTAAGAATTGGTATAGCATTCTGTATATTAGTATCTCAAGCATTAAGTCCATGATAAATGGGTAAATCACTCCAAAAGCAATTATGTTCAAACAAATGATTATTATTAATCTTATAATAAACAAGAGGAACTGGAATTACACCATGCAGTAGTTAATCTGCTGTGTCCTGAGATCCTTAAAAATCCAAAATGCAAAGGTATTCTGGGGGCTGGAAACATCTTCGGGTTGGGAAGTCTGATCACTCACAATACCATAAAATGGCATAAATTGGATGTATAAGCTTCCAAAGCCATCAAATCCAAACCTACTGCCTGACCTGGGCATAGTGTGCACAGCGCTGGGGTTCCAACTGTTCCATTGATGGCTAACGAGCCCAGTGCTCCTCTGGGCCACCGGCAGCAGGAGTCCCCAGCACACCCCAGCCTGTGCGTAACAAAACAGCACCCGCAGTGCGGTACAAGCATTAGAATGCCGGGGGGCACCTTGGCAGGCTGTAGCACGGTGGCAGCTCCTCCTGCCCTCACAGACTCGCTGAAGCTGGCCCTGAGCCTCCCGTGTCCCTCAGGCAGAGGTCCTGCCTCCTGTCAGTTCTTCTGCAGATCAAACTCTGCCTGGTGAGGCAGGACCTGCTGCTCGGTAAGGCTTCCCGTCTGTACCAAGTGTACCGAGTCACAGCATTCAATGGGAAGAACCATAATGGTACTTACTGGACCAGTAATTGCCGGGTTCTGCAGTCTGGGGTCTTCCCACTGGGTAATTTTATTATCTGTAAATAACAAAAGAAATTATATCATTACTTCTCTGTTACCACACTGTGAATTTATGTTGGTTTTTTTTCTCCCTACACCTGTTTTCCCTATTGTTCCCACAACTTAGTATTTCAGGGTTAGAAAAGGCTGCATTCACCCATCTACACCAAAACCCCATCACACTGTTTAGTTGAAAACACTCATTCAAAAATGCAAAACTACAACAGAATCCAGTGTATTTACACTGCTTTTATTTCAATGTCTGTAGTAGTAAACATGTTCTGTTTGAACATGGTCTTGGATTCAACTCATATTAGAAATACACAGACTTCATGCCTGAAATGTAAAGGAACCCAAAAACTTTGTCGAATAATGGACTAAGTTTACTTTTGAGAATTTGCATAAAGGTAGCCAAAACATCATACTTCTAGAAGACAGTCTGTATTTAAATTTGGAGGGAATAACATCCCTTTAAAAAAATGTCTTAGACACTAATTTAATGAAAAGGTTATAGGACCATTAAGGGAGGCAAAATTATACTATTATGATATAAGAGCTCATTCCGTTTTGACCACAGGAAATTTTGGCAGTGACATGACAGAATCCAGTTCTTTCCATCTACAGGAGGGTGATATGGAAGGTTAGAGAGGACCATGGTGAAACTCTCTGCCTCCAGACAACTGCTCCTCACAAGATTCTGAACACAACAGAATCACAACAAAATGATGATGTTGCAACAATAAGACAATGCTCCGAAAACCAAACTAGATGCCACCTGCAACGGCAAGGCTCAAGTCATTCATTTCCTGCACCAAAAGGGTGATAGTAATACATCTCTCTGTTGATTTGTGAACTGCATATTAGGATACTCGTCCAGATTTTAAGTTTTGTTACTGTTAAGTTTGGGAATAAACACATTTAAGTTTCAAGAAAATTGTTTTTATGGCTACTATAGGTAAAAGCAAAGACCCAAACCCACTGATATTAAACCACAAGTATTTTCCATGTTTCTACAGCTGGAAAAGACCCCTAGGTTTTGAGCATCCCAAGCTCGTTTGAAAATGGACTGGGATTTGAAAGGTGACATTCATTAAATGTTAACTGAAGAAAATTTAAAAAGATCACAAGCACATTTCAAGAAATTTGATCTATCAGTTAATTTAATATTAAAGTACTATTTTATTTCCCTTGATGCATTAAGTCTATTTAGTGCTTATGGAAACTCTGGAGGAAGGCTGTTAGACTGACAGCTCCCGAAACCAGAGGAGCTCCACAGACCAGAGCCTGCCGTAAAGGCGCGATGCCTGATCTGGCCCTTTCCATCCTGCTTCAACCTCTTCAGTCAAATTTCCTTCTACAAAGTTTACTGGTTTTATACCAATCCATTTCTTACACCTACTTGAAATGGGCAGTCACAAGTCACAGTGGCAATCTTCTATGGAATCAAAGATAGAACTGGAAATGACTGCAAGTTCATCAATCCTTTCTTATTGCCCTACACACTTAAGAGTGTATGATGTTACCGACAAATCTCTGTATAAATTTTTTTCATAGTATTACAGTGACGGGGACTTCATATTATAAACACTATTCCAGGGCTTAAATGTCCCAACCATTAGAAGGGTCCAACCTGAACCACCCCACCTGAAGTTGTAGCTCAAGATTCTCTGGTTTATCCAGAGTGGATATGGGTAACAAATTCATTCCTTTTGCAGGACATTTTCAAAAATCTACCATCTCTCTCAAGTCTTCACACAAATACAATACTCTGTCTTTCCTCTTAAATTGGACTCTAGGCCTTTGAGGGTTCCCTCTTTTCCTCTGGTCCCTTTCCAAGAGGTCCACTATTTTCCTGAAGTTCGGGCCCCAATGCCAGACACAACATTATCACAGCCGAGACGTCAGCAGGGCTCAGGAGACTAGAAGGATTACTTCAGGTCTTATTTAAGACACTCCCGTTGATACATCACAGGATGAGTTAACTCCTGTTCAATTGATGATATATTTTTTCATGCCCTTTTCAACCAAAATTCCGCTAATTATTCCTATTCTGAGTAATACTTTGCATCTCACTTCACACTACAGAGGCAATTTGCCAGACTCATTCTGATTTCTCACCCTGTTCCGGTGAGCACCCCTCACCTCCCCTACACTGTTGCTTTTTGCTGAACTAACGAGTACATTCCCCCTCATTCATTGTTCAAATCATTAATTAATTAATATATTGAAAATGCTGGGTCCAAGACAGACTTTGAGGGGAACCCATTTGATAGATCCATCCCTCTGTCAGTGAACCACTGATAACTCTTCTGCTTATGGCTGGAAAACCTCTGTGTGTTCCTTTGTGACACCTCCCAACAGACAGATCATCTTTTCCTGTAATGCTCCTAGGAAATGCAAATCTATTTGTGTGCTACAATGAATGGAGAACACTGTTTCATTCATGGATGGTAAATACTGTTGCCTTAGCTAGCTAAGGACCACTCACGGAGAACTAGAGACTGTGTTTTTTTTGTTAAAAGATTGACCACTGCAGAAATTAGAACTGTTTACAATTAAAATCTAAAAATACCGTATTTTCAGGCTACTATGCTACAAGTAATACCTAAGTTATCTTAACAGCACTCTGCTTTACTAGTTTACATGGCACGCTTAATAGCAGTTTGCATCGCTCCGCAAGAGGAGGTTTCCCTGCTGGCTGCATTACTTTTTTACAGTTTCTCTCAGGGATGAGAAAAACATTTCAAAATAGGACAACAATATAGGATAATTATGCAGAAGAAATACAAAATGTATCTGGGGAACCAGGACATTAATAGCAGCTGAATCTGTTAATACTTTCAACATTTAAATGGAATTCTAATCACAAAACTAACTACGTTTGTTGCATTTTAACTCATCTCCTCAGCAGAGGGGGACTGACCCGATGGCAGTTAATCACGGTAAGGGGCACTGGGACCTGTGTGTTCAGGGCAGGCGCAGCCGATGGCACCCACAACTGATTTCAGCGCACGCTCCCCCGTTTGCCACAGAACAAGCCAGAGTCCGCAGGCTCTGCCACAAACCTATTGTCATGGTCAAACGTCACCGCGCTTCCAAGGTTAATCTTGTGCTTGACAAGTACATTATTTCTAAATTTTATTTAAAACTATTTATACAATTTCAAAATTCATATTAGTTCAGAGAGAGTCTTTTAATAATGATTTAGTAATACCATATATGCAACTAGAGATAAGCATCGGAGTCAACGTTACTGATACTGAAGAAAAAATGTAATACTATCAAATATGTATAATAGTTTAAGATTTTAATTCTTTAAGTTTTGCATAGCATATATACCCTCTTCTAGTGGTTTTGTGAGTTATCTATTTCAGTGAAGATTATGCCACCTGTAGAAATACCTCATTAAAAAGTCCAGCTGAAGTCTTAAACAAAATAAATGAAAAAAAAAGAAGAGGAGGAAACAACCCCCCCTTTCTGGGCTGTTTTATTTTCAAACAACAACAGAAACTCACACAGTAGTTCTGAGATGCCGTAATAAGACAGGTCTACATTGAGACATCACTTACACTAGAACTTCACTAACAGAACTGAATAATATTAATGGGCTGGGTGCAGTTTAACATGCCACAAATAGGAAATAAGATCAGAATCCGCACTGCCACAAGACCTTCTTAACAGAGAGGAAAGAGACTCATCAGTGCTAATCTCTCCACTGCCTCTATGTGGAGTTGTGGCTATATGATCTCTTCTCATCTTATTTTCTATTCCTAGTGTATAGTTTAATTTATTAAGTGCAAATAAGCCATGGGATCATCAACAACAACGACGACGAATCCAAAATATCAACAAGAACAAAAGAAACCACAAAGAAGAAATGTTAATGCTTCACAAGTCAGAGAGGGACAAAGCTTGATGAGCCAATTAAAAGCAAGCTTTCAGTGAATATACAGTACCGTATGAGGGCACTAAGTCTCTGGTATCAATGTCTCCACATATCAACACCTGGCTTCCTAAATGAAGAGTAAAATTATAAAGCTTTCACTTCAATATTTATTACCTCCCTTTGTCTATTTGCTGTAGTACCTGAGCGGTTACTTACTATGGTCTATATAAAACGTCCTTCCATCCAAATGTATTCTCTCCTCCCAACCGGGCTGGAATCGGGAAATAAAAAAAAAAGAGAGAAAATAAGTGAAATACTACCATTCTCCCACAGCATGAAACAATACATTAACCACACCGACTTAAGTTGTCTGAGAGATGCTTGTGAGGTAGAAAACACAACATGCTCACAGATGCATTATGTCAAGGCCAAAAATCTAGGAAGATTCAAAGAACTGGCTATTTGTACAAGTAGCTGTATCCAATAAGTGAATATTTTTTTAAAGCTTGGAAGTGGAAACTTCTTGCATCAGGGTTTATATCCACTTCCTGCTATGAGAAAATGATCACAAAGAATAGATTGTCCATCACTGGTTGGGTTTGAGAGTTTCTGCTTCCACTCCTGACGTGTGTGGGTTCTTTACTGTACAGATGTAAGCCAGGATCCCACTGCAGCGGGATGAGAATGTCTAACCTAGTCCCCAATTCCTCCCTTTTTTCCACGCCCTTTTCTCATCTTCCCAGTTACTCATGTACAGAAAGGGCAGTAACTGGCACACTGTTAGAACATGTGATGCTGCCCAGTCTAGCACTCGTGTACCCGTATGCTCCTCACCAGCTCCAGACTTCTAGAAAATACCAGTGAGAAATGATTTAATTTCAATCTTTTTTGGGAAATTCTTATTAAATTTTGTTACCTCACTCAAAAATGGATTAACTCAGTGGAAATCTGTTACTAATTACGTATTTCCAGTGATATTCAGGCTACCTGATTTCACTGCATGTTTTACCTCTTGCAATTAACACACTAAATCGTAAATTGGTCCCTCAGTTACTCCCGTGCGGTGCCTCCTGTATCTGAAGGACTGTGACCCAGCTCAGTGAAAATAAGCAGGATTAAAGAACTTGTTATTCCAACTGTTTAAAATTCAAATACTGTCAACTGCCACGTTCTGTAGGGAGGGAGAGCAACCTCTGCTGGCACAGCCATTTGCAGACAGCCTCTCCATAACACACTGAGAGTGCTGGTGACAATTAGTGGCTCCTTGTCACTAAGGTTTCTGGTGTCCCAAGCACAATGTCAATGGTGATTTCGCAAAGGTACGCTTAGTATATATGAGATAACGAGCTGAATCAACACTACGCTGTAAAAATCAGCATCTTGGGAAAAGCGTCAGCTTTCCTAGCCTTGTCTCTGCCTTTACGGATGCAGGTTTTTAAAAACAAAGCAAAGCTCTGTATTTGACATGGCTGTATCATCAATATTATACTTTGGTTACAAGCATCACAAAACTTCTGATGATAAAATGATAATTTTCTCTGCAGAATATGGAAGTTTCATTGAAAAAATCAGAATGTATTTCGATTTCTGAATGCCAATATATGCTGGTACAGTACTAGAGCACCCTTTGAACAACCTGCCCCAGCAACAGGTAATTATCTCACAGCACATAGTCAGAGATAAAACGAAGGTAAGTTTCTTTAAAGCTCAAAAGCTTCAGATAAGCAAAGAAACATGTAATCATTTCAGAAATACTACAGACTGGCTTCAAAGAGCCTGACTGATTGACAGATCACAATAAAGCTTTTTGGTGCTATATATAAACATAGCTTTTATATCTTCACAAAAGCAATGACAGCAATGTTTGTGTCCACATACACTATGTGACTGCAATAATAGATCAGATCACATAAGAGAACAGGTATATATTAAAATACAGAGGCATTATCACTTACAGGAAGAGGGCCCAAATCATTAGGGTTCAAAGACGCTTTTGATCTCAAATGCACTGGAAATTTCAGTCGTGGATCCTCCTGTAACAGAAATACAAAAATATAATACATTATATTAATAAAAAAGCAGCCGTAGTCACAGCCAAATACAATACAATTCTGGACAGTCTCACACTAAATGATCCAAGTCTCCATCGCGCTGTGCGCCTCTAAACCCCGAATCTGGGGAATCTCAAGAACAGCACTTGTATGCAATCATTTGTCAAGTATAAAAAGGTCAGATACAAAATGCAAACCACTATTGCATGGTATAGGAGGCATAGATGCACCAAAACCTAAGAGGGTACCAACAAATGAGTCTCCTTTCTCTGAGAGCAGCAATGGCAGCACTGCAGTCATTTCAGGAAAGTAGTTACTTAGGTCTATTGCTACAGTACATGATTGCAGGGAGGGTTCAGAAACACCCTGCATCTGTTTTATGAAAAGTCAGGCACATCCGCTCTCTTAAAGACAAGACAAATGCCACGATGACATGGGGGGTATATAGACAGAAAAACAAAGACATAAACATATGCTATTTAAAAATGGCATCTGATTTAAAACTCATTCTCTAGAACTTCTCTTACCCAGGTGGTAGTTTTCGTATTGTGATCGATGAAGAAGGGCCTGCCGTTGGGTGCGATTCGCATCTCCCAGCCCGGAGGAAGGAAGCTCTGTGCAACTTTGTGCTGGGGTTTGGGAGAGTTGTACGGGGAGGGCTGTGGGGACTGGGGGTTGGAAAGGGTGTCCTTTACCGCCCTGCGCACCGGGGAGTCCTTCATACCCTGAGGGAAATGAGAGATTTATCATCTCATAAGGATTTATCAAATAACACTCAATAATGTAAAATGAATAAACTTGCTGTCATAGCAAACAGTTTTTCATTCCAAATTCCAATTAATACTAGAATTAAGTGCTGGGACTGATTTCCTAGAACTTAACTGAAGTCTGCTCCTTATAACATACTGAGCTTTTTGCTTTGAAGGACACAGTGTTCTATCACTTCCCTCTGCAATGATAATGGCCACAGATTTTCCAAACTCAATTGCGTGTATTATTTTCATTTATCATCATCAAAATAAATGTTTCAACTTAAAAAAATATTCCTGTACACTCATAACACTTGAAAGGAAACAATGACGTATGTTTCAGACATCAACAGGTTAAGTTTTAGCTGACCAAACCAAATAATCATATATAAAATACATCATTCAATCACCATAAAAGTTAAGCAATACTATTGTACAACACAAAGATCCAGGCGGAAAACTGCTAAAGAAAACATCACTGTATTAGGGCAAAATCAATAATAGGGAAAAATGGCTTTGTCGCATAACTAAAAAGGAAATTAAAAGTTGTAAGGACACCAAAGAAAGAGAAGTCAGACATGAGTGATCTTTCTTGCTAACAGTTTCTCACCTCTAGTGGAGCAGACAAAGTGACGGTAGGAGAACTGAGGCTTCGGGGCCGTCTGATCTGGGGCTCGCTCAGATGGTTGCTGCTGTTCGCTGCTGACCCGATCATCCCATCTTCCGCAAGCTAGGTCAGAGGCAAAACCAAGTGAGCAAGGTGGCAGAAACACAACTCATCCAGACTTAGCACACTTAAAAAATGATGTAATTATTTACTACTATTAGGAAATACCAAATATACTTTCTTAAAGATCAAATATTTAGGTCCATTGGAAGGGCAAATAATGTATGGTACTATTAACAGATCAACACAAGTTTCAAATTCAATCCTAAGAATGCATTTGCCTCCTTTTATGAGTTCATATGTACCTCACTGTAAATTCCTTCCCCTCTAGCAATCAACTCCATCTCCACCTTAACACAGTTAAAAGTGGTAACAAAAAAATCCCAATCGTTGCCATTTTTTATCATTATTCTGAGTTATCAGGACAATGCTTAGGATTTTTTTTTTTTTAATTTCAGAGTTTGGAAGAACTGCTTCAACTGAAATTATACTCAATAGATGCTAAGTGTTTGCTGTCTAAATGAGGCATTATAATAGATGTTCCTACCTGCATAATGGGCCTTGTCCATGTCGTGGTTCGGTTGTTGTGATTGACATAGTAAGTCCGGCCCTTGGCATCCTTTCTTTCCTCCCAGCCTGAAGGTAAGCCCGGGGTGGTATGCACATAGGCCACTGAAGGCTGTTCAAGCAAGAAATTACTGTATCATTATTTTATAATTGCTAAAAAATAGTATTTCATAAGTCTAGTGTTTTAAAAAACTTTTTATTCTTACAAAAACATACAGAATAATATGGTTTCTGATTTCATTTAATATAAGCTCTTCTTCATGCACCTTTGAGTCAAAGAATTTTTTCTCACAATAGATCTTTCGATTCACTTTTGCACAGACTGAAGTACCTTGTTCAGAAAACAGCTAAGACTATATGCCCTCAAACTTTTTAATTTGTAGATTACACATAAAGACAAAAAGGAACTTTGTGGGTTAACTTTTTTTCCTTAAAAAGGTGGATTTTTTCCCTTTCATTAGTACAGATAAATAAGAATTGAAGTAACTGTGCAGTCAAGTTCCGTTCCTTTCTTTACCACAGGGTGCCTTGAATCAGTTGCAAGAAAAGGCTTAAAACCTGAAGTTTAACCATTTTGTTATAGTTACAAATGTTGCACTCAGGGTCAGGTGTCCTGAAGACACAAGATACACCCCAAATCGGAGCCCCAAATTTAGTATGAAAAGATTTTTTGACTAAAAGTTCCACGAGAAAGACACTGTTCTAATGAAAATAGACAGATAACGACAAGGGTGCCAAAGGCACTAACTGTCATTAAACAAGTTATGCCACTATTCAACGCACTAATGATACTATCGTGTGTTGCTGATGTTGTCTGGTGGACTTCCTGTGAGGAAAACAGTCAATGCTTAAACCAACTGGATGCTGTTCTCTGGAAAATACAGCAGAAAAAAAATTGCACTGTAGCACAAACGGCAGAGCTCCTTGAAGAAATAGAGCCTAGAGAGCACTGTTACCATTGACCCTGCCTGCACCTGAGCCTGTATTTTGGAAGGGGAGGCTGCCCAGGGAGTTTTCAGAGTGTACACTCTGCATAAATCCATCTGTTCATTAAGCTCAGTCACTTCCTAGCTGGGGACTCCCCTTCTCTTAAGGCACCCCTTGCCTCTATGATTAAGGACAGGTCTCCTGGCTGCCAGCGAGGCAAACGAGAACAGGGGAAAAACAGCTGAGGACACTAAGTAATACCCACTGAAACAAACTATGAGACTCTGATTTCTTTCTCTCTGAACCAGTCAGGTGCTGGAAAGCCCATCATATTTTCCCACTGGCTTAGTTCACAGGGCTGGCAGGCAATGAGAAGACAACAACCCTTTCCAAGACTGTTTGATGGTTTCCAAACTGTTAATCCGTGGTCAACAGGGCCACAGTAAGTGTCTGAAAACAGTCCACAGACAATGTTTTAGTTAAAAATTAGATAATTACAGTATCTGATATTGTGGGAGAAATTGAGAGGGCTGGCAGTGATTAGCAGATTTTCTGGACCAATGGATGGCTGCCACACATTCTTCCATGTTTGCTCATTTCAGGCTATTAATATTATCTACAGTGCAGAGTAAACAGGTGGTGTGCATAATTCAGAGGTTTTAAATTCAAATCTTGAATTATTTAGTTGTAATAATACACATTCTATTCACTCACTGTAAGATGGCACGCTGCACATTATCAACCTCAACTCTGAGGCTACAGAAAGACCAGAAAGATGCTCTAGTTACGCCACCTGATCTCTCCTTTCTCTCTAACTCTCTGCCAAAATAAATCCAGCTACCAGCAGCCTTTCTCCTTACTACTCATGTGGTTTAATGCAACCCATAATACAACCGGCAAATCAGAGTTTGCTCTTGCGTCTCCTTTTTATATGTCAGATACCAGGGTAAAAGATATTCTACCACACAGACTAGAAACTTGGGAGGTTTATCAAGAGCCTTCTACCCAAAAACTGAACGCTTTTTAACAACTGTCTTCAGTAAATAGTGGGGGGAAAAAAGTATGGTTAAGGACAACGTGTCACGAGAATGGAGATGCTGGGACACATGATGCATTAACTTCTGTTTTGCTCAGACTCGTTTCACAGTGCAGCTTTCACAGAGGAACGGTCAAGCTCCTTGGGGACTTAAAAAAAAATTTAAAATTCCTGCAAAGCAAAGTGGTTAATAACCACAGATGTGTTTACCCAAACATGCACTTTATCTACAACCATCAACACCTACTTCATCACACACACTCAAGTAACACCTTCACTTATCTTCTTTCACTGACCAATATAAAAAGTCAGCCATGACAAACCTAGGGCAGATGGAACATTTTTACATTACACATAATATTCAGTGTATCAGTTTCTTATGAGCTCTTTAAATGCTTAGGCTTGGACACACAGGGAGAAAAAAATCCGGTACCGTTGGTTTGGGTACTTCCTCAGGCGCCAAGGCTGGCCAAGAGAAACCACAAACCAAGGCTGACTGGTCCCTGCCTCACTCACACTCGACAGAGGGGTCCATGGCGGGCACACCAGCTCTCACATAGACCATCAGTAATTAGAGCAATCAATCAGGGTATGCCACTCTTGGGCAGAGCCAGGCAGGGTGATGGCTCCCTCTCCAGAGCAACGCCTCTCTTATTCTCGCTGAGAACCAGCTCCCAGCAGAGAGAGCCCTGCGCTGGGGCTGCTCCTGAGGAGACATGAGGAGTTGCACCAGCTCCAGCGCAGCAGGGCACCGGATGGGGTGCGTCCTGCTCGGGATGTCCTGCAGCTCAGCCAGTGATGAAAAGGGCCGTCATCACTTAATTAAGCTTCGTTAGGGACTGAGGCTGAAGAACATCAAACTTGTAAAAAGGAAAGAATTTAATAAAAAATATTCATAAAAGCTATTTATGATAGTTACGGTAAAATGGTTTCCATGAAATAACTTGTTCCAGACTGACATTTAACCAGGTTAAAAGAGAATGGGATGTTTTTGACAAAGTCCAATATAAATTAGAACCACTTTCTTTGTATTACACTTTCAGAAAAGCACTTCCAGAATTTTAATGGATGAACAAAGCAAAAATTCAGCCTTGCACTGCTGAACTACTACTGGAAAATAGAAAGTGGCCATTAAGACCATTAAGAGCTATATGATATATCACTGTAGCTCCACGGTTCTCAAATGAAGATGAACTTAAGAATTAAACGGAATTAGTCCAATGGAGAGTAAGGGAAGGTAGATGCCAGCTAAAAACACAGTTACATGTACACTAATTTGATGTTTCTAATCCCAGATTCTCTCAATATCAGTTTTTAAAGAACTAGGTGCTATATCTTTCATTTTTTAGAAGCCTACAGTATTTCCATAGTGCATAGGCTTTGTTCAAACTCAGTGGCATATTCACATCATTAAAACACGCTAGTATTTGAGTGACATTGCAGTGTTTTGAGAAATTTTGAGAAAAGTTGAAACAACAAAATTATAACCATTCAGTGGCTGCATTTCATTCAACACTGCTGCTTTGTGAAAAAAAAGTTCCTTATTGTGCAAGATCTAAATCTACCCATATTTTATTTAGAGATAGTGCTTGATAAAGAGTATTATTACCGTTGGTTCCTCACCACCTGTGACAGTTGAAGAACGAGCTCTCCTAGATGGACCACTCTGCTGTTAAATGATAATTAATGTTACAGATAAGTATACTTAGTGATGAAGATCACGGATTACTGTCACATCTTTAGGAGTAAGGAATCACAGACACTCAAATTTATTGAAAGAGAGCAATTAGATGGAAATAATGTTTAAGATAACAGCAAAAGAAGTGAGTCATCAGTCACTGATAACCAAGTTAGAATCTCATACAAAATCCACGAAGGGAACTAATCTCAAAAGTTCTTACATCCAATTCTCTAAGTTCAGTATTGCTAATGATGATAATAGTAAGAACACTTATTCTAAATGTAACATGATTTCCCCCACCCCAAACAAATTTTGCATGTTCTGCCCACAAACCATAAACCAAATTCAAAACCAAAATGGATCCCTTCTGGTCATCAGTGAGTGCACAGAAGTCAGATGGAAAAGATGAAACTGAGACTATGAATTTTCAGTAAGTATTAATACAGTCAAGAGCAGCACTGCATTTAGAAAGAAGGTATGTATTTAGTTGCTAGAAAACAAATTATCATTAGCTCAGTAAGGATTAAATATAGTTAAGATCCAGTAATGTCCTTGTTTTAGAGCAATGCTTTCAATTCTGCTGTTTTGAGCATCTGTTAATGAAATGAGAGTTCTACAGTAATAATGTGAAAGGCACATCCCCAATCCCAATCTGATTGCACCAGTTAAAGAACCCCAGGCTCTGTAAAGAGATAAGAATCCCAGGCTCCACGAAGTGATATTAAATAGGGAAGCTGAACAGCTCTGGAACAGCCTGCATTAGGAGTTGACTCTGTCTAGTGGAGAGAGCAGACAGTGAAGGTGTAATTGCACTGGAAACCACACCACTGTGTACCCGGAAGAGAAAGTAGAGAGGGATAATACTGAGAAGCAGTTTTGAACAGCAGCTATTACATGCATCTGTAAGCAGCAAATGTAGATACACTCAACAAATTCGAGAATATGTGAAAAAATTAAACAAAAACACTACTGTTGTTGTAAACATCTGCCCAACAGCAACGGAAAGAACAAGGAAAGACATCACCTTTAATAACAAACTTACTGATATACTCTATTTACTCAGTATTTCCATAAAAAAGACACACAAATTTGCTATCTGTAAATTCATGTGTAATACATTTCTAATTAATAAACTGGGGGAAAAATCCTGGAAGTATAATTTTTTAAAAAAATAAAATGTTTTGAAAATCTGAACAGTTTTATTCAGAAGCATATCTTGCACAATGCTATTTTAACTAGTCTCTCTACAGCCTGCCACCTTTGCAGTCTTCATAGTGGGGCTGTAGGACAAAATATGTATAGCTCTCTATCAATTAGAACAAAGGTGTGTGCGCTTACATTGTGAGAATCTTTTTTTTAAAAAAAAAATCTTTGTATTTTTTCTTGTTTGAAGAATCTACTTTAAAAAAATTGCAGAAGCTGCTGCCTACCTAAATTACTCAGATTAAAAAACTACAACAGATGCAATTCTGTTCAGTTCTATTGTATAAGGACTATCACAAAAAGGCTCCTTTCCCCTACACCCAGGTAAAACACCAATCCTTTTTCACGTTATACAGATTTATACATTCCAAGTAAAATCAACTTCCGGGACACAAAAATATAGTTATTAGGAGAGTCCGGTGGCTGCTACAGCTCCCAGTATAGATGGTGCTACTGCCCCCCCCATCCCAGCTGAGAAACCCTCAGATTTTCTCTCTCCACTGACTATGTATCTGGAGTTTAGTAAACTGAATTTCTACGGTAGATAACCAAAGTTAGCGTGACTGTGGTCAGTCCCAAAGTGTTCTTCTCTCTCCTGAATGTCCTCATTTTACTTGCTGACCATGATGATATTAATTTGGTATCGGTTACTGTTTGGGACAGTCACAGGCCCATACTGGTTACTGATCTATAGCAGCTGACACTGACCTAAGGACAGACATTATTCAAAAGCAGAGCACGTTCAAACAAAAAGAAATAGCTTTGATTTACCAAGGATAATTGAGACTGTTCAGCAACTGCGTCTGTTACACTGCAAGATCTTAGTCTTGAGGAAGGATCTCTTTGCTGGGGAAAAAAAAAAAAAGAAAAAAGAAGATGTCTTTAAGTTAAGGTGTCTTAAAACACGGGGGTTTATTCAGTAATTTTACTTTTCTACCACTTAATCCAAACCCCTAAAAACTAATATTTATGTTGCAATGTCTTTAGTTTTAGTGTTTCTACAGGAACACGGCAAGCAATGAGAAATCTGTATTTTCATCATTCCGTCCTAGACTGTTTCAGATTAACTGAGAAAAGGAAAACATCAGCTGTAGCATTATGAACAGCTTTACAGTTTACTGATTAGCAAACAGCAAAGAAGTGCTCAGAACTTTGTGGCTGGAAACATTTCATACGAAACCAAACTAACTCCTAGAGATAGGACTCTGTATTGTAATGATCATTAGGGCACCTGTAAGTATAATATAAATAATGCCAAACGAAAGGACACTAGAATATACATAGTTACTAGACAGATTACTTATGTTTTACAGGTACAACCCTCTTTGTAACAAAATCTCCAGCAAACACTTAGTATCTATTCTATCTAGGCACTGGATATACAGTTTCGCTGTTGACAATGACTCTTCCTATATAGTAATGAAAAAGGGCTCATTCATTTTCCTAAAGGAGAATTGTCAACACGAACAAATTCTGATAGGAAGATGTGATTTCTTTTTTTTCCCTACTGTCATAAGAACACCGGCAGACTGCAGCAGTATTACCCCAGGCCAAAACATCAACTCCAGCAATTCTGGTTTGAACTTGGTGAGGACCAGGTGAATTGCTACGGATTTCTCTGGAAAGCTCAAATAGAAAGGGCAACTCCCACGGTAAAAATCCTCTGTCCCCCATGATTTTCTAAGTGTAAGTGATGAGAAATCTTAGCATAAAAGCAGGCCAATTTGCCTGGCAAGAAAAAATTTTAAGAGGGATAGCAAAAATCTGAGCAATTAAGCTAAGAATATTGTTTCTTAGACTTAAAAAATTAAGCAGATGACACTTCCCTTAAAATCAGACATTGCAAAGAAAACTGTAGCTGTTTATCAGCCCTTTGGGGAGTGAATGCTCCACCTTGGTTTATATTCTTTATATTTAAAAAGGAACTAATGTCCTGCCTACATCAGTGAGCAACCACTGCCCCATAGAACTAATACCTGGTCTACAAGGTGTAGTCCAACATAAGAACTAGGTGAGTGTTACAGCAATTTTGAGCTATGCTCACAGCTCATACCAAGACATCTCAAAGGCATCAGGCATGGCATCAGCAATCATTTTTTATTACTCTCATGAGAAATCTCATATAATAAAAAAAAGTACAAATACTGTAGTCATGAGGACTGGCAACAAAGCAAGCCATCAACAGAATACTTCTGTTGGAAGGGACCTACGGGATCATCCAGTCCAAGAGCCTGACCACTTCAGGGCTGAGCAGTGTTCAATGAAATACAGTATTCATACAGTTTTCAATAAAATCAATATACCTCTAAAGAGCATTTTACTTCAAATGCATTCTCTCACACAGCTTTTGTGTGTGGTTTGATTGAGGCTCTAAGCTCCATGTACAGAAACAAACCTTGGGTAATTCTTAAACTTATTATTTTGCATAGCTGATACCCCATCTTTATTGAAAGAGTAACTAATGTTACCCTTTTCCGGCTATTAAGGGTGTGATTATGAACGCACTAATAGGCAAGTAAATGACCCAGCCTATTTATAACCACTCACATGGGCACCCCTGTCTACCACTGAACGATAACAAAGCAACTGTTTGAGAGGTGTATCACAAATCCAGCTCTTACTTGAAAACATCAGTCCTAAGAGCACTTTCTGTTGAAAGATCACTGTTTAAAAAATATATAGAGAAAAAAGATGTAATTCCACTTTGCTTCTCTGTTATGCTAAAGATTAACGTGAAAGGATTTGCCTGGCAGATGTCCTGAGCACTGGTTCCCCACCAGTCCCTGCAGGCAGACGGCTGCCGGCCTCAGCAAGTCTCCGACAGCAACTCCACTGCCTGGCTTTTATGGCACTTCCAGTGTCCCTACACCCTCCCGCTGCATGATGTGCAGTAACAGAGATTTTTAATGCTTTGACAATTTCCTACTTTGCAAGTGTGGTCTGAGCATAATTTTTATTGCACTGAGAAGAAAGATGCTATCACTTAATGGCTCATAAAAGAGCTAGTTTGTATAGGAATAGAATTACTGAATTATTAGATAACTTTGCAGCTATACCATTTATTTATTTAGTGTAAAAAACCACAGGCCCTGATCTTGCCACTGAAACTATCTGATTACCCTCCTGCCCTCCAAGTGAAGTCTACTACAACCTGCAGTTATCTACAACAGCACAAGCGACTCCCTATGCAGATGGTCAGCCAGAGCTAGACTTTGCTAACAACCTCTAGATAACACTCAGCTATAAGACACTTATTGCATAGGGTCTTTGGGAAAGACTTGCATCTAGTCACGATTCTACTTAATCAGAGCAAGAGTAAATACAATTTCTTCTCTCCTGAATGGGAAAGGGACCTTGATGGCATATACCAAGAATAAAACAATGAATAACTCTCAGCATGATGTTCTGTCCAATACTTACAATTATTTTCTCAATCAAAGAGACATAAGGCATTCCCCTTCTTGCAAGTGTATTATCCTCATTTTTTGTGGTACCGTCAGTCTGACAAACTAATGGGTAACACAAATGTAGAGAACAATTTTTTTGTTCACCTCAAGTAAACTCTTCTTGTGAGAGACAATTTTTTCCAGACTAGGCATTTACAAACCTGGGGTGGTTTGCACCAGAACTACCTACTGCCAGTTCCAATCCTTTGTTACTCTCACAACAGTTGATCCAGTAAACTACAAGGCGTTTATAAAATCCTAATACGAGAAAACACACGCTTTAATATAAACATGTACAGTTAAAATAATATTTTTTCTAAAGTTCAGTATGTTGTAAAATGGATGATGATTGAAACAGCATTAGCAGTTTCTCCTCCTTCTTTGGAAATTCTTAACTTGATACTCTCCAGTATTACTTATTTTGTTTCACTACAAGTAAAATAGTAGCAGGGTCTGAAGTCAAACTCACACAGAAGAAAACACTAAATCTAAACTGTTCAAGGCAGGCTGCTTTATGGTGAAATCATGATGCATGTTTTGGAAGATAATTTAACTGTACACTCAGGTTTTCCTGAGACCAGCAATTACCACCCACCCGTGTAAATGACTGACATTAGGGCAAACCACCAGAAGATGACAGCAACAGAGGTTTCTATAGAGAGAGCAGCATGGGACGTACAATCAAAGAACTGAGCTGTTCCCCATTGGAATCAGGAGTGACCTGAAGCCTTCTGCTGAGCTCCTCAGACAGCTCCTGGGGACTGGTACGGGACACTGGCGATGCAGGAGGCGGTGGCAGTGACAAGCTTAAGGAATCTCCACTGGCACTTGCCTCCTCTGAAATGGTTTCCCAAGGCTAACAAAAGAGAAAAAACTACGGTAAGGATTTATAAAGACAAATGGCGTCTTCTTTCCCTTTGCCTTCTATGTGGCCACCTCATTGTGACAAACACAAGTGTGATCATCAGCCTTAATATTTAGCGGAATAAACCGACCCCTAGAACACACAAACAAACATTCTACTCGGTGTGAAGGAGTCACAGGGAAAAACGGTTTTCACGTTGACTTCAAAACAGTCTTCATGTTGATGATGACAGAATGCTTTATATTCATATATATTTATATATTTAATAACTCATTATTATTAATTCAATTAAATTATATGAATAATTTATTATTCATTAATTTATTTATTATTCATGTTTTATTATAAGAGTGTATATAATTCCACACTCTTACTAAAAACTTGTAAGAAACTGTTAATTATAATTTAGAATAAAATGCATAATAGAAAGTACTCATTAGTATCTGCAAATCAAATATTAACAGGTGAACAGTGTAACAATAGTTTCAGCAATCTATTTGTTGCTCTGAAGAACATTTTGTGAAATGAAACTAGCTTTCACGAAGAATTTTGTCTGTGATTCACACAATAAAATATTTCTTAAAGTTGAATGGCATTAGAGCTTTGCACAGACTCTCACTTAAGCCTACAAATATCTACCAAATTTATTTAGTCTAGCTATAAATTAAACAAACACTTGCCCTGATTAATAAGATCGCAGAATTCTAACTCAACCCAAGTATTTGGTGAAAAAAAGCCAACAGCTTCTCCCTCCTCTAAATCAAGACACTAAAGAAAACTGAAGTACATGGCAGTTCCAGCCAGCACGTTTCCTTTCTTTTTACAACTTATGCCACTGTTACTCAAAGCAGAATATTGAAAATGTTTCTATCAACATATATGTAACAAGCAGTGCTTGGGATTATAAATGTTTCTCCCAGCATTTGCACAGTATTTAATAGTATTTAATATTGTGCATTCATTATCAGGCACCCACAAATGCATGGGACCTTGGAAGTGTAGCTCTGTTTAGGGATTTTATTGTGTTACTGGTATTTTACTTGGACAATTTCCATAAACACCATGTAAAAACATTGCTATGAATGTTGTATAGTAATTAGTTTACAACTGAGAAACACATCAACTTGAAGTTTAGTCAACTTCTTAAAGCCAAGACCTTACTTACCTCCGGAATGTCTCCACTCTCCACAGGTTCTGGTTCCAAATCCTCACTGATGTGTCTCCGAGAGCGGAACCGCCTGTGGGCTGCTTCCTGGTTTATTTGTCTGATATTGTTATCTGACTCGGAGCCCACATCACTGGATAGCGGGGAATTGAAAGCATGGGAAGGAGAAAAGAATGAGAAAAAGAATGTTAAACTAAAACACCTACTTTGTCCATTGCTTTCAAAACCTCATTAATGCTTTTGATTAAAAAAATAATTATTCTTGCATATGTCAGGGTTCATAAACAGGAGACTCTTTAATCCCTCAATCCAAAGTAAATAAAACTGGAAGTGCTTCACCAATGTCACGTAACACCAGAAATTAACATTCTTTATGCATGGAAGTTGGCTGAGTGGAAATGGAAGTCCACGCTCAAATGGACTAACCCATCCTTACTCGTCCTTTCCTGTGATGGCCAGAATCAGTCCTGACACGGACATTTTACCTTTGTCCCTGTCTTTATGTCAACTGTTGTTTTCCTTTTTGCGATAGCCCACGCAAACGCAAGCTGTTGCACTATGGATAACTTTCTGAACTGGCTGTAACCAGTGGTGGAAATGGAAAATACCCCAGTTCCCCTGATGGAGCCCTGCCTGGCTCGTGGGCATCCCCAGCACGCACAGCCAGGTGCACATCTCTGTCACAGCTCTCAGAGGGCAGACGCCATCAGAAGGCAGTACAGCATTTGAGCCTCTCCTTCAGGACGAGGGACTGTAGCTGTGAAAGATGGTTATGTTCAGGAAAATCCTCTTTGTGCAATCATTTTACCATTGCACATTCTAAAGAACTATGAGAAATGAACTACTCTCGTGTTCCTACAGCAGCCATGGACTGTACAGTCCTCAGTGTTTTTCCCTGGTGACCAACTTAGCATCCGAGTCACTGGCCTAAAATTGAGAGGTTATGTACTACTTTCAATCTTCCACTCCTCGTGGTTTCATAAATTCATGGAATTTAAAGGATAAAAATTCTAAAGCCTTCACTCTTCACCAAGCCTGGTGTCACGTGTAAAGTTTATCAGTCATAATTATGCATTTATGTCCAAACTACCTGTGGATAATGACAGTAGTTGATGAGATTTACTTGACAAAATACACATTGCTTAGTAAATAGCTCAAATAGTTCAACAGTAAATAGTTCAAAACATACAGAACAAAATTTAATTAAATTTTAAGATAAACACATCAGACAGGAAGAACAAATAGTGCCTTAAACAAGGACAACACACATTTGCATAATTTAGCTATGACTATGAATATTCAATAAAGAATAACCATTACTGTTGTAATAAGCAATAGTAGAAGAATAGTGGCTACACAAAAATAATGCAAGATGTTTAACTAATCCATGATTTCAGTATAACTCTTAACTTTGTCAATTACACGTACTTTTTAAAATGTAAGCTTCTCACAGTTTCATAAACTTAATCATAAGAAACATAACGAAGGCTTGAACAGGAGCTCCACATTAGCACAACCAGCACACGCAGGTAATGCAGTCTATACACTGAATAATAATCAGGACCTCCTCAAAGATAATCAGTTTAATTTAATTAAAAATTAATAGAGTTGCCTTTCCCCTCCTACTTTTCCAACAGTCTCTAGAGAAGAAAGTAATTTATTCCTGTTAAAAATTCCACATCTGTCTCCCAATATTCTAAGGTATGCTGTTAATGCACTGACTTCCCTCCCACCCCTTCAGGTTTCCTAGAATGTCCCAGAATACCTGTGTGTGTGTGTGATTTGCTGGGGGTGGGCAACTCTCTCTCATTCTTAAAAAAAAAAAGATGTTTTCTTTAAACTAAAGATATCCAGACTTTGGTTCTCAATTTACAAGTGCATCTGTGAAAATTTTTCCATGAATAAAGCATAGTTTCAGATATGTAGCACAGCACCGAAATCACAATTAATCTGTTACTGAAAAGAATAATGTACCTTTATAAACTGCTTCATAAAAGTCTTCCCTAAAGACTTTTTCCAGCCTTGAACTTGCAAATTCAAAATGGTTATGTTTGCTGGAAAAAATCACTACCTTTATTGGTAACTCTGCACACACAAAACACCGCACCACGCTGCCACTTACATTAAGCTTGGCCGATGCCACTGAGTCGTCCTGTTGTTATGGTTGACATAGTAAGTCCGCCCCAGGTTGTCCACCTTTTCTTCCCATCCAGGAGGCAGTGGAGGAGGTGGTAACTCCTCCTGACGCTGAGATGCGGGGTCATTGGAATCAACCACATCCCATCCATGCTTAGGAATGAAGGGAAAAAAATAGTTAATAATTTTAAAGTTCAGCCAAAGAGAACTTGTTTTCTTGTGCTTACGCTAGCGTACAGGCTAATCGCAGCTAACTCTTAACATGGCAACGGCTGACAGCGCTGAGAAGTCTTTCACGTGCTGTGCTTCCATGAGCTTTACTCTCTGCAAAGTCACTGCCACCAAGGAAATAAAGAACCATGTTCTAACACCTATTTTGAAATGGCCTCTGAAGAAGAGGTACCTCATACAGACCGCTATGTTTATAAATTACTTGTACAGGCTTTCTGAATTCTTCTACTTGGCATGGCTTCCACTTATACCTGCTCACAAACTGGGTCAGACAGACTTTAGAATTCATTGTGGCAGCTGAAATACTTTAAAATGCTTGAGAAAGCACCACGTTACACTTAAAAAAAAAATTGCTGGGGGGGAGGGAGAGGAGTAAGCTGCCACTAGCACTGCTACCAGGGGTTTGTCTTTCAAAGGTACAACTTTTTCTGAAAATATTCCTGAATCTCTAATAACTTAATGCTTCCACAAGCATTAAACCTTACCTCAGAATCATCCCTTTGATCGCTGTTTTCTTCCTCTTGGCCACCATTTTTAGGCATATAAGCCATCTTCAGCCTCAAAAAACCCTTTACACGAGATTTGTGGCTACAAGACAAGGAGGTACATTTCATTCAACAACCCTTTAATAGGTAAAAATAACAAACCTTTAAGTAAGGAATGTTTTAAAATACAAAGTCCTCCCACTCACCTTCTTGGTCTGAGAAGGAAATCCTTAAATGTGTACGGCCTTTCCATGGTTGGGTCTTCAGTCTAGAAGCATTTAAGAAAATGGCAAATTAAAGGGCTTGCCCACAAGTACAGACACATAAAGAGCACTCACATCACAGATGCGGAAGAAGTGCTAGAGAAGATGTTTAAATATCGAAGTTATAGCAGGCAGACCTCTACCAGTGTGCGTCCATCAGCTGCTATACACAGTTGCAGAAGCAGTCCACGAGATGTCACTGCAAATATCAGTGACCGGCTGAACCCAGTCTTGTTTCTGACTGTACACGACACTCACAGTTCAGAAAAAGGTGGAAAAGACCAAAGAAACAAATCTCAACTTTTTCCAGTCACCCAACAGCAGTGTCAGAAAAGGTTGCAGCCATTTCAAAGCAGTATTTTTATTGCACGTTAGATGAAATAAAACTCCTCAGCTGGCTTTCATTTTTATTTCAAAACAGTTGAGACTTTAAAAAATAATTAAGACTTTGAAATCATTTATGATGTACGTAAGTAATATTATCAGGCTGACAGATTATATCTCCTGATTTTCACTTAACTGTAAGTTTCATAAAGCCTTAAATCTTGAAAACTTCCTATTGAGTAATCTATTTGAGAATTTCAGCTTTCTTATCAAATAAGTTACTTTCTTCAATGCCAGTTAAGTAGCTGATCCAGGAAATCTTGGATTTTCTACATAGACAGTAGAAGACTTTAAAACAGTTTGAAAAAGTTCAGCATTCCACTCAAATATGAGCTAGAAAGAGACAAGCACTCTCATGTTCCACGTAACTCCCCAGTGAGATTTGTTCTCTTCCTACAGAATACGGAAGGAAAACAGAAAATTGCTAATTCCTCAAAACAGCTCACATAACATGTGAGACATAGCTATAGCTCTATCTCAAATCTTGCTGATGATGTTTAATTATTAAAAATAGTGTTTACAAAAAAGGAACTTTAAAATACTTCCTGACTCTCTAAAATAGGCGTGCACTAGTATGTCCCTCAGCATTTTATACTTTGCAGTACATTGTTTGCAGACACACGTAGCTTAACTCTGGAGGGCTGCTTCTATAGTTATGTGTGGGCTATTTAGATACTGCCTGTGCATATGGATACATTTAAACGGAAATATACACACAAGTAGGGATAAAATAATGCTACACAATACAGCTCATATGACATGAGGTCATATGAGAATGGAATGATTGTTCCATCATATTTTTCAACTTTTATAGTTTCTAAGCCAACAGTAACAGCGTTATGGCTCATGACTAACCATAACAGACAGATCTAAAAAGGCATCACTGTGAAAGTCATTATAAAGCCATTTTCCTCCCACCATAACATCCATCAATAGCAAGAAGTCAAATTCAGGCGCAAAGAGCAGCACTCATGCTAAAACCGAAACCTTATTTGATGTAAACATTTTCAGTAACTTCCCCCATTCCCACACTCACCCATTCAAATACAAAAAAAACTCTCCAAGTTGATGCAAGTAAAATTAACATGTACAACATCTTAAAAATATTAACTGCATCCAGACCATGTTAGTCTTCCAAAACATTATATAATATCAGCAAACACTTCTACCAAGCATAAAACAATTAATAGGACAAAAATCATCAACAGCAAGGTGAGAAACAATCGGTCTGTTGGCCACATGTCGTTCATGAACTGACTCAGACCAGCCAAGGATTTTTAGACGGAATCAGGCTGAGAAGAGAATCCTGGATTATGAGAAATGTAACACAGATCAGAGAGCAACTGTCTTCCTTATCCCTGCAAAGGGAACCAGTTCTCCCAGCTCCTGTGAGTGGTGGGGTTTTGCTGTCTGTAACATTTTTGCCTCTAAGGCAATGCTGGGAATGCTTGCTTTAAGAAAATGGAACTGGGCTATTTATGGAAATAAATTCTACATAACATCAGGGTTTTTCACATCCAGCACGCTGAGACAAAAGCGCTGCTTACCGGAAGGTGACTGAGCGGCACATCCACTTGACCCAGGAAGTCGTCTCTAGTCTGTCAAACAGAAAAAAAAGGCAGAAAAATGAATAATTTTACATCAGAAAAGCAAAAAATTATAAACATCAATCAAGACACAATGAAGCAAAACCAAAAATGGTTGAGTACTATTATTTTAACAATTACTGGTTTCTACCCCTTTATTGTTGCACATTATCTGTTGTTGTAATTTATCTATTTCAGCAGAGCATTTTCTGGGACAGAGCAAAAGGGCTTCTTAGCCCACAGAACGTATGTTCAGGACTGACAAAATTCCGTTTCCTCTGACAATCTATGCATAATGCAAAGCACAAAGTAATAATCTACTCTTTCCATGAATTAGACTCTATGTGCATTAAAAAGCAGAGTGAAATTACCGTTCACCATCGCATTGAAATAATCATGTCAAACTTTTTTCTTTTTATTTTTAATTTTTTAAGGAAAACCTTATACGCCCATCTGACAGGGAAGGGAGGAGAAATCAACATCAAAACAGTGAAGACAGAGCTGCATGAATTGTAAACATTTCTCCCCCAAATAAAAATTTTTTTTATCACTTTACCAAACAGACATCAAAGTATTAGAACTTTTGTTTTGTTTTTTTTTTTTTTTACAGAATGCTGTTCCATTAATTCTAGATGCTTCCTTTGTGAGGAACAGTTATACACCGTATAACCAGCCTTTTCCGCAACTCTGTTTCCCACTTGAAGACTTGACTGTTCATACGCTGCTTCAAGTTAAGCACGTGGATGTGGTTATACCAATGTTTGGGCCACCCAGCGCCATCACAAACTCCCTTATGCACAGTTACGTCCATACAGAAGTGATAAACACTGCTTTTCTGCTTGTTCTGCACTATCTGTTTGACCACCACCTTCTCTCAGAGTAAATGAGCCGAAGACACCGTCTCCCATGGAGGTAACCACCACCAAGCTGACAACAGGACCTGGTCTGTACCGACTGTATCTTTGTGACTGGGTATTTGTACCATTATTCGTAACTCCACCAACTATATTCCATACCCCTTTTACAACTGTAAAAAAGACAGGATAAAGAGAGCCCTTCAAAGATCTGTCTGATCTTTGCAATACTCAGTGACTGCTGAAGATGCTCAGCCTGGCCCGTGTGCCGTGGCCTAATCACCCATTCATATTCACGTGAGATATCTCAGCACACTTCTGGCAATCCACTTACAGGGACAGACAGATGAAAAGGAACGTGAAATATTAGGAGAGGTGGACAAACCAAGGATAAACTCTGAGAGGGAAAATGTGTACTGTTATCACTGGCTTAACAGCTCAATAAAGCCTAGAAAGAAAGAGCTGTCATCAGTTTTCCCACTGAACAATAAAGTCTGTTCACTCGATATATTCAATTACATGAGATAAAACATTTCTAGCTGAAAATATTTGCATGCTGAATAGACTGTGATCGCTTTAAATAAATTACCATTTTAAAGTACTGCTCAGGTGTCACCTGTATCACTTAGAGATGCCTCAAAACTACTTCAGCATTTAACAATCTATGATTAACAGTGCCACCTGAAGAGCAGAGTTGCACTGGTACCTTTTATTGTCAATTAATCTAAATCTCAGGGGTGATTTTCCTTTAAATGTGAAGCTGGATGGATAGTAGCAGCCAACGCATCCCCATGCAAACCCAAAATGCAGGCAATCTCCCTGTCTGAACCGCATACATGTGGATCAGTTGGTCTTCCCTGCTGGTAAGTAACGGAGGGCAACCTAGAAATCCAATCAATGAAAAGCAAAGGGTATAGTCAGGCACTGCACGGAGAGATCCCTCCTGTCTGTCAGCACCACATTTCCCCAAAATGCCATGTGTGCGAGTAGCTTGCTGCTATGACAAAGTACCCCGGAACGTGACAGAGTACTCACTGAAAATTAACCATCCCAGACTCTGATCAAAGTCTCATTCCTGATGAGAATCTGAGCACGAGCAGCAGCGTCCCAGCCTGCTGGGCCCGGCCCGGGCGCTCTCATGTGCTGGGAAGAGCAGGAGGAGCGACTGCACCAGCGATGTGCAGACACCGGATAAATATTCCCATTTGTCCTTTATAAACAGTTCTGATAGGATAAGTGCAAAATCTGAAAATCTAACGGGACACACACACAGAGTGCCGCCGAGGAGAGAGTATCTTCAGAGCCACATGCGGTTTCCTGCCCGGAAGTGGTGTGGCTGCGCTGAAAGGCAGCTCCGCAGCTAATCTCATCTACCCACTGATTATGATCATCATTTGCTCATTTATAACAGCAATTGTCGGTGCTAGCGGCTCGGATTAAGACTCCTTCCTTCCTTCCTGTGATGAAAGCCATTAAAAACACGGCAAAAACCCCAACAACCTGTAAACTCCAAAACTTGTTTCATGGGGGCCAAACAAACCTCAGAGGGGAAACCACCACCCGCTCACGACACCCACGATTTATTAATACATGATCTAAAATTCATGCCTCTGAATGGGGTGGTTTTGTTCTTGCAGCTACTCCCTCCCAAATTCCCCTGTGACCATGATGCTACAACAACGAAGGGAATACTCTCCTAAAGACTTTTAAAATCCTATTTAATTGAATACAAATATATAAAGTTTCCACAAGTAAAAGATAATTCCCTTTAAAATGAATTTATTTTAAAGTCAGACTTAAACCATCTATTGACAATCTTATGCTCATCAATCATTTTAATCTTACCTAAACACAATGCATTCTAGCATTTTGATCTACATCGGAAATTTTATATTCAACAGTCAAAGGAAGGGAATTTTGGCAACAGATGAGGTATAAAGTAGTTAAATAGCACGTATGTGTTGGCTTTGTGAGCGGGTCACTGCTCGATGGATGCTTGCTATTCATTAGTAAGATACGAATTTAAAAAAAAAAAGCATATTGCATTCTTCAAAAATCAACTGTCAGGGAAAACAATTTCTCCCAGATACTGTTTCTGATACCAGATATCAGCCCTAGTGATTCCCAAATAACCTGCTGCTTATTTATAACCACGCTATGCACAGAATTCCAGGAAGTGCATACTGCCGCTCCAAAGCCAAGTTTACATATTTCTCATAGCAGAGCATTAACTTTAATATTAAAATTCATATTTTCTATGATAACACCACAAGAATTCTGTTTCTACTACAACGATAGCATGAAGTCCCGTGATGGCCAGAGCACAGACAGGTACTGCTGTGCTATAAGCCCATGGAAAAACACAAAAAGAGTATCTGCAAAAAGGAGCCTTCATTTTTTCCAAATTCAAGTAAAAATAGATAACAGGTTTTTTCATAAAAAAATTTTGACTATTAATCCTCTTCCTAACAATTACTGGAAAAACCTGGTAGCATGCACTGCTTTTAGAGAATTAATATATTTCTCCCTTAACATTGGCAAATATCAAGTACCTTCCACCTCCTGCTTCAATTCAGTTACTCAGATACCAAGTACTTGGAAGAAAATATATACACCCATTTCTAGATCTGTTCCTGCAGCTTTGAGTTCAAGAACATCTCAACTCATGGTCATGGAAAATTTTCACGTTGGTTAGAAACAGAATCGACCACACGCAGTTTCACTGTTTATGTGGGGAAGTGTCCTTCCTCCGCACCTGAGACGGGGAGGACACCCCACCATGGGCTTGTGCAGAGGGTGGGGACACGAAGAGACGTGTCTACCAAGTTCCCTCGGGGCATTCTTCTCAACAGACACGCGGACAGGTGACTTACATGCAAGAGCCAAGCACGAGGTATATATTGTTGCCCAGCGACAGGACAAGCAGCAATAGACAGGGATCGAAACACAGGAAATTGTATTTAAACAGAAGAGAAACTTCTTTACTGTGAGACTGGTCCAGCACTGGTCCAACACGGGAACAGGCTGCCTAGAGGCGCTGCGGATGTCCCAGTACCAGTTCTCTGCCGGCACCTGGGATCACACAGACGCTCCCAGCTCCAGACACTCAAGAACTGCTTTAAACTTTGCTGCTGAACTCAGGTATGTCAGGCAACCTCTAGTAGATAATTTCCCCGTTAGCTGTGTCTTAAATACACTTTCCTGCTGGATTTTCACACACACCTTTCTGGTTTATGTTTTTATTTTCATTGTGCATCTTCATAATGATTATTCATACATATATTTCCTTGTAAGGTCTGGGAGCAGCTTTAACACATTATCATTCAACAGATATGTCTTAGAGGAACTGAAAAGCAAAAAAATCCTAATCAACAGAAAAATACTATTTAAAAACCCCATATGTGTACACAAACAAACACTCCTAAAACACAAGTTCTCCTCCCAGGCTAACTTTAATGCTGCATTTCAGCAATAGGTTAAATGGTGAAATCCTGTGTCATATTTTCTGACCCCTACGATCCACTTCTATCATCGACAACTGCCTCAATACCCCCAGGTCTCATACTTTTGAAAACCTTCCTGTTTCTAAATCCAGAACAATACGCCACATTGTTAAAACTGATCACAAATAGCGCAGCACAAACTTCTGAAAATGCCTGAAAATTATGCAATGTCCAAACAGCAGTAAAAAAAAAAAAGCATTTTGGCTATGCAGCAAAACTCGATAAATATGTACTTAGTTATGCCAAATGCACATCTCACACTTCATTAACATGGAAATAAAGCCTTAAGATACGCATTCATGGCAGTGACATGAATCTAAGAAGTCAGGAGCCAGGATACTTTGAGCGGTTTCCAAGTCCTCACCTGTGATGTGGTACCTCAAACACCCACCCGTTGTTACAGTGTCAATAGAGAGATGTGATTGTGAAACAGCAGGACTCAGGGACTCACTCGATATTGTAGCTAGCACATCAACAGCTCACCCAGGCATTTACCAAGCAAACATAAGAAAACAACTTAGATAAAGGACTGACTGATGCAAGAGTTCCAGTCCGTGCAATGAAACTCCCGTTTACAATTGTTACAACCGGCATTTAGTGACACAAGCAGACCAAGTCACTCCTGCTCCCATGCCTTCTGCTGCTTTCCTCCCTGGCACTGTAACATCTTGCACCTCCCATTGTGCTTGCATGAACTAGATCAAGAAATTAAGCTGGCTTTAAAAACAGACCATTAATTGCCTGATCTAGTTTGCTAAGTGACTCTATTAAGAGCTTCCCTGGCATAACTGAGGAGGACGGGTGGCAGTTGCGTGCAAACGTGCTGTCGGTTGCCTTGGCCTGGGAACCAGCAACACCTGCCAGCCACCGGAGTGATGTCGCATCAACATCTGTGGGTGAAACTGAAGTACTGGACAGAGAGACAGGGGAGATGCAAAAAGAAAAATAAAAAAAGAGACAAGAGAACCTGTATTGCTGACCTGGAGGTGAGTCCTGATCAGCTGTGGTTATCAACAAACCCACAGAGGTTTGCAGAGATGTTTTGGTTCCCTGGCCAAATACCAGATGGGGTAATAACACTCCACCTACTGCCAATTCCCTTGGCATTTTCAGTTGGTCAGGATGTTCCCAGCTTCCTGACCTAAAAACTGTTGTGTACTATTTCTGTGCACTGTTTAAACAGATGCCACATTCCAACCCAGATATTGCTTGATTTCAGAACGGGGTGACACGATCCTTGTAGGTGATGAGAAAGCTGTTCTGAGATCTCCCTCTCCCAGCAGTGCTCCATCACAAGCATGGGATGGAGAAGCAAATGCATGGAGAGACTGCAGAACCATGGCTGTGCACCCTTCTGCATTGTCCTTACCAACTGTAATTGGGTTGTACTGGAGGCAGGTGATTGCAGGACCTTCAAGCTGCAAACAGAGCTAGACAATAAAAAATACAAGATGTTTTGTATTATAAACTCAGATCTCATGTCCTGTGGGTGCCTATTTAGCTCCTCATCTTTCTCTCATGCCCAGCGCCAGGAGCTGCTGGCTGGGGGAGAGAGACAGTCCCAGAATGACTGCAGCCATGTGCCCTGTCACCCAACCAAACACGGTGAGGGGCTGTTATCATTGTGGGACAATTTTAGTTGCAAAGAACGATCAGTATGTCAGCATAAATCAGCCCCTCAAGGTGCAGAAGGACACGAGGCTTTGGGGACGTACAGCCAAGCTTTTTCATGGCACAGTTTAAGCTGGGAGAAACTGGCAAAAAAACCACAACCTGGCAAAGAAAACCACAAGACTCCACAGAGGTGATTACCACCACTGACCAAACTCAGCAGCCAAACTGGTAGAATACAAAGTGTAAAATTAAGCAAGAATTAAGCAAATGTTACCTATATATTACTTAAGCCCCGTAGTTGAGATATGATGTACCATCCCTGTCAAGTGCCGGAGAAGCTGTTCCAAGAGCTAAAGAGTGTCTCACTTATACAGCACTACATCGCCACAACAGAAATACAGGAGTTGCACATACCAAACAGAAAACCACCAACCCCAGAGCAGAAAATACCTGCTGCCTTTAGATAAAACCACATAAAATCACCCATGTTACCTTGACAGAGAGAGCTCTTTTCCCCCCTGAATTAGCAAACGTAGACACGCACACAGAGGAAGCCATTGTTGCATTAAAAATATTTTTAAAGATAACGCAATAAAAATCAATCATTTTCCCCTCAACAGGGGAATGTTTTTAAAGAAAACAACAGAAGCAACAACAAACTGAGACACATACATTCCCTTCTCCCCACAAATACAATTAGATCACTAGGTTCGTCCATCTGTGTCAACTCCTAAAGCCCTTACCTTCATAATAACGTGGCTGAACGGGGAAAACGTGGAACTTTACTTTTACTGAAGGCTTTAAAAATGTAAGGGACCCCAAAACCAAAATAGGATTTGTGTTTGGTTTTTTTTTGAAAACTAGCAGCAAAACATGATTTTATTAATGGAAACAAAGCACATTTATCTTTAACTGCTTTTGATTTTGATGCTTTTTATTAGCCATGACAGATGCCTTTCTACACCCAAGGCATATCAACTCCCTGATCTCACTTGCATCAATAAAGCTACAACGATAATTGTACGACAGAACCTTAAACTCTGGTTTCAGTTATGGAGGAAACCTCATATACCAGTCTAATTAGCTAATTTGTCTAACTACTTACAGTCTCTCCTTCCTTCCACAAGCATAACAAAAATAGCTTAAAATAGAAAAGAAAAACTGTCACCCATTCTGCATTTTAGACCAAATGAAACATTTTCTTCCTTGCAAAATTATTCCTTTACCAAGCTTTTATTAAAATTGCATTATTACAAAAGTAAGGCTAAGCTTTTTGCATACAGAACTCTAACTTTATTTCTGCACTTAAGACATGACAAAGTAGGAACTAAAAGCAAGAGAAGGAATAGTTAACATTGAAATTATCAGATTAGAAATCATTAGATTAGAACTAATTATATCTTATTAACACTGGAATTAATTATCAGAACTTTTTATTTAAAAGGTGGTATTTTAAGTTGTATTCCAAATGCTGACAAAATAGATAAATATTCATAACTCTAAACGCAGCGTTCTTAAAAGCACAACCAAGATGGAGCAGCAGCTCCATCAGCCCTCACTAACCGCTTTCGTATTTGGAAAGGATTGCGCTGTAAAATGTTTTTCTCATTACCAGCGCTGCCTTCCCAGGGAGCTATTTCAACTGCAAATCACAGATACCCTCTCTGCTTCCAGCCTCTCCAAACACAGAGAGCCCTTATCGATATCCTCCCTAGATTTCCCAAACCTGACCACCTCATGTGCGTTAGATACGAGTTCACAAAAAGGGAACCATCAGCACCGTGTATCTTGCAGAACTCCATACCGCGCTCTGCTCTTCCCTGGAAGCGTCGCACCCGCCATCGCTCAGCTTCGTGCCAGATGGAGAGAAGGCAGAAGCGTAAAGCGGGCAGCGGCAACTCAAACCTTTAACCGTCTAAAAGCTTTTTAGGTAGTACCTTCAGGATGCACAATTTGCCTGCATCTTCCTTAAACACATAAATAAAGGTTTCCTCCCCCCTCGCTGCCCTGGGCAGGAAACGCTGAGCATTGCCAAGCATTGCTCTGCAGGAGCCCACCCTCTGGGCATGACAGCCAGCCCTGGGGCTCACACACTGTTCTGCTCCCCAGTTACCCTTAAACACACCCAGTGAACCCCAAAGCGGAGGCAGCCTCGCCGCTGCGCAGGGCACCACAGCACAACTGCCGTCAGGGACTGAAAACGGTGATGCACAAATGTAGAGGTCATCTGGCTTGTTCTCCTAGCGCTGTAACCTATGGTGATCACAACTAAGGGATACCCATCATTCATACACAGGCTACAAACTGGCTATTCCAACAAAGAAAGAGAATTCCTAACCTCCCCACTGCAGTAAGGATGCAACTGGAAAATTTAACTCCTAAATAACTACTGAACCTCTGTGGCTCTGTAGAAGCAGCTCATGGTCCCAAAGGCCTGGGCTCACCCCTACGCTCAGGCAGGTGCCCAAAACAAACCTACTGACCAAAACCAAATCCTTCATCACAAGGGTCCCAAAATCTCTAGGCAGCTGAAATTTGGTAAAGTTACTTTCATCCTAAATTTCTGATTTCTTTTTTTAATGCCTGACCCAACGTGTCGTTCACGACATTCAGGACAACAGCCTTTTACTAAGTCTCTTTCCTGACCAATAACGGGTGACTTGACAGCACAGATGATTTATTGAGTTGCTCCTGTCAGATTCTTTAGCTATGTATGTATCTTCCTTTTTTCAACCAATATCTGAATGCTGGATTTTTTTTTTATCTCTTTTTTTTTTCCACTATTTCTTCTTGTGACATGCAACATTCAAGATTCTTATAAAAAAATAAACATGTTTCAGTAATTCTTTCTAGAGAGCAAAGTATTTTAGAAAAAAAATATTTTGCACTGCAAACTTAAATTTGTTGTTGAATGCATAATTTTTTTTTGGACTTGGTATTTTCTATTTTTAATTCATTTTTACAAATACCTCTGCTGATAGAGGCTTTACATGAAATTTTGATTTGGGGACAGTATTTACTACCTAACGGTAATCTAAAGCGTTTCAGTGTTTGTGCTCAACTGCAAGGCACACAATTTAACCACAGAACAAAACAGAATAAACTCTGGTGGTAGGGGCTTTCCCTATTCCAAATCTCTAAGTGAAGACAGAGCAGAATACAAAGACTAGTTTATTTCCTAAACAATTAGCTTCTGTTATTCATGTACGAAAATAAATAAATACTTACTGTTCCTTTAACAGCGTTCCCAGAAACTTCATGCAAGAACTCGGTTGTATTTTAGTTCCCGTAAGACTTACTTTCTCAGCGCACAGCCAAGCCCGTTGTGGGGACACTTTAATGTGAACGGTGCCTCCCAACTGCGCACTAGCTTTTGAAATTTGTCATTTCCAGTGCTTTGTAACAACTCAGAACAGGGCAGAAAAAACAGGATACATCAGGTATATGAATAGACTCCACTAGATTTGGATGGCTTATCCTGTAGGAATTAATGATACCCCCCAGAATACTGCTGCATGGCAGACGGGATTCATTCTCCTTCAGCCAGATCTCTCACATGTTAAGACTTTTACTTTAGGAGTTAATTACTGTACACCCTCTGGTGTCCTTTCCATCCATGAAGGATAGGTAATGACGAGACACTGCCCAATGGGTTCCCAGGATATGACCTACACTCGTTCATGCCTGCTCTAGACCAAGGATCTTTGACAAGATCAAAGCGTGTAACGTGCAGAGAGAGGCCCTTCATGAATCCAACCAGAAAGAAAAGACAACATGTTTAAGTTGCCGTTTCAGAGACGAGGCAGTAGCGCTCCAAAATTGTCACAGCTGAGTGAAAAGTCTATTTCCTAGCAAGCACGGACAGCCAAGGCAACTAGAGCCTTACTTAAACGGACTAAGCAAGCTGCAGTACACAAGCAGAAATTATTTAAATTCTAAAATATTTCTCTTGTGTTGCTACTGCTTATTTAAACATACTAAAAAACACTGGGCACCTGTGCCAAGATCTGATGCATTCCTGAAACGTGACTAACATCCAAAAAAACCTCTGGACAATGCCAGGGAGAAGACAGCAAGTTAAAGATTTATTCCATTCATTATAATAAAATGGCTTCCTATTTAGATCCCTCTTATAATTAAAAGTGTGACACACCGGAGCGCTGGGAAGAGACTTCTATTTCCTCGCTCTACCATGGGTCGCAGTTATAAAAGGCTGTATCTGTGACGTACGCCAAGGGTGAATACCTGC
The DNA here is from genome assembly GCF_964106895.1 of Numenius arquata. NCBI lineage: Eukaryota > Metazoa > Chordata > Aves > Charadriiformes > Scolopacidae > Numenius > Numenius arquata. Next base: position 305,266 of record NC_133615.1, read on the forward strand.
TATTCTTAGTACTGCTGTATTAGGAGCTGCCTCTGAAAAGATGAGAATCCGCTTTTGTTCCGATATGGGCCAGACGGAAAGGGGACTAAGGAAAGGAGAAGCCTTGGCAGGAGGAGGGAGGTGGTGCCTGAGAGATCCTCAAATCAGGCCTGAGTTGTGAGAGGGTGTGGAAAACAGGAACAGAATCAATGTGCGTAAGTGAAAGGACAGGTAGAAAGTCTAGAACAAATTAAATGTGTTACGACAGTTTCTATCCCTTGTTCCACAAGACATGAAGGAATTACTGACTAAAAAAATATCTCAGAACAAAAATGAAACAATCTTCTCATGAATTTTCAGTATTTCATTACAACTCTCCAAGAAAGAACAGTGAGGCACAGTGAGAGGATGAGGCTGGAATGGAGTACAGATTCACTATGGGATAATCAAGTAAGCACTAAGTTCCAAAATATTCAAAACGTTGTCCATAAGCTGATTTCACTTGCATCCCAAGAGCTGAAATCATGCTGGTGACAAACTAAAATGGACAAGTGAAGCCGTAAGCTTATGGCTTCTCATTAAAATGAGGATGGGGAATCCCCACACAGGAGCCACAACGCTGAGAGAGCTGTGTGTTCTTGATGACAGAATCTCATCTGTAACTGCAAAATGGAAGAGAAAAATATGGCAAAAAATGGAACCCTTACCAGTAAGTTCCTGCAGCCTTGTTTCTGTACTGATTTGAAGTCACTCCTACCAGCTTTTGATTTGTTTATACTCTTCTCTATTCCCAAAGGAAATGCCTGTGTACACTCCTCACAGCAACAGGTGAAGTATTTACCACCGGAGTTCAGCTGGACAACCACAGCTGTATCATGGAATACGCTTATCCAGTTAGGGACGTTTAGCTGTAGTTTTTCTTTTAACCTGTTTCCATAGTCTTTTAACCTCAGTTTCCAAATGTCTCTCCATCCTTCAGCAGCCACTAGTGCAGAAGGAGCAGTAAGAACTGTAGGCTGCTGGGGCAATTCTGCACAATAACCTGCTCTGGGACATACCAGAACCCCCCCCACCCCTCCAATCTCTATCAACCATTTCAGCACGTGATGCTAAAAGAACATTTGGGTAATGGTTAGCTGCACTCGGGAGAGCAGCACGGATCTGGGGAAACCTCTGACTTGTCCAGACCAGTTCATCTATTCAAAACCACCAGAGTGCAGGTAAAGGCATTGCATTTTGATAGTTAATTTGCAAAACTGTGTAACAAGCCAATCCTACCCTGTTTACTTCACACTGGTTTAGTCACATTTATGGAAAGGGCAGCACTGTGAGAGCAGTTTTCCAAAGAACTGTTGCCGAAACCCTTTTTTCTTGACAGTTACATGAAGTAACTTGAAGTTAGACAAGGACAATCTTGCATATATACCTAACTTAACTGGTGACTGTACTTTAAGTCAAGGTATCTGTGAATTTTAGTGACATTAGGAGGACATGATGCTATAACCCACTGTGTGCAAGTCAAATCTTTTTAATTTCCCTGGGACATGAAAGCATGATGTCCTGTGGACCCCAGGCTGAGCGTGGCCCAGCAGCATGTCCCCATGGCAAAGGCAGCCAGCAGTGAGGGCAGTGAGGGGTGAGCCTTCCCTCTGCTCCCACACCTCAAGCCTTCCTTACCCGAGCTACAGTCAAAAAATGATGGAAGAAAGTAACATTTGCTCTTGGTGTCAGGTTTGGACAATGTTGCTCTTCAGAATTTCAGAAGTCAAGTCCATAGAGTACATGCAGTGCCCCAGCAAAGGGTACGGAACACAAACACACCCATCTCTCACTAGTTGAGGAATTACTAATTCCCCAAAACAACAGCTCACACCTACAGGCCCCTCCAGGAACAGCTCACTAAACTGTGCTTCACGTTCTTGGGTGTTCCAAGATATGAGGAATCAAACACTGAGGAAGGTATCTTAGCAATCTACCACGCCCCTACCATTATTCTTTCCATTAATACTCTAATGGCTCTAAAAATTTTTGCCCAGTGCCCCGATAAGTTTTGCCCTCAACGTTGTCTGCCTGCTGTCTTATCAACTGAAATCCATACTGCCACTGGCACGGGGCAGGGAGGCCAAAGCATTCTCACACTGTATGTTTGACACTGCACAGAAGCATTCCCTAGGGGATCACTGTCCCTCATATCTAATAGCATAAACTTTATTCAAATTCTGGATTTTTGTGTATAAGGCACAGAATTTAGAAAACAATGACATTCAAAGTTGAAAACTGCTCGACGAGAAGCTCAGTTGGTAGTCAGAGAGCAAAACGAAGGCAGGTTTATAACAGGATAATTGTTCCAAGGAGAGGCTGGTGGCTCTCCAAAGCACAAACAGCTGCACTTTTACTACTTGGAACTTTCACAGAGGCTCAAAAATTCTTCATTTGCTGAGACTCATATTTAGCATTGCTTCTTGCCTGGGAGAGGGCAGACCCGGGGGGGGATGCAGAGAGCGTACTGCAGCACACAGTGTTTGTGAGCTCACACACAACCTACCCACAGATACCTGTATCATGTAACCAGGAGTTTCGGTGGGGTGTGACCTTGAAATCCCATGTTTATACTGTACAAAAATGATGATAAAGCAACACAGTGTGAGACACAGAAACAGTAACAACCTTTTTTGTCACCACGTGAAGAAAATGACTAAACAGTTACGACATTTCACAAAACCTTGTGAAATGCAGTTAAATGGAAAGTATTAGATCCATCATTGCGGGATCCAGTGAGGTCCTACTAAGGGTCAGAGAAACACATTTATTCTTTCAAAGGTGCAGACTGGAAAGATCTAAGAAAACTAGCGAACGGATAGTGAACGGATTTCTGAAGTGAAGTGTAACTGCAGCTGGGAACTATTGCTGCTAACACTGGTAAGCAAGTGAGGCAGGCTCAGGAAACTCTGCTGTGGCATACAATATTAAGGAGGTTTAAAAGCGTATAATTAGCTGGCAAATTGTTCATTTATGTTGCCTTGTGTTGCAGATGCTATGAACCATTCAAATCACAATGAGCTTTTATTGTCTCTACTACCATTTCTTCTTTTCTCCTCTTCACTGATCTGTTCATCCTACCTTTCTCTCTGCTCAAAGAGATGGCCTACTTTTTCTGTTTCTTTCCTCAGCAACAGCAGTTCAGCCTTTTTCTTCAGAATTTTGGATTTCACTATGCATCTGTCATGACCAATTTTTCTATGTATGTGCTTTCTTCGCAGAAAGCAACTAAGAAATATAACCCTCAGAAAAGGCAAGTACTGTAACAGTCTAAATGCCCTAGTGCTGGGGGGGGGGTTATATGCCCTCTAAAGCCATTCCAACGCTTATCATAGATCCCAGAGAACTGCAGGAACCGAGCTTAAAAAGAGGTAAGAGCTCAAGGTGCAGAATGTGTGCAGCTCCTGCAACCACGCTGAAAGGTTAGCAACGCAATAGCAAAAAAAAGTTAAAAATTAACATAATCTTCTCTTAAAACTTTTAACTTTTGCCTCCTGCTGCTTCTTGAAGGAGAGAGCTGCAAAGCATGATGGCAACCTTCTCCTGTCCTGTTTTGACCATACACTAAGATTTGGCAGGGGGAAATCACAGACAGGTTTCGAGCCTGTTGGAATGCAGCCGCCTTCGAAAAATGCTAAGACTGTGACTTGTATGGGAATTGAACATGGACAAAACTGAACAAATCCAGAAGTCATAATTTCTTTCTCTTAAAATCAGTCAAAAATGGAATTGCTATTTTAATAAAGAGCTCAAAAAGTAAAGGGATTAGAGATGCATCACTTCCATAAGGCATAATGTATACATATTCTGCATACACATAGAATCATAGAATCACCTAGGGTGGAAGGGACCTTTAATATCATCAAGTCCAACCATTAACCTGACACTGCCAAACCCACCACATGTGAACAGATAAAACAGCAGACTTTGTAACTTTCCGAACTACTGATTCTTCTCTCTGCAGCTCTTCTTCCACAATTTCTGGTCAAATTTCCTGGCTTTCTCCACATAAATAAGAAGAATTTTCAAGCAAAGAACTCTGCAGCAAAGAATTATTTCAACGGTGCAAAAATGCTCTTGAAGAACAACCGTATTTTTAGTCATCCATCACATGTCATTACACTGATATAATACTCCTTTATTACCGAATACTATTCCTGAGCTTGTTTTCCTCCATATGTACACTCCCGTATTAATTTCAAAGTAGCAGGAATATATAACAAAACGTGACTCAAGGCAAAATAAAAATCCCTGATTTTCCCTTCAGTAGACACATTAATTTCTGCTATTTCATCCTCCCCTCAAGCACGCTCTCCACTTGGGCATACGCCACTATCAACAGCCCAGGGCAGCCCCAAGAGCAGTAATCCCCGCAGCGCTTCCAAATTCACTGTAACTTGACCACATAACACAACCTACTCAAATGACCAGAGACAGGTTTTGAAAGCCACTAAATGTTTATCTGACCCCTTGTGAACTCTTAATAAAATACTTGGCCCTATGGGCAGACAAACAACAACTAACATTTATACAAGCTACAATTCCCACCGAGAGCACACGGGTTCTGTTCCGCTACCAGAATTACAGCTCCTCCGCCTCAAACCTCAACTCTCTCTTCGTCTGGAGAAGCTGAAGGGGCATCTTTATTAACAACACTCGAGAAAACTGCACTTGAAGTGAGCCTCAGTAAAAATGTAGGATCAGGCTTTTGTTTAAAAATTACACGCTAGGGCTCCAGTGGTACTTAGAAAATTCTGTTCCTCCTAACCAACGTGTGAGTGCCCTATAAATTGCCAGGGCTGAGAGGGAGCAGGAGTCCCACTAAGCACTTTCTCCAAATATTCAGTTATACTACATCGGGAGTCATCAACATGTTTATCTTGGACCGTGATGCAGCACTTTAGGTATGTGGCCGATGGAAGAATTGTAGACTGAGGTTAAACAAAAGAGAACAGTGACAAAGGAGAAAAAAAAGTCATGAAAGTACCAGGAGGCAGAGAAATGAGAGCAGTAACGGAATCAGAGAAAGCACGCTGACATTTATTCAGACTGAATTTTTCAAAGGTACTAAGTACGTTCTTTCAACCATCAGATCCGAGTAGCACTTATGCTCAAGAAGACATTAGACTTGGCAATGGAATGTTTTTGCTTTAATGGTTTCCCTAGGGTTAAGGAAAGAAACAAAATACATTGTAAGAATTCTAAATGCCAAGTTTATCTGAGACAAGAACACATTATACTTGTTATTTACCAGAACAACTGAGGGGAAAAACGGCTAGGGACTAACTAGAGGGAAACAGAAACTACTTTATGCTGAGGTCATTGAAATGCTGACTAGCTGACAGTTAACTAAGGTAAACTTAACTTCTTTAAATGAATGATCATTTACACTAATACACGTTCAACCACTTTTTTTCTCGCTGAGACAAAGAACCTTGAGACTTGCTAAATTTTAACGGTTAGAAACAACACATTTGTTTATAGTAGAGAGGATAGCCAAAATGATGGTGACTTACCAGTCCTTCCCAGTTGCAGTGCTGACACAGCCATGCCCACGCCTCCCTACAGGAGCTTGGCTAGGAGCCCCTTTTCCATTGGGATTGCACTTTGCACAGAGGAAGAATGTGGTGTCTTAGGTTATACTTTGGATTGTTTGACAAATGATGCTTTTACTAGACTATTCCTCAGAATTGACCTTTGGGAGACTTCACAAGCTGATACAAAAGATTTTATCTATATTTAAAATTTGATTGTGCCAAAAAGCAGGAAGGCCAGAACTCCAGAAACTTTTGCTGCAAATGTTTGTCAGGAAGGCTAATCCCCGTAAAATCCAGGAACGTAACCAAAGGCAAGCAAGCCCTCTCTCCAGCCCCAAGCTCTCATTCGGAGGAGACGGCCTTTGCCGGGGCAGGGAACACCAGGCAAGGCAAACACACACCAGCGCCATGACGAATGGGGCTGGCGCTGCAGGCCGACGGCTCCGCATTCTTCCCTCCCTCCTCCTCCCGCATCTGCTCTGGCTGGCACCTGACACAGAAACCTGGTGGAGGGCTCCTGCCCGAGCCAGCGCTGCTCTGACGGGCTGTGCAGGGCAAACCCGACCCAAAAGCACCGCGGTTTGGGGCCAGGAGAGGCAGGTTCTGTGCGCAGCGGGAACTCCCCAGATCCCCACTCCTGCTCTTTGGGAACAGCATCAGGGCAGTGCACGGCAGGTCACACATCAAATAAATCCCTACCAAACACTGATCGTAGCAGATGTAAAAAGAATCAAGTATTTGGAAGTAATATGCAGGGAGTGGGTCACACACAAGCTCTCGGAGATGGCGTGTGTTTTACAAAGGGCACTCACAGGCTTGGGATTTCCATAGGGAGGGAAGGGGCTGTTCTCCCGCCTAACGCTTTCAAACACAGACGGATCTTCTCCCGTACCCCACAGGTCCAGTGTTTAACTGCCTTCTCTGCTTCCACCTGCTCCTACCTTTAGGATAAGGAACTATTTAAGGTAAAATTATACTCCATAACTCCAAACAAGTAATAAACTAGACGTATGTTGTAATAACATCCAGGTTTTAGTATCAGGAAAAAGGAGGCAGGATTGGTAAATTTCAGACATCGGGTCCTACTGTGGGATAAAGATGCATCTATTTAATGGAAAATTATAATATTTTACATTTTTATGTACAGTTACACTCTGCAAAGTTGGGCAATTACTAAATTGTATCAAATTCTCAGTATTTACAAGTCTATATAGGGAGAGCAACCAAATTCTCTACAGACTCTCTTCTCTACCCCCTTTTTTATTTCTCCTAAGTTAACAGAAAACTAAATAGGAAAAACTAGCACAATGCAATGCTAATTCCCTAACACAAAACCACCACAAGGCTTACAAGATGGCAAGAGTAAGATACACTTCTGATTTTCAGTTCTCCCATTAAATTTAAAGCAGATAAAGTTTGCTTTCACTTGAGATGTTACATTAGGGCAGATGTTACAAGGCCCAAAAGATATTAAAAAACGGTGACATCAGACAAAAAGAAATCTATCAAGAGCAGTTTCCCACATCGAAACGCTACCGTAAGGCTTTCCCATTTCCCTAGTGCATCATTCCCCACAGAGCCCACATCTGCACACAAGTTACCTTTCACTCGCTCGGTTAAGATCAGGTATTTTAACACAGTAAATTAAACATGTAATAGATCTCGAATAATGTCACCACAAATTAATTGGTACCTGAAAACCACTTCGGTTTTGGCTTTAAGCACCAAATTGTAGCTGCTTTTTCTGCATTTCATACTGCAGTTGCTGGTATACAGCTCACTGCACAGAAACGGCAATTGTTTGAAAATGGAAATATCATTTATTTCATTATGAAATTTTTATGCACAGAATTGACTCACAAAAGTATATTTAGGCCCTGGATTGCATCCAAACTGCTAATTAATTGTTTTAAACGACTTCCATTGTAATTCCTAATATTCCTCATTTTCCTTGTTCTCTCTCGGTGCCACACGTGACTGCACACAACTGACTGGGGAGCAAAAGGGCAGCAACGTCAGGAACGAGGAGAGACCGACAATTCAGTGGACATACATGAAGAGATGAAAGCAGTCACAGAGCTGGCAACAGAACTGTTCTCTACAATTCAGAACCAGAAGATTAGTCTTAAAATAAAATGCCTATCTTTGAGGTGCTTACTGAACCACGATGCCATAATGCTGTTCATCCTGCAACCGGGAGAAAAGCTTCAATGTATTTCTGAATGTAAATCAATAAAACAAGCAAGTATTAAGTACATGAATGTCTCACTGTCAAAGAAACAGCAAAGTCTGCCTTTTCGAAGGTTTAACAGCCCAAGTAGCACTGGGAAAACGCAGACAGATTTGCATGTCTCCTTCAAAACAGTTTTTCTTCCCTGATGGTTGCTATGCAAATAGAAGCAACCTTTTATTGAGAGTACAGCTTGTCCTTTTAGATGAACAACCATCGGCAGCACATTTCCTTCATTCAGTAGCGTTCAGTTACTGAATCTTTCCCACAGAGAAGTATGTTCAGAGAAAGCTCAATTTACAGTTCCGAGTGGGTTTGGTTTTTTTGCTGTTTTCCCCAGAGCTGAATGACAACACTTTATCTAGAGTAGGAGACAAAGCAGACAATCTGCAGTATGTGAACAAACCAAAATAATTTTTTACTTTAAAATATGTGAGAATTTAAAATTCTTCCAACGCCTCAGAAAGACTGATGACTGCAGAAGTTGAGAGGCATAATCCCAAGGACTGGAGGACCTGCTACCACTTTTGAAGATTTTTTTTGAAAATTTCTGCATGCTCATGTGTCACTAGAGAACAGACTGAAATATATAGTGAATTGAGACCTGCAGACTTGTCGCTGAGCAAATAAATTCTGCAGCGTAGCTGTGCTGACCAGCCAGCTTTCCTTGTGGCAACCAGACAAGATTGTACTTTGAAGCTGGATTGTTTCAGCAAAGCTTGTATCTGTCCCAAATTGTCCATCTCCCTTCGTCCTGTTTGTTTGCTGCTATGCCTCAAGCAGGACCTTGGCTGGAATTGCTGTGATTACGGTTGGGACTTTGCCCCATACCCTAGCAGAGAGATGTTCATACCTACACTGGAGTAGGAACCATACTGATGGTGGAGACGAGCAGCCAGTCTGAGCAGTTTCCCTTCACCTTACAAGAGCTGTGACACTGAAGCCTTTGGAATTACTGAGGCTAAATGTCAGACCGGAGTAGTGAAAGGAAGCTCACAAGTGCAGCTTCAACCATGCCGAAGTCAATGGCAGAATTCCTAACAACTCCAGATTAGTCAGTATTTAGCCACATACCTTCAAATCATACAAACCAGCTAAAAATCTTCTATTGATGCCTGAATATGCAACGCATGTGTGCAAAACACAAGTGAGCTGGACCTGCTGGAAGATCAGGCACCGACACCTTTGCTACCTTCACTAAAGATTTGAGTTGACAGTGGTTATGACCAGCTCTTTACAGGAAACAGTTCCTGCCCCTCTGTTTCTCCCAGCTGGTTTCCCGTTTCTGTTGGACGGTTCTATCTCAGCCTGTTCTGTGACTCACCCCCAGCCGGCCACGAGCCAGTCACTCGGCATCCAAAAGGGCGTCTCGCAGGACTGGAAGTGAATCGGGAAAGCTGATAATGTCACAAGTACTGTAAACTATATAAATAAAGAAAAACTTTCGGAGTTACTCTATAGCTTGATTAGAGTGCCTTGTAGAGTATCTCTTGCAATCCTACACCTTAAAATGTCAAATACTACAAAAAACCTTCATGACTCTGCCTAGGGCTAGAACCCCAGATTGCTGAACTCTGCAAAGCTGCCTGTGAGCAAACACACAGCCCCATAACTGCAAGCTGCATCACCAAACACACCGCAATCCTTTCCCCACACGTAGAGCTCGCTGTGTTTATAATAACTCAGGGGGCTGGCAGGCGCTCTCCCATAGAGCTTCTAAAAATAACGAAGTGTCAGTAACGCAGCAACTACGGCGGCCTCCGCTTCCAAAGCTCCGGAGAGAGGGCACGGGGCTGCCTGTGTGCCAGCTGAGGGAGATTCTGCTCAACTTCCCAACAATAAAGCCGAGTTCCACTTTCACAGAACTTGAAGCAAATAAACGCCTTGTGGCAATATGATTCTCTGAATATAAAGGCATGCTTGAAGCAGATTTCAAATAACTAAATGGTTAGCATTATTTGGAATTTGAAGTCTCTACCACACTGAGTACTAAAAGGAAAATTTATTACTGATAAAAAGCACAAAACTTAAATTAGAGGAGTTCTTCACTATCCAGGATGATACATGCAAAATGTAATGGATGTAATTCTTAGCTTTAATAATAATGCTTTAAATTTTATTCAGCGACATGAAAGTATTTTAAATAATTGTGATTTAACAGAATCCCTCAAATAATACTGCTATTCTCACATCTTGATACGCTGTGTTTTTTATTTAAAGGATGTAAAGTAGAAATAATTTTAAAAGCAGAAAAACTTCTTTTTAACTATGTGAACTGTTTTAAACACTCACTTGAGGTAAAACTGAGGCTATAACTTTCTCAAGAAGAATTAGTATCAGCCTCTAATGTCTTGTTTGAAAGGATTTTCATGGTTTGATGAATACCTTCCTTTTCATTTTTGAAGTAGCTTGCTTTCGATAATAAAAGCGTCTAAAATACCATATTCTGGAGTTTTATGCTTGTGTGTGTCCAGCAATCTGTTGAATGCTAAAGTTAATGCTGAATAAGTAGGCTCCTGTTGTCTTATTATAAACAATGATTACATATTATTCTTTGCCTTTAAAAGAATCCACAACAACAAAACTCTCTTCACATAATAGGATTAGGAATGTAAGACTTCACCAAGTAACTGAAAAGGCGGCCAGTCACGTCACAGAAAACTAGAGCTGAATCTCTCTTTTACTGGAAACAAAAATCCCACCTTATAACAAACTTTATATTCTCTTACTCTTTTCTAGAACACAAAAAGTACAGCCTGGAAACACCAGTCACCCAGGAGGTTACTCTTTTCAGCTTGGGATGAAAGGGGAAGATGAAGCATTCTACTAACCAACTGAAAAACTCCCAGTTTACACCACAGTACACAGTGCAGTATGGGTTTTATTTGTGCAACTCATTAGATGAGTTTCACTTTCACGTCCACCACCCCGTACCCCTCTGGCCCCGCAGCTTGAGGAGTCAGCACACCACAGACCTGGGGAGCGGGATGGTATTTTGGCAGTGACAATGCCTGGGACTTCAGCTCTAGAATTAGCTTTTCACACATATGTAAGACCAGCCCAGCATTTTGCTAGGTTTATAATGTCAGACAATTTAACTAGAGCAAAGATGAGTTTTTTCTTTTTTATTTATTCAATCTTTTTGGAGACAGAAACCTGCATGGTCATACTGCTGATTTTAATAATGTATTTTTCTGTACATAATTTCTGACTTTCAGAAGCTACCAATGCCATCCCGTTAGATGAAAAAACAGATAAAAGCATCAGATGTTAGATCACTGTATGCAGTAATGTATTTTACAATGAGATTTAAGCTGGAAACTAAGTAAACAGGATAGATTTGGATTTAGAATAGCTTTCTGAACTAGAACAGTCATGAAACATGCACATTCCTCGATTCTTCATTACTTGACAGCTTTTCTCAAATAAGAAAACAGCTAAACAGTACAAAAAGCAATCAAGACTCTATCTGGATTATTATCTGCAGTTTTCTGCAGCTAGATCTATACCAGAGCTGCTCTGGCTGGCACCTTCATTGTTAAGACTGTGTCAGCATTTCCATTGTAAATTGAGGGCCTTATAAACTCAGCTTTAAAGAGATCACTGTGTACTGAAACTCAGCACACACACACTTTTTCCATGCAGCAGCAAATAGTTTATTACTGCTATTAAAAAGAGTGATGTTATTTCCACCTCTTCTGCTCAAAGTTTTATTCTTCTTTCTTTACAGAGAAATACCAAAAGATGCAGCCTGCAGGGGGGAAAACGCCTGACAATGAAAGGCAGAATCGTTTCCCAGGGAGCTCTGAGAATGTGTAGGGACAGGGCAAAGACAGCACTGCCAATTCTTCACTCTCTGAAAACTTAACTAAAAATGAGGTGTGGAGTTCTTGATTCTGCAAGCTAATTTACACTACTTGCAATGTGCTGTTTGTCCTCCACTCACATGGGGAAAAGAAAAGACCAAAAATGAGACTGCTCCTTGGTACCTTCCTTCTTGTCAAACCACCTCCTGCTCTGCACGGGTCTGAACCCGAGTCCCTCCCTGCCAGGGCAGGGAGATCTCTTGAGAGCAGCCGTGCAGGCTGATGGAGAGGCTAATTAAGAAAGGGGCCAGGTCATTTCTGGAGGGGAATAAGAAAAGGGAAAAAAAAAGGAGGTGTGTGTTTGGTTTTTTTTTTTTTTTTTTCACATGGGGGAAACACCCAAAGTGGGCTGTAGCCTATGGCAGATCCCTGAATAGAAAAGCATGAGAAAAATGGCAATCTCTAGGCACAGGCTACTGTGGTCAGGAGATACCTTTCTTTCAGTGCAACATACAGGTAGGTTTGCTGAGGAGAGAGGAGGAAAGAAAAATTGGTTTTGTCCTCCACAGAAAACCTGAAAAGACTTGAGGGATGGAATTCATCACCTCTACCTGCAGATGTCAACAAAGTCCTCACCTGCGCAGAAAGAGGCTTTTTCCAGCTAGGCATATGCACTCCTTGCAGAGCAAGTGGGGAGACAGGAAATTCATAGCACTGTTCACCTGAGTTGTTTTTAACACCCAGCTAAGGACAACAGGAGCTGTGTTCTAGAAATGCCGATTAGAGTCCAGACAGCAATCCCTGGAGTAGGTCTGCAAACTTTGACACGTGCAGTATGGAAGCTAAAGCGGTGGTGCAGCGTTACTCCTGCGTAGCACTGCCCAGAAAGCAGCCTCTGGAAAGGGCAGAGGATGTCCCATACCGTTTGCCCACCAAAGCCGGGGCGGGGAGCTGCACCGATTCAGCTCTCCCTGAAGAGACTTGGGAAGGAACACTTGCTTCTGACACAGCTTTTGCCTGTTTTAAAGAACTCTAAATTTCCAAGAGTATGCTCCTGGTATAACGAAGGCTGGCAAATAAACTGCTAGCAATTTGACTTTTCTTGGTTTGTACCATTTAGACCTGTGCTATACCACACTCAGAAACTGCTTCTGCAGAACCAGCTCAGCACTGGACACCCGAAGCGCAACTGCAGCCATCTGAACTTTCCGCTGTGCCTGCACGGACAGACGGACAGACAGACAGAAGGAAAGTCTCCAACACCAACTGTGTTCTCACTCTGCATGGTAGATCCTACTGGGGCGGCTGCTGGTTCTAATATACTTCACCATGCACGAGAAAACAGGACAGACAGATATACAGTTACGTATTCGTTCCTTAGGAACAGGGTTTGTCCCATTTTTGCCTTTTGATTCTTCGGAGTTCTCGGACACGTAGGCTTGGTTCAGAAATTGTAATAGAAGCAATTAAACCTCTTTTCCAATTCAAAAGCCCCACCATTTCCCATACCAACTCAAGTCCCAGAAAAGTATATGCGTGGGGCTAGTTAAAGATGATGAATGATGTTAAATTAAGTGCTGAACACCCTGTCAGGGACAGGCTAAGGAAGGACCACAGAAGCAGGCAAGAAGAGCTGCTCTAAAGGAAAAAATCAGTATCTCTCTCTGTTGAATGCATTAACTAATGTAAAACAAATAAACTCTTGCAATGGTTATTTGGTTGGGAGAAGGGGCGGGGGATGCTTCTCATTTCATTTCATCTTTAAAGATACACATCAGTTTTTCTCATGCTAATCAGCAATACTTCAACCATTTGCTGTCTCAGGACTATCTCAGAAAAGAGACTTTCAGACTTTGCCATAGTTTACACTGAAACACTGAAGGATTCTTTTTTTTTTTTTTTTTAACCAAATGGATCAGTTATGTATGAAAGTAAAAAACCAGAAAATTCAACCCAGAGTTGAATTTCATACTAACCAAATTATGTCTCATATTTTGCAAATCACACTGGTAAAAATACAGAACAACATTATCCCTGCACTGCCCCCCTTTTTCATTGTCATAGAGTGGTATGTGCCCTATAAACGAAGGCTCAGCACAGGGAGAGCACAGACAATTGCTGCTTGTTCGTTAGATCTAGCTCAGGCCACAGGATGGAACTGCCAGGTAAGAAACTCTTCTCCAACCCACTGCATCCAAGACAGAGTATAAATTTGAAACAAATGGATAAGGAAAGTCTACGGTAGAGATACAGCCTGAAGATATGGCCAACGGAAGCTCCTCTACGCATTCACCATCTTCAATGGACTGCAAACAATGAAATTTATTTCACTTTCTTTTGCTTCTTGCAGCAAAGGCTTAGCTACCTAACAGTGATTCAGATGTTTCCTCCTTGAATACCACTGTGCACAGAAAACTATCTCCAGTTAAAAGAACAGAGATCCACAATGCTCAGAGTGGTAACTCGGGAGGCAGTAATATATAGGAATATAAAGAAGACACCATAGGAGCACTAAAGCAGACACTTGCTATAGAAAACACTAATTTGTGAGACTGTCTAAAGAATAAGTGTTCAAGCTAAAAAAAGCACAATGTTGGACATCCCTTAACTAGTCTGTATTTTTTATTTAAATTTATTACAATTTTTCCAACATGTGAAATTGAATGTGTTTCCCTCATATGATTTTTTTTTTCCCCATCTGTAAAAAAAAAACTATTCCCAGACTATGAATATCTTGGAGCATGGTGTGTCAAGAGCTTTTGACCAAAAATAGGATAACAGTAAAAATATTGTTTAGTGTTCAACAGTATTTTACTAGCACTGTTGAACACTAGAAAGTTTTCACCAGCAGTTTCTCTAAATCAATCAGCAATCTCCTTGACCTGCTTTCTCTTGAGTCAAACCCACAAACAAATAATCCCCAATATGATTGAACAGATTCAACTCACAGCTCTCCTAGTGGGATATGAAAGAGGACGGTTCAAGGCTTTCAACTTGCCCAGCAGTAACAATTTTCTGAGTCAATTAGTCTCTATTCTTTGCAAAGTTTTGCCCTGGTGTAAATTTATTCTAAATGACGGGAAATCACCAAGGTAAAAAGGGGTTACGAGCAACCTTTTTACACTGAAGAGGTATCACTGAAGCTAAGAAAAATGGCAAGTGGAACCAAGAGGAGCATTAATCCCCTTTGGAAAAAACAAAACTGTCAAAATCCATTATTCCATATGTCATAATATAACAATGCATCAAAATACATTTTTATTACATTTTTCTCATCTGCATTGCGGTCATGTAATTCTCAGTTGCTAATTACTAATTTTGTAAAAGGATTCCAGCAAACAACTCTGCCTTTCCCTCCCCCCCCCCGGCTTTATTAACTGGAGCTGCCTCTGCTCTAGGTGATAAAAATTATTCCTGATAAACACAGAGCTCAGCACTGACACATCTGAAGTCCACTGCCTCAGTGACAGGCAGAGGTCTCCCATGAAAGCATTTCCAATAAAACAATGGCACTGGTATCCCTTTCCCCACCAAAATTCAGGGTTTCAACAGAAGCACGAAGGTTTGCACGACCTCCAGCGAAGGGCAGAGTACGGCAGGGGAGTGGATGTGACAGCCTTTGGGACAGCAGAGAGAGGAGCAGCACTTCTAGTTCCTTAGTTCCACCGAGTTCCACATTCTTCGGAAGAACTTTTTAACCACTTCCCACAGAGTCCGTGTGAAAGTCACCACGTGCACTGCATGTGTTCCCCAGCCCTGCTCCCACTTTCACATAAGTGAACTTTTGCCCAAGGCAGCGTCCCAGCTAGAGTTCCAGCAATCAGGCGGTCCTTTGCCACAGCACCAGCCTGGAGGAGCCACACGTTGGAGGTGCCCACGTTCAAGTCTTCTGGGCACTGTGTAACCCAGAATTTTGGCCTTCGTGACTGCTGAACTGTGTTTCTCCTAGTTTGCTCTTTTGGGTTTACATGCCCCAATCCCAGCTGGGATCTGTAGGAGCATAAGTAGATTCTCTGTACTTTCACAACAACGTTTATTCTAAAGTTATTTCTAAGGAAGGAAAACAAGAGCTGAGTTGTGAGAAATGAAGCCTTGCAGAGTCGAGAGTTGCCATTTCTGTTTGTTAACTAAATATAATTCAGTACTAGTACTACACCATTTTGTTAGGGCACTTTGTATTTTTATCACAACAAAGATGCCTTTGTCAGGTCTCTGAAACAGTTGTCTAATACATGAGATTTTTGAAGTGTTTCCCACAAATACAGCTATGCACTCACAGACCTCCATTATAAACAATGTGAGTATTTGTTATGTGCCACGGTACACACACACTTCCCAGCAGCCTATTGCATGACATATAAAATATCATAGCAGTCAAAGGAATTTGTAACAAGGCTTCCAAATAAAATTTTTCACGATTGGGCATAAGCTTATGCTTTACTCAATATTTTATAATGACTTGTAATGAAATACATCCTGCTTGCCCCAAACTGCTTCTGTCTAAAAGCGAAGATATTTGAAAGGTCATAAACACTTGGTAGCAGTAGGACTGCAGACGCCCGCCTGGATGTTTGCGCTGCGGATAAATACGGCTGTAGCAGCTGCTGCCTCCAGCCCCGGGCCCAGCCCCGGTATCAATCAAACACACACTAACGCCGTTAACTGGAAGAGCCTAGGATTCTTTTTTTTAAGCTAACAACTATAAAACACGACAACTTTTCCCCTCAGCTTAATAGAGCAAATATTTCAGGCACACCCTTACTTAGTACAGTAGGTCCTCCAAACAAACTTCTGTGGGATAGATTAAAAATGACACCTTACTAAAGAATGTTTTATACGTAGACAAAATAAAGCAAAACTTTCACCAAAATGCTTTCATTGCCCACACTTCCTGTGGCACCTTGCCTAGCCAATCACCTCTGCCCACAGCATTTCTGGGCTTACTACAAATATGAGAAAACACCACAAAAAAGTTTTAAGTTTCAATTAGTTCTTTATTTTTGAAACTTTTTGCACTAAAGAATGCAAGTACCATTTGGACTGAGCGCCTCTGTGACTGCCACGCTTCATGGCTGACTAAATTGATTCCCCATGGTAACTAAAACTAAGAGCACACAGGAACAAATTTCATAATTCTCCTCTGGAAACACTGAAGTATGTCTTTGGTATGTGAGTCATCATGACAGTGAAGATCAAAGAAGTGACTTTGGGGGGTAGATCCTGTAGGAGAACTACTGCAGAGACACTGGGGCACAGCTCTCCGCAAGCTGCACAGACCTGTAAAACTCTGATGCTTCTGTACTGGGCTTGACACAGTATAGCTACGTACAGAATTGGTTATGGTGCCGTTCCGTAACAGCCAGGACTGGAAAGGAACAAGGGAGAGTACACAGAAAAGGGAAAATCAGACATACTTCCCCACACATTTCATTTTTAGTCTGAGATTTAGATTCATTTCAGTATGAGAAGACTTAACATACTGTGCTGCATACATGAAAGTCAAATGAAGAAGAAAATCAGAGAAGTTTCTGCAATCCAAATTCTCCTGCTGAGATGTTCTCAGGCCGGCAGGAGAGATACGGTGCACTGCTTATCAGAAGTGCCAGCTTCGAGAGACAGAGATGAAGCCTGGAACTGGCAAGGGAGGGTTTTTTTTAAATTTTACTTTTTTAAAATAAAAGCTTAGGACAACTTTGTGATTTTCTACTCACAATGTCTACTGAAAAGCTGAAGAGAAGGTAATACTGGAATACCTTTAAGACTATCAGCTTTTCCACAGGAAAGCTGCAGATTCGTCCTAGAGCCTTGCTGCGGTGAGTGGTTGTCCCCGTGCAACGTTTCACAGGAGGAAAGAGCAGAAGGAGCACACACAAGCACTGAAACCCAAAATCTGCTCTAGTGCCTCTGTTTTCACAGCTGGAGCCCGAGCGCTCACTATTCTATATACAGCATCTCTCCGCTCAGGAACTCAAGTGGGCAGTGTTAGATTGCACAGGAAAGCAATTTAAGCAAATGACTAATCTAAACCCTTAAGTTTCATTCCTACTTTGGTCTTTTCAAAAGTGGCTTAAAAACATAAACCATCAGTCTTCTCCCATTATAACAAAGAAAAACCAGACGATTAATTTTGTCATCTTGAAGCAAAATCACAGCACATACAAACAAGACGACAGTTTACTAAGCTGTGCTGAGCTGCTTGTGCAGTTGTTTGATCAGGACTTGTGGCACACAGAAAAGAGGACGTGGTTTTAATTTCCAGAAGGCAAAAAAAAATAATAAAAAGCCTATAAGAAAGCTATTTTTTTTTCCTAACTTCTTGATACCTTATCTGCTAAGTCAGTAACTTGATTGGAATTATTGTAAGATTTCTACAGTCTTAGCAGTCCTTCTATAGTCTTACTGCACTACAATACAAATTTCAAAAGCGTGTAGAGGTACACACGTGTACATTATACTTAGAAGGTGTCAAAGAATTTGTTTTTAAAACCAGAGTGCATGAAGAATTCTTCATGCAGCAAGTTCTCAGCCAACTAAATTAACATGAACACTTAATTTGCCATTTGAATGTTCTGATTTTTAAAAATCTTTCCAGTTGATGTAACACTGAATTAAGAAAACATGTGTGACATTAGGATCTTAAAATATTACACTGGATGTAATCATAACTGAGAGCTAAGTTACGTTAGATTAGAAATAGAGATGATTCGTGGCTTGTCCAGAGAAATGCAGAACATTCTAGCACTAACAACGGAAGCGCTTCAGTTGCCTCAAGTCTAGAAGCCTTTCTACGGCAATTCTGTATTTTATAGCACAGCACATACTTACTGCGGGGCTGGCTGTTGTAGGCCCAGGGGTGCCACGACCCTCTTTACCAACAACCTGATTTTGTTCTTCAGGACCACGGGTGACAAGAATTCTGAAGTGCTGCTGCCTGGTGTTTTGATCTGGTCTGATTTTAAACAAGCATCCCCCCTGCCCTTGAGGAATCCGCTCTACTGAACCGCTTCTAGACATTTCCGACCCATTCCTGCCGTTTCCACGCAGTTCTGAATTTGATCCATCATTTGTGGGGCTGCTTTCTTCCATTGGTGGCTGGACAGGGTAGGAAGTACTCCTTTCCAGCCGTATCCGAGGATACCTGACCAATCTGTCCCCTTTTGTTCCAGTAAAACCAAAGTTATATTCGCCTCCTGCACCTGTACCACTTGTCTGCGGTTGCTGTAACTGGAGAACAAAGAACTTTTTCCCTGAATTTGCTGACATATCTGGCATGTGTTGCAAAGACCAACGCCGGGGTTCAGGGCTGGGAGCATTATTTTGAGCCTCGGTACCAAAGGGTAGCAGAGTAACCTGAGGCACGTCTGCACTTGAAGCCCGATGCTGAATCCTCACACCACTTATGTTTAAACCTGAAGCGGCTTCATTTGCCTCATCTTCTTGGGTAGCTGATGAAGCGTCCTCACTCTGGTTATTAGAAGGAATAGTACAAAATATTCTACGATTAGAGCAAATAGTTCCATTCATCTGTTGCCCTAACTCTTCCATGGGCCTGGGCGGAGGATGTTCAGGAGTTCCCTCTGGACTGTTTGGAGGAGAACGGTTTTCAACAGGGGATGCGTAACGCTCCCTGAAGTCTGAGAATTTACAAGGAGGTGTCTCCTCAGGAGATTCCAGGGTTGCGCACTCGTCCGCACAGCCGTTCGCAGCTTTGCGCTGAAGAGAGATCTGCATTGACGAGCTTCTCGTTGGCCGCACATCAATGCTGTTCAGCAGCTGGGGAATAAACATGGATGTACTCCTTTTTAAGGAGCCCACCTCTTGCAAATCGCTGCCACCACCATAATCCGCTCCATGTCGGGAGAAGGCGTGAGGACTGTTTCTTCTTGGCAAAGTGTGGAATGCCATGAAAAAGTCATCTTCCCTCTCCCGGTCGAGGATCTCTGATTCGGGGGCTGTGTTGCTTCGCCCAGAGCCAAAATGAAACCGCAGCCGATGGGCCATGGTTTTACAGAGAGAAGAAAAGGAGAGGGAGAACAGCAACAATTCAGGCACTGCCAGAAGTTAAAAACCAAAGACATAAACTCCAAGAAAAAGTGTCCCATCTGCCAAACTGTTAGCACTGCAGCCCTGATAGCGACAGATAGCAGAAATAGCCCAAGTGGCAAGCGGCATTCCAGGCATGATTGGGTAAGAGCAATCAGCGCTCCTACACACTGGGACATAGGGTAGGATGGTGGGAGTCACGTGGCCTGGTCCCCCCTCTCCAGTGTAAGCTGCGGGGAGGGTTTGTTTTTTCTTTTCTTTTTTTTTTTTTTTTTTTTTTTTTTTTTTTAATGCCAGCAAGAGCCTGAAACAGCACCTTCCCAGCTGCTCCTTTTCCATCAGAGAGGAGCGGCCCCAGCGGGAGAGCTCTCACAGCTGACTAAGGCAGCGAACACACTCGGCACTGCTATAAATCTAAACCCCAGCGTACTCACAAGGCACATTTGTATAAAGCACATAACCCAAAACTTAACTACAACAAAACCACTTTGAGTTAGTGTTAAAAGTTTAAGTCAACTCCACATGCAAATGAGGAACATTATTTCATGCTTAACATTTTGGTGTGTGTTACAGCATTAGGCTATCATGGCAGAATATGAATAAATATAGCACGGTTACGCTTTCAGTTTTAACTGTGCTCATAACATGATTAAGCAACAAACTTCTTGCCTTTAAAAAGCTGCAATTTTTACATTGTCCCTATGAACACAACATAACCTACACTACCCTGTGCAGTCCCTTCTAAGAATTAAAAATTACAACAAAGCAAGCAATCGTACATATGGCAAAGATTTCTCACACAATAAAAGCCGCAGAAATGTGCAAGATGGCAGGAGACAAAGTTTCTTTTTCAGTTTTACCAGGCAGTAAAGACGAGGGAAAACCGGAGACGGGTGCTGCATGTCGTTTTGTACCGATTTGTCTAAAACACCGTAGAGAAACTCTGCCCATTGCTGGCCAGCCTCCAGCGAGAAAGTTAGAATATTACCACGAGTGTGACTGCCAGCACGGAATACAGTTACGCTCTCCGAGAGCCAAAAGACCTCAGAAGACGAACAGACAGACAGGATACATCAAAACGTAAACCAAACACCCTAAATCAGCTCTATTGCAATGCAGAAACTCAGCGGTCTGAGGATACTCACACTTGAAGTGTGCTCCCAATAGCACTTGTAGCACATACTGGAAAAGAAACTCTGTTTAGCAAGAAGCGTAGCTTCATTTCAATACACGGACATTTACTCCCTGGGAGAACTTGAAAGCCTAAGTTTTGACAACAGCTCTGAAAATTTGTAGGTGGAGGGTCAATACTCTAGACAGACACTTAAACCTCTGTTTGCAAGCAGCTTGTTTTCAAAAGACAGAAAATGACCAATCACAAGAGAAATGGAAGCTTAAAACGATAAAACTGCCAACAGACAGCACAATCCCCTATTGTTTTAAGTGGACTATGAGCCAACAAGAAGAAAAACATGAATAGCTTCTACAGTGCAACAGTATTATACACTGCCTTGTGGAAGCACAGGTGCTGATATTATTTTATCTTATTTTTCAGATAAAATGTATTATCCAAGTACACAATCTCTCTTTTCCCAAAGATGAAGCCTGCATCATCTATTCTCTACTTTGCTTGGGAGACAGAAAGGGAAGGACGCATTATAAAGACAGAAAGTGCTTTGGGATAATTTGGGAGCATGAAGAAGAAACAAAGTTCTTGCAATAAAACCCATGCAAACATTAAGTTTTTCAGAGTAAAGCAAAAATAATCAGTTTCAATGTCTCCTCCTTCTGTAAACAACCTGATGGGAATACGCTGCTCTAAAAATCCCAATGTCCTTGCTTTGTTGCTAGCTCAGAACACCTTCTGAAAGGAACCAACGGCTCCTGAACCCCAGGCTGCTGCCTCTGCAAGCAGGTTATGAGCCCAAGGGCAGATGGCTGTCAGAAGCGGGGGCACAGGAACAATGAACAGAAAACGCTTCAACAACAAAAAAGTACCAAACCCACCAGCATAAGGCTGGTCCTGCATACAGAAAATTGAAAATCTTAAGCAATATATGCGAATCGAGGCTACCAAAACTGTTGTTTCTCAGCTGTCCCTGCGTATAGAATATTATCCTGAATCGGCACCCTGTCACCACCACCCACAGACATCCCCATGCCTGCCATTGCCCTCTCCAGGCCACAGCCAAGCCTCTTGCTCTGTCCTCCTTGCCGACACAAACATATTCCAGCCCCCCCCAACCACACACACGCCACCCAGTAACGTCAGCACACCCCGAGCCCAGGCTCACACCCACTGCCGCACGGTTACAGGTACAGCAGCTCTGCTGCAATGCTGTCTGCATCGGCTGGCAACGGGAGAGGACCTCAACACTGGGAACAACTTACTGATAACATCCTTTAAGTTCAAAAGGCATAGGACAGTTTTGATAGTGCAAGTGGTCATTACATGCCAATAAATATGCTCACACTCAGCCCACTCTAAATACACATCATCACAGATTCACTGACTTACTTCCTCCTAAAGGAAGATATAATCCTTTGGCTAGAAGTCCTCTTTTCCCCCACAAGATTACAGCTTGTACGTTTTCCTTTGCTCTATACTTAATAGGAAGACAGAGGAAAAGAATATAATTTTTGAAGACAGATGTTTCCATAGTGAGGTTTTTTCAATAAAAGGATCTCCACAATACTGATCCTAATCTTCACAAAGCAAACATGTTTAGTAGAGGTTGTACTGCACCCAACCAAGAAAGCATTAACACCTGATCTCTAAACCAAAGAGACGGCGTTACAATTCTCACCAGACAAAACCCCAGAGTCATTCACCCAGTACACCACTGCACTGGGATATTAAGCCAGGATGTTCAGAACGACACTGTCACTTATTCCATAGATGTCTATGTGAAAAACTTATTTACTTAATCACAAAAAAGCAAGAAGGCCTAAGATGTTGGAAGACTTCTCTGGAAGAGCAACTGCATCAGACAAATTAAGCTGCAGACTAAAAACACTAGCGATGTGCAGGGCATTATGAGGCAGAGAACTGAAAACATAAGAGAGAGCATTATTTTGCCATTACCCTAAACCTTCTTATACCCACATCTTGAGTACAAGGTGCAGCTCTGGCAACCACGTCCCAAAAACACATGCAGAAATATTAAAAGGTACAGGAAAGAGACACTAAAATGACCAGGGGATGAAGCAGCTGCCTTCTAAGTGACTAAAAAGGTTGTGACTTCATTGGTTTGCAGTGGAGACACCTAAGGAAGAATAAGATGAGGTTTTCACTGTCAGAATAGTGGGTTACAGAGGATCATTTTGGTCTGATCCAACAGGTTACTACTTTTGTGTTTAATGCTCTATTAGTCCCCAAAATCAGATACTTTTTGTGCTTCTAGCTATATTTTTTAGCACACTTTTAAACAACAGACAAAAAACCACCTTTAAGATGTGCTATATTTTCATCAGGTGCATTACACAGAGCCTTGTGTTTAGTAAAACACAATCAAGACAAGCACTCACCAATCTGTTTTCATCAAACACTTCAAACAGGAGACGATGATTGGTTGGGTTTACCTATGAGAAAATTCAAACAACATCAGATTAGGTTCAGGAGCTTGGTGGTAACAATACATGGGTACCCGCTCATACCGTGATTAAACCAGGGCAAACAGAACAGGGCTAGTGGGGTTTGCGTAAAGCTTTAGTTTTACTTAAACTGAAGCACTAGACCACTTTGTTTGTAAACCCTGCTGCGACTAGAACTAGCCCAGCAGGCAACGCTAAAAGCTCTCACTTGCTGTGTTCAATGTCAGACCCCTGGCAAGGCAGGCTGCTTCTCTCCGATGTCACCCTCAGAAAGGCTAGTGGGGCGGCTTCAGTGGCCTCCCGGACACTAGCCAAGCTACCGTGATCTCAGGAAAGGTGGCCTGCCAGAAAAGTGCTGTGTTTTGGGAACAAGTCCCAGGCTGGACAGACTATCAGAGCGCCCAGATTTTTTTTGTTCTACAGCTGCAAAGCTCAACTAAACTGTAGGGAGCAAGAGTTTTACTGTATTTCTTTCAGAATTCCATGATCATCTATCTCTCGCACTGTCCATCACTCACCATTTCTAGCTCATGTACCACACAAACCTGTGGGAAACACAACAGAAGCCTCTCCAGCACTTGGAAGCAGCAAATATACCCCCAGAAAATTATTTACATTGAAGTAAATTTAAGCAGAAAGATTACCAACATGTAAAAGGAAAACAAACAAACAAACAAACAAACTGGTAGGAAGACAAAACAGTCACTATTAAACAAGAAAAAAGTTCTATAGTATTTGATCCACTTGATATATTTTTTTCAGAGAGCCTTTGTAAGCCAGATTTCACCATGTCCAATATCTTTAATTAAGAAAATTTAGAAACAATATTCCACAATGGGCTGATAATTCTGTGGGGGTGACAATGAACTTCCCAGTTTTGAGAAAATCAGAGAATTGTGACACACAAAAAAGGGTATGCATTATATTCTATATCCACACTACTGTTCAGGATTTTAGGATTCTGTGATTTTCAAAATGTTTTAACCGAGCTTTTATGAACTAGATCTGTAGTTTAAGCAACGCTAATTATGGCAGTTTTGGGTATTCTCTTTTCCTGGGAAAAGTATATAATTAGAAAGACTACCCTGAATAATATCAGTTAAAATTATAAGCACAAATACACATAACAAGCTTGCTTAATCCCGAGGAAATATATTTCACTTTAAAACACATGAATTTGTTCCTTACAGTCTGTCTTACAAGTCAGCGTGTTTATGAGACCAGTATTCACAGAGATGGGCTTATGGAGGAGAGGTCATCCATTTCTGAATCCCATATGCAGTCGGGATGGAATCTGGGAGAGCCTGAAATGTCTTCAAATAGATAAACAGCCTAAAACTTTCTTCCCCTTCCCTCTTCTGTGCAATGCGCAGGATGGCAATCTCTCTCTCTATATATATAATTTGTCCTCTATGCTGAAGGCAAAGACATTTAAACACTTGAGTACAAAATGCTCTCTCACTGGGGTAATGACCTTCTAGGGAAATTACAGTATTGAAACAGCTCTGCACTTTTACAGGCAGGCAGCTTAAACTGCCCCAGGGCAAAGCCACCTCTGTGACGAGAGGTGGGCAAACATCAGTGGGATGAAAATAGAAAACCTTAGGCCCGGCTGTAATTTACTGTCAAGGCAGTTCCTATGGAGGCTGCAGAACTTTAAAAAGTGTGAGCCCATATTCTCCCTTTGGAGCACATGATAAAAATCAAAGTATTTCATTAGATAAAGATGGTTTTACATATGTATTACCCAGCTGTAAAACCTAGAAAAGCTATTTGGAACACCTTTAAAAATAAAAATTCCCCTTAAGCCTCAAAACCCTGTGTATTAACAGTTATATTGGTGGGAACTATCTATCTGAAAGATCCTATTAGCAAGACAGCCAATTGCTAAGCCTCTATAAACAATGTTCAATATGATACCCGTATTTAACAAACTACAATGACATCTTTTCTCAAGCAGCTGTTTAAGATTAAATTTTAAAAACCACTGCAATTCTACCTCATCTTCTTTTGTGAAAGCTACAGCTGCACTTAAATTAAGTCATTCTTCTTTGGAAAAATATTTTCAGCAATTAAGTAACACAGTTGCTATCACCCTTCTCATTTATATTATGTTGGTTTTGATAATCACTATTTTAACCCCTTCTTTAGCACTTTCAACTACTTAAAAATATTTTTTCTGATAAAAATCACTCCATTATAGCTATAACTTGGTTTTCATTTTAAGCAAGATCTACAAATATTGAAATGGAACTACAGAAATAACCCAAACATATTTTGACCTTTTTGGCAAGTAACATAAAGGCCAAGAGAAATGACTTTTTCTGTCTTCCTTCCCTACATTTGTATTTCATTATTTTTTGCTATGATAATTTAAATTTCATACAGCTTTTGGAAATAACTCTTGATTATTTACCACTGCATTAACATGTTAAAACCACAGCGAACATGCTCTGCTAAAAATACATTTTCAAGTAAAAAGAACTTTTTATTTGCCAGATGAATTAACTCAAAACTTACTCTAAATAAAATCCCAAATTGGGAAACAGTCCATTTCTAATTAACCTTATGCCAATTTCTGTTGAACATTCCATCACTACAGAAGCAGATGAGCAATTACACCAGGACAAGAATTTTTTTATGTAAACATATAAACAACAAATAAAAAATAAGCTTCTTCCCAACCATATAAAAAGCCACATGATTAATTGTACATGTCATAATAATGATTGCAAGTAAAGGGAAACTTACTCTAAAATAAAATTCTTCATTCCATTTTGGATTCAGTGTCTGTAAAAGAAATAAACATATTTACATACTAAAATTTCTTTAGGTTTGCCATTTTGTAATCATCTAAATGTGCATACAAGTGACAATTTTCTAGGAAAAAAAAGAAAGGAGAAAACAGCATGTTATAAAAAAGTTGCCACCAAATTATTTAGAAATTCTCTAGTGAGTAAAACAAATGTGGGAGGATATTTGAGTCAGATGATCCTAAAATAGATGTTAAGTATAAATAGGATTCTATGAGTAAAAGGCAAGTCACTGAGAACCTATAGAAATAAAACCTGGAGACATTTCATCTCATCCTTGAGATTCATTTAAACCCAGATGAAAAAAAAAAATATGTATTTTTTTAAACACAGGGACAACTTTAGGGCTACAAAAATAAGGACAAGATTTATACTGTGTATTAAACAGAAAAAAAAAAAAAAGAACAAAAGGAAAGATTATTTCCTTTGAATAGGTATGATACTCTTCCTAATCTCCCTCAAGCCTATGGAGGATTTGAATTTTGTATTAATAACCTGAATAAAACGTACAGAATGAATATGCACACAGGTTGCAATCTGAAGGGAGCTCAAGCATAAAATAAAAAACTGACAAAAAAGGAGATTAGAACTACAAACATTAATAATTTGGGCAATTCAAATTTGGATAAATTTAAAAACAAGTCTGATATGTCCAATGGTTTTGTTTTCATGCCAAATCATTCCCTCATTCTCTCACACAGCAGAGATTTACCGGAAGAGCTGACAGTAAAAACTGGCTCTTCACACACCAACATTTTGTTAGAGCAGAGCGAGGTCTGGGGGCTGTTTATCTGACTCCGGGACACAGATCCGTTAGATGTGGGGTGGCCAGGGCACGGGGGCTCCCCGCACCGCAGCTCCCCACCAAAGGGAAACAGAGGGGCCACACTGCAGCGCCCCACACACTCCTGTCATCACAGCGGCTCCTTCCCACTCAAACTGGGGCTCAATCCCAACCCAGCAGACATGGAACTAGTTAGCAATGAAATCGGAGTTGGAAATTTGCAAACTTTGTTCCAGAAAGTTTAGGGGGGAAAAGGAGGACAAAAGGAAATAAGAGTATAAAAAAGATGAAACTCTAAACCTATATGAACAGCTATGCAGCCGGTCAACAGTTGTACTCTCAGAGAAGTTCTACCTGCTTACCCTGAATAGTCTTATGACAGAGCAGGAAAATATTTCATGAAAGAAGAGACTGCTGTAAAGGGTAGATGAAAAGAGTAAAATGAGTGTAGGTAAAGGGTAGGGGGGCTAGGGGTTGGGGGCAGAGAGAAACTTTCAGCTCTTTTGTCTTAACAAGTACAAATGTATTCAGTAAAAAAAAATAATGAAGCAATAAGAAAAAAAGTTACTTTTTAAATAGTTGTAGTCATCAAATGTGGCTGTCATTGGCAAGAGTGGTTCCATGTAATTTAACAATTGTCATTGGCAAGAGTGGTTCCATGTAATTTAACAAATGAAGCATGGTCTCGTACTAAATTTGAGAGCACTACTGTCCATCAATAATGCATTAATTTTGAATGTTGCTTAACCACAAATACAAATTTCAGGAAATATTTGATGTATTAAGCAGCACATTTTTGGTAAATGCCCTATAAGTGGTAGAAATTTCTTCCACCTTCACAAGTCAAACAATTAGTCGGTCAAGTCAGAAAGTACAAACACTAGAATCTTAGCAAAGGAGAAAAGCACTTGTAAAGAAAGGCTCCAGAAATAAATGCATGAATTACTTCATAAAGGACATTAGCAGGGAAACAACAACAAAAAGACTCATCAGCAAAAAGAGCTACATCCTAAAAAGGGCAAGTATTGTACAGATAAAGAACTGCCAAGAGTCAAGCTGAGTTAGATCTTCCACAGGATATTAGAACAAACACAAAGAAGGTTTTTCAACTATATAAATGAAACGAGAACACAGACAGAAATGATGCTACCAAGCAATGAAGCTCAATGGGGAGACTAAGAACATTTAGATATGGGAAATTACGTTTAACATTACATATGGGAAAGGCAGAATGACTAAGAGGGACCAGGATGAAGATAGAAGTTGTCACAACTGATGTAGAAGTGAAGTCTTCAGAGCTCAGCACAGTCAAATTGAGGAAACTGGATAATCTTCATCCAGACTTTTAAAAGAATTGACACATGAAATCACAAGCCTAGTAGCAGGAATTTAAAAAACATACTGAGCATCTGACAAGATCATAAGAAGGCAAAGAGCAAATACAGCTTTTTCTACTGCAGAAAGAAGAGCATTTCCAACAGCCTATTCAAAACATGGCTCCAAAAGCAAACATGAGTCATTAATCAAATCTTACAGTTGGAATAACCGAATGTGTGGAGGGAGGTAAATCAAAACAAAAAGCCTCAGAAACTCAACACAGCTAGATCGTGCCAGATCAATCTGAAATTTTCCTGATAACTTCATTTTTTCAGAGTAAGGAAACAATTGCATTGAATCCCTTGGCTGTAAATGAGCCCCTCCTAAGTCTGGGTCCAGCTGGACAGCAGGACACGAGTCAGACAACTGCCCAGGTAACGGGAAAGGAGAATAAATAGCAGGAACTTCTGCTCTCTTGCAGGCACTCCTGCGAGGCAGTGCCATACAGAAAGGTACCCGTTAAACTGAGGAAGACAAAAGGAGTAGAAAAACAAGAAACTAGTGAAGGGTTAGATGGCGTCATATTAAATGTCACAGAGCTGAAGGAGATAACTGGCAGTGTCTTTCAGAACCACTCCTGAGACTGATTTTCCTCCGTGTTTTTTGTTAATGATTTTAACTAAAAATCAAGACATACTGATGATATTTGCTGTTTATGAAATAAACAGAGGTTGCAAATTGCATAGGAAAAGTACTGCTTTGAGGGCAGAAGTCTTGAGATGAAATTTAACAATTCAAAACAGAAATGACTTACTAGAACTTTCCAATAGATGAGTTAATATTACTATTATGGAAATGACTGAGAAAGTCCAGGCTTTAAGTGACAGTTACAAAAACAGTGAAAAAAGGCAGATGCAACCCCAGGAATACATCATCATCATCATCACCACCACCTCATCCTCAGCCCTGTCTACAGCTGGGTTGCAACATTGTCCTTTTTCTCTTCCTTCCTAGGGCAGCACTGAATTTATCCCTTCCTTGATACAATCAATGCAGTATTTTTCCCATCCTTATAACGTTTTATCTTAATTATGGTAGTCTTCTCGGAAGCTTTCTTATTCTCCTTTCTCTCCAAAGCTGGTAAGTATCGCTTCAGATCTGCAGTAATGTCAGAACCTCATTCCCAATCTAATGCTCTCATTTCAACCTCTCCTCACGCTTTGCACTGTAGCCATTACACCTCAAATGTGTAGGAGCTGAATATGCCGTGTCTTTAGTAATCATGCTTTTATAGCAGAAACAGCTTTTCAAATAAGGGCAATGTTATTCTAGTAAGGATTAAAAAAAAATTAAAATATTAAATGAATTTAAAAAACGGAATCAGAAAATGAATAAAGCTCTGGATGTGATCAACATCCTTTAAAAATTACTTTTACTTGCCTACATCAAATATGCCCTGGGTCCTGTGAAAAGTTCTGCTTGAATCTTCCATGCTTCCGGGATTTCACATTGGGTTTCTCATGACACCTAATGTTCTGATTTTAGAACAGCACCATGCTATCTTGTGTTTTCAGTAACACAATTTTCCTCACTACTCTGTTTTGCAATTATTTCAATTGAATCATTGTTGATTCTAAATACCTTCATAAAAATGACAACTTATTCTTTTTCCCTTGCTTTTCATATGGGTTATGATTTTTTTCCTCTCTGCCATCAACTACCAGCAAATGTTAAAAAAAAAAAAAAAATTTTTTAAAAAAAAGTATCATCCTTCTAAAATCTTAGGGCTCTGATAATGATAAATATTCCCTAGTGGAATTTTGGTTTGGGGTGGAATGAAATTAAGAAACCAAATAAAATTTAATTTTGGTTCTAATTGATAATGAAACCAAAAATATTTTTAGTGGATTTCCAGGCTTTTCTTACAGTATCTTCTGTTATTTGTCTATTTTAAAGTCCCATATTAGGAAAACATTTTGAAAAAGGAAATTTTGAAAGGGAACATTAAAGAATGATCATTTTTGCTAAAAGTGAAATCAATGATAATTAAAGCAGAATTCCTTAGATCTTTATTTCAGCTATGCCTTTCATTGAAATATGACTTTCATAAAAGAAACAGCGAATGATGTAATGAGATTTGATAAGCCAAGCTTTAGAGAATAATATGCAACATGTTAGATTCTGTCAACAGATCATGCACACTGAAAATGCATGCACTTATTTTGGTTTGAAAACAAAAATACATTATTTAGTTGCTATACATTAATGTAGTAGTTTAAATGTGTCGTATTAGGTTATAGAATTCTCTTCCAGTATTCTTTAATATTTCCAAAACAACGGAATAAAAAAGAGTATATACATACCTTTTTAATAGTTTTTGTCTGCACAAGAGCAAGTTCTCTGTTCTCATCTGCTACATACAAGGAAAGTTTCACGTATGGGTCACTGCAAAAGAAGACGTCATATTTAATAGGAATATAGTTTTACAGCCAAATATAATTTCAGTATATATATATATATCTATATGTCATTTAATGGGATAATAACAGCTCTAACCACTTCTAGTGAAAGTGTTTTCAGTGAAACCTAGTAACTGTAGTAAGCTACTGAAACATTTAAAATATGTGTTTGAATGAGCTCAATTAAATACTGACCATAGCATTAAAGACAATTTAACTTGCAGCTTTGTCCCAATGCTTTGGCCAAGAACCACTTGCCTGCACACAACTGCTGCTCGTGAGCGTGCACATCATGTCGGATTGATTACTTGTATCAGTAGATGTACATAAATGCATCTGCTTGTGAACTGCAATTAAATTCAGCATTAAGCACCAAGATTTAGAATAAAACAAAGCACCACTGTGATTAAAAAGAAATGCTGATACTACTTTGAAGTGCTTAATGTACTGTGCTGCCTACCATTTACTGGCAAAATAGTCTATTACAAGAAGCAGCAGAAACCAGATATTCACTGAAGCCAGCAGTTTGCAGTGTGGGCGAGGGCTCAAACAGAGCCTTCCTGCCACAAGCCAACGAGAAGAAAGAAGTTTGTATGGAAGAAGGAGGATTAAGAGGCAAAATTAAGGATCTTATAGGGCTGTGAAATGAAAGTCTTATCCTCAACACTGCATAACATTAAGAAACTAAGATTAACTGCTAACATTTGAACCCACAGAGGCATTTAGGCATGTTCGTGGATGTCACGCGCAAGCTCTTCTACAGCCACAATGTCATCTTAATGTTTTCTAAAGTCTAGCATCTGACTTGCTCTGTCAACAAGTCAAACATTGCAAATAAACAGAAAACAGCACTTGTTAAGGACATCTTTAAGGCACATGAAATGCACTGCCGGCTTGGTTTTTTGTTTTTAGCTTTTTGAATAGCAATGAGCATTAAAAAAAGAAAGAAGAAAACTGTTAAATAGAACATAAGGAAACAAATAAAGAGGAAAAGAATCAAGACCTGAGATTTACCACTACAGTTACTTATCCAGAAGCTGTGACTGATGTGATTTGATGACAGCTTATAGAAAAAGTTAAGTCATGTTATCTGCTTTACATACTGCTAAATTCAGCATTTCATTCACAACCCTGGAAGCTGCAGCTGCCTAAACAAATCTGACAGTTGGTAATTTTTTTCTGTACTTGGAACTCATGATCTGTCCTAGAGTGCTGTGAAACTTCATGTGATGAGGATCAGAGCACCACACTCATTTAGTGAGTGGCAGAGACAGCTTCTCATTCACAGATTGTAGCTTCCAGGCCAAAGTTTCCTACAAGAATTTAGGTATCTGAAGAATAACTACCACATGCACAACTTCTGTTCATGCCATCAGAACATAGGTGAACATGAGTATCAGATACCACAGAACAGAACACTGAATTTGTAACAGTCTTCTTCTCCACTTGGAATTAGCTGTAAATAGGAAATACATCATTGAAGTCTATTAGGTTGCTTCTCTCACTGCATAATTCTAACTCAGTGAAAGTTTACAGGAAATCATCTAATTTTTCTTCATTAGGATGCAGGATCGTGGTAATCACATTGAGCCATGGCAAGGGCTAAAATCAGACATACGGCCAAAATCGTGAATCTGGGTATCTTCTGCGTCCAGATAAAACACAGATCGAAACTTATTTTCAAGCATCACACACACTAGTTCTTAGTTTAAGAGATTTTACAGAGGCCAAATGCTCAAGGAATCATTTCAGTCAATCCTCCTAAGCTACATCTTTGTTCGGAGAAAGCTGTGTTTTTACATTAGTCAATTCAAAGGAAAGTCTTAGTGAAAACGAGACTGTTATAGCTTACAGGTTTCAGCCAATTCCACTGGGGACAGGGTTCCACCACATCTCACTTCACTGAAGTTAATGTCTAAATTAAATTGAAATATAGCAAAATATTTTTTTTTTTTAAAGATCTGCTGATTTAAACATTTAAAACTGGGATGACTCAGTGTATTTCAACAGAAGTTGAAATTAACAGCTTTCTTGCTCCAAATGTAAAGTTTCAAATCACACTGTATGCAGCTCATTAATTTATATTATTTTCTATAAAGGATAGTTAAAACACTTTAAAAAATGAATATTTATAAGTGTAAGTGTGGTCAAGGAATTGTCTAAGTTTTTGTAAACATTAATATCAGACAAAAAAAGTATCATTGAATAGTCCGAGTAATCACACTGCAATTCATTCCTTAATCCAGCACATTAACCTCTCCCTACCACTTCTTCCAGTTTTGGTGCCACTCCCCAGTTCCCAAAGACTTTTGATTGCATTTGGCTCCTCCGCACTGCATGTTTCAGCAAGCCAACCCTGCAACATTGTGATCATTCTTCAACAAATTTCTCAAGTAACAAGACAGAATTTCCAACAGTCATAAATATAATTAGACAATTCTTTACATTGCACTTACATAAACTCTTAGTGACTAGAATATATCTGACTAATATTAAACTTCTTGTGTTTGAAAGTCTATGACTAAAACACACAGTAAAGCTTTAAAGAAACTTGTTACTTAGAAGCAGGGTCAGATTGCAACAACTAAATAAAACATTTAAGTGCCACTAATTCAGCAGCTCCAGATGAACTTTGGAGTTTTGTATGTCCACAGAAAGAAAAGCCTCACTCGTCTGAGACGACTGCAGAATTAGAGCTCTGTCAGCAGAGCAAGGACATTAAGACAGTCTTACAGCATCCAGCATTAACCTTCCCAAAAGGGCTGCAGAAAATGAGAGAAGACTATCAAGAGTAATTCATAATCTGCTTTTTCATCCTGACTCACCCAGCTTTACAAATCTCACCCCATACACGTCTATCACCTGCTCTGTAAGCGATACAACAGACTATCCTGAGATCAATACATTTACTGGGAAAACTAAACAAGCTACAAAGTAAAGGACGAGAGATTAGCTGAGACTTCTTGGAGAGCAGACATAGTACAAGCATTGAGCAAACCGGTGAAGAAATCAAAGAATGGGAAAAGAATGAAAGAAGCAGATCCACCATTAAGAATACAACTACAGTAGCAAAACAACATATGTAAAAGGTATCCCAGAGAACAGACTCTAAACATCAAAGTAGTAGAAGCACTGGAAGAGCTTTGCAATGGCTAATTGCACCCTGAAGTCCTATCTAAAAGCAAGCATTGTAGATGAACATGGCATCTTTGCAAGGTAAAACTGTTACTGACATGGAAGGTTTATAGACAACAACATGAAGATCAGTAAAATTTTCCTCAATTTGCAGAAAAACAAAATATAGAATCTGATCTGTTAAAAAAATCACTGGAAAAATTACCAGCAAATTGGAAAGCAATATAGAGGAAGACAAGAGGAAATACCAGATTCCTGTCCAACGGCAGTATTTGTAGGAGTGTTACAGAAAGGAAATCCTGATGATCCAGATCCCAGAAGACACAATGATAAATGAGACACCTGCTGAGAGTACTCAGAAAAAACAACAAACCAACTAGGTCAGAGGGGACTTGTGAGCACCGAAGGCAGACTCAGATCAGCCTGAAGTTGCACTTGCCAGATACTTTCACTCCGAAATTGATGGATGAAAAGGAGGAGAGACAAGGGATTAAAATGAAGTATTGTCTTCTTGACTTATAAGGCAGACAGATTCATTCTTGAAGAAAGCATTATAAAAAAACCCATACGGCACTCCTGGTAACCACAATTTCAAGTGATGTATGAATACTTCCATTGTGCTCTAAAAATAAGTTGAAAATAAAGCAACTCATCCCACATTTCCTTGTGAGCGTCAGTCTCTGACTTGAATCACTGCTGATTTGCATCAGGTTTTAAATCTGAATGCCAGGTGAGTTTAAGAGCATGCCACCGGATGAGCAGAATTAAGCCCTTCAGCTCATGGAGATGACATCATATAATTGACATATGTTTGAACAGTTTTTGAACAGTTTTATGTTTGAGCAGTTTTGCAATTTGCTTGGAAAACTCACTGTAGAGGTAGCTTCGAGAAGAAGAACTGCTTTTGTCTTGGGAAGAGGGTAAAATATTACATGAAAAAATGTAGCAAAATAATAAAGTAGAAAACTATAAGTAGAAATCTTGATCTGTATGAATTTTTATACCAGTATCAGTGTTAAAATGCAAGCTTAATGAAACCCATAACATAACAAATTGACAAAAATCAGACTTCTAGAAAGCTGTTGAAAGCTGCTAATGTAGTTAATACCCAAGTGAAAGTTTACACAGGTGTTCCAGTAGAATTACTGTAATAACAGAAAGTGGATACAGAAAATGAAACACAAGCTTGGAGCCTGGGGACAGTACAGATGGCAGTTCCGCATAGCCAGCTCCGTACCCTGTTTTACACTGGCCAACTTTCAGCTGGGAGGATTTCAACACTGGGGACACCAGCAAAGAGAGATGAGAGACTGACAGAGTCACACAACACAAGCACGGCCACCGGGATCAAGGGGCTGTCCGCTAAAGAGACAACCCAACTCTAACAGGACATAACGAACATGTAGTGGAACAGAGAGTAATGTTATAACACCCTCTTTAGCCATGAAGGTATGTTGTGATGAAGGTATGTCGGCTATTGTATAAAGACGACTGAGGGGGCGTGTAAGTAGAAGTTTCTTTTACCTGCTAGAGGGCTCCTTTTTACAGATAGTGCTGCAGAAATTACACCAAAAAAGCCAACCTCAGGGACATTCGTAATAAAATGGAACACCACAATGCGGCGGGAGGCAGGAAGCCTCCAGGTGCAGTGAAGGAGACAGGCACAGCCTGATAGTCTGAACTCACAGACTTACAGTCTGAAAGGTTACAGTTTCTAATGCTTTAAATTTCTTATACTTGACAATGTCATCACCCTCTAATATCAGACGTCAGCAGATATATTCAGTGTGTATTACCAGGCATTCAAAGGACTAAGCCGGGTTTTAAAGGCACGTTTTTGTGAAGAGCCATGAGCCCATCGTTTCATTATCACACTAGTGACTGGGGATGAACGGGCGTTGATTTCTTGAACACCTATCTATAATATTCCTCTTTACAAAATCCCAAAATGATTAAAAACAATAATCTCATCTGTCCCAACATGATCTGCCCAAAACCTAAAGAGGATGTCAATGCCTGCTCAGATTAGAACAACTTTGAAGGTGATAACAGTTCTTTGGAGAATAAACTGGAATCCTAAGAAAATTATGTTAATAAGAAAAGTTATGTTAATCATAATCACAAGTTACTGAAAAGAGAGTTTGGCAGAGCAACAGCTGTTTGATTTTTTTTTTTTTTTTTTTTTTTAATCTGAGATCTTAAGAAATCCTTTTCCTGACCTTCTAAAATCCCTCAGACATTCAAAATTATCCATTTGCCGTGGTTTCGCCAACTCTCAGAATTTTCTTAAACTCAAGCAATTGTAGATATCATTATCATCTTTTATTTGAACCTCAGCTTGAAAAGGCCAGCTTCCAGTGCTTCTTCACGTGGAGGACAACAGAAAGCACTGATGACTTAAAAAATCTGAAAATTTAAAAAACAACAAACAAACCCAAACACACCAGCATCCTTTAAAAACCATGTTATTTCAGAGTCCTGTGAAACTGGGGCCCATTAATAGTTTCACATGTCTTCACTTGAGTCTGGAATTGTGTTTGCTGTATATTCTTGAAATAGTTTTGAAAGCAAGTCTCAAAACACCTTTTGCCAGTGACCTGATGTATTATTTATTTATTTTAAGGCACAAAAGAAGGGGGTGGAGAGTACAGGCATATGTGAAAGAAAAACGAAACTACTAAGCCCTACACTGCTCTATTTTTATTTTAAAAGCTGAAACCGCCTCCCCAAGTATAAAATTTAGTATCACTTGTTATGCAAGTGCATGCATGCCAACCTTGCTGCACGAAGGCAAACTTCACGTTTCAAAATAGCCTTATCATTTCAAAGGAATCACGTCTTGATGAGATGATAATTTTGCTTCTGTAAGAAATGCAGGTGTGTTCCCTTTGTGTTTTCCCTTTCCTGCCTCTGTTCCACATACATGAAAGGAACTCCTCAACAGCTCATGTAGTTCTGTCTAGAGAAATACTAGCACCCTCAAACATGAAGGCAGAAAAGGCTTTTTCTTGAAACGACACCCAAATTCACTGCTTTCCATGGTCTTGAGGGCTCTATTTGGCTATTGGGCAGTTTTTCACTGAACCCCTGACTTTCACCAGTCACGCTTAACCGAAAGTGAAGCGGAACAGACAGACAGAATTCCAGTATTTTAACTTAACCTCTGTGAAATCTGAAGGAAGAAGAATAAGGAGAATGCACTTGAAATTGCTACTGTCTTACACTATTGCACTGAAGTGTGAGGAAGCTCTGCACAAGTTACCGGGCTTACCCCCTACCTAACTGGAACAGCAGCAGCACACCAGCCTGCCACTTCCCAGGCACGACAGATCAAACACAAGAGAAGTAAAACGCACAGGTACAGGGCAAGGAACACCAGTGCAACTAAACCTGTCAGAGCTCACTTGTCAGATTAATTTTTTTAATAACATATTTACATTACCCCAGTCTTAAAGTGGGTAACATTTATTCTCACCTAAATATTCTAAAGATTAGAAAATGCCAGCACTAGCACAATTCATTAAGATGCACAAAAAAATCCTCCCAGTTACTGAAGACAAAGCAAACTCTAGGCTTCAGTTCCTGCAGAGATCTGTGCCCGAGAAGCAGCATCTTCCCAGCTGTAAGACGCACCTGCTGGGAGGCGAGGAGCCAAGCCAGGATGGGACTGAAGGTTGCTGTGTGTCTCTCCAGACCCACTCTTTTAAACTGGCATGGGGCATGATGAGAAACAGCTTTCTGGAGAAAGGACTGGGTATTTCAAAACCCTTGCCATATAAAACTTCTTAATGCTAACAACCCTGCACACCATCTGGTACAGGCACCTACAGGTACCGCTATGCTACTGTTACGGATGTGCAAAGGTGTCCAAATTAGCTCAGCACTTCCTATCAACCAACTTACTCCAAGAGGACACCAGGGTTAATCTGCAGACTGTGGTCTATATGTACTATTATAGACGCACTTTTACAGCCAGTATGCTGTAATTTACAAATTCAGATCAGGAAAATATACCACCTTCAAAAATGTTCATCTCAACAAGTCTCTATAAAATTAGGGGAGCCCCATGAACAGCAATTAACATCAGGGCTGAAGCAGATTATACTCGGCAAGAGGAAGTTCCTTGAACTTGAAAATGTTTTACAGAATCATTTAAACTCTGTGTGTTCATGCACTTAGTTGAGCTTAAAAAGTGATCAATAAGCAATCAAAGTTTTGTTTGGTGATTTTTAGATGAAAGAGATGGTGGAAACAATGCCCAAAATACGCATCATTAAATAAGGTTAGAATAATAATGGGATAGTTCTAACAAAGTTTTATGAAAAGTAGTAAAAACAATGTTACAAGGCAAAATATCTTTTACAGTCACTATCATTTTTTATCGCAACAACCATTTTCCCTGGTCAATTTTGCCATTCCTGCAACTGTAAGAAGGGAGAGCACAACGAAAATATACCGAAATTAACTGCAAGGAATGCCTCCGAGCAGATAGTCTGCATTTACTCACAGGTTTTTATTTTAACATGAGCCTTCTGAGGTGTATCTTCCTGTCTGTACCACATAAAATCATGAGTTTTTTTAAAAGAGAAATGATTCTGCTCTCACTGTCGTACAAGCCTCATGCACTGTGACTAAAGCAAAGCACGAAGTGACTAACTGCACTAGAACAGAGGAACATCTGCTTTCAAGAAGAAAAGAAACTCTTACCTTATCCTTCACTGAAAAGCCAAACTTGCAATCCTCTGTGTCTCAGCATGCTAAAATCTCACTTCTCCATACTAAATCCCAGAGCCGTTTTACAGGCCCCACATTTTCCTTCTATTTTTTTATTTTCCAAGGAAAGGCTCACACCTCATCTGGCTCTACAAGCAATTTAGCAAGGCTTTATTCAAAGAGCTACTAGAGATAATGACTCACATCACAGACAGCTGCAAAGAAGTGCCTGTGGGTGAAAGAGGGAGTTAAAAATTATATATCAAACTCCACCTACAGTGTCTCCACCTTCCTAGGTTGTTCCTTTAAAATGCTGTCTTCTATTAGAGTAAGAAGACCAGATTCCTTTTGCATTTTTCCTGTATTGAAATACTCCTAGAGCACAAAGAAAAGCTCAGTTTTCTAAGCATGTCTCAAAAAAAAAAAAGGTACTATCTTTTTGATTTTGTAAGAGACTTTAAGTGTAA
This sequence comes from Numenius arquata, assembly GCF_964106895.1. Classification (NCBI taxonomy): domain Eukaryota; kingdom Metazoa; phylum Chordata; class Aves; order Charadriiformes; family Scolopacidae; genus Numenius; species Numenius arquata. The sequence goes on from NC_133615.1 coordinate 344,182, forward strand.
ACATATGGATTTTTTAATTTTCCTTGAGGCCATTTTTGTAATTGTAAGGCAAAGGTAAATGAATGCTCTAAAAGAAAATCTGCATACATCAGCCCTAGATCTGAATTCTTCCTACGCTGGTTCACACTCCCAAAATATCTTAACAAGTTCTAAAATCCAGCAGGGAAAAAAAAAAAAAAAAAAAAAAAGAATAAAATCCCGTGACACCTGACTTTTGGAAAAGTTCCACAGGGGAGCTCGAGGCAGCACCCGTACCAATGAATACCACATTCACTGGGTGCGTTCAGGAACAGGCTTATCCAGCTTAACACAAAGGGATGAGAGAGGCCACAATCTCAGCGACATTTTAAATGACCTAATTGAGCACTGCTGCTGGAAGCTGGCTCACCCCACCACTTGCTCCGGGTCCTCTGCTATCCCCTCTCCTGTCACCAAACACGTACCTCACACACCAGAGATGAAACCGATGGGGAAATGAACTTGAGTCAAACTCGGGTTACGCTTTCCTTCAGTCCAGGGTGTCCTAAACCCAGACCAGGTCCTTCACCCAGTTCACTGCAAAGCCTCTTAAGCGCTGGTGGGTGGAAGAGTTGGTGGAACGAGCAGCTGAGGCAGAGGACAATGGGATTTGTCCCTGCCACATGATGCGCAAGTCTCGCCAAGGCTCTTGGACAGAACTGCTGGGGTCTCGCCCTACTGCCCCAAAGAGCCCCACTGCTGCCACCTCCTTTGTGTCAGGCAGGACAAGGTGAGCAATCGCACAGGACCAAACTGAGGATGATTGATAGCTACTTTTGCCAGGTTTTCTGCTCAGCAGAGGGAAGAGCAGTATGAGCAAGACTTTGACTACTGATTTAGCAGGTGTAAACTGCCATCTCACCCTCAGAAAGCCTGGCTTTCCACTGAGGCTGCTAGCCCATCCATCAGCCACAGGAGCCCTCTGCATTCCCCAGCTGCTGCCGGCAGACACACGAGTCCTGACACAGGAGCAGAATGGTATCTGACGAAAGTAAAAGGCAGAAAGCAAAGGAAACATAAACAAAGGAAACAGTGAAATTCAGTGAAACGTAATTAGTCAGTGGTATTCACTGTGGTTAGGGAATTAGCCAGGTTCAAAAGGCACCAAGTTGGTCACGTTCACAACAAGAGCAGCCAGCTAAGTTCATCAAAAACTCGGGATACATTAAAAAACTCCTGCCTGAAGTCTGATGTTAATCTTTAGTTACTGAGGTAAAACTCAAACTTATGAGAAGCACATTATTTTCTTACTAACACAGGTTGAATTAGCCGGTAGAAGTCACTGTGAAGGCCAGACTTCCAACAACCTCAGATTAAAAAATCCTGAATTCAGATTTACAAGGAAATTTAACTCAAGACAGTCTGCTAAGTATGAGGTTTTCAGTACAAAATAAGACCTTGCTATCTTTTATCTAAATATATTCAATGATCCTTATTCTGCAACACACACTAGGAAAGAAAAGTGTAGCATGCTGAATACTAGGACAAATGACAGAAGAATACAGCAAAGAATGAAGAATTAATTATTTACATAACATCTTTTAAATCTCAACTTTCAACAGCCACAGAGGACATAAATGGATACATAAACTAAAAATTCACAAAATAAATGACATTTCTATCATGCTTAAATTTCAAGGAAAGCAGTAGAAGGAAAAGTTTCATGCTATTTATCCCAAGTACAGAAGATAGTAAGTTCTGTACAAAATCACTACCGTTAAGAGACCTGGGAACTTGGCAACAGGGGCTGGGTTTAGTGAATTAAATTCCCCAGTGATTACTGTGTCAATGACTGAATGAAAATGCAAGTTATGCAAACACCTAACAGAAGGCAACTGGGCTCTATTGTTTCCAGTGAGCGGCGGTGACCGCCATCCTACAGGTTGGGCAATGCCAGGCGCCCACACCCTTTGCTGGTGCCGGCCACCATCACATCTGCACACAAACGTACAAACAGCCCGAGCGCTATTAAAGGCCACAAACCTTTAAAGCCATTAGCAGGTAGAAGGCCAAAACTGTAACACAACACCAACTTTATTCAATCAGCCTTTCCCCGCCCTGCCTGATATATAAGTGCTCGACTCCATTGCTTCTCCTTGAAATATACGATTTCGTTATTTTCTGTCCTACCTGAACACTGAAGAGGTTGTGATCTCCAGGGCCAGTGTGCTCCCTTAGCCGCTACCCGTGGCAAGCCAAAGCCAGTCTTCAGCTAGTGCTACTGAAGGATGTGGCAACCCAACCACCTAACAGTCTCCACCCACCAGAAAAAGAGATGCATATCATGGGCTTATTGCTTAGAAACAAAATGTCATTTATTACTCCTAAGAAACGCTATGTTACTCTTCACCGGACTGTATGAGGAAAGTCTGAACTTCTGTCTGAGCAGCTCCTTCCGAAAGGCTTTCTCCCAGAAATGCAGCAGATGTATACTTCTGAACAGAACTTTACCCCCATCTGAAGACAGATTTCTTTATTTTTCATTTTAATCTCCTGGTACAGCATCACGACAGCATGCATTTGCTATCTACAGGATAGTTTCTGAGATTGCAGTTTAATTAAATTTACCTTCTACACCTAGAGTGGACAGTAACCACAAGTTGCCAAAAGTTCCCAAAACCCAACATTTGTGGGTGCCAACGGAAGCCCACTTAATTAAAAATGAATTCCTACTAAAGAGCTGAGAGTAGAACACTGAACACCCTGCCGGTGACAAGAAATATAACCCAGCCCAGCAGCACCTCCATGTGAACCCGCACAGGGAGGGTCTGACAGGCCTCTGCCTCCCACAGCTCCAGCTTCGGCACCTCTGCACGCAACCTCTGCCCACCGTTTTTTATTCGTCCCCCTTTATTTTATTCGGTGTTTAGCCTTGTTCTGAAGACTGAATTACTAATTTCCTCATAGACTTTTCTCAGGCTCCAATTTCCAGGGATTATTTCACAAGCACTACTCCTGCCCACCTCCCACCTCACACCTGTGGAAACCGAGGGCTGGCGTTTGTCCGCGTTTTACAATCAGCTATCCAAGACACTGGGAAGAAAAAAAAAAACCCAAACAAACCTCACACGGTACTTTTCTGTGCTGCTTCTCTGACCTTGCTGTTTGCGGGGCTGTTTCTCTCACTTTTCCCCTCAGTCCTGCCCAGTGTTTTTGCCCTTTCTCAGACAGGCTGTTGCAGGGTGCCTCGGCGGGGCCCGGCCTGAGGGCGGCTGCAAACCGGCCGGAACCGGCCCCGGCTCCCCCCACGGGGCTCCCCCAGCACCCACACACCGGCACCCAACCTGCCCACACGCTTCAAAGCCAGTTTCTGAAGAGTACTTAGTATTCCACAGCATTTCATGACACATTAGTGTCATTTTTGCAGGCAGACGCCAAGCCGTTTCTGTACTCCGGGCCATACAGATAGGAACTATAGTTTGCATCAGCTCCGACCCTGGTCAGACAACATCGAGGGCTGCCTCAGCCAGCTAAACTCAACCAAAAATGGTCTTCTCCCCCATTTGCCACCCAAAAAGGCGGCAGATTGCAGGGGGGGAGCGGGCAGAGGCCCGGGTTTTCTGAGGGAGAGCTGCAGGGGGGAGCCACGTCTCCCTTCCCACCACCATCCTGCCCAGAAGGGGCAGCTACAGGAGACTGGGGCTGGCCCTTCAGGGTCACCTCCCAAAGAGCACTTACAAGGCCATAGACGTGAAAATCCCTTTCCCCTCCATCTCACAACAGGATTGTAAGTACTAGGTATTCACCCCTATTGCAATCGCACCCATAGAACACGAAATGTACAGGGTGAAGCGAACTCGTGCCATTAGAGGCGCCATCAGGACCATGCTTTAGGACGTTGAGGAAAGGTATAGCTGCCATCAGATGTCTCCATCCAGCGGCTCCTGTGCCCGCTCCTGTCCCAGCTGCCCTCCAGCCGCCTTCACTAACAGAAACACACTGAACCGCAACATTTTGCATGCCAGAACAGGAGGAAAAAAATCAAGCCAAGAAAATCTTTCCTTATTTTAGAGATGATAGGAAATCTGCCATGAGTCATCGCCTAAGATTAAGTTCTTAGTTATAAAGATGGTTATTTGTCTTAAGAATGTGTTTATTAAAATGGCTGTAAGGAAAGCGTGCGTGTACAGGGGTTAGTGGTTGCCTGTCAAAGCTCTGCAGCTCCATCTGCAAAGGAGAAGGCAGCTGCTTTCAAACACAGCAAAGGGAGGCTGCAGACATGAATTACCGGAGAGAACAGCTTCAAGAACAGCAATCAGGAACCGCTGAGAGGGGGAGTCCAGCCTTACTCCTCTGTGCTGTTACTCATTATTACAATGAGGTTTTGGTGAGATTCACCACCACGCTCTCCATCGTATCAAAACACTCCTCCTGACCAAGAAGGCACCAGGGAAGACAGCAAAGTCTGGCAGGGGGGTTGGAACTCGATGATCTTTAAGGTCCCTTCCAACCTGAACCATTCTATGATTCTATGAAGGGCAGAGTGAGGATGAGTGATGTCCCTAGTGAAGAGCAGTGACCTGTTCCTCAGCAGGAGCTGTCTCTGCAGAGGAGGGCAGCCATGCTCAGCTCCAGCATCCCTGCCCTCCTGCAGGCTGGCACGCAGCCCTCCCCGCAACGGGGGCAAGATAAGGGTTGCTCGTGCTCCCCAACACCACAGCTGCAGCCCTGGAGTCTTCAGACAGAAACGAGTACTTACAGCACCCTGGTTAAATCTGCATCAAAAAATTCCATTTAGAAGGCTAATCCACAATTTATTACCTCCTAAAACACAGAGATAGCCAAGTAGATGCTTTTCCTTCTCTCAGACAGCACTGGCAGGCATGAAACAACTGCACGCCACTATATTTAAGCTCCCTGAGGTATTATTTTTAAAATTACTTAAAAAATGGAGCTCACAAGTTAGGGTAAGCTGAGATGCGTTTATATCCTGCAAAGAGTGACTGGGATACATGAAACTTCGTAGATAAACTCATCCTGACTGAAATCCACCCTCTGTGAATACTAAACCTGTATCAGGATTTCCAGCAAGGGAAGCGAGGAGGGAAACAACTCAGTTCTTTAGCTCACTGACAATGACAAATGCATGTAGAATACGCTGGTTTTTAATGCACATCAGAATCAGTGACAGCAACAGAAACTATATTGGCCGGCAGCAAAATTGGAAAAATAACGACAAAAACATTGAACAAAAACCAACCACCAAGTTATACCTGCTCCAGTTCCTCACAGAGAAGTCAGGGGAAAAAGTGCTAAAGCGGTTATTTTTGGAAGTGTCTGCATTCCTCTCCACTTTCTTCTCTCCACATTTGCCTACGCTGCAGTGGCTCTACAGCTCTCCACCCCAGCAGCTCCCAGCCCCACCACTGCCCCAGTCCTGCTCCCCTGTCCCAGCACTCATCCCCTCGCCGTGGGCAGGGTGCTTCGAGACAGAACAGCACCCACACATGTGGGGACATCGCAGACTGTCCTGAACTGACCATTTGAGGGAAACGCATCCAGAAACACCGAGTCCCATGAAACGGGATCAGCTCATCTTTTCTCCCGCAGCAGATGGAGAAGGTCTCCGACGTCTGGCAGTCCTGGTCCTCCTGTCCTTCCTGTTGCAGCCAGGTGATGCGCACATCCACGAGTTACCAAGTGGCTTTCATCATGTGCTCATTTCCAGCCAAACCACCTCCCCGGACCAACGTGGAGTCCTACTCACCCTCCTGTGAGCACGCAGATCCACGCCATTGGGGCACAGCAAGCAGGGGCCAGGACTGCAGCAGCCGCTACTCAAGTCAGCTAAGTGACAATAATCCCTGTTCAATGGCACCAACATTGGCAACATGGCAACAAACAACATGTGTTGCTCATCAGAAATTACTGTTTTCAGTTCGTTATCACTGGTGCTGACCATACAGGCACACCTGGCTGCTCCAACCCAACGGCAACTCCAAACAGCAACAGCCAACAGCTGTGGCAAGGGCGAGGTTTTAGCAGAAGGGCTTCTAGGAACTGCCTTAGTTCGACGTGGTTGTGTAGTGTCAGAATCTCCTCACATCTTACATCAATAAAAAACTAACTGTTGTGCTACCAAGACATGCAAAATGTTTTTCCGAGTTCTCTCAGGGCAAAAAGCACTGTTTGCAGCATCTGTATTCCCTATTTCACCAGTCTTAACTTCCATAAAACTTGGAGCACATTCTTAACCACAAATTATGATTTTATTTATGCATTTATTTTTACCAGGTAGGTGAAGATTTGGACAACTCTAAGAGGGGCAAGTAAGCAGCTGGGACAAAAGGTAAAGCTGCAGGAACAGAGCACTGCCTGGGGCGGGACAAGGGCCCTCACACCACCTTCCCCACCACTGGGGTTTGCTGTCCCCTCCTGGGGACATCCAGGCCAGCGCTCAGTGCTGGCAGGACCAGCATGGCTCAAACCACCGCCTAGGCTCTCTCACTGCTCCCGCAGCTAGCCCGAGGCTCCCGGCGCTCCCCTCTGTCTCTGATAATCCGTGAGAAGCTACCACACCTTGTTGTCACCCAAGAAGACACTCAAACCTCAAAACTGTTTGTTTTTCACTTACATAAACTATTGATTCAATTGTAAATTCTGTAAAAGCAAAAAAATAATAATCACTGTGGTGTCTTTAAATGTGCAAAACCTCCTTGTACTGGACAAATACAGAACAGAAAGATGGTCCATGACCCTAAGAGGGGACAACCCAAGCATGAGACGAGATCCAACAGAAACAGATGGGTGAATACAAAGAAACAACAAACAGCACCAGGCAGCGTGATGGGATACTGCCAAGAAAGGTTGGGCCACACCATCCTTGAGATCCCTTCCAACCTGGTGTTCTGTGATTCTATGACACATCTCAGCACTGGCCCCTTTGGCTATTAGCGAGGCATTCCCAAGCTTCACCACCAAAACAGGGTTCTGTGATGACCCACACAGCTAAAGTACAGGAAACAAAATCTTTTTTAAAAAATTAATGGATTACTGAGAGCGCCAGACCTCCCAAAGCAATCGCTGGCAGCAGCAAACAACCTCAGCCGCTGAGAGCAGAAGCTTCAAAGAGAGTAGTGTGACAGGGTCAACGCAGCCAGTTAGAGAAATGTGTCCCTCTGCCACAAACGACCCCATGTGCACCAGCCCAAGCAAGAAACACAGGCCGTGGAAGTAATGGAGATGCGTGATGGCCAGAGGCAAGGAGGGCTCCAACTCATGGATTTATACTGAAGAGATCTGCAAACTTCACAGCCTGGAGACGCAGCCACAAGCGATGCTGGCACGAAACAGGCTCGATGCTGCTGTGAGCAGAGACGCGAGGCAGCGTAGGGCTCAAGTCCCAGGGAGAGATCAAATGGTTTGAGCTGAAGGCTGGACATCCACCAGAGATCCAAACTTACTGAATCCATAGCTCTGTACGCAAAAAAATACGTTATTTGGCAGCAATACCACTTCGTAGCCATGACCCTTGTCTCGTGGCCTGCTCACTGCCCTCCTATGGAACTTCATCGAGCTCTCCGATTCTCAGGGCCTCCTCCCCAGCTCAGAGGAGTGGAGGGAAGACTACCTGGGAGAAGGACAGGGTGGGAAACAGAGAGTCAGAGAGCCCTCAGCTGGTCGCTCATGCTTCAGAGCAAAGGCCCAGAAAGGTCAGTTGGCAGGGTCAAGGAGAGCAGCACCGAAGGAGGGAATCCCCAACCATCCCGCTGCCCAAAAGTACCTACGAGCAGTGTTACTAATTCTCATTAAATAGAGATTGAAAATAGAGTAAGAGCCATTTGAAATCTAAAGCGCTGGACATCCTTAAATGCATATGCACAACCCCAGGCCTGAAATTTTCGGGCAGAAAGAAGTACTTCACACACAAAGGAAAAGCTCCACAGAAGAAAGCTTCTCCAAGTCTACAGACAGCTGTTCTAGCATCGCCCTTGCAACCATAGGTAAGCAGCTGTACTTCTGGAGTAAAATACCGCCTACAGCTGCTGTATGCGTTCCACAACTGCAAGATGAAAACGCAGTTACAGGCTCACACTGCTGAGCAGAGCAGCAAGATGTATATTCATTTGTCAGAGGAGAAACAATACAATAATGCTGGGGCTGTTGATTAGTTCTAATGAAGTAGAAATAAATATACCATGCATCCTGGGAAACTGTCAGACATGGACAATCTTTCAACTCTAAGATACGAAACATTACTAAGTTTAGGAGGAAAAATTAAAATATATAAAAAGTAGAAGCTGCGGAACATTTCAATCCATTCTGCTTAATGATTTAAAGTGATTAGTAGAAGAGGAAGAAAGACACACATTCTGCCTCAAATACTTAAAAGCAAAAGGTTCTCCTTAGAAGATTTTGTTCACGTGCCTCTTTATCTTTTATGAAGATCAGACTGAGGTGAACAGTGGGTCCCAGCAGACAGCAGGCTGGTGGGAAAAATGAGGGGCCGAATACAGACAATTCCTTTTTCAAATAACAAGAAATATTTTAAATTTTTGCATCCATACACAGAAACCTTTCTAGTGAGCAATTACCTGATTAAAATTATTTTTCACTGTAACATTATAAAGCTCAGGAATTATTACTAAGTCCTCTTACCCATTAGCAAGACCACATACTCCGCTAAGCAGTATTTCTCCATTTACGGCTACTGAAATACATACCCAGTGCCTCCTGAAGAACATAGTATGTATAAATGGATAAAACCCTGCTGATTTTGGTGAAAAACATGAAAGACTAATTTCCACAAAATCCATCAAAGTACCAGCTTGTGGTACCTCGCTGAGGAAATTCTCTGGTGCCCTCTGGTGCCAGCTCCCCAGAGCGACCCGGAGCTGACGGCTCAGTCACGGTGCTCCACGGGGAGCCTGCTTTCTCCGGGACATCCTCACCATCTTACTGTCAGCTTCTGAACCGTGTTTTTTTCTTTTACTCCTTTGCCTTCTGAAGTACAGCCAGGTTTAGACTTAATGAAGCTCCCAATTGGTTTCTTTCCCTTCCCCCTAACTCTGTAAATAATATATTCATTTCTACTATACTAGAAAAACCTTCATTTTTTCATTGCGAGTTGTCACTTAGAATATATTGCCAGCAAACGTCCCCCCTCCGATGCAGTACTGTAATTAACTGCCATGCATTGAATCATTCATCATCTAAAGAACAGTAAAGACAGCAGTGATAGGAACTCATCATGGTTTCATCCCAGTGCCTACTAGAGCACTCATTCCAGTCTGCAAGAACAAAAAGTCTTATTTGGTCCTGATTTTTGTTGAAGTACCGTAACACATCAAGATTTTCTAGTGAATTTCAACTCGGATTGCCCAACGGTCCCTCGAAACCCAGCAAGTGATGGCAAATGAGAAAATTCCATAGCTACGGCTGGCACAAAGCAGGGGTGGGAGCAAGCAGATCACTCTGGTAAGAGCAAAGGCTCTCTTCAATGGCATTGCTCAAATCTCAGAAAGTGGAACATTTGTATTGCTTTGAATATTCCATTTCTCAAAGCCTTAAAACCAGCAGAAAAGTGGTTTTCTAGACTGTTTTTTTTTTTTCCCCAACTAGAAAAAGGAAAAAGAGCCACAGTGTGAACTCTCTCCTACTTGAGCAACTGCCATCTGGGCAAGTGGCTTTGTTGAATTCGGTCCTTTGAGAGGTTTGGGATGCAGAACTCTCGTTTTGCTCCACCTCCAGCAGCTTCCCGAGCCAGGATAATGGCAGACTTCACACTGGCGTATGTGCCACTTTGCACCACTGACACATTTCCCCAAGAATGGCTTCTATGAATCTAGCTAATGTAACACTTTACCGGCTATGATTTTTGACTGATGGCTGATGTCAAAATCCATTTCGTTAGGCCCACCACACAAAAAAAATCCATTAAGAGTTTGAGTTTTGTCTATTTTTACATGCAGTAAATAATTTTAAAGGAAACAGAAAAATGTTTGGTGAATTTCTGAGTGACACTCACTTCAATTAACGTGTCTGCGCTGGACAAAGGAGCTAGCAGTAGGAGGAGAACAGGCTGTTTCTAAAGCCCAGTCCCAAGGCAGCGCACTCGCTAGGGGGCATAGTTCCAGGGGTACAGCTGTCACCAGAATTTTTCTGTTAGCTCAAACAGGGTATGCCCTAACTCGAATTGGTGTAGAAACAGTGATAGTGGACTTAAAGGAATAGCTAGAAGATAAACATCTGCTGTCTTTGTCATCCGCAAGGCATATTCACAGTCACGTGTGCTCTCCTCCCATTGCCGATGTCCAGTGACAGAATACACAGGAATTAGGGAATCCAGCCCCATTTGGAAGAGCCTTGCTCTCCACAGGGGCCCACAGGGTGATTTCAGATGCCACCAGGAGCCTGCGTGACCCAGCACCCCAGCTCTCCCACTGAGCCACCCATCCCGGGCCCAGGAGAGCAGATCGGAAAAGCTGCCCGTGTCGTGGCTGCCGGGTTTTCAGAAGAGAGCAGGTAAAAGCAATAACCCCAGAGGCAACCCCCGTAAGCGATCGTCTCAGTTGGGGTGTAGCTTCCCCCTAACGAGAAACACCCGCAATTTTAACTGGAAAGCACTTTACCTTTTTCAACTTCCTGACAGCCACAATTTCCACTTACTTCATGATTTAGAAGGCAAAAGCAGCAATGAAGAAATTCCATCAGATATACCTGTTTACTTAGACACAATCCCTTCGTTCTTTCCAAAACCATAAGTTTAAATAAGAATATCCCCACCATAGGGTCTTATTTCACACAACCAATAATAACCAGAAGACATTTTCTTCTCATTTATACATACGCATTCACCTTTTCTACTTGTGAGTGCATTGGTGTGTATATGCAGAAACTATATTCCTAAGAAGTGTGTCCCCACTGTGCCAAATACCCCAATGGCCATCCCTCCGCTACCTTCACAAGTGCTGGATTTTGCTTATTTATATTTTTTAAAAGTGGAAAAACAAAACCAATCAAAACCCCAAGCCCACGCAGGACGTACCTTTGGGGAAAGACACAAACTTGTCCACTGAGGCAGAGCCTGCTCAGCAAAGTCACTAGAGAAGTCCTTCTATTTTGATTTCAGTAATACGTAAAGAGATTCAGGAGGGGAAATGCCATTTTATATTCCAAGGTTCTCTAGGCAGTGACTGCATTCACGTGGAGTGACTTGCACTGAGCAGCCTCAGCTACCGTGATACTCACAGCATCATTCCAAATATGTGAGTAAAAGCAAAACAGTAATAAATAATAACTTTTTTCCAGTATGTTGCCCAACTAAGATTAATTACATTATAATTTGCATTACCTAATTACATACGAGAACACAAATACTAGCTGAATTCATTAAGACATTACATTCAAAAAGTTGAGAGGCAATGAAAAGGAAATAAATGTAAAATAATACTGTATATATTCTAGTATAGTTTATGTCAGATGGTGCCAATGCACTAGGCAGCAACGAGACTGTAACGTGCCTTTCAGAGTTCCGCATGCAAAGCTAGCACTAAATTCCCAAAGCTCCAGCCTGCAGTACCTATCAGCCATCAGTACCTATCAAAGGCGTGTGACTGTACAGGGCAGAACGTCAAACAGGTTATAAACCCCACCTACACCCAAACCCACCAGCCCCTGACGTCCACCTCAGCTGAAACCACGCAGATGGACCTCATCCTGTTTAACCATCTCCTCAGTTGCTCAGAGCTTGTATTTCATTCTATATTCTAGTATACTTTGTGTCCTGTAATCATAATTCTATGCATTTCTGAACTCATATATCATTAGTTACTATTGAAACGATTTCAGAGGCCAAAAGGAACTTCAAAAAAGCAAAATCAGAAGTGCTGAGTTTTCTTTATAGTTGCAGTCTTCAGAAGGAAAATGCTGGTTTCTCATGCTCTACGCTGGCAAGAGACCTTCCCTGGGTCTAACCAGGCAAGAAACGGCTTTCAGACTCGGCAAGCCTACAGGCAGTGCTGTATAATGGTAAAATTGATTACAAGCGGTAGGGAAAACCCACTGCGGAGCAAAACACAGTGTGTGCCTCGTAGTTAATCTTTCACCGTTACACGGTCACTTGCTGTGCAGCCCAGCACTGAGCCCGCAGTGACTCCACCACCCAGAGGCTCGGCAGCTGCCGGGGCCCTACCTCTGCAATTCTAACCTGCTTCCAAATGATTTTAGATTAACTCATTCTAAAGCGTGTAACTATCTAAAATATTTAGCAGTCACTTGACCTTCTTTCTCCCAAAAAGGACATTACAGAGACCAGGAATTTGTCCTCAACACTCAATTTAATTTCTGAAAAGAGACACACACCCCCCAAAACGTATTTGATCATAATCCAGAAGTGCCGGTTTGGAACGACGTGCAGAAATCCTCATGTTTCATGGTGTGCAGGATACTCCAAGTGTATGAAAATCCTCAGGCCGTGCTGTTGTGGTTTTGGGTGCTGACGACTTCTTTTCTTTTTGCTATGGCGGCGGCAAACACCCAGTGCAGCCCCGGCCTTTTTAAAGGACAAGGATTAATTTTCCTTATCCTCTTGCTTAGGTCAAACATTAGATGTTCCTCCTCCATCGTCCCAAATGAGAATTTAGTCACCTACTCCGTGCTGATCCTCAGCAGAGCTGCTCACGGGCAGCCATTCCCCAACGCTATGTCAGACTGACACTCGACAGCTTTGTCAGACTGACACTACCTGTAGGAACTGAACTCACTCTGGAGGTTCAGGCAGCACGAAATGTTAGTCCCTCAGCAAGGTTGGCAAGGCCCCCCAAAACAAACGGAAAAATTAAATTGGAACTTTAGCCAAAAAAGAAAACTTTCTGAAAGCTTGCCAACACAGCAATTCAAGCATTTCACTAAGTTTATAATATATGATGCTGTGAGTCTCAACTTTGTTTTAAACAGCTCTTTAGTAAAAGTTAAAAGCCTAAGTTGGGGATATGCTTGAACTCTCTGGTTTCATGGAAATCCTACTGACTCCAGACCAATTTACTTAAATATTTAAGGGCCACATCAATAGGCCTCAGTTCAAATGTCACTTACCTTTTATCTTTCAAAATGCATGAAGTTAAAACTATTTTTACGATTAATCAATTCCGAAGCAAATTTTAGGCGTTCTTTTGAACACATCTTAAATATTAACAAAAGTTCTATGAGAAGTATGGCCGAAGGAGATACTCCAATGCGGGGATTCAGCTGTAAAGCTTCCGGTGTATCCTTTAACACATCAAATGAACACTAAAAAGATTCTCACTTCTCTCGGATTACTTCTGTAAAGTTGCCGCGCACTTCAAGAGTTATATAAAGTTCCTCTTAAATGAGCAGATTCAATATTCCAACCACTAGTTTTGCTTTTTTCCAAAGAAGTGGTAAAAGTTAAAGCTCTGGAAACACCGCAGAAACAAAATCCAGCCAATTAAATATATCAAGTAATCAAAGAAATCTGTAATTGTGTGAAAAGGCCAAATTAAACAAGATCTAGAAAAAGCCAAGTTAGCAGATAAACATGGCAATTCTAGGATTAGTATTTACAATAGGAATCTTGTTTTCTATGTGCCTTTGCCCCAGCTCTTCTCTAGAATTTGCCCCTGCTCTCTTTTATTTTGGTACTGCAGCATCTCAAGCAAGCGGTAGGACCCCTCCGGTGCGGCCCAGTGACACCAGTAACAGTACTGGAGCTCTTCAGCAAGCGTTAGGTGTCCCACTACATCTACAAACGAGCTGCTGCTTTTGCTGCTGACGGGCAGCATCAAAAGCTGTTCTTCAAAACAGCAAATTTTGGGGAAAGAAAAGCAGCTTTGTCTTACCATATTCCGCACACAGCTACCGAAGGAACGTTTGTTGCAAATTTCACAAGAAACACATTAGTTGATTAAACTTTGAATTGCTGCTTTCAGGTAGTTTCAAGCTAGATATGCAAGCTAATGAACAGTTTGTAAGCATCTTTAATGAAATACAGGAAAATCCACAAGGAGGCTCATTTATACATTAAGAAATTAGTCATTTCAATAAAAGCTAAATTGGATACCACTAATTTCAAACTGATAAAAAAATTTCTAAGTAGATTAGAGCATTTACAGTAAAGGATTTCCTCACACTTAGGCTTGAGGTAACAAGAATGTCAAACCTGAATTAATCTTTGGGAAAAAATGTAATGATTTCCGGTTCGTTGTGGCTTCAGAACCAGCTTCTCCCCAGTAACTAGGGGATTTGATTCTTTAAGTCATTGCACAGCAAGCCCAGACTTGGAGAAAAGCTATTCCTACAGCTGTGACTAACTCTTTCAAAACAAAAGACTTGAGAACACACAAAGTGACTGTATCTGTATCTTTCCATTAGACCATTTAGAACCAGTTTTCTCGTTTGACAATTGTTATTTTGGCCAAAGACCAGTGCAAACCATGCTCTGTTTGCCCCATCTCTTGATACACAGACGAACAGGGAAGCAACCATAGGAAGAACCGTGTTATTCCCTCCAAAACCTTCTCTTTTCCTTCTCAGGTCCCCAGTTTGAAACTCACAGTGTTTTGAGGCTCAAGCGGGATGAAAACCCGGGCTTGCCCTGGCCTAACAGGAGAGCACTGAGCCAGCACAGTCCTCTCAGAACACCTCTTCCACACCAGCACGTACTGCTGCCTTCTCCTGGCACAGGCCGGACAGGAGAAAATGCTTTCATTGCCTTTCTCACGCTGATCCTTATGGGTTCCCTCCAACTTGAGGTATTCTAGATTCCAAGGTGCCACCCTTAGGAACTGCAACAGTGGCACCTGGATCTGTCTGAGACCATGGCAATTCAGAGCCTGGCTACCGAGTTGGGGGCTCTCGCCAGCACTGCCCCTAACTTGCACTGGCTGTAACTGAGTAACAGGACCTCTCGTCACGTTAATGAACAACCAATTATACAGCATCTCTGCTCTGCGAAGTTTGTTCTGTTTAAAGCCACACAACGGTCAATGCAGAACACCCACCTGGCTCCGAAGATGTCTTTTTTCGCCAGATCAATGCCAGAAACCACCTTTACCCTGAGGATACGAGACTCCTCCTGTTAACAGAAAAAGAAAACGGGTTTAATGTTCATTCTGCAATTCATTTTGAAGATCAGCTGTTGGCAAGAGGTTAAGCTGTGGGTGAACTCCCAGCCTTTAGAGAGCGGGAGTCTCTCCTGGGTGGGATTTTGAAAAGAAAAATCTCTTGGAAGGAGGCATACGCTTTATCTGCTGAAGAATATCCTGAATCCAAACGTGAAAAGCATCCAACTCCAGTCAGAGCTGCTAAAGAGTTACGTAAAAGCACAATAATGGTAGATAATAGCAATAATGTAATGGTAATAGTAATTTAACAATAATAGTAATAAAAGGAGATGACAATTTGCTGAGCAGGGCCGTTTCAAATCCTCAAGGATCCATACTCCCCCCAAATTCATTCTGCTTCAACTCTAAAGCTGTCTCTTCAAACACAAGGGAAAATACAACATTTCTGTCCAATAATGCTAATGCTTCTTGATCAGAGAAATGTCTGCAGTTTAAAAAAAGGGTGCAAGATTAAAAATAAATCCTTAAAATTACATTTTCTAAACCTGTCTCACCACCTGGGTATATACAGAGCTCAAAAACAACTTCCAGTGACACACGGCAATTCCCGAGGCTGCCTATCACTAGGGCATCAACCCGACGCTCAGTTTATCACTCCACTGTGTTAAGCTCCTGAGGAACATCAGTAGAAAGGGTATTTTTCACTTTATTTTTTTTTTCACCCTGTTTGACCAGCTAATTTTTGCTGCACAAAGAGGCCACCCAAATGAAATCTGGAAAGGATCCTACAGAAACAGGTTCTGCAGTCACCTGTATCACTGATACCTGTTTCTGCCCTGATAAGCCTCCCAGACCTGCAAGATACAAGATTCAGTTACAGTAATTTGAGACTCCGTTCCTTGAAGCTTGCTCAGAAAACAATAGCGTTTTCCCCCAGGTTTCTCCTGGCATGGCCATACTACACCTACTCTATTTGCTTTCGATAGCTAGGAGCCAGGCACAGATTTGTTAGCTGCTGCTGAGATTTTTGAGATTATTAGGAAGGTCAGAAACTCCCCAGAAGCAAAGCCGTACCTGTCCGGTCTAATGCCATTCCTCTGGAAGGAGTCACAAACAGATGACTTCAGAGAAAGAAAAACAAAGGTCTCATTGAACCTGTCTGCAGGGCGAGGTCCATCCTGACACCCGTCCTGCCGTAGGGAGCTGCTGCCAAACAAGAGCGTGAGGATTTAAATCCTTTCTGAAAATGCCTTTGTCGGTGTTCTTTCCAGCAGCCCTTCGCACTGTCCCAAGGAGTTTCTAATTAAGAAAGTGGGATCCCTTCCCAGAAGAGCCTGAAGCTTACAGGACAGGTGAACAAAACACTATGGGAAATTTCAATGGTGCTATGGTAGTGGATACTGAATTTTTTGGTATGTTAACTTTTTTCAAGCTGTTAATGTCAATACAACGTGCTTGCTCTTCCAGAGTGGTTTGAATAGACAAAAGGCAATGAACTTGCAAATGGCGATCAAGAAAATTCCTTCATTAAGAGAAGACAGCACAGAAAAAACCCATCAGAAATGGGTCAGACTATTCTGACCTTACTGAAGGAGAACTGGAGGACAAGAAGCTGTAATAATAAGGAAAGAGGGACGGGAAGCGGGATTTCTGGCAGTCACTACATTATCAAAGCTACTCAGATTTCTTCCCACGAAGTCCAACATCAACTTTGCTAGAGTGGCATTTTATTTGTGCGTTAAAATCACCTCTGTGTATTAATTGAATAAAAAAAAAAATTTAAAAAAAATAAATTACAGAGCAGGATGAAGTCCAGCTACAGGAAGATCCCTAATTCATGTTCTGCAAGACACACTGCCCACTGTAGGAGAAGATCAAGTACGAGACCATCTAAGGAACCTGAAGATACGCAAGTCCATGGACCTGATGAGATCCATCCACGGGTCCTGAGGGAGCTGGCGGATGAAGTTGCTAACCCGCTTTCTATTCTACTGGAGAAGTTGTGGCAGTCTGGTGAAGTTCCCGCTGACCGGAAAAGGGGAAATGTAACCCCATTTTCAAAAAGGGAACAAAGGAAGACCCGGGGAACTACAGGCCGGTCAGTCTCACCTCTGTGCCCAGCAGGATGGTGGAGCAGATCCTCCTGGAATCGCTGCTAAGGCATATGGGAAATAAGGAGATGACTGGTGACAGCCAGCATGGCTTCACCAAGGGCAAGTCCACCTTCCACCGGGTTTTGGCCGCGACAACCAGAACAAGTCTCAGAATTTTAAAAAGTTATGTTGTTCAGAGCACTTGGATTACAGAAATGTCGCACCGCTGCTGCTGGAAAGCCGGGGGTATGGGTGCGCGCTGGGGAGGCGGCTGCTGGCGGGCTGTTAAGCAGTAAAACGCTAACGTTTATGAAGCCTCACTTGTCACAGCCATTTATGCCCCGCTAACCTTACCCCACCTCACCCACTGCGGCAGGGGGCCATAAACCCCTCGGTTAGGCATTAACGGCCAGCTCCACCGCTCAGCCCCTTCGTACCGGCTCCCGCTTTGTCCAATCATTAACGTGCAGTTTATGTATTCTTGCCTCCCCGAAAAATGTCAGAGGTCACATAGTTCTCTTCTTTGCTGAAGGATAACCTTTACACACATTCTGTTTTCTCATCTGCAATTCACATTGCTGTTGTAGAAGACATGGCCGATTCAGGTGGAACCCAGCTATGAAACCCAAAGCCAGTCATGCAGCAAGGACCGGATTTCACCGAGAAGGAACAGACCCCAATTCACCTCAGAAAACAGATGACGGGATACAGATGTGTTTACTTTTGTGCGTATATTTATATGCATGATTCACATTTTTTAATTAATTTTTAAATGAGCGACATGTTTACTTTCTCCAGGTGCTCTGAAGAGCAAAGTAATTTCTAAAACTTAATAAAGTATTCACATAAAGAAAATTTATTAAAAATTCCTCCTGCCCTTGGATTAACAAAATATCCTGGAGCCGGGAAGTTCAGGGAAGAGCTATGGCAGCGACAGGGGAAGAATGTGGGCAGAACTCAGTGCCCTGAGCTGGGTGCTTGTCCCCCACCGGCGAGGATGAAAGGCCACCCCTCCGCTTTGCCCCTCCGAGGGACGGTCCAGGAGAGGTGGCACAGTCCCCAGCTGCTAAAGCAAAACAGCCGGGCTACAAAAGCCGACAGGAGCAACTATTGGAATACACATCCGTATGTTCTAAATAAACACGTAAAAAGAAACCCACAGCAAGCCACTGCCCGGTGTAAGAAGGAAAGCTGTAGGCGTCAGCTTCTATAGGATGGAAAATCCCGTGGTACGTTTAGAGCGTGCACTGAAATAACTATCGATATGGGTATAAAATGAGAAACCTGGCTTTTTTAAACCAACAGACAGGTGTGAGAGGCACAACGCTTGGATCAACGCAAGCCGGATGCCGTGCAGACCAGAGAAGATTAAACATTCAACACGTTCTTCCGCAACTACCCTATAAAAGGTGCATAAACCCACCCGTGAGCCAAGTCCCTCAAGACGGACAAATTCCCTTTCATGTTTCCCGAGTCGCGCGACACCCCAGCCAGCCTTCCTCGTGCCTGCGTGGGGGACCCCGAGCAGTGGGAGCGCACCCAGACACCCCACCGCCCGCAGTCACCGAAGCCTCACTCACCCCGGGCTGAGCCCCCCGGTCCGGAGCTGGCACGTCCCCGGGAGCGCCGCGAGGCACCGCTGCCGCCACCGGCCACCGCGCAGGCTTGGCTGAGGGAGGCAATCAACGTCCCTCACCAGGGCAACCGGGGGAAAGGACAGCAATCTAGGGTTTCACCTGGAGAAAGCTTAACCTGAACCGCGGCGGGGGAGTGTTGGGTTGGTTTTTGTTTTGGAGTTTGTGGGGTTTTTTTTCCTTCTCCCTGTGTAGAGACATTTTTGATTCCAAACCAAGATAGGCGTCGGCAAGGTAAATTTCCACTGACTGGAAGGAGGGAAACCAGATCACACTGGAAAGTTACCTGCACGCAGGGACTCTGTGAACCCGGTTTCATCCACTGAGCACCTCATCTCTGGTTTATTATACCTGAAAGTTTGCAAAACATAACAAAACAGAAAAGACAACAGATCTTTAACTCAACGTTTTGGTTGCAAAACACATCAGGGTGGAAAAGACAACAAAACTTTAACCCAATGTTTTAACTGCTGGAACCTCTGTTATCCTGAATGACACAACACGCACAGAGCCCCTGCTGTGCCGGACGTAATAAAAACACAGTCACCCAGACAAACTGCTCTTTAATT
Source organism: Numenius arquata (assembly GCF_964106895.1). Lineage (NCBI taxonomy): Eukaryota > Metazoa > Chordata > Aves > Charadriiformes > Scolopacidae > Numenius > Numenius arquata. The sequence continues at coordinate 363,519 of NC_133615.1, forward strand.
CTCCCCGTTATTGTGAAAAATCAACCAGCATTCCAGCTTCAAAACAAACCAGAATATTTGACACCTCCTTAAAAAAAAAAGAGAAGTGTTGTCTATGGCCAGCCTAACAATGGTAGGCAATCCCACACCTCCTAGCAACTGAGAGGGCAGAAGAAAAGCGAGATCACAGAAGGGTCGTGCCAATTCCTACTTTGATTTGTTGGTGGATTCATAGAATCACAGAATTGCCTGGGTTGGAAGAGACCTTTCATCGAGTCCAACCACTGACTTAACACTGACAAAAATCACCACTAACCCCTATCACTAGGCAGAGAGGATTAAACCAACCCACCCTCTAGGAAGCTAAACCACATCCACGTCTCACACCGAGCGTTGCCAAGTCAGATAATCCTCTCCTCTGACAGACAGGGACCTGCCAACACCAACAAGGGGAGGGCAGCCCAGGAGGGAGAACTGGGGTGGGACACCCCACCTGCGCCCCGAGCCAGAAACGCTCTGCTTTCAAGTTAAAGTCTCTGCAGACAGTCAAAAGAAAAACAGCAAAACAACACAAAAGTGACCACGGTTTGGAAGAAAGGCCACGAGCCAAGCAGGGAAGCCAGTCAACAGAAACTGTTATCTCCAACAGCGCGGGCAGCGGGAGCAGGGAGAAGCTGGTTTTCTTTCTGGAGACACGGGGAGAAGAGAGGCGCCCAAAGTGAAGAACTCAGCCTCTGGGGACACTATGGCGATTTTCTGCCGGCCGCAGCAACAGAACGTGATAAGCCTCAGTACAATTCCTGCGATATCTTAATAATCTTGAAATTTGTCAGTGGCAATTTTGCAAACAGCCTTCGATAAAATCTCAGCTCTGCAATGGAAACAAGAACGGGCACCAAGGGTACGAACCGCATCTCCGCTCTGCGACGCTCAGCACAGGGAAACAAACACAGAGTAGAGGTGACTGGGTCACAACCACCCACTTCTCTGGCTTGGGCACGGAAATTAAAATGTCATTGCAGGTAAATCACCACGACCAACCTGGGAGCCCAGTTCAGACCTTCCTCCCTTCAAGAGCTGACCGCACTCCCCTTGCGAAGTCCGACACCAGAACAAATTGTGCCCTTTCTTCCCTGCAGAATTCTCAACCCTCCTTGCATGATGCAACGTATTTTAAAAAACAACACGTTATTTTGTTTAAATTTTGTTGGGGGGAAAAAAACCACCAGGTAGAATTTCAGAAAGGCACGAGGTTGTCTTAGAGGGACATACCCTGGCGGTGCTCGTGCCTGTGGACGAGCAGGGCAGACAGCACTGAAGTGAGCAAGTTAAAAACCCATCCACCAGGAGTGGTGCATGGAGAGCACAGGAACCCACGTATCAGACGGGGCTGGGAACCCCAGAACTCCCACTCCAACGCTGAGAGCGCACGATTAAGAGACAGGCTCCAATCACAGTACTGACCTCATGAAAAATTGCTTATGAGTTATTTTTACTGCACATTTTAAAAAAAAAGTAAGTGTTCCAGGTGAATTGTGATCTATTTTTATAAAAATCAGCTGAAGCCCACGCAGCTAGATAGACTTGAGCAACCGTAGCAAGCGTGTTGAACCAGGTCACCTGGGCTCTGTCGAAATACCTAAGAGAATGCAGAAGAACTTTAAATTAATGCACTCGCCATCCTGCACAAGACTTTATTCTCCTTACTTAACATTTAGCCCTATTTATATCACTCACTAAAGGAACTCATCTAACCGACCCGTTGTTTTCTGCACAACCTGATTTACTGAACTCCCCAGCAGCCTCCTGCAGGCTGTGCACAGATGTTTTCTGGATCCAGCTGTGCCAGTAAAGAAAACAATTCTTATCCAACAGCCTTCTTCCCAGTATTTAACACTGCCAGAGGTTGCCATCTCCCCCTCCAGCTGACAGCAGTCGGTGACAGTCACAGTAAGTCAGGTTAGTTCATTGGACTCACTCCCTTTGGATGGCTCTGAGCTTCCGAGCACAGAGCGGGGGGACACGACCCCGCAAAGGGGCTGTGACCACTCACCCCCTGGTGTCCCTTTGCTTGCGCCCGTCCTGGGCTCTGACCCAGTGGTTACTCGGATTTCCATCTTCTTGGCTTTTCCATCTCAACAGGCTGACACTGGTCTAAACACCTCCTCCTCTCATTCGTAGGAGACGAGGGACTACCCCTGGGAAGCTTGCAATACCAACACGTTTCCCATAAAAAGCACAATGATCACTCACATCTGCTTAATTTAGCACCGTTTTGCGCAAGCATCTCAAAGGAAGGAAAAAACCCAGTGTAGCATGAGAAAGGAGGGTATATTTGCTGAATCATTTGTACACGTCACAGATTTATGGTGTAGGAAATTCTCTTTCTGAAGGAACCCTCAATCTGCTTTTCCCTGGACAAGCCACGAGAGGTGTATAATCTTTGGTAGGAGCAAAGAAACAGGAAAAGCATTTGGTACATGTTGCTATTAAAAATATTAACAAAGCTTTGACTAAAAGTTACTGGTGCATTCGCAGAAGCCTGTGACCTGAAAGTGACTCTCCTGATTGACTTAGTTTTAGTTTTAAAAGGGAAAAAAAAACCCCAACAACCCACCCACCCAACCCTGATGGTGCACCAGAGACCAGCTCCAAGATCATCTGTATCCAAACTGAAAATCTACTGCAAGTTTAAATGGAAAATCCATAAAGGAAAATCTGACAGTAACTTCTTTTCCTTCCCTTAGAGGATACAGAAACTCAACTGATTCATTAAAACCTCAAGTTTTATTTAAACAAATACGTAACTTTCTGGCACGCAAAAGCAGCCCTTTGAGCATGAACTACCATAAAATAAAGGAACAACGTTTTTACGTGTCGGGTGATTGCGTTACACTGGCCCTGACACTGGTAAGAGCTTTGCCAACCAGAGAGAAGCAAGGCCAGCTGTTTAATTTCAGATATTCATTATCCTCGGGTCAATGTCCGGACAGATCTATTACTCTCCAGCACACAAAAGAGAGCAGTACTTCAAAACTTATTAGTCAAAAGAGAAACACAAAAAATCCAATTCCCCAGTGAAGGTCTAACAATTTTAGCCAATAATGAAGAACGGACTGAATTCCCAACGAAGAGCCTGCAGGAAGAAGTCACAGAAGGACGCAATAGACTTGTTTTCAAAGCATCTTTTCTAGCACGACAATTCGGTTTTTACTTTTCACTACGCCAACCTCTGATACACTTCAACGTTCATATTTTTTTTAAACACTAACCATCTTGGTGTTTTTGATATGATGAAATCCACCAGGCCGTTAAAATGCAAACTCTTTCGAAGTGAAAGATTTGAACTCCACTTAATACAACCCACTTAATTTTTCCTGTGTCAGGCCCACCCTCTCCTGGCGCGTGGGCTGTTCCTGGGTTATTCCTGCCCAGGTGCAGGACATACATTTCCCTTTGTTGAACCTCAGGAGGTTCCTGCCAGCCCCTTTCTCCAGCCCGTCTGGGTCCCTCCCAGCAGCAGAGCAACCCTCTGGGGTACCAGCCTCCCCTCCCAGTTTCTACCATCTCCATCTCAAAAGTTTGCTGACAAATAGCGAATTAGACCCGGGCAACAAAGGTCTTCAAACACAAAGTGTTTTCAGATTTAAATAATAGTACTACTACAAATGACTTGGAAACAGATAAAAACAGAATTCCCTGAAAACCAGCTTCCATTGCGGTTAGGAATGAGGCAGGCAGGAGAGCAGGTTCAAACCACCGTGGTTAGGAAGCAGGCAGGGAGGAAAACACGGAGCTGAGGCTGTATTTGCAGGCAATGACAAGTGCCAGGCTCCGAGGGGACAGACGTGGCGCTGCAAAGGGCACTCGCGCACAGACCAACGCTGCTGGGGGAAGGCACCGCTCCGGCTCACCCGGGCCCACGCTCGGCGATGCTGGGCGTCTGCACGAGCTTTCAGCACGGCCCGGAGCAGCACCGGCCCAAAGCACCTCCTACCGACTCTGCTGCTAACTGGTTAAACTGCATGTAAATGTTCACGGTATCAGCACCTCGCTACTGCTGCCGCTGTTCCGAGGATTACAGCCACACTGACCGTCACCAGAGTGGTGAATTTGGGAAGATTTCTTTATTGCAAACCACTGGAGGAAAACCACGCAGTAAGAATAAGGTCTGTTTCAGCCTTCGCAAATATTGCTGCCTTTACGTCCAGAAAAAACTCCGAAACCCTCAGCATGATTCTTCTGTAACCAGCTATTAGACATTGGAATGACCGTCTTGGGATGTACCACAGCAACAGAAACTCCCGGAGCATCTCAGGAGGGATTTAAACAAGGGCAAACAGAGGGAGTGTTCCTGATGCCCCACTCGCAGGGCAGGGCCGAGCCGGGGGGGACACCCTGACCAGCTCTGCACAGTCACAAGCCATCGGGTCCTAGGATTAACCAGAACCAGTGTGACTTCATTATACAGACAAAAATCCAAGGAATTACACACATTTCTTCGTTTACACGTGGGTATCTTGTTTTCTGTGACCAAAACTTGAATTATTTTTGTATTTGACTAGACTTCAGCATTTTGTTTGCAAAACAAACCCGACTGCAACAAAATAACAGTTCAGAAACGGGAATGTTATTTTACCAGTCCAAAGAAGATGCTTTGTTTGTTTATGAATTGTGTTACAGATTTGTTAGACACACAGGCGGGGCTGGGTTTGGTTTGTAGGGTTTTGTTTGTTGTCGGGTTTTTTGTTTGTTTGTTTTTCATTCACTGGGTCTGAAGATCATGAGCCTGTATTTCAACAGCTTATATGCGGTTTTCCACTGCAGAAAGGCAGTACGAGAAGAGCATCCTTTAGAGATGGATTTTCCTCCCTCACAGAGGAAATAAATCCACTTTCTAATGATCAGTTGTTCCTTTTCTAGAAAAGAAGGAAGACGCTCAGTAGAATAAAACTCGAGCTCCGCTCCGTTTCTGTAAAGGCGACACAACCAACGCGCACACCCCCCCAGCTCAGCAGCAGCCTCAGTGGGATTGACAGTGCAGACCGGCACCTGCGGCCCCACTTCAGCCTCTCATCCTGACCGGCAATTAACAAGGCTGAGCTAACGAGGAGCGCTGTCCCGAGCACCTCTGGGGGCAGCAGAACCGAGGTGGCAGTGCCGCGGTGTCCGGCTGGAGAGAAGGGACTCGGGGCTTTCCTTCACACCAGGGTGCTCAGAAACTCAGCCGCGAGCAATAACCAGCGCTGGAGATCACCAGGTGTCAAGAGAAGGGGGACTAAAGCTCCGACCAACGCATTTCAAAGATCTTCCTTAAGAGCCTCCGCAATGGGCAGCAGTTAATTTTAGATGTTCTTAAGAACGAACTATTGAATCGCTAAGCAGGAAAACCAACAAGCCTCAGAAGAAAATGACACTCTTATCTCGCTTATGCTCATTTGCAACCTGCATTTTGTCCCTGCCATTTCACACGCTTCACAATGCGACTTTAAAGCTTCTATCACTTCCCAGGATAGCTTGCTCGATGGTCCTGGACAGCAGCTCTCTCAGCGTGGCACAAGTGACAGGCTGTTAATTGCACACGGAGCCAGGATCCAGCCAGTTTGCTGCAAACCAGGCAAGAGGCGAGTCACCAGGGTGTCCCCCCTCCGAGGAGATACTTCCACTTTCAAAGAGATGCTGGTTTCATACACGTGTTCTGATAGACCAAACTTCAAGATATTTATGTTGCAGCGCAGCAAGTGCTTCCTGCGCACGCAGGATATTCTAGACATCCTTTGTTTAAAGCCACTTGTATGAAAATTCTGTTATCTTCTTTATTTAATCCCTGAGGACATTGACAGCTGTGATCAAAAAAAAGCCAGCGTCGATCGTTGTCATGTCATAGACTGATAGTCACGCCTCCTTAGTGAAAAACCCAGCAAGTGCCTGCAGATAACTAAAAAACTTGCCATTTTGCAGTTTCATGCACAGAAGATGTACATTCACCAGGGTGCTGTTGGTCACCAGCTTAGATTTCTTTTCTTCTTTTGTTTCCCCAAGAGATGCAAGTTTCAATCACCTACTGAACCTTTCACCAGTTCTGAAACATGCAAAAGAAGATCCGAGTATCACGTGTGGGAGGTTTAACTGTACTTCATTCCAGCAGCCCAGCTAGTTGCCAGCTGATCACAGGAGCACGTTTACGTAACCACAATCTATGTTCCTAGTAGATATTTAATGATTTCGGACTATAACCAGTCAGCCTTATTGCGGCCGCCCTGTCTGATGACAGAAGAGGCACTTGATAAAGCCGTAACCCAACAATAGTGGGGTTTGGAGTCTCACTTCTCACCCAACAGCCCCAGGGAGCTGTTGGAGAGCACGGAGCCAGCGACCAAGTGCCACCACTGGCTGTCACAGCTGGAGAGTGACCGCGGGGCAGGTGAGGAACAGGACGAACCATTTAACAGGCTTTGCTGAAAAAGCCTTGATAGCAGGGAAAACCGCAGGAACTGCCAGGAAAACGCCAGTGAGACTCTTAGCACCTTAAATGCCTCTAAAAGCAGAGCTTCTTACAGCATTTCCAAGGCTGAGGTGCTGCAGCATCAAGCGCGTTTCCAGACTAGAGTAAGTCTTGGTCACTGCCAGGTCACTCCCAAGACCTAACACCACTTCAGCAGAGGGCAAGGCTCACTTTGTCTTTAACTCTTGTAATAGCTCAACCGCGGTAAACTTCAGCTCAGAGCAGAAATCAGGAACGTCAATTTTCAGAGAAAGACTCCGTTTTCTGACACAATTCGTTTTCTTGCATGAATCATCCTATTATCCAACCAGAAATGAAATTAGATCTTCCAGCTCTCAACCGGAGTTAATAATTAATGTTACTGTACGAGTTTCCAGTCTTCCCTGGTGAAGAAGCCCTGTCAAAGACATTAACATTTCAATGAGGGCTGCTGTCAGTCACCCCAGCAGCTCGCTCCTTCGGCCTCCCTTCTTCATCTTGAGCGAGTTTCTTTCTTTTTAAAAACAACATCAAGTCATCCCTCCAGCTGCACTTCTTTTCCCATAAGGCACACCCAACCATCAGCCCTGCTCCCCAGGGATTTCTACATTTTGGGGATGAATCGCTCCTGTCCCAGCCTCTGCCTGGATTGGGGGGGGAAAATCCCACTCCTCAAACCAGTGCCCAGCCAAGCTGATGGAGAAGGGACCTGCTCTCACCATCGATGTCTAGTGCTCAGGCTTCGCGTCCTGGTCCTGCGCCTGCCGTTCCCAACACACCCACACACTCTGTTCCACCCCTTTCCCTCCTTTTCTTTCCTACTCGCTTTAACAATGCGGCAGCCCTTTGAATTTTTTATTTATTTTTTTTTTGCTCGCTAAGAGTATTTGTCATTTAAATGTCTACTCTAAGGCTAGTGAGCTCTTACAGTTGAGAACTACAGTGTCTCGTAAAAGCCTAAGAAATCCGTGCAGTTTCCAACTCGGGCTTAGACTGCTTAGGTTTGGGAAGTTGTGTTGAGCACACACAGACCCTCCTGGCTGGAAGGGCAGCAAATCCCACAATGGAGTCCAACCCTTCCCTTCTCCAGTGTGTCCCTGACCTACAAGGGTATGGTATCAACAGCCAAAGACATGGACAAAAGTTAAGCTATGGTGAAAAATAGCTGTACCTTAAAAGAAATAATTAACAAGAACACGACCAATGCAGGAGACTAAATTTAAAGCAATTTAGCTACAAAAGTTATTTCCTACGCATACGTGCATTTAAGATGCTTTTCAGGAGGCAGAAAAGTAGTTACTGTCTTTCTTCCTAATTAGAAGACATATGATCACTGCTCAAAACAGGCCGAAGGCACACCTGAGTTAATGTACACAGTCAAAAGAATCCATCACAGTCAGTTCATCACCAGCAAATCAACAGGATTGGGTAAAAACCACAGTACTTCTGCTTGGACGAAAAATACTTGTTAAAACACTTAAAAAATGGCTTACTGTGGTTTTTAAAAATGAAGTTACATAACTGCAGAGCTGTGTCAGCATTCGCTTGTCCGTAAGATCTTTAGCGTGGGTTCACAGTGTTATGTTCAGCGTGCAGAGCGGTGAGCAATGCCCTCGCTCCGGGGGCAACCAGAACACACTGGCAGCTGCATCTGTACCATGGAAATGCTGGGAATACCTAAGGAATATTTTTTCTTCCTTTAATAAAATATGCTCTTCTTTTTCACATTGTAAAAAAGACCCATATTAAAAAAAAAAAAAGCAGAAAGCATACAGTGACACCAAGAACTTTTTTGTTTTATGTAAATAATATCTGCACACATACTGAGGGTGGAAGGCTTGGGGTTCTTCTGGTCTTGGGAGGTTTGGTGTGTTGTTTGCTTTGGGTTTGGTGTTTTGGGTTTGTTTTTTTTAATTGCATTAATTGCTCATAGGGAACTCCTTAAGAATTTGTGCAGTCCTATAAATAAATGGCTTGCTGCTGGACGAAGCTGAGAGGTTAGCTCAGTCGCTTGTTCCCAAAATGGTACTTGACACTGACTAGACTAAGAAACGCTCATTAAAATATTCAACGCTCATTATCCAAAACAAAGGGTGGACTTTGTGTTCTGCCAGGCATTCTGGATGCCAAATGTGGCCGAACAAAAGCCACATTCAGAATCAATGTATTGCAGAAGATCTGCAATAAGGTCAGTCATTCATCATCTTGGAGCAGGACCTGGTCCCAGAGAAGCGCAGATGCGTGTTCTTGGAAGAAACAGAAAAAGAAGGGAGCAGAGGGCAGAGCAATTCAAAATCTCCTCGCCAAGCTACAAGGCAACCAAACAGCTTCTACCTCACCTTCCACGGTGTCAGCAAAGCCATCCAGGGTCAGGAACAGGCTGGTAGAAGCAATCATTTCTTCCCCACTGCTGCTTGCACTCCCAAAATTACCCAACCTGTATGAAGTTTCCAAGATTTGGAGTTTCATATCAGTTTCTCTAGCTGTATCTAACTGGGCAGCCTGTGATAACAAATACAAGCCATTTTCTTAACCACATCTTCACTCATCATTTTAGACATAAGAGTTTTAGATTAATCTTGCGCCTAGTCCCAAAGCACAAGACACCTCTCCCAGTAGAGCAGGAACTGGCCGGCGCGGCAGGATGGGGAGTAACACAGAGAGCTGTTTGGGAAGGGTAATTTCTACCTTCTACCACCATCAAGGCTTTTACTTCTAGAGAGCTCAGTCAGGAACATCGAGAATCAAGGACGGGATTATTTATTTTTTTTCCCCAAGACAACAAATGAGTATTACGGTGAATGAAGTACAGCAGCGAAAAGCTCTTGGGAGAATACAAATTAACAGATGGAGTCTGAAAACAAAGTCAGTTTCCTCCAGGCAGGTTGAAATGAAGTTACGGCCCCTTTCAGAAATAACAAAGACAATCTACAGAAAGTCCAGTTTTGCTGCTAAGCTATTACTGTGGCCACACAAAGCAAAGGGAGAAAAGCAGGTAGGAGCTGCTGCAGCGATACCAAAATCCAACTGCACACAGAACTGCTCCCTTTAACAGGCATAGCTTCTGTATACGTCGGGAGTTTAAAAACAATACCTACCCTTAGGCATTTCATGTAATACTACTTGGCCTATACACAACTTCATATTGCAGTTGTTTATATCAAATATAGCAAAATCTGCCCAGAGGATCAGGTAACAGCTCCAGAAAACGCAACTGCTGGTAAGGAACCTATGATGCTATGAAAAGTGCTGAATTGGTCGGCAAAAAGAGTCAGGTGAAGCTGACAGGCACCAGCAGCGCTGGGGGACAAACAAAATAATACACACCCCCCCGTACCTCCGCTCACCCCCGCCACACTTGTCAATCCTAACTAAAAGCAGCTTTAAGTTGTTGCCCAAAGGAACCCCAAAACTCAGGAAACACAGAAGTTACCCGCAAAACCACACTGCCATAGCCTTAGATGAGAACCAGGGCCACCAGTAAGGGAATAAAGCTGCAGTATGGTCAGAGATGCCATCGCGAAGGACCACAATGTAAGAAGTTTCCTAAAACAACGCTCAGGCAGTACAAGTGCGCAATGCCAGGGCAAGGCACTGTGTTTGTCAAGACTTTAGATGGACTGTGTTAAATCACCAAACACTAAGTAAGAAGGAGAGTGGCTGTGCTGAGATTTTATTTGGCAAGCAGAAAGTTTGGTGCAAAAAGGAAAAAAAAAAAAAAAAAACCACCACCAAACTTCTCAGAACTGCTACACAATCCAGGGAACTTCCCCTTCCCAGCTGAACATCACCCAGACAACAAAAATCATCTCAAAAGCAGCAGCAGTCTCACTGGTTCAGAGGACTTGGTGGGGAGAACACAAATGGCACCACTATGTCCAAGTGTGTTAACATCTTCTGGGCTCTCCTCTCCTCCCACGTGCCACAGGGAACATCAGTCAGCACTTAAAACTTACAACCACGTTCTCTCTGCACGCAAGATCTCCCATAAACAACATGTACAACCCACAAGCAATTGCCAAGAAAATTCTGTTAGGGAAAGTATCTGAACATTTTGTCAAACTTCTGGCTTTTTCCTAAAACCCCCACAAAGCATCACGAAGAAACTTAGCAGAAGTTGTTTTTTGCAGGCAACATTTCTGAAGACAAATTAACTCTGCGAACAAGAGAAGATGCAGCATTTCCCCCTGCGCGTTCATTCACGAGAGTCCCATGGATAATCTGCTGAAGCGACACAGAGGGACTGGTGAAGACACGTCTCCTCAAATGAAAGTGACTTGAGCTCAGTATGCCTTTCCCAAGAGATCAAATAGACTGTCAGACCCCTAAGCTAACCTGCACAGGTATCAACAGTTTATAAGCAAAAAGGAAGCTTTAACACATCAAAACCAGAAAAGGCATCTCAGACGCAGTGGACTGGGAATGACCACGCTGTATTTCACTGGATGAAGCCCAGCTGCAGTCACCCCCAAAGAGCGCCTGTCCCCTCCACCACCACAGCACTCTCAATGCCTTCCCTGCACCTGACCCACGGCTCAGACAGACAGGGTAAGTGTGGCCATCAGGTCGATGTGACAGAAACACAACCCCACAAGACATTCCTCGTCTGCCTGTTCAATTCACCAAACTGACCGGCTTTGCTGCTCCTGGTCGCTGCAGCAGGCAGAAGGGAAGGGGTCAAATCAGATCAATCAACTCAACGTGACCCTGCGCTGCCATCACTTTATCCTCCTGCTGCTGGGTAGGAAGCTGCGGTACACACGTGCTACACGGAAGGGGAAGAAAATGGTTTGGAAGGTTTGCTGAATACAAAATAAGTGCTTTGTGAATGGGTGAGCCTCGCTTGTTCAAAAACCTGCAACCCTCAATCCAATGTTGGGGGTTTTAAGTTTCTGAGAAAAAAACCAGTATTCGAATTTAGGGGGTTTTGTGTGATGTTTTTAATATAGTATTTTTTTCAGTAGTGTTTTTAAGGGCATACAGTTAAAGCACGCTACAAGCTAATTCTGTGATTGCAAACAAAGGGAGCTATTGGGCTGCAGGGGTGAGGGCATTACGCAGGGGTTGCCCTCACACCTTGGGGCGAGGAAAACTTTGTTCCAACTATGTTTTGCTACAATTACACCTTCCCAAATCGCTTCCTCAACAATTACTCACAAGCAATCAAAAAAAAGGAGGGTGGGGTGGTGTAGTTTTTAGCCTAACCCCTGTTGGTCTGGGGGTCACGGCTGCCTGGTGACAGTGGGGCCTGGGGTAGGTGGTTGCTCAGAAGAGGCGGTGGTTATGCTGGTAACCAGTCTCGGGGGTTATTCTGGCAACCAGTCCCAGGCTTTTCCCCTGTGTGAGGAATTTGCTTAAACCCCCATCATCAGGGAAACAGGCGGAAGAAGAAGGTAGCAGCTTCAGTGGAGCCATCTTCTCCGGTGGTGGTCTGCAGGTCCTTGGCAGTGATTCCTGACCCAAGGAACCAGCCTGCATCCAGGACTGCCCAGTATCTGCTGAACCCGGCCTTGCTTCCCAGCACGGGCTGCGGGGATAACGGGAGCAGTCCCAGCCCTGGGCAGGGAAAAGACAGCAGCTTGTGTGGCACAAGCCACAGCCTGTTTCACCGAGGGAGGCTTCGCTACCAGGGGAAACCTGAAAATCACTGGCCTAGAGAGAGAGAGACTGCCAAGTAACAGCTCTGTGAAGCAGGTATCACTCAGAGGTATTTATTCTTTATCCCTAAGCATTTTCACAGCGAGGAAAAAAACTAACCCAAAGCAAAAGGCAAACCTTCGTTATCTAGTCAAGCCGGTGCCCTCGGAGCGATGCTGCAGGGAACGGCAGAACGAGCAGCCAGGAGAAAACAGTGCGAGAGGAAAAGTACAAGTTCCTCCCATGTAAGGAGTAACGCCGAGGGATGGGAAGATGACTACAACAGAAAAAAGGCACAGCACAATAGGCAGGTTGCCAGAGATGCAAGGCAGTAACGGGAGCAAGAAATTAACATTAATCACTAAGCCTTCAGCCTTTTGCAACAACTTCATCTTGTTTCATTCTGATCATCTCAGAGGAAGAAACACGGCAGCTTTTTAGCTCAGTAATTTTCCAACCAGAGCATACCCCAGCCCGGCAGCAGCACGGCCAGAAGCACCGCCGCTGGAGTGTAAGTCAGGGGAAACAAATGGCAGAATCTCACCAGCATTCCCTCCCGAGTCATTGCTTGAATGAAAAAGGGTCATTTTTGTTTAATATTCTTTAAGAGTGCTGGCCAAGCCAGCAGGCTGTTTCACTGGCGTGCAAAGCCCACAACTTCATTTACTACTCTTTTCTGAGGGGAACATCTAAACATTTCTGCATCCGTCAGCAGTGAAGTGCTACCTTCTCTCAACATTTTTGGGTCTCCAATACGATATGGCCGTGCTATTCTTTCTTCATCCGGCCTACCCTAAAACCCGCAAGCGTGGTCAGAAATTGTAAAAGATAACAATAAATCAATAGACCACCTGTGCTGTGCTCTCACACACCTCCTGCCTCTCATGCACCTTTCAGGTATTTCAAGCCTTTATGGAATATTGGGGTGGGGGAGGACTCTCTCTGTGAAAAGGCTTTTCTAAGGGGATCTCATAGTGCTTCCACTTGCCAACAGCCACATCTTCCCATCTGACTGGGAGACTCTTGTCCAAAGAGAAAAACCTCTTTAGTGCCAGTAAAAGGGGAAGTATGTTTCAGTCTAAGCTACATCAGACCAGTGACTTGCACAACACTAATGGACAGTTGAACAGTGGAGAAGGGCCTGAACCTCTTCAGAAGAGAGCGATGCACAACCCCTTGATGTGAGGAGGCATAAAGAGCACAGCCTGCACCCAGAGACCAGAGGTGAAATCCAAAGGTCAATTGCTGCACCATTGCCACACACCAGTCCGTACCAGTGCAGCCAGACAGGCGCCCTGCCCAGCTGCCGGTTGTAGCTCGGTGTTGAACACCGACACCATCGGCGCGGGGCGGGAGAGCCCGACCGCCTAACGGGCGGCGAGAGGAGACCATGACACCCAGCAGGAAGAAAACCCGAAAGAGCCTCAAAATGAAAAAAAAAAAAAAAAAAAAAAAAAAGCAGCTGTTGCTAGGCAAACACAGGAGTCAGGTGAGTGCCAGGGCCAGAACAACTCGGGAAGCCAGATAAGAGCTGCGTACAGCTTCTTCCAGGCAGAGGCGCTGGATTTTCAAAGGTGTAACCCTTACAGTGAACACAACCAAACCACAGCACGCGTTCCCCATAACGGGGTCTTGTCCCCACGGTCCGTCTCCTGCTCAGCCACAGAGGGGGCTCGGGCCGGGGGTCCCCGTGGGCTCTGCCTCGCTGCGGCCCAGCCACGGGCCACGACCAGGCCTGGGGGCCAGCACGGCCCATGGCGGGACAGCCCACACCAGGGGAGAAGCCAGGAGAAGGTGCCTCGGACAGCAAGGCCAGCCCTGGGACACACCTGCGGAGGGTCTGACCGCCGAGGGGAGCCACGGCACAGCCGGCACCCTGCAGCACCGGCGCGGAGGCAGCCCCCATGTCCGCCGGGCCCGGCCTGCCACCCCAGGCCGCGGGCCTGCGTCCCCGATAAACATCGGGATGCCGAGCGGCAAACACACCGAAACCAGCCGGGGCTAAAATTCCAGTTTCCATGGCAACGCTCGCAATGACACAGAGCGCTGCGGCGGTGCATTCCTGCCTTATCAAACACTATGGGCATGTGTGCTCCAGCCGGCCCAGGGACACGCCGCAGCGCCCTTCGTCCCCTTTGCCGGAGGCCGTAGCCCTGGCGCGGGCAGCCCCAGCCCCAGGGGGTCTCAGCCAGCTCTGAGACCCCGCACAAGGCCCAGGCTGGGGCGCCCCCTTCACCTCTGAGCCCCCTCTCGCTGGGGTTGGCCACATGGGCTGACGGCTCTGCTTCTGGTGCAAGTTTTAGGAATCTGAAACAAAACCTCCATCCCTGGCAGGGCGGCCAGGACAGCTCGCCAGTGGTTGTGGGGCACGGCACACACTCCCAACAGGTTATGGTCACCTGTGCCTGGTTACCTCTAATTGTCCCTCACCGGAGTGAAATGAAGGGAAACAAACGCATACGAGCCGTTCAGAACTGAACCGACCAGGCTTAAAACAAAAAATCAGACTCCATGACAGCAGCACAACGGATTAAAGGTGAATTTTCCTAGTGTCAGCAGGATGAGAGAACAATAAAAAAGTTTGCTAAATCAATTCATGCAAGCGTCAGAGGCATTTCTGTAATAACAATGTCGGTCACTCCAATGACAATGACGGAAATGCTTTAAAATATGCACCAGTTCCAAGCCAAAGTTTGGACAACATCCTAAGGAACAAGTGACACAGGTAGGCACACGGTATCAGATCTCCACAAGACCTGAAAATGCATTAGCTACAAACTTTACTGGGAGGACTTGGAGGCTGCTGGTTACGGGTTACGAAGGACCCATGGCTCTGAGGGCTCCCAGAAGTGGCTCTCCCAGGACCTCGCTGGCATATGGTGACTAATGACCTTGCAGGTCATCCACACCCAGCTCGTAACCGCTTAGCAGTAGTCTGTTTTACAACATTTGACTTTTAAACTACAATAGAAACTAGTAAGACAAAAACAGAACCTGACTGTGCGGCTTCATGTCACCCAACCTCTGGTTCAACTGCAGGATGTCCCCGGAAGTGGCAGCTCTAACCCTGGCTGGACCAGGCAAACCCAGCACCATCAGGACAGGAGATCTGCTGGACCCTCCTCGCTGCTCCCACCTCTTCCCCTTCTTGGGGTTCCACAAAGGCAGAGCCACCACGCTCGGGGGTGCAGCCGGGCCTCTCACTGAATCGGGTACCGAGGAAATCACATCCTCAAAGCAGGGGAGGAAAACGAGAGAGCTTCTTTATCCTGCTTGTTAGGCCACAGAAGGAGAAGGTGCCTTTTGGATAAAAGAGGCAACAGGACAGCACCATCAGGATAATCCTCTTTGTAAAAAAAAAAAAAAAAAAAAAAAAAAAAGGAAAAAAAAATAATATTGTGTTACCTTAAAAAGAAAGAGAAGATCCATTCAAGTTAACTGCCCATTATTTCTATTCGAGGCTGTTTTGAAACACTACTGGCCCCCACCTTTACATCTGGTTTTCAGACCTTTAGCCCAGCCTTCCTGGTGGCCAGGTTATGCCCACTTCTGTCTCTGCCCAGGTCACTAGCGAGCATCCATGCATCCGAGGTCACATTTGAGCGCCCACCTGGATCCTGACACGCCACCGGTGCCCCGCTGGCTCGCTCGTGTGGGCACACAGCCAGCCAGGCCAGGCAGCCCAACACATCAAACAAACCCCTCCACCCGTTCCTTTTGAGCAAACGGTCACTGTGCTGAACACGGCTGTCACAGCTCCTACCCTCAGAAAGCACTCACAAAATCATCAAGTCATTAGTCAGCCCAAAGCCACCTCCTAATCAGTAAGATAAACCCAGGCACACAATAAATCTAGAATACAATAAACTCTGAAAAGTAGAAAAAACACGCTCTAAGAGAGAAACTACAACTATAGAGACACGTGGCAGGTAAAACGTGGTCTTGCTGAAGTTAGCACCCCATGAAGTTAACAGAGCACATTTCTTTGATATCAGAGTCAGAAAAGAATTGGGGCACAATGTATGTTGTACCTCCTACTCATCAAGACTTCAGTGAAGCCACAACGACACAGCACAGCAAAGACTACTGTTCGTTAAACAGCCGGTGATGGGCACAACCACAAAGAAGCTTCAGAGGAAGGAGAAACACCTGCGGTAGTCTCAGGCTGCTGATACCCCAGGACATCTAGTTTTTAATGAGAATGCTCTTGGACTCATCTCCTACAAGCCTCTAACCAACCATTACTGCTAGAGAAGATGAGCACCAGAACTGTGGGCGAGAACCAGCAGCAGATCTAGCCCAGGAGATGACAATACAGCAGAAGCAAGCCCTCCTGCGGGGTAAGCCTGGGAGGTACTACCAAGGGAGAAGACAGGAAACACGACTCATCCCACTCACTCTGCTGTCTAATAGGCCTCTGCTCCAACGGGGAGTACCGGTGAGTCACTGTGAGGGACACTGTCAGGACAGAGGTGTGTCACAGCACCCTTGAGACCAGCCTTCCCCACAAAGGATCACCAAACCGCAAAGCTCCTTTGTGCAAGGAACGGAAACGAGAAGTGCCTCCTCAGGCCAAGGCTGTGGGAGTAGGCATTATTCACCCAAAACCCGGGCTGAACTCGCACGTGAACTTCTAGTGTTGTGCTCGTTATCTCCTGCCTGACCTCCAGGAATTAAGTTTCTTCTACAGACACTGGAAATGAGGAATAAAATATTAAGTGATAAGACTTGACCAGATGGAACCGAAGCAAAACAGAGAGCAAGGATGAAAATAAAGGTCTTTCTCCCACCCATCCAACCACTGGCCTCCACCGCTTACCCGAGACAGCCGCGGGACCGCACAACTGCATCCAAGCGAAAGGAACTCACCAGGACAGCAGAAACCAGACCTGTCCTGAACTGTGATTTATTTCTAACCCCTTCTGGCTAACCCGTACCAACACACCTGGCTATCGGCAGAGTGCCGGCACAAAGGGTGGGGGGAATCACAGCTGGAGCCAAGGAAGGGGGAGGCAAAGCCATCCAGCCTGCCCGCTCCGGCTGCAATGAGATGTTAATTCAGCTCCTTGGATGTACCAAAACCAAATCGCATCTTAAGAGCAACCATTTTTGTCATAGCTGGTGAACGTCTCCTAACCATAAGGCAGATTATACCATTCAGTCAGTAACTTGATGGGATTCAAGAAGTTTCCACAAGTTTAGATAAGTAACTGTACCTCCACAACACCTAGGCTGTGCCTAGTTTAAATATATTTGTAGCCATTAAAAATGGTAGAATTCCCTGCTCAGAACAATCCGATGTATAGTACCAATGTACCTCTTAAAAATACAAACACAATACTTAATTTTTGGCATTCCAATAAGAAAGATTATAAGTAACCGGAAAACCACCCCAAAGGCTGTAGGTACATAGTACTTTGAATGTTTGAGAGTCAGAGGCAGCAATAGAGAGTCCTTCCCCAGGACAGGTACCGTAAGGGGTGAAGCAGCTCCCCCACCACAGCACACACCTTCTCGGGCACACAAGGGTTTACCATCTCCTCAGGTGTCTACCTACTGACACGTCCGCGTGTTAACACTAGCACTGAGACTGCATTTTAAGAAAGAGAGGGGGAAAAAAGCACATACAAAGCCAGGGAGGAGAGCCCGGTAATACTGAGATTTCAAACAATTACAACATTACCACAGCTATAAAGTGAAATTGCTGAAATATTCCACTCAATCTGCGGCTATCATTCAGTTCACTAAAGCAAGACTTGTCCAAAGCTGAGTATATTCAAGTTCTTTTGGCTCAATAGCTATAAGCAATATAGCTATAAGCCAATATTTTACAACACATACAACATCACCTCCCTAAGAGCAGAGGTTAAGCGAGTACGCTGCCCCTTGCTCTTTCAAAAGCACCATTTCTGCTGCTTTGTTAATAAGGCTAAATTAGCATAAGCGGAAAGCACAGATGCATGGTTGTGTCCACACACCATGTGTCCCTCTCACAACTCCCATCACCACAAACATCATCGCAGGCAAACTCAAGAGACCTTTATTTTCTCCACTTGTTTGCTGGGGAGTTCATCCATTTATCATTCCCAGAAGGCTACAGATGAGCTGGTTTTAGACAGACTCACCACAGATTTCACCAGGGTCAGGATTCCAGCCAAAGCTTTGGATTCACGAGACCCAGACGCCCAACTTGATAGCTCACGGCCACCAAACAGTAGATGTCCTGCCCTCACTTCTTCACACACCTCCACCACCACCACCCTCCTGCCACATACCTCTGACTCCCATCGCCTCTCCAGCAATTCAACAGCCCAGCAAAGGGGCAGGCAGCTGCCTGCAAACTAGCCATTTGTACTGGTTCACAGAAGGTCCCGAGATGTACCCAAGAAAGCAGGACCTGCCTTTCAGCAGTGCAAATCCACCAGATCCATAGCGGCTGCTCCAGAAGCCATCACCCAACAGACACAGCCTCCACTCCCTCTGCTAAACAAGGTGGCACTGGGGCACTGCCCACAGGTAACGACTCGCAGGTGGCAGCAGATGACCATCAGCTGAAGGTCCTCAGCCCACCCAGCTGTGCCTTCCCCAGCCTCCCCAGGAGGAGGGAACCAGGGTAATGAGGTAGCCACAGCATTACACCAACCCAGAAATCCAGATTTCAGTTCATTTTAATAATCTGGGCTAAAGGACCTCTTTTCAGCCTCATTTCCAGGTGCCTGGGCTGTCTCCATCTCCAATGGCCTCAGCCTGGCCTCCTCCTTCCCACCACAAAACCTGACACTTCTCTTCCACACAAGAACCTGGGGAGACTTTATCCTCCTCCCCTCAGCACAGAGCTCGTGTGCTGGGACCGCCTGGCCACCTCCCCTCCACCAATTCCTCCCCACAGCAGGGAATTAGCTCTTCTAACACCTTCAGCCTTTGCCATCTGACAATCATGTGAGGACTGAAAGGCTTTAAAAATCATTTCATATTTAGTAGCATACCTGAGTGACACTCCAGGATTTGCTAGAGGCACCATGTCAGCTGAGATCAGAGATGATGATCTCCATGACCCTAAAGGCCACACATCCAAACCCTTTCAAGAGGTGCAACACACACTCCAAAGCTCTGAGGCGTTCCCAACATTCAGGCAACAACAGCAGCTTTCCAGCGATCCCCACCTAAATCTGCCCAGTGAATCCCGCTCTGCTTCACCGACCCAGGAGCCCATCCAAGGTCACCCCACAAGCCCCTTTAACTCACAGGCGTATACACACCAGCCAAAGGTCCAGCTGGGCCAGCAAATGCCTTCCTATACCAACCAAAAGCAAACACTAAAGAGAGTAAGATACAGACAAAAACCTGGCAACATCAAAATGGTATTAACCCCCAGCTTCCAGGGACGTCAGACTCAAGGACCTTCCAGAGACCGAATCTGTATGTCTGAATTCAAAGCCAAGAAAGCGAGGCAATCTGTTTGTAATAGAAAGTCATTCATTTTCATTCAGATCTTTTATTACGATTATTTCTTGTGGGACACAGCAGACCCAGGACCTGATGACTGCAAGGCTATGGCTTCCATTACACACTGGCCAGAATGCCTTATCACTTGCCGGCCATAAGGAGGGCTGGTGAAAATATCAGCCAAGGGATTTTTTTGGAAAAAAAGAGATGCTCATTTATTAAGTTTGTTCAAACAGACAAAAAAGTTTGAGTGAAATGTCTCTGCTTTCATTTAGCAGCAGAGATGAAGCAAGATTTCACATGGAAATACCAAAAGCCAGGAAAAAAAGAAGCCTGGCTGGCGTTCAGCAGAAAAAAAATAAAATACTGAGATTGTGAAGCAATGTCCCTATTGTAATTTCTCAATGATTAAAAAGTTAAATACTTTTGTTGACTTATTTCAGAAGTTGATGACAGTCTACGTAAGTTACTCCGTGGCATGAAGGAGACCTGACATTCTCTCTCATCAGAGGAGCTGGATAAACAGAGGAGGAGGAGGACTGCACGCAGAGCACAAACCCAAACACATTCCTTTGGCTCTCCTCCCTCCAACCTAACCCAAAAAAACTTCTTCCCTGCTGTTAGTTTATCTTCCAGAGCACTTCATTCTTGCAAGATAAGATGCCGCTTCATCCCCCAGAGACCTGAAAGACAACCCGTACCCGCCCGGCAGGGGCAGGGAAGAGCAGAGCACCCTTCCAGCTGTGATGAGCCCTCACGTGTGTATGGACACCCACCACGGCTCAGGACCTCGCGCCCACTCGCACCGGGGGGAGGCCAGAAGCAGAGCTTTTCCCCGCCACACCAGTCACCAGATGGACAGTTGACGAGGACGTCACCCCAGGACACCTTCTGCTGAGCGTTACTCATCACTCCCATCTCTCCAAAATCAGCGCAGTGTGATCACAGCATAGAGATGCGTAAGGAGAGTTAGACTTTGAACTGCTTTCAGTTGAAAACAAACACAGAAAAGCACAGATTATATTACCATACTTCCACCCTCCAGGCAGGACTATTCAAGGCTGGGAACTGCCAAAGGAGAGGACAGCCTGACAGTGCACCGTTCTGAACCATCCTGCCCTTTTCCAGCAGATAAACCCTGGTAAAAAAAGAAAACCTGCCTTGAGTTAGCGCGGCCCCGCTAACGCAACCCCAGCCCGTGCAGCTGGGCACAAAAGCAAGGCACTACGGCTCAGCTGCAAGGCACAACTCATCCGCGGAGCTATTCCTCACGTCCCGCCAGCGTTCTCACAGTCGTGGCTATTCCCTTTGTGACGGGCAAAGTTCCCAACTCCTAGAAATCGGGATTCTGACAAATATCCACATCCTGCCAGAGCACAGGGATCAAGGTTAAAAGAACGGCGGGAGGAAAGAACGAACAATTAGAAACGTACACACTGAGTCTGCTGCCCAGCCGAGGCATCATCTGGAGGACAGACATTTCACAACGCATTTCAAGAATCCAAGAATCCAAGTTTCTGGATTTGTTTTGTTGGGGTTTAGGTTGGGTTGTTGTTGGTGGTTTTTTTCAAGCTATTTTAACTATAGTTAGCTGCCGGGCCTGTGCCCTTTAACCGCATCTCTTATTTTAAAATGAATTACTCGTAAATTGCTGCTTCTTTGCAGAAAACAATCTCTTTCCCGAGGTTTTGTTTTACTTCCTTCTTTATGGGAGGGGGCAGGGAGCAGCTGAAGCTGGGAAACGCCGGCAGGGCAGCGGGTCGAGCCCTTCTGCGAGCTCCAGCCCCAGCCCCGGCGGAAGGCAGAACCCGGGCAGGTTTTAACAACGCAATGGCAGCAGCTCGAGCGCGGAGCTGAGCGCGCCGGCAGTAAAGCCACGTTCCTTTCAAGTCCGAGAAGTCGCCCAACCTGCCGCTGCGCTCTTACCCGGCGCAGCCAGAGCAACAGCGCTCACCGGGCCGCGCGCGGGCTCCGGCTACACGGGGGCAGAGTGTAGCCCCTTCTGCCGCTGCTGCAGCAACGCTCGCCGTTCAACACAATGGAAACGGGCATTTCAGAGGAAGCGGGAATGAAAGCGAAAGAGGAAGAAATTTACGATGCTGAGACTTTCTCTGTTCACCCACACCAAAACCGACAGAGCTGCTGCTGCGCGTCGCTGTCGCGCCTGCGGCTCCCCACCGAGCCGGGCCGGCAGCCGACCCACCCCTCCCTGCTATTCGGAGGCTTCCCGCTCTCCCAGGGAAGTCCCAGTTTATATGAGTTTAATTAAGCAAGAGGTCTCGGCCCAAAATAATCCCGGGGGACCGCCAGGCTGTCTGTTTGGCCTGATTCAGCTGAAATCCGCCAGCTGCCAAACCGGCCCTTCCCACACCGGCACCGGCGGAGCCCCCCAGCAGATGCTTCCTTGGGCCCGCGCAGCGTCACCCACGGGGGTGACACAGACAGAGGTAACAGCACCCAGTCCCACAGCCCCCGATGTGGCCTCGGGATCCTACAGAGCCCCTGGGGACAGCCCGCCTCGCATCATGAGCTGTACTGGGTTTAGAAAGGATAAATATTATAACCCGTTGAACCTCTCGGTTGGCTGAAGATGCAGGTCCAGCCTGGAACCTGCAGAGGTGCGCCCTTTCTTCCCGTAACACCTAAGACATTCATAGATTCATAGATTCGTAGATTGGTCCAGGCCGGAAGGGACCTCCAAAGGTCATCTAGTCCGACCTCCCCGCAGTCAGCAGGGACACCCCCAACTAGACCAGGTTGCCCAGGGCCTCGTCGAGCTTCACCTTGAATATCTCAAGGGAAGGGGCCTCAACCACCTCCCTGGGCAACCCGTTCCAGTGTTCCACCACCCTCATGGTAAAGAATTTTTTCCTAATATCCAATCTAAATCTCCCCTTCTCCAACTTCAAACCATTGCCCCTCGTCCTGTCACTGCAGGCCTTTGTAAACAGACCCTCCCCAGCCTTCCTGTAGGCCCCCTCAGGTACTGGAAGGCCGCTATGAGGTCTCCCCGGAGCCTCCTTTTCTCCAGGCTGAACAACCCCAGCTCCCTCAGTCTGTCCTCATAGGAGAGGTGCTCCAGCCCCCTGATCATTTTGGTGGCCCTCCTCTGGACCCGCTCCATCAGGTCCATGTCCTTTCTATATTGAGGGCTCCAGACCTGCACACAGTACTCCAGGTGAGGTCTCACCAGAGCAGAGCAAAGTGGCAGAATCACCTCTCTGGATCTGCTGGCAACACTTCTTTTGATGCAGCCCAGGATGGGATTGGCCTTCTGGGCTGCGAGTGCACATTGCCAGCTCATGTCCAGCTTCTCGTCCATCAGCACCCCCAAGTCCCTTTCCTCAGGGCTGCTTTCTAATACCTCATCCCCCAGTCTGTATTTATACTGAGGATTGTTTCTTCCCAGGTGCAGAATCCTGCACTTGCTTTTGTTGAACCTCATGAGGTTCATCTGGGCCCACCTCTCCAGCCTGTCCAGGTCCCTCTGAATGACATCCTGTCCCTCCGGTGTATCGACAACACCACACAGCTTGGTGTCATCTGCAAACTTGCTGATGGTGCTCTCAATCCCTCTGTCTATGTCTTTGATAAAAATGTTAAACAGTACTGGTCCCAGGACGGACCCTTGAGGGACACCACTAGTCACTGCTCTCCATCTGGACTTAAAGCCATTGAGTACCACCCTCTGGGTGCGACCATTCAGCCAATTCCTTATCCACCGAACCGTCCACCCATCAAATCCGTATCCCCCCAATTTGGCAAGTAGAATGTTGTGAGGAACTGTGTCAAAGGCCTTACAGAAGTCCAGATAGATCACATCCATAGGTCGCCCCTTGTCTACTGACCTAGTCACTTCATCATAGAAGGCCACTAGGTTAGTCAGTTCAGTTTATTCCCTGCAGAAAGGTAAGCTCACTTGGCACTCCTATCATGCCTGGTTATATTTCCCAAACAAGCCACGCCATCAGAGCTCCATCGAGCGTAACTCCCCAGAAGCCGTGTCCCCGTGCTGGGAAGGCTGCTGCGGCAGCAGGAGGGCTTTGCTCCACAGGCGAGGGGCTCACGGTCCATGTTTGCTTCCCAGGAAAACGGGATCTGTGCAGAAACAGAGGATAACCTTGGGTTTACATTTACCACTACACAGTGCCCTCCCATGGCCAGCCCACAACACGGATCTCAAAAACATTGAACCCGGGGAGACGCTTGTGGTCCCTTCCCCAGGAGCGGTGTCCGGCAGCAAGGACAGGGACGGCCGAACCACCTGCAGCAGCATCCCCGTAAGATACCCGACCATAAAACCCCCGCTCGCTTTACCAGAGCGCAGGGGGGAGGACAGACAGAGCTCTCCCTGGATGGGCGTATGTAGAAAAATAGAATTTCATCGCTCCCCAAGACCCACATTTTAATATAAACCACCGTAAATGTCATTACGTTACTTTTAATTTAAAACTAGAATTTACTTAGTGTCAGTGGCCAAAATACGTTGCTAACATTAAAAGCAGGTTTAAAATGCAAGCTTTTATAAAAAGGTATTGACCTACTGAGAACCACAGCCTATTAATTTTGTAACTACGCCTCAACAAGTAGACATGCAAGCCCTTTCATTTATGAAATGCTTCCTTATCTGGACTTTTTAATCACCATTTAAAGTTTTACATGCTATCCCCGGGAAGCCAATGCACTTAGAATCTATAAAACCAATCCAGATTTTTTTTTTTTTTTCCATTTAAAAAGTCAATAAAAAAGTTACTATTCTGAATTGCTTATTACCAGGACACCGTGTCACTGCTGTGACCAAGGGAGGCCCCTGCGCACGCTCCATGAGCTGTGCTTTTAACGCAGGAGAGGATTCACCGCAGAAACAACAGACCTCTTCTTATAGAGGCTGTTCACGGCGTTGTTCATGAAACGTGTCTCTTCTCAGGATCTCCTGGTTTTCCTACAGAAAAGCCTCTCACGGGCAGCAGTGGATACAGAGCAGGGTGCACGGAGGCAGGGTGGTCCCACGCCGCTTGGCCCCTTGCCCTCCTTGCAGCCCTCCCCAAGGAACCCCCACTGTCCACCAACCGCTCCTTGGCACAGCGCCTGTGGCGATGCCCGTGCCCTCTGAAAGGTGGCCGTCCATCATCCATCCATCCAAGGCTCTTCCAGTGCCGCTGTTCCCCAAGCCAGTACGATGAGGGGATGTGGCCGAAGAGCCCCTTGGTAGAGCCTGTCCCTGTGGGAACAGCCGGGCTCTGAAAACCTCCAGCCGCCCAACGGCAACGCAGGAGGGTGAGCTGCCAGAGACAGCTTCACCATGGAGGCAACGTACCAGGAAACGTTACCTTGAACCTAACTGCAACCACCTAGAACTCAGATGCTTCCCCCCAACAACTCACCATCGGGCTTATTTCACTAATTTACGGTTTGCTTAAGATGCAAAGTAGAGAAACCCAACACTGAGCTCCACTACGACACCCCTGAGTCAGCTGGGGGAGGAAAAATGGAAGCCTTTTTCCTCAGTAACAAATCAAGCGGCTCGGCGAGCAGGGCGATACGTGTTCCTCCTGGGGCCTTGGCAGCCCATCTCATGGACCACACCACGACACACACAGAACAACTTCATCAACATCACATTCAAGTAGGGAGAACGAGACTGGAGGGGGACTGTTCCAGAGCACCAAACCCGGCAGGAAGACGAAAACCCGGGAGAAAAGCCAGGTTCCCATACACCTCCTTTTGAAAGGGTCTGCACAGGCCGAGGCAGTTCATCCACTGTGTTGCAGCCATGCTCTTTGTCACCTCACGGCCCAAGCTGTACTTCGCCATGACACCGTTGTGGCAAATCTTATTTTTATTCCTCCCCCTGATGTTAGATGAACTATAGATAAGCCTCGGCTTTGCAGGAATTCATCCCATCCGCAGGTACCATTCCCAGCACACCCAAAAGCTGGCTTTGCTTGTATTTACCAGAAGTGTCTCGTTAAAGGCAGCGTGACACAGGGCATCCCAGGTCCTGAAATCCTTCAGGATTCATTTCTCACACGCAACGCTCTGCCCAGCGTGCTACCCAAGAATCGAGATGAGAAAAAAAGGTTAAGCTGCAGTAACTACATCCAGAACTATTTATTTTAAGGCACATGCAATTATATCTCATGCATCAAGACATTTTCATGAACATAAGCTCCTTCTTGACAATTTCTAACGCATGACAAAATGTCATCTCAGGAGGAAGCTTGTAATTTCAGTTTATTCAATCACAAGTCATGGAAGTTGAACAGAACTTGGAAAGAGAAGAATGCTGGAATTGGAGAGAGCTGCTCCACATACGAACCTCTTTCTGGCCTGTATTTTGAAATATAAAGAGATACTCCTTTCTTCAAGGATCTTTTTCCAAAGACACATTATTTATTCAAGCAAATGAGATACAAGAAGCTGCACGTTTTTCTTCCACCCAAGCACACTGAGTAAGGCGAAGGGAATACTCATGGAAACCTCTCTTTAGTTTGGGCCGCGTTCGATTCCATGGCTCTCTGGAAACCCAAACTGAAATGAATGAGATGTGCTTCTCCAAGGGACGTGTTACTGCCTGCCTTCTTGCAGGGTAAAAAAAAATGACTAAAAAGTGGATTAAGTTTATGAGATTACTCCAGTAATTCCTAAAAATCAAGCATCGTGATGCATTCAATGGTTCAGGAAGGCCCTAAAGAAGCAAACGCTGGAGGAAATCACTTCCATCCCTTGGGCTGGTGGTCCCGGTCCTGCTGCCCAGGCCAGCGCTGAAGACCCGTCACTGTTACACAGCAGAGCAACTAATGCACAGCTGTCAAATACCAACGTGTGCAACGGGCACGCAGCTTCCTTAGGAGGGCTCCACGTCCCAACACGCTTTCAGCTACAAGTTTTTAATTATACTGCTATTTAAAGATTGCACCGAAGCTTCCAGTAGACTATGTAAATATTATTTCACAGCATCCCAGACTGGCTGACAGACTGTCATCTGGCCCAGCCCCTGCTCCAGCGAGAGCCGGTTGCCCAGGACCACGTCCAGATGGCTCCTGAACGGCTCCAAGGACGGAGACTCCACCGCCTCCCCGGGCAACCTGCCCCAGCGCCACAGTCGCCCTCACAGTGAGAAACTCACCGGAAACCAATTCCATCTACGGCCAATTTTAACCAATAGATTAATGTAAACTTTTTTTTTTTATAGCTCATATTTACAAAGAGGCAGATTTACCAAAACGCCACTTGAAGAAAGATGCAGTCTGTCGGGGGCTAAACGCGACGGTGGGTTTGTCATCGTGACTCAGTAAGTCCCTAAACTACCCAGTGCCTTCCCGCCTGTCAGAGCATTCCACTGAAACAGGAACAGATGTCCAGATTGAAGGTACCCACTGAGAATTACAGCTATTTACAGAGACTAATGGAGGCACAAACTCTGCAAACACTTAAGCATACGCTTAATTTAAGACAAGAAGTAGGCCTACCAACACGTACATCTACCGTGCAAGCAGAAGTTAAGCCTATGCTTAATTATTTGCAAGAGATACCGCTGTCTTTCTGGGAAGCCATTAAGCAAGTCCAGCTTACGTTTAAATAACTGCTTCTCCCAGCCAGCGCATGCGACGGACGGGTGGGCCTGCTTACAGCCCTACGCAAAACACAAAGTGCACCGCAGAACCGCAAACTGCTTCAAACTGAGGTAGGGACAAAGGAAAACGAACAGCCTAAATATGCCCAGATAGGTGATTCGGCCTCTCCAGAGTAGAGTATTTTGCTTTTCAAAACAAAGCGAGGAGCGGAGGCTGAGCCAGCACCAGTGGGAAGCCATTATCTGCCAAACCAGCGTGCAGCCCCGCTGCAAACATCCCTGTCCTCCTCCACCGCCAGAGACGGACCTGCCACGGAGCTGACTTACCGCCGCCTTCCCCGGGAGACTCTCCTCCTCCTCTGTTCTCCTCTGCCCAGACGTTCACCGCAGGCTCGACAGCGGTTTGGGCTGTTGGTGTACAGGAACACCGCCCGGGGGCTGCTCCGTGCCCATCCTGACCTTCCTCACCCGGCCCCTTTCTCCTCTTCCTTCCACCCCATTTCCACTCGCGGTCTCCTGTCGTGTCTTCAGACAATGGCCACCCTGGTCCAGCACCATCCACAGTGATACAGGAAACAAAGAACGGGTTTTGCTGTTCCTCACAGGTGGGGCGACTGCAGTCATCGCCGCCTCCGTGACGTGGGACCACCATGGAGAGACCAAAGGCTTGCTCTTCCAACCGGTTCTTTTGCAAACAGCTTGCCTTTACCCAGGGAGGCGAGCGATGGACACCTCTCCTTACCCAGACCGCCGTGCCCACCCTGGAGCAGGCCGGGGAGGTGAACGCCGTCGCAGCGCCCGCCCTGGCTCCCCGAGACCCCCTCCAGCCCGGAGCCGGGGGTCCAGCCGAGTCGCCCCGCCTGCAGCTCCGCTCCCCCGTCCAGAGCGTTCCTCCGTGCTTTCGCCCCTCTTTAACATTCCGTGCGAGTCCCAGCGTATGTCGAGGAAGGAGGCAGGGACAAAAGATACCACCGAGTACACACACAACAAAAAAGGCAGCAGCCGGGCTCCCGGACTGTGTTCCCAGCCACCTCCCCGGGACTCGCCAGGGTGGCTCCCAGGTTTCCCTTCCCTCACAGATCACACGTGCCAACCCACCCAAATCCGTCAAAGCACTCAATCGCCCCCAATCCAGCGTTTTGGGGTGCCAGCACTGGGATGGCCAGCCCCACCAGCCCAGCTACGCCCCCAGCCCACACCGGCACCCCAGGAGCAGGGGGGTCACCGTCACCTGGGTCACCCCAAGGGACGGCGAGGCAGAAGCGTTCCCGCTGCCCGGGGGCTCCCGCAGCCCCGCTGGCCGTCAGCCGGCCCTGCCCTCACGGCAAGGCTTGGGGAAACCACCCCGGGGGGAAAAGATTCCCCTGGCTGTTGTTCTCGCTCCCCGAAGCCCCGAGGCTCTCGCAGTGTGCTCCCCTCTCCCCTACCTTCACACACACACAGCATTTCATAGCCTCACGCACCAACAATGGCAGGACTCGCCCTCCCCCCGCATAAAAACACCCACCACAGCCAAAGAACCTCCTTTCCAACTGGAAGGAAATGGTGCAGTCATCTACGTTTGGTGCCGCTCAAATGCAATAGGTAATAGAATTGTCTGGCAGCATCTACAGCCGGAACAGTTGTTTTACGCCAGTTTCTCCCGTACCACAAAAAGACTGACAGACAGCCCGTGAACCCGGGTGTAATATTGTTGTTACTATTATTATTATTATTATCCACTCCTGTAAAAACACAAGCCAGGCCAGCAAGGTGCCCGACACTAACAGCTGATGCACCCAAGCCACCGTGACACAGGCTGTCCCTTCGCCGCCGCTGCGTGACTCTGCCTGCTGGGACGCAGCACCTCGCCGAGGCTACGGAATAAAACCGGCACCGACTGCGATTCTTATCGCCCGCCTAAGATAACGCGGACGGCCCTGCTTATGCGTATTTCGTTTGCGAGCGCCGGGCACGGTTCCGCAGGAGAGAGGGGCCGGAGCGCGGCGATGAGCCTCCTCCTGCCCGACCCACCCCCGCCCGCACCGGGCACCGGCCGGGGGGTGACGCGGGGCGCCCGGCCCGCTCCCGGGGCACCGGCAGAGCCTCCCACCGACGGCATCCCCGTCGCCGGCCCCGGCTCTTTGTTCGCCACCGGCCCCCGCCGAGGCGCGGGCGGGGCGAGGGGCGGCGGCGGCGGGGCACGGCCCGGGACCCCGCCGGACCCGCTCCCCGCCCCCGCGGCGACGCGCCCGGGCCCGCCCGGCAGCCAGGCCGCGGAGCGGAGCGGGCGGGGGGGGGGGGGGGCTCCGGCCGCCCCCGGCCCCTCACAAGCGGCCGCACCTGCCGGGCCGCCCCGCTCGGGCGCCGACCCGCCGCCCGCCACGTCTCCCCGCCCGCGGCTGCGTCCGGGCGGGGGCGCGGAGCCCCGCGGGGCGGGGCGGGCTCCCGGACCGACCCTCGACCTTCGCCCGGCGGCGGGGGCTGCCCGCCGGGGCCGGCTCCCCGGCCTCCCCTCCGCGCTCACGGCCACGGGGGGGGGGGGGGGCGAACGGCGCCCGTTACCCCGCGGCGGGCGGACCCCCCCCGGCACACGCCGCCGCCCCGACCCACCTCGTCCTCCGAGAGCCCGTAGACCGGCTCCACCGCCGCGGTCGCCATGGAGCCGCTGCGCGGGGCGTCCCGCCCGCCCCAGGTGAGCCGCCGCCGCTGCCGCCGCTGCTGCCGCTGCTGCCGCTGGCCCGCGGGCGGCGGAAGGCGGCCGCCGGGAGCCCAGCGCCGGCGGGAAGGGGCCGGGGGCGGCGCTGCCCGCTCGGAGGCGGCGCTGGGGCCCGCCCGCGCTGCCGCCGCCGGCTGAGGCTGAGGGCGGCCGCAGGAACGGGGAGCCCCGGCGGCGGCCCAGCAGGGAGGGCGGGCCGGGCCGGCCCAATGGCGGAGGCGGCGGCCGGGGGCGGGCGGCCCCGCCGGGCCGGGCTGATTTGCTGCCGCCCTCTCCCCGCACGGGAGGGGGAGGAAGGGGCGGGGGGCGGCGCTCCCCCCCCCCCCACCCGGCTCCCCCTCGCTCCCCCGCACCGCACCGCCCCGCCCGGCCGCCGCCGCGGGAGCCGGCGCCCCCCGGTGGGCGGGAGCGGGATCGCCTCCGCCCGGGGGATGCGGGGCGGGGGGGGTGGCCGAAGCGGCGGCCGAGCTGCAGCGGGGGGGGGGGGGGTGTTCCCTGAGGGGTTCCGGGGAGGGTCGGCACCTCGCCCCCGCGGTGCCGGTGCCGCGGGCGCCGCCGAGCTCGTCCCCCCCCCCGCCCCGCCCGGTGCGGGGTCCCCGCCGGGGGGGCGGGCCCGGTGCGGGGAGGAGCCCTCGGGGGCGGCGGTAAAGGCGAGAGCCGCCCGCGGGTGGCCCCGGCAGCTCGGACACCGCCCGGCCTCTTTTTTTTTAAGGAAACGAACCGTCGGGGGTTACTCGTGGGCAAACCCCAGCCTCGCTTCATTTCTGCTCCCGCCCTAATTGGCGGCCCCCCCCGCCCCGCCCCGCGCTAATCTCCCCTCCGTTATCTGCCCGCTGTCCTCTGGCGGCGGGTGACACCGGTACACCACCTGAAAGCTGTTCCCGCACCCGTTTACGCCTCCGCGGGGCAACAACCGATTTCCACCGTGTTTGCTCTGAGGAGGGCCGTGCGTCCGCGGAGCCCCGAGCCCGGGCTGTGCCGCCGGCAGCCCCCGAGGGCTTCGGCCTCGCTGGCGGAGCGGGGCCAGACCCGGGGGGCTCGGGGGGACGTCGGGGCCGGCAGGGTCCGCGGGAACCGGCGGCGGTTGGGGAGGGCACCGGGCTCCGAGCCGCGGC
This sequence comes from Numenius arquata, assembly GCF_964106895.1. Taxonomy (NCBI): domain Eukaryota; kingdom Metazoa; phylum Chordata; class Aves; order Charadriiformes; family Scolopacidae; genus Numenius; species Numenius arquata. Next base: position 394,454 of record NC_133615.1, read on the forward strand.
AGCGCGGAAACTCGCTCGTCCCCTGCCTCCTGCGTCTCCCGGCCGGCAAACGGGAGCGAAGCACCGGGGACCCGCAGGAGGAGGAGTGCGGCACGTAACCGGGGGACGGTGGCCCCCTGGATCTGGCCTGTCAGGAAGGGAAAACCACCATCGTGACGGCCCGGTAACCGTTCTCCCCTCATTGCGTTTTTACAGCAAGGGGTAAACTGGCCGCTAACAACAACCCCGTCACCAGAGGAGCTTCCCGGGAGCAACCTCCGCCTGTCCCGAGATCCCCTTACACCTGTGTTCCGCTCCTCGGGGCCCAGGGGAAGGGAAACGGGAGATCCCTGCTTCTGGAGAGGTTCCGCCAGCAGCCCGTGAGCCAGAGAGGTTTTGTCCCGGCCTTTACGACAGCTTTTCCTGGGGAAGGGAGGATTCGACCTCTGCCCGGAGAGCAGAGCGCAGAGGGAACGCGGCACGCTGTTAAAGTACAGCTCAGGAGGGCATTAGCCTTTGTACTCACACGAACGAACAAACGTCTCCTGCCTGTAAACTCGGTGTGATGCCGTTAATAGCGGGCACGGCTCGGCGGGGTCTTCCCCAGCACCGTGCTCTGAACCCGCCTGTCCCCCTGCCTGGGGGGCCGGGCAAGGCCTCCCTCCAATGGCCGGGTCCAAAGGAGCGCCTGGGCACCAGGCTCACGCGGCGGTTCTAACGCCAAGGTAAATTCAGTTTTAATACTCTTATCCCTCAGCTCCGCACATCATTCTCCAATCTGGATCTGGCTTTTTTCACACGCTTTTCAACCACCTAACAGAAGCAGCTCCACCACCTCCCATCCCTGGATGCCAGCAAGCTTAGGATTCTCCCATCATCCCTCCCCGAGGTTCTTTCTCTCCAGTTACTTCTCTCTTGCTTTAACTCTTCCCATCGCACCTTTGGAGCTCTCAGCAGGAGCACAAGTCACTTCAGGCTTTCTCAAAAGGCCGCTTCTTCAATGGTCTTCCCATCTGGGCTCTGACCAGGTAAACTGAGTCCAAATCACCCAGGAAATTCAGGTGATACTTGGATATCTCAAACTCTATGACTTCAGGAGTCCTTAAAGTATTTTTTTTCTGCAGTTGGTTTCATAAACTCATCTCAAGCCCGTATCCCCAGGTATCAGCAGCTGAGACCGGTGGCTGTAACTGGAAACTATCGGGAACCTGGCACAGACAATCAGAACATTCCTGTTTCTGAAGTGTAGAGTGAAAAGGAAATAGGTGGCTGTGATTCAACGACAGTAACTGGACTGTAATCCTAACGCCGTGAAGCTGGTGATGCCTGGTGAAACCTCTGGATCCGGATCCTTTCTCTGCACAGTGTGATCCCGAAGGGTGAGCTCTAGGTGCGTGTGTGCTGCCGGGCCGTCTCCGGGCTCTGAACCCCCAGCTACGGCCTTCCCTTCCCGGTACAGCATCCCCAGGGCTGGCTTTGCAGCACCAGACAGTGCTCCCATCAACAGGTTCCCCCAGAGGGAAAATATCTGTCCGGGCGCGGAAGGAGAGGAGCTCCGATGACAGAGCAGAAAATCAGCACTCTCTCCCTCTAACACACCGGCCTCAGCGGATCGCAAAGCTGTAGCATCTCAGCCGGGATGGAGATCGTTCCTTCATTTCCTCGTGACTGTTCCATGCATCGCTCCTCTCCAGAATTGTGTTTAGAGGAATAGATGGCCCCGGAGAGAGGGAATTCATTTGAGAATGCTAACACTAAAAATCTCTAGGTGCAGCCCCCATGATTTATAACAGCCTTCTTTATATAACAAAGGCCCATTAATTATTTAAAATTCGCAGAGAGAAAATAGATTAAATATATATGATGGATGGCAATCCTCAATTCAAGATTAAGCTTCACGCAGCTGCGTGAGACGGGATGCAGTCGGGAGCGATGGGGCTGCAGGACTCGTGGTAGGTATATGCTGAGGGGCGTGACGAGAGGTTCCTGTGCCGGAGCGGGCGTCTGGCCTCGGATAGCGATGGGGAATTGATGATTCTTTTGCTCCTTCAGCAGTGTCCCCAACCAAAAGTGCCGCGCGGCGCCAAGGAGGCGGCGAGGGGCTTCCTCCCCTGCCCAGCTGGTGATTAGCGTTTGGTGTTTCCTCCTAATTCCTCTACCGTCCCCGCGTGCCCGCAGACGCTTCTCCCATTCATATAAACGCATAATCCTGTTGCGAATCTCTGACCGCTTCCTCGGCAGCGCCCCCCGGCAGCCGAGTGCCCCGGGCTGGCGATACAGACTCGTACGAGTAAGTCAGCCCGTTAACGTTCTTGTGCTCGTGCTAAATAGCCCAGTAATACCATTAAGTATAGAAAAAAGGAAAGTCCTTTATCTGCTTTCCTGCACGGACCCACAGTCCAAGGGCTTTTCGTTCTCTCATATGGCAAATAAAAGCCATAGAAATACCCGAGCACGTGCCCATTTTTAGCCTCCAATCAGTTCTCTTTGGAGGAGATTTGCTCAGGAAATTGTTATTGTTAACGTGTCCCTTTTCCCCTTGGTATTACAGGGTAAATGCTCAAACATCCTCCAAGTACAACAGGGATTTTTTTTCTGCTTCTCAATGCCAAGCGATAGACCATATTTCACCGAAAAAAAAGTCTTTCAGTGGGAAGGATCAGAACCACCAGCTTCTGGACTGGCTTGAATTAGCAGGGTACCTCCTCCCAATCCAGCGTCCACTGGTGGATGACAGACGGGCTCTGCTGAGCAGACAGAGAAAATAAATAGTGTTTTATGTCTTTACCAGGTACCAATGTAAACCACGGGAAAATCAAGGTAACAATAAGCTGGTAAACAGGGAAACTTCCCACTTCGGGTTCAATATATTCTTAAAATCCTACTCATGGAACTCAGGCCATCCCAATGTACGCTAGAGCTCCTCCAAATCTCAAGCAGGTATTTTAAATCTCTTCCTCAGAACGCGTGCGAAAGATTAAGAGGGGTGGGATCAGAAATGGTCATTTACCAAGAACACACTTGCTCCCTGCTCCCTCTTTCAATTACACTGTATGCTCTGAACCTAAGTTTCGTAATATACTTTTGTTCTTCTCTGCATTGCACCATCAGCATTCATTTATATCGGATATATATGTTTCATTTTTGGCTCAGACTGAAATACAACACTGCACTCTAGCTTTTGTAATAATATTGGTCTTATCCCTTTTCCGGGTCATTTTTCTATTTTTCCCCCAAAGCATCAATGACGTTTGATGTCAGGGTCTGTGAGCTATGAAATCCTCCAGTGTGAGAAAGCTCACGGCCCCATGGCGCTTGAAGCCAATTATTTCCTATTACAATTATAATAACTACAATTAAAATAAACTTTAGCTTTTAGGTTCTTTATTAATGAGCAAAACTTTATGGGAGGTTCATGACATGTTCTGCGATTTTCAAATAGTTGTATCAGATTTAATGAGTTAAGCAGATTTTACTTTCTCAATCGCTTTAGAACCACAGAATCATTTGGGTTGGAAAAGACCTTTCAGATCATCGAGTCCAACCATCAACCCAGCGCTGCCAAGTCCAACTCTAACCCGTGTCCTTCAGCGCCACATCTGCCCGGCTTTTCAATCCCTCCAGGGATGGTGACTCCACCACTGCCCTGGGCAGCCTCTTCCAAGGCTTCATAACTCTTTCTGTGAAGAAATTTTTCCTAATAAAAAATTCAGCTCTGTGTTTTATTGCTGCTTGTTTCTACAGTTCCATTTTTATGGACCCGGGGATGAAATCCATCTGACATAGTCACTCCGGGACCTTTTTATCCCTACCAGGGAGAAACGGGAGCTTTTGAAATGCAATTCCTCTCATCGTCCTGAAGCAGACATCTGAAAAATGTCAAATGAGTGTTACCATGAAAGTGCCTCTTTCTCTCGATTGAGGGTAAGGCGGCCCCGGGCAGTGAGCTCCAGTAACGGCACCCACCTCACGGGCGCCCCGCTGCAGGTGGGGACAGCCCCTCTGGCACAGGCAGCCTGGGTTCACCCCACCCAAATTCTGTAATTTCTAGAAACTAAATGAAATAGTTTAAGAACGCGTTTCCCTTCAACGTGCCGATGTTTGAGTACAGAGTATCGAGTATTTTAACTCAACTTCCAACAAGTAAAGCTGCAACCCACCTAGTGCCCGTCGGGCTGGGCAGAGTGTGAGCCCCTTCACGGCTGCCCACCCGCAGGACAGTGGTCATCCCTGGTGGTGCGGAGGGTGCCACATCAGCAGGCACCAAGGAAATGCACTTGACAGAGAACCCTGCCCTCAGAACTAAGCGGCTGCCAAAACTGCTTGGCCACCGTCCAGCCAAACGCTTACGTGCTTTGCTAAAATGGAATGGATTTAAGCGTGTACTTAAGATGAAGCACTTGCTGTATTTCTTTGCTACAAGAAAATAGTAGGGCCCCTAAGATTAACTCCTATATTTTTTTTACGGTAACTTGGAAATGCTTCACAAACCATTCTGTCAATTGCGTGTTAAAAGCAGTTAAAACCCCACATCTCCTATTAGTAACCCGGTCAGGTTCACTCACGAACAACGGACAGAGAGCTAAGAAGGTGTTCCAAGCTCTGCCAGTCGTCTTGTGCTGCCGGTATACCTAGAAAATGTGTGTCAGCACCCCAGCAAACCCCAGTGTCAACACCAGTGTCATATGGAAAATAATCCCTTGAATTTCCACATTTCAGGAGGCTACGTTGCTGTAAGGGCTCGTGCCGAAGCCGTTCTCGGCAGAAGTGCCCCAAGTGTGAATGCAGAGCTCTTTTCCTCCGGCTCGCGCTTCCCCAGCGTGTGTGACGCTGCGTTGGCACATTGCGGACGCTGCAGCGTGCCCCGTAGAACAGAGCAGTCACCAGGGAAAGGCTGGTCTCCCTGCATTTCCCGGCTGCCCTGCTCCTCCTGTCACCTCTGCACAGCAGCTCCTCTCCGCACGGAGCCACGGCCACCACCCCACCGCTGTGGGGCCACCTTCCCCCGCCTCGGCCAGCCTTCGCTTTTAGCCTTTCCATAGGAACACGCGGAAGGAAAGGCAAGCATCACGGCTTGGATTTGCAGGTGTCTGCGTACAGCCAGCGTGCTGCACGAGGCCAGCCGAGGATGCTGAGATGATTTGGGGCTGGGGAACAAGGGGGCTGAGATGATGTAGAGCTGGGGAACACAGGGGCTGAGATGATGTGGGGCTGGGGACCAAGGGGGCTGAGATGATGTGGGGCTGGGGAACAAGGGGGCTGAGATGATGTGGGGCTGGGGAGTACGGGGGGCTGAGATGATGCGGGGCCGTGCTGTTGTACAGTTTGTACGGTACCATGCACGTAGGTATAATAAAAAACACTAAGTAGTGCCTTCTTGCCAAGTCATGCAACAGAATCCAAGTTAGTGTTACTTTTGGGAGAGAGGCAGGAGAAAATTAGGGCCGGGGGGGGAAGAAAAAGAAAAAAGGAAACATTAGCCAACAGAGCTAATTTAATATATTAACACAAATCCTACAGGAGTCCTCTTTGGGGCCCTCAACAACCTTGTTGGGACAGATTTTTAGTGACTGCTTCATCATTTTCCTAGAAATACCACGCGTACTCCATGCAAAAATGTTAATTACGCGTTGCTGTGTATTTAACAAGAAAACTTCAGTAATTACAAATAAAACAAAGCCTAGTGAATAGACTGAAACTGCAAAACCTTTGCTTTTTCCACTACTTGCAGCCATTATTCACTGCAAAAGCTCAGCTATTTCCATTATTTGCAGCCACTATTTGTTTTCCTGCTGGACTTAACTGTACCAGCTGCTACTCAAACACTGGGAGACGCTACTTAGAAGGTCACTGTAACACGCCAATATATAGACTTTACACTGCAAATCCCTAGTACTTTTAATCACCCACTGACAGCAGACACAAAGCAAATCTAAATAAACCATGATCTTCACAAATACAGATGGTTTGGGTTTTATAAAATTGGCTTGAACAGATTAATAGAGCCACAACCTAAGCAGAAAATGCTCTTTAGGAAACCAGAGGGATGCTCACCGGCTTACCAAACCGCGTTATGGGAACCAGCTGCTGCCGGAGCCCGGCCACAACGCCAGGCTCTGCTCTTTCCTGGGAGCTGGGAAGGCACAGCGACAGCTTCTGAACAGCTGCAGTGAAATAAGCACTGACGGTGCAGGAGTCCCCAGCAAGAGTCAGCATGTACCTGTGCACAGACAAGGCTTCCCGGGCTGTAGCCCTCCAAGCTGCACCGATTGCCGCAGGCCCGGCGGGGACAGGGCTCCGATGGCTTCTCCTGCAGGAGATAGGATCATGGAATCACAGAATGGTCCGGGTTAGAAGGGACCTTTCAGATCATAGAGTCCAACCATCAACCCAGCATTGCTAAGTCCACCGCTAACCCATGTCCCTCAGCACCACATCTGCCTGGCTTTTAAATACCTCCAGGGATGGTGACTCCACCACTGCCCTGGGCAGCCTCTTCCAAGACTTCACAACCCTTTCCAGGAAGAAATTTTTCCCAACATCCATCCTAAACCTCCCCTGCCACAACTTCAGGCCGTTTCCTCTTGTCCCATCGCCTGTTCCTTGGGAGAAGAGATTGACCTCCCCCGGCTACACCCTCCTTTCAGGGAGTTGTAGAGAACGAGAAGGTCTCCCCTCAGCCTCCTTTTCTCCAGGCTGAACACCCCCAGCTCCCTCAGCCGCTCCTCACAAGACTTGTGCTCCAGACCCCTCACCAGCTCCATTGCCCTTCTCTGGACCCGCTCCAGCCCCTCAATGTCTTTTTTGTGGGAAGGGGCCCAAAACTGGACACCAGCACTCGAGGTGGGGCCTCACCAGTGCCCAGTCCAGGGGGACCATCACTGGCCCAGTCCCGCTGGCCATACTGTTTCTGACACAGGCCAGGAAACAAAATTAGTTAAAATAGTTCTGCATCGGGCAGCCCCGCGCAGTACCCGGGGGACGCTGCCATCACCGAGGGGAAAGGCACCCCGTTAATTACGTGAGCAATGGGGCTATTTTTAAACGGGCATTGTTAGGCTGGAGGTATTGAGCGACGGCCGCGGGACCGATTGACGACCCAGCCTCGTTAGAGGCAGAATGCAGCCAGGCTGCCGTGAAAATAGGGCACACGGTGTCCTCCCCTTCCCTCTCTCCCTCCCTCCCTCCCTCCCTCCCGCGGCTCTGATGTCTTTAGACGCTGTGGCCCACAACAGTGGTTAACATTCACCCAGACAAGGCCACGTCTCATTTGACGGGTACTCGCTGCGTGTTGCTTTTTGTCACTCCCGTGTCTTTTAAACGATTATTGCACTTTAGTGATTTCAAAGGGGATTTAAAAAATGTTCTATTCGCAACGTATCGCTGGTTCCACTGAGCTTAACAAATCGTAAAAGTAATAATGGAAAGTTACAGATTTTATCATCCTACTGTCTTTTCAGTCCCTGGTTTAAAATAGAATTTCATTATTCTATTTCCACAGAGGAGAAAATAAATCTACATCATACTGAGCCGAAAAAAGGCTGTTTACAGACACACTTCAACATAGTTCAATATTTAATGTTGTTACTGAACAACCTTTTGCTAATTAAAAAAAAAAAGGCTTTTCTCATTGTAAAGCTTTCCTTTTTCTGGAAAAATTTCATAAGAAATTTTAATATTTTATCAGGTTTAGGCCTGAATGACAACATTGCATCTATATTTTCAGTACATATCTTTCCTAAAGCATTATTAAAATGTCTAGGGGCTGAACACAGAAAACTGGCTCTGAACGTAAAAGATTAACTATTTTAAAAAGATAACTATTTAAAACCATGCTAGTATTTTGTAGTGTTTTATTGAAAATGTCATAGAAAACTCATTGAAGCTTTAAACCAAGTTGAAACAAACTCCTACAAAATACAAGTAGCTTTTAGTATTTTATTACTCAGTCATTTTCTCAATTCTGTTCTTTTCTGGTTTCATTACTTTACGAGGACAAAAAGGTAATCCCCTGGCCTACATCAAGAGACCCTTTTTAAACGTCCTGTGGTACAGCGTGGTGAAAACACCCAGGGAAGCACCCCAAAGGACAGAAACCTTCTGGTTGTTGGGACTGGACCGAGTGTCCTCTAATAAGGGTAACATTGTCTGTTGATCAGTTAGAAACCCCGCATTAGAACTTCCTTCAGCCGTCTGCCATCAGCAGAGCGCGTGCAAATACGAAATAGCTTTAGATGACATAAACCCTTTAGATGACATAAACCAGTAAAAGTGGCTTCAGAGTGGCCACTCGTTAAGTCAATCCCTGTCATTAGTGTTATCTGCTAAATGCAGAGGGTGGATTCACCTCCCCTTTGTGCCGGTTTCAGCCTCCCTACGTCAGTGGAATTTTTCTGTCTCCCGTGGCAGGAAGCCTGACCCGACTTCTGGCCAGGTTAATTGATATTCGGTTTCCAGTAACAATATAATACTTGAGGCATGAGCAAAACGCTCGCCCCTCCTTTAGCAGGGTTGTACTGTGTGGTAACTTCCCTGTGGTTTTGTGCGTTTTGGATGTCTGTCAAACAGGCAGGGAGTGCTGATACATTATACATAGAGACCTGCTTTCAGAACTTCCTACCTCACCTCAGCGCCAATGCAAAATAATCAAAACAACTGCCAAAGCAAGGCAAATCATTGTCTTTCTCCACCCAAGATGCAGCACGATGTCGACGAGCGCCAGCGTCACAAAGGAGCCGCAGCAGAAGCACGTAGCTGGGGACAGCGCAGGGCGGGGAAAGAAGGACCCGCATCTCCAGCAGCAGCAAGCCATTAGATCACCTCTAATATCTAATTAGATCACCACCACGTTAGATCAACATACAGCCGCAACTGCGCTGGAAAATCAGGCACAGACCTGGTGTGGGGCCGACGCACGCCAGCATCCCGCCGGGGCTGGGGCTCTCTCCTGACGGGAGAACTGCCGTGTCACCGGGAGCTTCTTTGGGGGTGACAAGAAGATGGATTAAACACAAACCTAAGGAAAACAAAGCAGAGAACATTCAGATTTACTGGAAAAAATGTTTTCCTGGGAAACTACCAGGAGAAAATCATTATAAACATTGACAATTATATTTGTCAGGCATTTCTTTACAAAATTGTTCTGCTTCTGAGCTAATATTTATGCTTTTGTGGCATATTGACAAGGCTATGACAATTATAGAATTTTTAAATAAATACTAAACAAAATCTACTACAAATAACCTAAGATCAAACATTGTATCTTTTTTCCTTTTGCTTTTAGCTCACATAAATAAAGCATTCATTTTTCAAGCTGTCTCTTCTCTTGTTGATTAACTTTCTTCAACGGCCAAAGAAACTTTGTAAAATTCATGTCAATTTACTTTGCTCATAGGGAATGCAGGATTATTCAGGAGAAGTGAGTTGATCGCTTCATTTTCTGTATTTCTATCAGTAATTCATAGTTTACAGAAAATGAAAAAAAAAACCCCACATTTTTGGGATATTTTTAAAAGAATCCTAATAGAATTGTGCGACCTGATCTGTGAGGTGTGGTGTCACAAAGGAAAAGCGGCTGCTAATTATTCTTAAAGGTCTCTGATGTAATCAGCAGCCTCTTCCTTACAGTTTACTGTCTCTCATGGTACGTCAGCTTTCCGGTCAGCGGAGTAACTTAATAGTTTGGGTGAAGGGAGGACACCCGTCCCCAGAGAGCAGCGTCCTGCTGGCAGAAGGCCCCGAGCTGATGTGAGATACAGAACTGCCGTCACTGCGCAGAGGCTTTTCTTCTCTCTTGGCAATTGAGCTGAGAATGTCTTACCTTGCTTAGTTTATGGGAAATGCAAATCTCATGAGATTTGTTATGCAAACTGATTCTTTCTCTTGGATTTCATGTTCTGTCTGTGTTTAATAAACCTTGGTTTTGTTCCGATGACTGTGGTGCTGATAATCCCAGGCAGACATCCCTGGGGAGAAAAAAAGAAAAAGGGAAAAAAAAAAAAAAGAAACTTGAAACCTTTATGGAAAAGTGATGAAAAGTAAAGTTTCTCAAATGTACACGTCCTGTCAGGCTCACTCAGCAACACACGAGTCTGATCTCCACGTGACACCCCGCAGCAGAGGTAGGTGGGAGGTGAGGGAGAGCATCCAACAGACCGAGAGGTGAGATCTGAGGAGAGACTTAACACAGAACCTTTTAACAGATTCCCTGAGAAATACAGTGGTTTCCAGTGAGTCATACCCGACACAGACTGTAGCGCTGCCTGACTCAGGACCACAGCCTCTCATCTCTGTGGCACCCACGAGCAATGCCGTCTCTCCTGTCACACCACCCAGGGCAGGTGACATACCACGTGCCACCCTTCAGGGCCACTGTCCCTTTAGCATCCTTGCCCCAGCCCCACGGCCCTCACCGTGAGCTCTCCTCACCAGTGCTCTAGGTGCTGGTCACCCCTCGCAGGGAACAAACCCCTTAAACCCGTAAGACTGGTGTAATTAACACGCAGGCTCGTCTAGTTGGGGTCTTGTCTCTGCCGGTGGCCAGCAACAAACAAGGCAAGGAGGCAGTGACACTTCTACTGTGTGACCTCCCGGCTCCCAGCAGCTCAAAGGCTTCCTGAGCCACGGTCCGTCCCCTGGTATTTTGTAGGCCTTGGTAAGTTCTTCTTCTCTGAAATGGTCAAAATCCTTTTTTAACCTATGTAAATTTTTAGCATTATCCTGGAATAACAAATTCCAACATATTGTGTGAAAAATTACTTCCTTCTGTTTGCTTCTCTATAATTTTAACTATTTAATTTTATTTCTCCTGGTTTTTATGTGATAGTTAATAGAGAACAGCCATCAGCTGTTCAGCTTCTCCTGAGACCGATGCTTTTACTGGCTCATAGCCCCCTCTCTCTGCTCCTTTCTGGCCCGCAGACCTGTAGCACACCTTGGCCCTCCAAGCGCACAAGTTTTCTTAACCCTGGCTCATCCCCGTGGCCCTCTCACACCTTTTCGGTCTGTTACATCTGTTCTAGGCTTTGGTTTCCAGGATTTTGGGAGCGGAAGATTGAGGTGAGGGCACAGAAAGGATTTATACTGTAGCATTTTAGTGTGTTCTGTTCAGTTTGCTGTTTCCTTCCTAGTAATTCTGAAGCTGCCTGCTGGGGAGGGCTGGCTTGGTGTGGTTTGACAGCTCCAGGGTGTTAGTGGATATTTCCCTAAACATTCCCACAGCAAGGTCAGGAACCTGGGGAAGTAGGGCAGAGCACAGCACTGAGATTTCGTACTGGGGCTGGCTCTGTGTTACTCTGCATTTATCCATATTAAATGTCATCTTGCTGTGCTACTGCCCACTCATTCAGTAGCATGAAATTATTGTGCAACTCTTCCCAGCTGGCTTTTTTTTTAATTATCTTTAATAATTTAAGAATCACCAGTAAAACTTTCCCTTCATGATCCTGAACACACCATTTACAAGCATACCTAGTGTTGGGTTGCAGCACAGATCCCTACGAAACTCTGCTTGTCATCCTTCTGCATTGCAAAAACTGATCGTCTTTTGCCTCTTATTCCATAATCGATTATTGGCCCACGGAAGGAGCTTCCTTTTCCACCTGTCACCATCTGGAAATTTCTCCTAAACCCCGGCTCTGTCAGGCAGATCGCTGCTCTCCACACGCTTGGTAACTTTTTCAGAGCGATGCAGCAGACACGTGGAGGCAAATTCCCGCTCCAAACGCCGTTGACTCTTTCCTGCCATTCCACGTTTGCCCAGCTGCCTACTGACGTCACCACTTCTGCCAATTGGACTACGAAGCTGGACCTGTTGGAGGGTGGTTCCCAGGTGGAGCCCTTTCTAACCTGGTGAGACCGTTGTCACCCGCTGCTCCTCTCCACAAAGAGCCATTCCATTTGTTGCCACTCTAAGTGAACCCTTGCTTCAGTCGACAGCCACCCTGCCTGCATGCAGTCTGCCCTTCTGAACTCTTCTTTATAATTACCTTTTCTCCCAGCTTTCTTAGCTCTGTGTAGTTCTTCGATCGGAAAGGTCTCTCTCTCTGCATCTATAAAGGTATTCAGTCCCAGCATGATGGGTCACTCTGTGACCTTTAGAGTGACCTTTAAAAGAATCTGTTCCAGCATTTTTGGTTCTAAGCAGTGCTGGCTTGGGTCCTGATTTACGTAAAAATAAGAAGAGGCTCCTCTTCTCCCGCCTGCCCATAAACAGCCGATGGAAGGATTCGTGTTTTAGATCCTGGAACAGTTTTATTTCTCTGTAAAGCGTCACGTATGGACAGTGTCATAAATTGTGTACTCAATTACCATACCAAATGCGTGGTAAGACTGAAAAAAAGATCAGAAGATGTTGTTTGATGCTCTTGCCCTTCTAGTAGTCAGCCTGAAGCTCAGTTATCTCCCTTTTTGAATTTCCACATGAAAGGCTTTTCTACTCTTAGACCAGACAGCTCGTTTCTACATTTTTAGCTGCAGAAGATCCATAGCCTGATTTAGAAAACAGGTGAAAGAAGCAGCTCAGCAGACAGGCCCCCACTCTTTCAGTGTCTGCTGCAGGCAGGAAGATGCATCTATTCCCCATGCGGGAAAGGACCTGCGGCAGAGGACACCCTCACGACTGTCCATATCCATCGTTTCTGCCCAGCTACACCGGCCGGTGCACAGCACCAGACAACGCCGTCCAAAGAGAACAGGTGGGAATTCTGTCGATGACTGCCATGCACCCGCTAACAGGCCAGCTTCACGTTCCGTAGGAACAGCAGGGCTTTTTCCTTATCAATTCCCTTTGGGTTTTCATGGGTGTGCAGCACAGAGGCAGGCGACCCATTCGTTACGATCAACCACTGAGAAATGGCGACCCTGCTTTTGCCAATTTCAATAGCCAAGTCACAAGCGACAGCAAACATCACGTTCAGCATGGATCTAGATGAGGTCCTGGGGGTAAGTATACAGTTAAAGACTGAAAACACACCATGCTCAAGCCAGTATTTGTTTAAAAACTCTGCTGGTCTCCTGCATTTTATGGCAAATGCATAACTTGTATATAGGGAGACAGTTATTCAGCTGCTGTGATAAATCCTGCCCCAAAGTCATTATGTGCCATTGTCATGCCTTAGCAGGCTGTGCCCCAAGGCTACAATTTTGAGCAACCATGTTCTGTTGCCCCTTGTGTTACTATTAATAGATTTTGCAGGCCACCTGCCTTTTTAATCCCCCTGTCCTCGTTTCTTTCTTTTTTCCCTCTTTGCTCTAGCACAAGCTCTTTTATCCCCTCCCAGCCCATTACAGGTTGGCTGCTTGGGAATAAGAGCACTGACAAACACGATCCCGTGTCAACAGGCCTGCAGCTTTCTATAAAAGGGACTTTGGCTGAAGATTTGGTACTTACAGCATTAGGAAGGCTGTCCTACTAAATATGTCTTTTCTTAGCACATATGTCCTATTAAAGCTGGTGTACCACCTTGAGAACTGGCACGATGCCGCGCTGACACATGGGCATGGTGGTACACTCTGTATAAGCTTGAAATGTGCTTGCCGAGGGTAGGATTCCAAGCCTGGGACACTGCAATGACATTTTTGGCTGCCATCCTCACAGGGAAAACCCAGAGCCAATGTTTTCTATGCTCACTAACCCCCAGCACTCAGTTTTAAGCATCTCATGTCTGATGAACAGCGATAGCAAGACTTAGGCAATTCCATCTTAGCTCAATGCCCCCGAGCAGTGTTTCTGCCAATGCAGAAAAGCTGAGCAATAGCTCCCCTCCCTCCCCATGCTGGAGCTGGTCTGCAACACCTGGGACACCACACACCAGCGATCTGCAGTGAAAGTTGCCTTTCACTGTTGAGAATTCAACAATAAACAACGTTTATACAGCCGCAAGCAACCAGCTCTGAGGCAGCAAGGAAGAGAGAGGTCAGCTCCAGTTGCGAAGCCCTGCCCATGGGAAGAGGGACACTTGGATATTTAGGTCTGACAGAAATTTCCAGATCTTTGCCTGTATTGCTCATTTGCTGCAGAATTATCCATGAGGAAATTTGCACTGTTTGAACTTGACCAGTGGTAAGAGGCTGCATTGCTGGGAAGCTCTGGGAGAAAACACAACCTGTCCAAATGGCCTCTCCTCTGTCACTCCTGCCCCAAACAGTAACCAGCAAAACCACCCCACCCATCCCAGCGGAATTCCAACCCAGGCATGCATATCACTTGCTTTAGGGTGGAGATCTCGCCCTGTACTTTGGGTTTCCAAATCAGTGTCTGTCTTGCAGATGACAATCACTTCTCCTACTGTCTCTGTAGGGTTCTCCCATTCTAAGTGCGAAGTGGCAGCACAGTAGCTTTGGAGAGGTTTATCCAAGTTGTGACAAGTCCTTCTCCTGCTCCTGGGAGGTTTTAGAAGCAGAAGGATGGATGGATTTTCCTACGGCAAAAAAAAAAAAAAAGCAAAATTTTGACATATGCAGAAGAGTGACATCGTGGGCCAAATTAGCAACTGGTACAAACTACCACTGCTCTGCTTACTTCAGTGCAACTGTTATTCTTCTGCCCCGGTCCTGTGTTTGTCCTAGGCCGGGTGTACAGCAGGAAAATCCCTCTCTCGCACAGGCACCCATACTGGTCAGACAGCCTGAGGGGCCTGGGTGTGCATCACAACCCGTCTCCCAGCCCCGGGTCAGGGCAGGAGCCAAGCCCGCGCTGTCGTTCCTGCTCAGGACCTGCGTTAGGACGGATACCCGAGTCTGCGGGATGGAAAATCGCTGCAGCACACGGTGGCCTCCTCCCTTGGTCTGGGTGGTGGTAGGAGCAAAAAACCTGAGTGCGTTTGCTGTGCAAGCTACTTACCAAAGCCCAGGAGCCAAACGACGAGTTAGCCTAGAGAAAAAGCTCTCTCTTCTAGGCCTTACAGACACACGTATCTGGTTTGTCTTCCTTACCTCTTTCATTTTGTTAAAATACACTAGCATTAAGGGCAAACCACGAAGGAGAGGGACGCTTAAAAATTCCACTTTATAAGTACACCAACATGAAAGCTAAACGCAATCACTCACGTACTGTTACCTCAGGTCCTATTGACAGAACTCAGGAGATTTATACACATTTTAGTATCTGATATTTTTTTTCTTATCAAAAGCAATTCAACTGACTTTCACAACCTATTTGCAACCACTGAAATTCTTGATTGTAAGAGCTTTTGTACAGCAGAACTGCCCCTTCTTACCAGGCGGTTAGGTTAATTGCTAGCAGCAAACGAGGAGGTGCTGTGAGGGACCCCTGCAGACAGACACCCCAAGAGTAAGGGTGCTGAGGGCAGAGTGGCCTGTAGCAGCACGCCAGCTCGTTTAGGCAGCGCGGTGGTCGGTAATTACAGAGCACGCGCACTCAGCACCCCACGTGCTGATAAAGCCAGCTCCATATGTGCTGCCAAGAAAGTGACACGATGCGCAGCGCGATGATGGAGCCAGAGGAGCTGCACGGAAACTGCCGTCAACGGCACCAGGAGGGAAGTCCTGGTCAAGAGCCGGGAGGCAAACAGGGACCTGCTGAAGGATTTGTATCTTGTCACCACCTGGAGGGCAAAGCAATCAGCGTTTGCAAGTACTGGTGACTCTGCTGCTCGCTCATGTGGTACTGGGTGGTGTTCTCATACCGAGCTCCACTATTGCCATGAAAAGCCCAGGTTAGGTCAACGTAAATATTCCGGGAGTCATGTGTGCCTTGATTTACCTGCTCAGATTCTCTACAAGTCTTGTGTGCCCTTATCTGATTCCTCATCTTATGTTGTAGCTGTTACAGATCCAGTAATTAGAAATAATACAGCCATTTCCATCCACTCTTTTGATGAACTGCTTAGGACTGCCTCCGACACACCGAGATTCTGCACGTGCGCACACACACACACACACTCCATGTTAAGAGCATTACGTTAACTCTTTAGAAAGGCCGTTTCCCACTTTGTCAGCACGGGCAGCCTACTAATAGATGTAGAATGTATTGCTACTTCTTCTGTAAGAAATGTATAGACTGATGGGGAAAATCATTAAAGTTGAAGCTAGGAAAGGCTAATTAGATAATCCAACCCTCCTCCCAGTGTATGTCAGTTTATATTAATAATGCGATACACTATTAGGGCTATCCCTACTTTTTTAATGTCATCTTTATGAAAGAGAATTGGTTTCCTTACCTCAAATTCAGACGACCTCAGGAATCTGCTTTTTTAGAATTCAAGGCAGGTCAGTCAAAATGGATCTTTTTCACAGTCTTTGTATTCTCATGGCAGAACCACAGCTCCACCTCATCAGGCCTCGAGTTTCAGGAGGAGCAGCAGTGGATCCCCAAAAGATGACCTTTTAGACCCTTTAAAATGTGAGAAACATACAATTAATAACATGCAAACTACTTCAAGGGGGTATGTCAAGAAATTTCAGCCTCACCACCTTTTTTCCTGTTGTAAAGAGAGAGGTTTGATCTCCCTCTCTCAACAGGAGCAATGACCTTCACCAGTTCTGTGCCTTCAGTTTGTGTCTATGAATTAAGACAGTATTAACAGAGGCTCTGGGGAGTTTCCAAGGCACGTGGAGGTCTTCAGGTGAAAAGCCTGAGATAGAAATGCTAATTTTTATTAGTGTTCTCTACAGTTTCTAATGTTTGGTTTTCTGCATCATTGGAAAATGAGCCTTTTCTCTATCTTCTATCTCGGCCATTCGAGACCGACACCTCTTAGAGCAGTTCTTGGACTTGTACGTTTAGCTACTGCCTGGAGAGAAGTCAATGATCTGAGAAAGCCTGAGGACTTCACTCGCATTGCACATTGGCGTAAACAGGAACTAATTTTACTCAAGTCCAAGAAAACAGTAAAAGGATTACTTTTTTTAACCGAAGGGCTCATATAGTCATTTCTTCCCTCAGAGCTGTTACCTGCCCTGCCTCCCAGTGGTGCTAAGGCTTGGGCAGCCCAGGGAATCTCAAGGAAGCCACCATCCTTCACCTCTCTCCCAGCAAAACCAGCCACAACACTGACAAACTCAAGCTGGCCAGGTGTGCTCTGCTGAAACACCTCCTTCCTAAACAAGGTTTCAAGCGTATTAACACAGGGCTACGAAAATCTGGGAAAAAGGCGACCTTTGTGGTTTCCTCCAAGTAACATCCCCCAAAAAAATCCTTCAGCAAAAATACCTGTTCCTGAATAAAACATGCTACATTAAAAGAAGCACAATTATTCTTAAGTTGGCATTTTTCTGTGCAGCCAGAGGGTTTACCTGCCTCCTGGCTACAGCAAAGCCAGGTTTTGTAAGGGACAAGTCATCTGCTTTCTCTATTGTCCGGCTGCAGAAAGCTGCCTGGAGGCCCTGGCAGGTCCTCGGCACAGCAAATAACAGCATCACTCTGGAAGGGATGGACGATTAGGCTCCAGCCCCACGGGGTGATTGGCAGGATATGGCATAAATCCCATCAGCTCGAGCTGAGGCATTTAGATATTAGTGCTTAATGAGCTGTTTGGTTCCATTTAGTTTCGTATTGCTTTTAAGTATTTCTGTGCGTTCAACCAAAGAAAATTGCAATAGCACAATTTATTAAATGAACTTCTCAAAGAATCTTAAAGCACAGGAATACTGTAGCAATGAGCGCTGCAGCAATAATATTTGAGAACGTAAAAGAAACTTGTAAGTATTTCAGTAGAATTTTCATTAGTGTGACTGTAGCATGAAAATTAATCAGTCATCTGTATGTTAGTTGAATTATCTTTATAAACAGTTCACTTGCAGACTGAGGAAAGCGGGATGCATACCATGAAATCCGTGATGTGTAAAAGAGATCTGAAATATTTCCCGTCTGTTTTCCCACACTGTTTGTCTAACTTAAACCCAAGCTGCAAGTGCATTTGTGTATCATCGATAATACTAGCCATAAACGCAGCCTGTGTGTCTGCCTGGCAATGAGATTACAGCAGAAATATATATGAATGCAGGCGGAGGGGGGCCAGCACGCAGTGCTCTGGACGTGATGCGCTGGGAGGCAGGAGTTGGGGGTTTGCCCCGGTGGGCAGCGCAGCCCCCCCAGCCCCTCGCTCGCTCCCCGCAGCGGGACGGGGGAGAACCAGATGGGTAAAAGTGCCAAAACTGGTGGGGTGAGATAAAGGCAGTTTAATAGGTAAAGCAAAGCTCCTTCTCTCCTCCCCACCGCAGGCATTCACGCCCCAGGACAAGCCGGGCTCCATCACGCCCAACGGTGGCTGGGGAAGACAAATGCCATCGCCCTAAACGTCCCCTTCTTCCTGCTTCCCAGCTTCCACTGCTGAGCGTGATGCCGTGTGGTCGGGGACATCCCTTGGGCAGGGGTCCTGGCTGGGTCCCCTCCTGGCCCCCCGGTGCCCCCCGGCCCTCGCTGGTGGGGCAGGGTGAGGAGCAGAGAAGACCTTAGGGCTGTGCAAGCCCCAATCAGCAAAAGCTAAAACATCCTTGTGTTATCAACACCACTCGGGTCACAAATCTACCATCTTTACCCAGACACTGGAGATGAAGACGATTTGTGAGACACGGTATCTCTCTTCAAAACACAGATTCAGAACCTTCTAATAATTATAGAATCATAGAATACTTTGGGTGGGAAGGGACCTTAAAGCCCCCCTCCCCAGTGCCACCCCCTGCCCTGGGCAGGGACACCTCCCACCAGACCAGGTTGCTCCAAGCCCCCTCCAACCTGGCCTTGAACCCCTCCAGGGATGGGGCAGCCACAGCTTCTCTGGGCAACCTGGGCCAGGCTCTCACCACCTTCACAGCAAAGAAGTTCTTCCCCAGATCTCGTCTCAATCTCCCCTCTTCCAGTTTAAAACCTTTCCCCCTCACCCTATGGCTCCCCTCCCTGATCAAGAGTCCCCCCCCAGCTTTCCTGGAGCTCCTTTAGGGGTTGGAAGGAGCTCCAAGGTCTGTACTTTAGGAGTCTTAATTGGAGATGGACCTCACTGATTACTCACCAGCTCCTTTTCCAAGAACTATCGCTAAACAACCTCATAACAGTAGGTTTTGTCAATGCCAAGCATTTTGTGCACATAGAAATAAGCACTTTGTGAGTACGTATCACAGGGATATCTGGTGATAGCTGTCACAACAACCACTATAACCTACACACTTCTGTAAGTATATCCATAAGGCTGACAAAAGCCATCTAGATGTCTTGCTACTTAGGTTTAACATTACAAGAGAGTTCTGGCGTGGGATTGGAAATAACAGTTAAGAAAATCCATATACCAAAACACTCAGTGTAAGTCTTTCAAGGAGCTCAAAATGGCACTTCACCCTTGGCTGTAAAGTCCACATGGGACCCTTGGCCCAGTATCCTACTAGCCAGACACTCCAAGCACCAGGGGCAAGGGAAGAAGAGGGAACGAATGAAACAGAGAAGAAGAAAAAGAGATGAAGGGATTAGCTAGAGGAGAACTGGGAGGAGTGTAGTGAGCAAAAGGGTGAGTAGGAGGAAAATAAATCTGAGACGTAGGCGGGTGAGAGGTACATAAAGCCATGAAGATGATACCAGATTACAGAGTCGTGAGTCAAACACTGAAGCATGAAACAAGTCTACAAAGGGTATCCCAGATTCTTCCAATTCACACAAAAACTTCTGCAAATAACACTCTCTGCCAGAGATATGTTACGCAAAATCAATATTCATCTCTGTGGGTTAAGTAATGTTTGAAGAGTGAGTCACCCAGCTGATGTATGGATGTGAGCCTGAGTGGTTCCATGGGTTCAAAATGTACACAAAATACAATTAAGGAAAAGAAGGGGATTAAATATTGTGCAAAATGTAAAAACTGAAATTGTTTTGAAAAGTCTCACTCTGAAAAAGGAGGAATTCGTGTGGGTCATTCTTACATGCCAGATAGGTCTGGTTTTTCGGGATTTGGCACTGTCCCCCACTGCACTGCAGTCAGCTCTCCACAACACAGAGTTACTTTCCTCCAGCCTTGTTTTTGCCCCCTCAGTATCTGGTATTTGTGTGCCTTGGAGCGGGGATGTCCTTCTCCTAAACATGCCTGCAAAACAGGGAATAATGGAAATGATCTTTCTTTTAAAATGAGGGCCACGCGTACAGACAGAGGCTGGGATGGCCGGGCCAGGGGCACGGGCATGGCGTGGGCCGAGGCCAGGCTGGGACAGCAGCCCACTGAAAAACAAGCCCTCCACAACAAACAGAGCAAATTTAGGCTCTGGAGAAGAATCCGTTCAATCCACCCGACCTCTGAATTACACTCATGGACATTTCTTTCTTCATCAACCACACAGGGGGCTCAGACACTTAACCTGGCAAACAAAAAACAGGCAAAAGCAGATTATGTGTGAAACCTGTGATGTTTTCTCTTGACTTAAAACCTTATCTACACATACTATTTATTTCTGTAAGTTTATGCTTCTTTACAGCATCTCCTAGACTTCTTGGCCTCATGGACAGCAGTCAACCCAATTTACTCCCTAGACCACCAAATACTCATTATCTGTAATCATTCTTTTTATGTCTCATGTTTATGTGGGCTGTTTGCCCCTCACAAACCACGGCCTCACAGGCCACTGCTGCTGTGCAAGCCAGAGCTTTTCCGAATGCCATCCTGGATTAAATGCAGCGTGGGGGCTCCTCCAGCATTTCAAAGCTGCTCATCCTCTGTGCTGCTACGAAAATCACTGAATTTTTAGACAGATTTTGATACAGAAATTTGATTTCCTTTGTTAGGTGCTTTAGTGGGTATTTTGCTTCTCCTTTCAGAGTATTGCCTCCATAGAAATTAAAGTGATTCAGGATTTCAGTCCATATTTACATTTTCCCATCAGAGCTGCAGAGCCAGGGAGGACTCATTAATAACTAAGCACTTTCTCTGACCGAGAGACTTTTGAAACCAGGATTAATTTTCATAACCAGTAAGTGGCCTCTGGTGTCGGCTGCTCGATCCTTGCCCTGACAATGTGCAGGCTCAAAGCGGCAGCGCTTTGCTGGCAGTGGCAGCATCGTTAGCCGTATGGGCTGGGACTGCAGGCCTCTGGGCTGGCTTCTGCCCGGTCCTCACCCTCTGGAGCTGCTGGCCCTGTCTCTGCTGACTCCAGACTGCGTGGATGCAGCAGGGGAGACGTTTTCTCCATCCTGCAAGAGTGGAAACGCTGCACATTCACGCCAGTACCTTCTGGCAAGTATTCCTTCAGCGTTACTGCAGCACATCCACCGTTTTACCTGAAAATAAGACTGAGATTGTAATCAAGCCTACTAAAATAATAAACTATATAAGTTTAACGAAATACAGTGGCTGCAGTCATGAGAAAGTGCCACAAAGCCTGCGGTAGCACCAGCAGTGCTGGGGTGATGGCAGGGCGATGCTGCCGGGACTGGGGAAGGGCCAGGTCTGTGCCTGAGCAAGTACAGGAACGGGCTGCAAAGCCGCCAAACACCTTTGATGTGGCTCCCCAGAAAGAGAGCAGAGGTGGCCGAAGCACAGCTCACAAGGGGCGATTTCAAACAGGCCGCTTGGCTAACCCAAATCTCCTCCATCACACCTTGCCGAGGAGCTGTTGCACAGACAGCTCCTCCCCCTCCTCCTTGTAATCACTTGGGAATGGCTCCGAGACAAGTCAGGACTTTCTGCCCAATCTGTTCTTGGCAGAGCAGCGAGGTGTTTCGTTCAAGGACTGCGCCGCCCAGCTCTCCGCTTCCAAACACAGAGCGGTAACTGGGGCTCCCTCCACGAGCACGTTCTGCTTGCTCAGGAACAAACCAAAGCACAACTAGGTGTCTTTTGACAGATAAAACATCTCCAGCCTTTTTCATTTATTCGTGCTGCTCTAGATATTTACGTTGCTTGCCTGGGACATAACATTTCCAATGGAAAAGTGGGGGAGACGGACCACCCTGAAAGCCTTGCAGGATTTTATGTAAATATTTTCAGACTGGATTTGAACGGCCTTTTCTCCTCCACAGAGTCAATTAGTAGGCACAGGATAGTGAGGTGTAGTAAAGGATGGTTCTAAAAGGAACATGGAATTATCACCTATTTGAGTTTAGTGCTATAAGCGGGAAGGTTGATTGTGAAATTGTAAGCTGTGGAGGATGATAAACAAGCTTAGGCCAGGTTTTATGGCTTTGCTAGGAGGAGCTGAACTTTAGCTTACTTGTGCAGCCACTCGGAATCCACCGACGTCCCTGCCAGGTGCTGGTATGGCGTCATGTAAAATCTGTATGAGCCCCTTCAGCGCCTGGGTTCAGGGTATGGGTCTCTATTCTGAACCCACCCCTAACCTCTGAGATAAAGCCTTTCTCTCCTTTCACCACCAAGGGCACAGGAAAAAGCAAAAGCTGGGCACAGCTGGGACAACAAGCAGCAGTTCTCGTGAAATAAGACAACATATTAAAAGCACTGTGTCCTGAGCTATTCAATCCCTGTTCTTGAGTCTGGTAGCACTCCCTGTGGTGCAAATGTTAATGCACTAGAACCATAAACCCAGGAGAACTACAAGTAAAACTCCTCTGGTATTTTCAAAGATGAAACATTGTGTGCTGCAGGAGAGACAGGGTGTCAGCTCTGTTTGAAAAGAAGACTTGGGAGGTTGATCTTTCTGGATGAAATTCAGTCCTGACTAGCTAAACGTCACGTGGAGACTGTTCTCCTGGCGTTTCTGTATCCATCTCCATCTGGAGTGCTTGGAAGAAGAGCCAGAAGAATGCAGGGAGTGACACCTCTTCCTGCCAGAAGACCCTCCAGGTAGCAGATAATGCTAATGGCAGGACATGCTCTTCAGGGAAGGGATCACGTACCTCCTTGACTCAAACAACCTTCAGAAGAGCAAGCTCCTCCTCTGACACGGAAAGATCTGTAGATAAATCTTCATCAGCATGGAAGACCTATAAATCTATTAGAAATACTGAGTCTTAAACTGCCTAAGGGTCATCAGGTTTGCACTTGTGTACCAAAGAAAGATTTTTTTGCCTGTCTGTTGTTTAAATTCTGAACACAGTCTTTTCTCTGACACTTATGGGGATCTGGCAGAGGGAAGCTGGGGACAGGATGTCTCAAATCCACTGAAGTCAGGCTCTTCAGAGCTCCTCTACTGAGACAACAATTCTGAGAGCAAGATGGTTGCCATTTACATGCTGCCAAAAGAATAGAAAATAGCAAGAGACACATGAAATGTTTATGCCATTATTTCCTTACTGGTTATTTCCAGTGACTTGCAGCTCCAAGGCTTTCCAGCGGCATGCTGGGGTCTCCAGCTGGGCAGCATCCCTATGGCAGCGGAGCCTGAACTTTCTGGGAAAGAAACACAGGACCTGGGAGGACTCTGTGAGGCAAACACTATCTGCAGGAACGTCAATCAGCCAGAACCTAAACTTCTCGATTATCTGAGGATACAGGATGAACACTACAGGGAACCCGATTCTCAGCCTCCCCAAGCAAGAGTCAGGAATAATTCTCCAAAGATGTGTTAAATTATTCTAGAATATGTCTTATAATGTGACATTTGTGTAAGCCTTTGCAGTTAATTTTCTTGCCGAGTGGGAGTAGGATTAGTAAAGAGAGAAAAAAGACATTAGTTAAGGTATTGAATCTTTGGTGTTGTTGAAACCTGAAGTATGCGTAGCTCTGTAGATGGCCATACCTCTGTAAAGAGTCAACACGGATTTCTTTATTGTATACCTATGATTTTCTGTCTCATAAAGCTGGTCAGTCATATGAACTGTTTTTAAATGATATTAAATAAAAATCTTGGTTTATTAAAATATTAAAAAATCTGTAGTTTTACCCACCCATTGCAACCACCTGAACAAAAGCTCTCCAGCTTCAAAGCAAACAAACGTAGCCCTCCCAGTTTCCAGAACCCCTCATCCTTCTTTAAAACTGTGAATGAAAATAAGTTTTCTTGACATCATGTTGCATCAAGGCAATGGTAAGGTAGGTTTCTCCCTCCAGGAGCACCCCAATTGCATGGGTGCAGCCCTGCCAGATGACGAGCTGAACACCAGAGACGGTCTGGTGTAGCGAAGCAGCAGCAATAGCTGAAATAACTAAAATAAATCCGCCTTTGAAGCAAGCTCAGTCAATAGATGCTAACTCATCAAATCTAATCATTCCATGCTTCCTCCTGTGAAACTTGGAAGAAAGGGGTCTCTTTCCAAGACACTGTATTTAAGCAAATCAACAAAGAGAAAAAGAGAACACATGCTTACGTGGGTGCACACATATAATATAAATATATCATTGAATATTTTTTGGTGCAAATAGCAGCACTTTTGGAGAAGCTGCAAAAATTTAATGCAGATGTGTCTACATTAAAATTGCTGACATTTTTACAGAACACAACACATAAAGCATAAATCACATTTACCAGAAATCCAGCACTTTGGCATTTCTACTTTGCTTACTTTGGGAGTTTAATCAAACGAACGCTATCAACTCTAACATCATAAATCAGCTATTTTAAGAAGTAATGGGGGCTTAAAGTAATATGAGTGAATGAATTTCTAGTTAGCTAATGCTTCTCTGCATATTAAGTCTCAAATTTACTCCAAATGCCTATCGGAAAAAAAAGATAAAATCAAAGGGAGATACATTTTTACTGTGTAGATGTCTGATAATAATAAATTCTCATATATTAAAGCACTAAATATGTGATTCTCTCTGCTTTGCAGTTCAAGAGCACCCTGAAAAATTCCAGTGTTCAGAGACAACACAAAAATGAGCCAGCTGTGGAAGATGACACGCTGCAGCACTGTGTACAAAGAGTCCAACACCATCTCCAACCCATATGAAAATGTTGACAAGCCCAGATGTGACAGTCCAAGTTCTCCTACCTCTAAGGGATGGGCTACGGATTACAACAGTGAGCAGAGAACCCCAAGTCCCAACTGCTGTTAGCGCAGCTGATTGGCAAGTACCACCTCTCCCTCCCCTCATCTTAAACCAATCTTGCCCATGGCTCAGGGAACTTAACACGAGCTCTGCAGTTGTGACTTCTTTTCTGGAATACTTTCCCCTTAGATCCAGGCTTCAAGCCATGTCTATAGGGAACAGCATTTTAACCTCCATGAAGCACCTTTCTGTAGAGCCATGGTACACAGAAAGAGGAAAACGACCCAAATAATTTATTTTCACTGTGCATGAAGTTTAGTCGATCACGTCAGCACTTTCTGTCCTGTTATACTTTAACAAAGACGGAACAGATTTTTTGACTACAGTTAAATGGATGCAAACTTGCCATGACTGCTTGAAATCCTTCTTCGTCTGAACACATGCTCTCCACTGGCTAATTGCTAACCAGCACAAAGCACAGTGCCCACCGCCCTGCTGACTCTCCTTCTATGCACACGTGTTAAGTTATGCACACAGCGCAGTACCCACAAAAAATGATACACAGCCTGCAAAAGAACCACAGAAGCTACAAGACAGGAAAAGAAGGATGCCATGACCAGTTTTTTAGAAAGGCTATATGTGGCCACTTTATTGTAAAGCCTCTAAAATATATATAGCCATGGCTGCTGATACAAGCCCACTCACTAAATGTTACATAAAATGACTCTGGAGAGGTTGCTAAAAGCAGTAACTTCCCTTAAAAACAAACAAACTGACTCACTTTCACATGGCATGCCTTTGGTAAAACGGCAAGATGCTGCTACGTGATGGATAAACACCGTGACTCTGAGAGACACCCGCATCCCCAGCCCCGGGGTGGAACCATGTGGGTGATGCTGCCCTCGGTACCGCCGACCCAGGCGGGTCTCGGGCACAGCGGGGGTTCCTTACCCCTTGCCCAGCGCCCACCTCTCCAGGGAGCCTTTGCTAGAAATCTCGGTGAAGATATGATTTATCACACAGAGCTGGATGTGCTCCTTACAAACTCTTCTGGAAACAGAAAAAAATCCACATAACCTACTATTGCTTTCATGTCTTAGATCTGCGGTAGCCTGTCCAGACACGCCAGGCTGTGCGGCAAGAGCGCAATTGTAGGGTACGAGCCCATGACATAATAATCCATTAAGAGCATCTGGATGCGTAGCCTGCAGCCACAATCATTTGTCCTTGGTATTCTTCTACTTTATTCTCCGTAATCGTATTCAATGCCTGCCAGAGTGTGCGGCAGCATTTAAGTCACTAAATTTACTTTACTAGAACATATCTCTTGGAATTGCTTTAAGGATTATTTAATGTTTGTACAATACTTTGAATTTGTAAGTAATATTATTGCTTTAATACCTTTCTTTCTCCTGGGGAATTCCATTGTTACAGTGAATTTTCATGCAATTATTGCTAAAATTGCCTGGCAGACTAGTTTCTCCCGTGTTTCTAGGAGGGCAGCAAGTCAGGAGTACACTAATAACCAATGTATTCTATCTGGGATAACAGTCCTAAGGAAACCCTGCACAAAGGACTCGATGAATAATGTTACAGTAATTTCTGCTCATAGAAGAGCCTCCAACAGTAGCTGCAGGGAAGCACAAGACGGATTCCCTTTGTAAGCTCCATAAAATAATAGCAGGGTTTTGTTGCTGCTTCAGTCAAGCCACATACATTACCTTCTCTCAGAAAGTATGAAAGCACCAAATTACCCAAAATGTGCTCAGTTTTGTGCACCCAACAACGCAGGTCACAAAATCAGTAATACACAAAAACAATTGCTCAGAGATGAACAATGAAATACATTACGCGTAAGCTAAACAAGAATAATGCTCCCTTCAGGAAAGACACATCAAAATCACAAAAGACAGCTTGCTGCACAGATTGCAGGGAAGAAAAGGGACAGTCAGAAAATACTGAATTTTGATTTGTGGAAACACAGAATCACAGGGAGAAAAAAATAGAAAAAAATCCTTCTACAATAAAAAACCCCCAAAAAGGGCAGACTTCCTAAGTGTACTTTGACAGTAAAATTTTGGTTTTCAAAAGTGACCAGAGATCAGTTCTGTAAGAAAATCTAAGGCCTAGGGTAAAACCTGAAGTCCGTAACACAAGACTACTGTATTCACATCTTTTCTGTTTCTAACCAGCTGAACAAACAGTGGGGCTCGCGCAAGGCAGGGGCTGCGCAGCCGGTCCTCAGAAAGAGCAAATCTGTCAGCAGAACTCCGGTTCCCACTGAAATACCAAAGGGGAGCCCAAGTAGGAAGGCAGTTCCCAAACACTTGTGTGGCTCCAGCGCGAAATCATTTCAGCTCTGCTGGGGGAGCAAAAAAAAAAAAAAAAAAAAAGAAGAAAAAAAAAGAAAAAGAAGTTATCTTTCGTGAAAACTGTATTAAATACTGAATTACGCACCTGCATGGCAAAACCCTCAAAGGCCCAAACTGGGTCCCGTCGGGGCACGGGAGTAACAGATGCCTCCCATCTCCGGAGGGGTTTGGTGGTGGCTGGGGCAGGGCTCTCCCCTGCCGGGCTTCTCTTTCTCTTTGCACAGCCCTCTCCCCTGGCGAGCTGGCAGAGGCAAAGCCTAACGGTGGTCACAGGCAAATCCCCCCCATCAGAAAGGCAATACGATGAGAACTCGCCCAGAAATCGGGTCACCGGCTTTGCAGTTCCTCGGTCTTATCCAAGAGCCCTTCATTTCCAGATATTTCGGTGACAGTGAGAGTATATCCTGCTATTCTGAGTTTAGCACTGAAACCAACATCATTCGTAATTTCACAGGCTTCAGTAGCTCACAGAGCGCTGCAACAGCTGAACCTAACTCTGAAATTTATCCAAACCGTGCAGGATTTCCATTCCCTTCTGCCTCCTGAACTAATCTTAAGTGACAGTAAATATATCTAATGCTTTAAAAGCATTCTTTTAAAACTTCACAGCCAAGATTCTCCAACGTGTGGAACGAAGGCAGACATCTTGAGTTTCAGATATTGTGTGTTCAAGCCTGTACTTAGTAAGACTGAATCTCCAAGCAATTCAGTATCCGTCCCTTGAAAATTCTGGCTTCCTCTAAGTGTCTTAAAATTCAGTTCATTAAAACCTTCAAAGCAAATAACAATTATTTGCCAAAGCTACTTAACACGACAATTAGATCTTACTGCAAATCCAGTTCCAGAGGACCAAATTTTGACACATCATGTCTGTCATCCCACTCATTCAAGAAATATCCATTTGATGCTGCTGCTAAAGCGGGTGCCCCCACCTCCCCTCTCCTTGGCTCTGCTCATTCCTCCCAGCCTGTTACGCTGGGGCACCCTTCGGGCAGCCCAGTGATAAGCCGTGATAGACAACTGATCCAGCTGAGGCTTTTGTCTCAGGGTGGAGAGATGAAATCCGCTTTCAGCATGGTCACTCAGCGGATCCAACGCAACCGCACAGATGCCCAAACCCTCCCTTAGAAAGGAGACGGGCAGAGCCAGGGCCGCCGGAGGGAAAGGCAGACCGGGCTCTTGGGCGAGGGGGCTGCAGAAATGCCGGTGCGACCCTGGCTCTGGAGCACACTGTGCTCCGTGAGGAGCTGCAGCATCCCAGGAATCACCAAACCTGCCAGTGTCCGACTGGGGCACCCGGCGCCGATGGCAGTGTTTCAGCGGTGTGGTCCTCCATCTACGGGCCAGAGGTAGGAACAGCACTCGCACGGGAGGCTGCGAAGACACTAAACACTATTGCCTTTAGCAGCCAACATCATCACTGGAGACTTAGAAAACAGGTGGATCAAGGGTTCCTTCTGTGTCTGTCAGAAACACTAAGTCCTGATTTCAAAGTTAGATCCCTTTGGGAAAAAGCTGCCCTCCTCACGTGAAACATCACCAGCTTTCTTGGCCGGGAAGAGATCTTCTTTACAGAAACAGCAACATCTATAAAATCCATGTGTATGTATTATTGCTCATCCTGTTAATGAGACTTTCATTTTTACAGTATTGAGCTTTGGGGGGAAAAAAACCCAAACCAAAACAAAAAAATCTTGCAAAACCTTAGACTTCTGTTATTAGAAGAATTTTTAAGGTTCTGGCACAAAATGACACCACTCCTTTTCTTGATTTTAGTGACTAATATTCCATCTGAAATCACATTACTATTTGAAGAGACATGAAGGCATGGGTACTCTTATGCCCTGAGAATTATCTCTAGAGTTCTGTCTACTATTGATTTGTTGGTTCCTTCACTTTTAAATATTGACATTACAATATTGAATCTTCCAAAGCTGAGGCAGTAAAAAGGTCTGGACTCGGGCCCTTTGACACTCAAACAGGGCTTTAACCTAGGAAGACCTCTACTCTATCAATTTTGCCTGAAAGCTTTTAATTTAAATAGTGAAAAAAAAAAAAGCAAAAAGAAGGAAAAAAATCATAAATATTACAAGTGCCTCACTTCCAATGTTAGCTCTGAGGAAGAAATGGTTAAACACTGCCTGTCTTCTGCTTCAACCCACCGAGCTATTGACTAATGCAACCTGCAGTCAGGAGGAGCAGAAAAGGAGTTATATGTAAAAAGCATATGGCGTAAGGAGATGGACTGCTTTGGGGAGCTCAAACCTTTCTTCAGATCTGAAAGAGAACCAGCAAACACCAACTAAGTACAGGATAGAAACACCCACTCTCAGCTTAATTTGTGATTTAGGTAGTTGGGTTAAGCCCCGTAAATCGTTCCCAAGCTGCGCTTGGCCTGCAGAATTCTGTTTCTGGTTCAGAACTGAGGAAGGGCTCACGTACCCGAAAAGCTGACCCTTCTTCAGATACAGAAGTTGCTATTAAAGGAAGATATTACCTCTGTACAAGCCTTCCTTTTCCTTATAGCCTTAACGATAAGAGCCACAAAGTTATTGTTATTACAGGATGGGTACAATTATGTTTTTCACGTTTATAACTACATCGCTTCGGAGGGGCTGGTGCTGACTGGTGGCATCACAAAGTGTGCCTTGTGATTCAGCCCGAACCTCTGCCACGCTGGATGGAAGCCACTTGGAAAATACAACCCAAGAGTAGAAGTTTCTTAGCCAAGTTATCAGAGCAGGTCTGAATAAAAAAAAAAAAACAAAACAAAACCAACCTAAACCCATGCATTTTGCACGCAATTGTTGCATACGGAAAAACATGTCTTTCCGTGAAGCTTTTATGAAGAATGGTCACTGCAAAAAAGTTCCTATCTTTGAAAAAATGCTACAACCAAATCTTCATCTACATCAGGAATACTTTAAATCAGGATTTTTTAAATCAATTTAGATTAACCTTTATGAACACTGAAAAAAAATCCAACCTGTCCAAAGCTGTCTGTGAATCAACAACATAAAGTTGAACCTCAGTCTAGCAATCCTGTAATTCTACGTTTTCAAAACAGGCAGACGAGTGCACCTTTCGCACATTTTAATCAACACAGAAACACATGATTATTTTAGCATATGGTGTTGTCACAGTAATTTCAAAATTACTGTCTAAATTACTTTGGCTTCCAGATTAGCTAAAAGATATAGAGAACTTTTTTTTTTTCCCCCATTTGGGTTAATTGGCCGAGAAAGCAATGTAGAAATGAACAGGAAAAAGACTGTTTCCCAGCGCAGCCTGGGAACCAGAGAGGCTCCAGTCTGGAAATTGCAGCGGCTTGGAGTCAGGCTGTCAGAGGCATCTACAGCCTTGGGACCCCCCAGGACATTGACAGGGCTTGGGGACATCGTCCTTCCCGGAACGCGGCAAGAAGGAGTCCTACCAGCTGATGGCAAAGAGATCTGTCTCCAAAGATGAAGTCTGGCACAGAAATAATTGGTCATTTCACAAACTTACAGTTGGTCTTTGTTTAATAAAGCCAGTCAAAGTAAACTGAGACTGTCCCGGGATGACATGACTTCGTTAGGTGTTTAATCCCTGATGGTAAGTGATGTCCTTCTCGGCCCCCAAAAGAGCTTTTCTAGTTGAAAGGCAGGTTTCTAGAATGGAGTTTTATAGAAAACATGAATAGAAAGAAAAGCCACATCATTCCCCGTTTTCTGCATATTAGGAAATGTTTCAAAAAAGAATGTGAATAAATGTGTGTCACAGAACTGCTTAAATATCTAATTACTGATATGTATAACTCTTGCTAAACAGAAACAACTGTTTGTGTTAGGTTCCCATCAATATCTTGAATAACTAGATGTCAGGAAGAGTGAACCCTGCCTGGACACTGGGCTCAGCTCTTTAAATCAAGATCTGCTCACTGCTTTAGAACAAACCCCAACACTAAAACTGACAACCAAGGGTTGCTATTGTAATACTGTATCTTATTTTATACAGCTCATTCTGAGCAGGACGATCAAAATAAAAGATAGCTTTTGGTTTTGAGAGGCTAGACCAATACTCAGCAAGTTTTGGGTGTGATTTCAAGTTTAGCCACAAACTGCTAGTATGCTTTGAAGAAAAAGAAATTCGGTATCTGTGTCTTTTTTTTCCCCTACACAAAATGTGGCCACAATTCCCACTTCTCAAAAACAGAAATAATGCCTGAAGCTCTCAGACATGCTAGTGATGAGGATTACAGCGAAACCAAACAAACAGCGAAACATGCAGCTTTATATTCACCTTGGGGGTTGTACAGAAATCTGCAGGCAATTGATGGGAAAAATAACACCCTGCCTGGCAGATTCAAAATACGGCCGTACCTGGGCTTGTTTTCAGTTCGCTTATCTCTAAGCCATTATGTTTATTAAAAACAAACTTGCTTTCCATCCACCAGGAATTAACAGATGCCAGGGTTAACTTCTCCAGGCAACAGCAGCTCCTCTCGCAAGGCTTTGAAGGATGCACCAGCTCGTTATGGAGGGTTCATCCTTTGGCAGGATGCTCCCTCGTCCCCTGTTCTCCCTCTCCTAAAAACTCTGCAGGGACATGGACACAAGAACCACTTCTGCTCCAGTCCTCCTGACTTCCCAGGAAATCTCAGCTCTGACGTGGTGAGTCCCAAACACTGACAAAATGGGGCAAACAGGAACCGTGAGTAGAGGGAGGGAAAGAGAGAAGGAGCAACGGTGCGGAAACGAGGGCATTTTTGACTAGAGCAGGTTGCTGGTTTGGGGCAAAGGGGCCTGAGTCAAAGACGGGATTGATGGATAAGGGAGAGGAAGGAAGTATATGGGAGAAAAATCCCGCAACAGACCAGGAAGAGGGGCTGTGAGTGGCAGCAGTGGAAGTTTGTTCATCGTGCCGGCGATTTACAGAATGGCTGCTGCATTTCCCTCAAGCACAGACCAGTACTTTGTTATGTGTAAAAACTAGTATTTGGACAGGGCCATTAGTCACTGCTATAGCAATTAATCACTGCTAAGGGGCCTTTTTATCTCTAATAAACTTCTTCCTGAAAGGGCGTCATGAAAACCTCGCTGTGCATACAGCTACCTAATGAAAACTGATCTAGAAACCAAACATTCAGCCCTGGACATGAATTAACTTCCTGGACAGAAATGGAATTGTCAAAGGCATAAGTAAACCTCTGCTGCTTTGTTATACCAGAATGTTACTGATTTTTTAATTAACATCGGTTTTACTCCTGTGGGAGGAATTTGAAGCAGGTAGCAAAAGAGAAAGGTGCTGAGAGACACAGCTTTGGAATCCAGCATCACATTTTAGATCTAGGGGAAAAAAAGTCTATTTGAACAAGGCTTTTTCTGGCACAGGAAAATCGAGTATTGTTGCTACTGAAAAATAAACCAAGCAATCTCTCACATTATCTGTCAGTCCTAAACAAAGATCACTTTTATTACAGAGCAGCATCCACAAGTGGGCAGGTTCTATTCCTGAAACAGCTACTCATAAATTAATAGCTAAACCTCAGCCAGGTTCTCCCATACTATAACGATCAAACACTGTTATTAGCTGAGCCTGCAGCAGGAGATCAAAAGCTATGATGGTCTGATGGTGTATTGATTAAAAACTGCAAAATACCAACCTTTGCCTTATTTCCCCCTGCTTGTCTACCTGTTCAATAAGGTGAGTAATGTTATGCCAAACCCAGAACCTATGTTAAGGCAGGAACTGCATTTCTCATTTCATGAATAGAAGAAATTCTACTGCACCTTTTCTCACTCGTTTTTGTAATACAACTTGAGTAACAAAAGTGCAACACATCAGATGCTGGTATGGCCACAGCCACATGGAAGCTGTTTCCTGGACACAGTCCCTTGAATCTCACCGTGTTCACATATGGATAACAGCCTCTTCAGGAGAGGGTCTGGGAAAGGGTGAGCAAACCAGATGCCTTCCAGGGAATCCTCCTTACTCGTTGAAAGACAAGGGGATTTTGCATTACTAAAATATTCTGATGTATGAAGAAGCTTTTCATTCCACTTAGGTTTGATCAATATGGAAAGTTTCAGCCCAAGAGGCTGGTTTTAAAATGGACGACAACGTTGGAAAGCACTAGCTGCAGCTTTGATGCTATCTTCTGTGGGTAAGAAGTGGACCTGGAATACAGCAGCTGGTTCACGAGGGGAAATTAACCCAAACCATGCAAACTGACAGCATAGCAAAGACCCCAGAGCTGTACTTGGTGTGCATTTAAACCAGCATTGCTGCCCAGATGTCACTTCTTCCCAATTTTGAGCACCTTCCCCAACTGTTTTCCTCCACCACTGTCCCGCTCCCTGCCCCATGCAATGCAAACGTTTGAGTTCACGGGGAATCTGACCAACCTGTAGGCACTGCAGAACTCATCACCAGTGTGCTGACACAAAGCAGAACAGAGAGATAACAAGAACGGATCCAAACATCACGAACAGTTATGATGATACCATAACAATCAGCTTTTGCCCTCTCTTTAATGAGATAGAGCACTGTGGATGCTGATAGATGAGCCTCAGTTCGTATTATCGTACCCAGCTTCAAAAAGGAGCTGCCAGGAGAGGTGTAGCAAAACAAATCCAGGAACAGAACGCTGTGAAATGATTTTCAGTAAAGTTCTGGAGGTTTCACTTATACAAAAAAGGTCAAATAAAAAATAAATAAAGTTTTACTTAAAAGAAAATAAAGAAGCTGGGCTGGTTTAGAAAGAAAACATGGCAGAAGCCCATGTTTAAGTTAGAGCGGACAGCCGCTGAGGAAAAAACCAGAAAGCATTATTGCAGAAAGAGCATATTATTGGCTTATGTTACAGAGCCCATCATCACTTTGAGACATAGCTAATATGTTCCATTTTTTCTATTTAATCAGATGAGCAAATGTATCTGCATTTCACTTGCCATAAACTGCATTACTTGTGAATAAAAGTGCATGCAGAAATTTCATAATAATTTAAAAAATATTTCTTTATTCTTTAGGAACATTTAGTGACCATTTTGCTCTAAACTGGGATATATAAAAGACTTTTAAAATCTTTGTAATGGCATTGCAGGAAACAGATTTCTGGAAAACAATAAACAGAGCCTAGACAATTCTTCCTGCTACACAGGCTGGTGTGGGCTACCATCAGCAGCTTCACAAACAGCCCTTCCTAACGCCACCATTCCTGACACCTGCTCCAAACATTCAGTTCTTGGCTCGTATCAGGACCCTGCACTGATTCAAAATTGCCCTGGGACCCTGGTGTGCACAGGACATTTGTGGGCTCGGGGTTAATTCCTGCCGGGGCTGTCACTGCAGAACCACCAGCCCCAAGCTCCAGGGGTGACACCCATCACAGTGGGTTCCCATAAGGGTACAGACTGAGGGGCACGAGCCACATTTCGGGATGCAGGGAAGAGCCTGTGGGGATAGCATGAGGTACGACGGCCAGGGGAGGAACCACAGCGGGAGAAGGGAGGGATCCAGTTGGTCTGGGGAAGAACTGCCCAATCAATCAGGGCAGTCTGTCCTGAGTTGTCATTAAACTCCATTTCTAAATACTTTTCCGGGTGAGGGATTCTCTATTCTCTGTGCACCAGTGTACACAGAGGTCGAAGTGCCAGCAGGATGAAGCAGTTGGTGCCATTTGCTTCCAGACACCTCCTGCAAGCAGGACGGTTGCCAAGGCCACCACCCGAATGCAGATACAGGGCAGGTGCCTCTCTGTGCCTGCGGCAGCAAAACAATAGTGTGAAGGCCTTTGAGACGGGGTGACCTGATCGACAAACCCAGGATACATACAAACCAGCAAAACCTCTCAATCTCCAGATTTCAAGTCAGGGGAACTGGCAGCCAAGTACAGCAGCACCCAGGATCACATTAGTATGGCGCATGAAAACTCACTGAGTTAAAACTTACAGTTGGAGCTTGTCACGTTCATTTGATGAGTTTGCAGTAGGCTCTGGAGATGTTCACATTTATTTTGCTGCAGCCTGAATGAAGAAAAATACAGTGAAGAGGACTGCAAATAGATATAGCATGTAGCCGTCAACCCTAAACATAACTGCTTTATTCGTTACCTAATTAATGAGCAGAACTATCAGTCTCAAATCTTAACAATAACATGACTGAGCATCCTTCAACTCTCCAATCCTTCCTTAAAAGGCCTTGGGAACCAGGAGTCCATTTTCACCTTTTACAAAGGCCAAAAGGTTAAAGTCCTGCTCCGGTCCTGGCCACCATTGGTAGGGGGCTGGCTTCTGTCGGCCATTTGGGTTCCGCAGTGGTGAGCTGTGGAGCCGGGACCCGGCTCCCTCAGCACAGGCCTCCGCTTTGCCAGCGCGCGGCCTTTGTCACTGGGGCCTGGGGCTGCGTCCTCGTCCCCCGCAGCAGTTCGGGAGCCACTGCTTCAGGGGGATGTGCCCCAAGGCACCGCGCGAGCCGCCCTGCACCGACCTGAGAGAAAGGCTCCGCCATGGAGGCGCTCACAGCATCTCCTCGGGGCGACGGAACCGCCACCGACACCACGGACCCAGCACGGACACAGGCAGAGGGGCGACCCTTCGGCAGGTGGTGAGGAAGGGGGACGTCGAAGTCTCTTTGGGGTAACGGCTTCTGTTTGTTCCTCGCTAACCGCTGCTACCAACGTTTTCATCTCAGGATCCAGCTTCCTGCCCTTCGGGCCCGGGGCCCCGCCCTGGCCCACCACAGCTCCGGCTGTGAACGGCCGCCTGTCCCGCCTTCCCCGAGGCCGCACCGGCGGGAGGAGGCCCCGAGGGGCTCCGGGCCCGTGCGCGGGGCCTGCTCCGGGCCCGGCCCGGGGCCTCCCCACCCCTCCGCTGCCGGGCCCTGCTGCTGGGCCGGGCGGGGAGAGAAGCCGCAGCCCCGGCCCGGGCGCAGGGGGGTCCCGCCGCCGCCTCCCCTGTTTCGGGCCGGGGGCGGCGGTGCCTGGCAGGAGTAGGGATGGGGACGGGGACGGGGATGGGGACGGGGCCCCTCCCCTCCTCCTGCGCGGCGGGGCCGGCCCAGCCAACTAGGGGAACCCGTTTGTCCGGTCTGACGGCGGCTACCGCGGGGAGGCCGGGCGGGAGCGGGGCCGTCGGAGGCGTCAGAGGGCCCTGAGCGAGCGGTGCCGCCGCAGGTGCTGCCGGCCGGCGGGAGGGAGGGCGGGCAGGGGCGGCGGGGCGGGCGGGGCCGCGGCCGCCGAAACTCGGGCGGCGGGGGAGCGGGGCCGGTCCCCGGCCGCGCCCGCGGGGCTGCACCGGTTCCTCTCGCCTCCGCGCCGGTAGCAAAGTCCGGCCGAAGCGGGCGGCCGTACCGGAGAGCGGCTACACCGGCAGGTATGTCCGCCCCGACGGGCTGCCCGGCGGCGGGTCGGGGCTGAGGGGAGGTGGGGGGGGGTGTGTGTGTGTGTGTGTGTTCAGGGCAGAGCTCTGTCACAAACCACAGGAGACCTGACAGGAAACGCTTTTCTTTCTCAAAATCTCACCTCCTTAATCTTCAGCCCGATGTTTTGGGGTTTTTTTGGTTTTGTTTTTTTTTTTTTTTTAAATTATTTTATTGGGAGGTTTAAAAGCTGGAAGGCCTCGCTCTGTCCCCTCGGGCTGCGGGTGTGAAGGCGGCGATGGCCGTACCTCACGGCCCTGGCCCTACCTCACCGCCCCAGGGGAGCTCTTTTCTTTTTCCATCCGACCGGGGAGGTCCAGGAGGGCAATGAATATTTAAACAATTAAAAATTAATTCGGCGGCTTCCTCAGGGGACCGTGAGGCGGTCGGAGCAAGAGCCCTTCTGCCAGGTGAGGAGGCCTTTGCTTGGGGCCAGCATAGGGCCCGGTCGGGACCCGTGGTGGCCCAACCGGGGCCCGCGGCGGCCCCAACTGGGGCCGCCGCGGGCCCCGGTTGGGCCACCATGGGTCCCGACCGGGCCAATGGTGCCTCCCACCCACTCAATGGGCTCTTCTCACCTCTCTGCCTGAAGGGACAGCAGGTTTCAGGAGCGTGGATCTAAGGCCTCGCAGTGATTTGAGTCTTTCTTTCTCTCTCTTCCACCCAAAAAGATGTGCCTCCGTTGACTGTCGGACTTCCCGCGGCCTCTCCCCGGTCCAAAACTTTGGGTTAAGGAAAGAAGAAGAATTTGCTGGGAGGTAAGGCGTGGGGGAACAAACGCGGCTTTGCTTCCGTCCCCGAGCTCCGGCAAATGCCGCTGCTTTACTGACTTGCTTTTGTGGCCTTGGGCTAGTTGTTCTGCTTCTGGCTGTTTTCCTATTTTTTTGTTTTTTCCCCCCACATCTATAAATGAGGAAAGTAGCTTTTGTGGTTGTGGGGTGATTACTCGTTAGTCAATGTTTATACAGCCGTTAGAGCATTAATAGATGTCTTTGTTTAGGAACTGTCATAATTCTGCAACAGAAAATACAGGAAAAGTTACTTGAGGGTTGGGAGATAAAAAGCATTTTTTGACCCCCCGAAAAATGAGTATCTCAGTCATGTTTCCTACTGCTTTGTGTCTATACCTTAAATAGCATCCCTTCTCTTAGAGTCTGAATGGAACTGTGTTAAATGGAGCAGCTAATGAAGCATTTCACCACTGGCTTGAATGTCAGCAGAAACGTTTTGAAGCTGAAGAAGCCATACTGTACAGGGAGCTTCTGGCAATAAATAGTTTCTGGTAATGAGTAACAGTTCGGTGTCTTTTATCTCATGTGTGTGGTGGGGGGTCTGGATTTAAATGGCTGAAGAGTGCCCGGGGCGAGTCAGTGGGACCTAGAGCTCACCTGGTTCTTGTAGGGTCCCTACCCGTGTAACTGCTGCTAGAGTCCTTGGGGTTAACTCCCTTCACAAGTGTCCACTCTGGCTCAGATTTGCTTACGGTTTTCTGATTGTTTCTGGGTTTTTTGTTTGTCTTTCTCTTCAAAGTCTGGTTCAGGTGTCAAGTGGTATTTGGTCGTTCTGTATTTCTCCTTGTCAGCTTCTGCATTGCTGTTACTGACATTCACATTAGAGCATGGTTGATGTTCTGTCTGTCCCAGACCTGTATTTGTCTGTTAACTTCTAGGTATTGTAAAGATTATTTTTGGTAACTTCTAAACTGTACTCTTTGTTTAATTCTCCCTTGTGAGACAGACTCTGTACGTTCTTGTCCCATGCTGTGCAGTTTGTGATGGTGAATTCAAAAAGCCACTTACTCACTTTGTGTTGAAGCCCTCTATTTAAATTAGCTAGAACTTGTTTTCCATGCTCTTTTGTTGTTGTGGCTTTTATTTTTGATGGCATAGGTAATCATATTGGGCCTGAGTGTAAATACCTGCATTTAAATATGGGAGGAGTTTGATTGACTTTGTTTTAATTATGAGGGGGTTTGATGCTCTTCCTTGGCTGTTTCCTTTATGTGGACTCTGTTAAATGAGATGCTTTGTGTAGACGTAATTGAATGCAGGGTATTAGCCAGGAGCTTCTGAAACCTAACCCTGGCTCTGCCTGTGACTTACCAGACGGCCTTGGGCAAATCACTTAACCTCTCTGTGTTTCTGTACTTGTCGGGGTGAAGGACGCGGTTCTCATTATAGCCCTTGGAGACTAGTGGTGCATGAGCTCTCAACCCTGCTTTGATGATGCTCAGCTCTGTGACAGAGCACTACTGCTGCACCTTGGCTTTTTGGCAAGCTTACAAAATTATTCTGTGACGTGTAGTGGTGTGTTTAGTGCTGTGTGTTTTTTCCTTACGTGTTCTTATATAAATTAGAAATATATTTTTAATTTGACAGTAGAGATGGGCAATTTCAGCAAGTTCATAAATGCTTTTGTGGACAAAATGGTTTACAGTTATGCACAGCCAGATGTAAAACAAAAGCAACATCTAAAAGAAAAAAAGAAGGAGGGAGGAAGGCTAAGCACAGTGTAGAGAAAACAGAGGAAACAAATCTAGAAAAAAACCAGGTCAGTTGCCAAAGTGACTTTCTGCCTGAGAGGAGGAAGGAGGTAGCAGAAGGGGTTTGGAGAACTAACCAGAAATATCTCTTTTTGTTAAGAAAGCTTTGCAAGGCAAACTAATTTCTCTATTTGCCTGAAAGAAATGTTCTGTTGTTGTTGCATGCATGTAGTCTCATGAGGTGGAAGTCAGCCGCAGAAACCGTTCTCTAACCTTGTTTCATTACAGATGGAGCCCAATTGAAAGCCCGATAGAGGGGATTCTTCCTGACGGTACCAGCCTGTAATGCAGTCTCTGGGTTGAGTCACAAACTGCATTGGATAAAGGTCAGTTCAGGAAAATATCTTTAGTGTCAGTTTGAGACGCTGACAGGAAAGGTGCATTGCAGTGTAATCTCCAACCTTCTTAGTAGGAAGTAACCTTGATTTACAGTTAAAAATATCTGCTGGTTTTGATAGGAGAGGGTAATATTGGGGAAAATAAGTCTATTTAAAGTTCGAGAAATCTTCCATGTCAAATAATATGGCTTATGTGTGCACAAAAATAATTATTTTTTCCTTTATTAAAACAAAGATATGCTGTTTTAGAACATGAGCCTTGGGAGGCAGTGTAATGATCTCTCTAAAAGGCAGGTTGAAACCCCTGCAGAGTACACTCAAACCTACAGCTTGAACAAAGGTTACCAGCTTTATTATCTCCTGCAGAGATAACTTGTCTTGACTTGGACTTTAAATGATGGAAAGTCTGCATACCTGTTAATGAAAAATCCTAGTGCAGATAATGGGTAAAATTATTATTTAGTTTCTGCAAGTGGCCCATCTTCAGCCATCCTTGCTTAGCCTCAGGCATCTTGGGCTGTAAGCTATGGGTGTCTGTTACTATTATTTTCTGTTAAATTGTTGGTGACTAGTTAATCTCTTCCTTGCATAGAGTCCTGTTAGCTCATAGTGAGCAGTTCGCTTCTATTGGAATGTCCTTCATATTCATTTTCACAGGTAGCAATGTTAACATTTTAATAGGAGGCTATATTGGTGAGTACGCAATGGCTGCTGCTTTAATTCTAGTGCTTCCTCTAGGAGGAAGGTGTGTTGGTTTGGTTTTTAAATGAGGTGCTTTTCTCTAGGTGGTGCAATCATGCAGAACTGAGATGGGAAGCATTAGGAGTGAAGGCATTTAGAAGCTGGTGTCCCCCCATGTGTTCATCTTCTTCTGCTCATGCTTGCTTCTTTTTTTTTTTTTTCTTATTTCTGTGTCATCGTGTGCCGTCCCCCTCCTCCCCTCTCCCCCCCAAATGGAGAAAATGAGATTTCACAGAGCTCGGTGGTACCAAAGTGTTACGGTTTTACACTGGCATTTACCTCCTGATGGTGCAGGTAATTAGTGTCATTATGGCATCCAAGGAGGGACTGGAGTTGATTTCTTGTAAAAGAAAGATCTGTGGATATTACAAGGTTGGCCGTGCACGATGCCAATAAAAAAAAAAATCTCTTGGAGGTGGAAGTAGTTCAGTTCAGTCAGTCCTTGATCCTCGCAGTTAAAAAGGTACAGCTGAAACACCTTTTTGGAAACACCTTGTTTAATGAGTGGTTGCCCACGGCCCATCGTACGAGGCTGGGTGTGTGTGTTTCCAATTGCAGTATGAGCTGAAGAGACGCCGTCACTGTCTGCTGGTGCTGTGCCCAGGCACTTCTGGGTGGCAGAGCTGCCTCGTTCCACTGCACACGTTTACCCACAGCAGTTTGTTTATATAGTGGGAAATAACAGTGCAGGGTGGCTTATGTCGTTTCTCCAGAGTCCTTGTTCTGCACAGTTACGGCACTTCTCTGTTCCCACTTCAAATGTGGGTGAGTTGATAAACGTAATGTTGAATTTGTGAGTGAAGCGCTGTGTGCTCACTCAGCATACAGCTGTGTACACACGGCTCTCCCATCCGCTCTCTGCACTGTGCTGTTCCCAGATTTTCATCCTGGCACCAAAATTTCAAAATTGGTGGTAAGGGGAGATAAGGAGAAATCAATTAGTCACCAGAGTTTAACCATCTTTTGGTCTTCCTCTGGTGGATATTAGTGCTGAGGTTATTGCTCGTTCTCTGTTAGTGTACAGATTGTGTAAGATGCCTTATTTCTAACCAATAGGTATAACGAGACATTAGCTTTATGATGCTATTGCCTGGGGAAAGTGAAATGAACCTTTGCTATTCAGACTAAATTCTAAGTAGCCTCTGCACAATTTGTGGTCACAAATTGCTTGAATCAACCTTTGTTATAAATGTTTTCTGCGAGATGAGGTACTATTGTGAATCAAAATATATACGGTTTATATTTTAAAATAGTGTGTGTATTTATACATGCAGATGCGTATAATACTTGGGGCTGGGTGAACAGCAGCAATAGATGATACAACCAAGCTGACTCTCCTGAGACAAAACAGGTTCCCCAAGGATTTCTCGTGTTGCAGTGATAGCCAGAGTCTCCGAAAGCGCTGTTTGAATCTCCTGTGATTTTGCTGCCTGGTGAAGATCTCGGGCCCGTCAGGTATGACGTGTGTTCCGGTGTCCTGGGATTTGCACTACTTCACCACGAGCATTTTATCTGTAGCCATGTTGTAATCACTTGGATTTTAACCTCTTTTTGTTGTTGTGGGAATGCTGAGTCATCTGATATTAGGCATGTGTTGGCAGTTTCAAGGTGGGAACTTTCTCCAGGGTCACAGTGCAATCAATGAAGAAGGTGTGTAAGGTCAGGAGTCTGCTCCTCACTGCATCGGGTTTGATTAGCTGACGCTCTCAAGTGCGGTTTGAGTGTTCTTATTTCAGAAAAGCATGGCTGACCCAGAATGTCTTTACTGTGGGTGGAATTGTGGAGCTGTGGCAGCTCTGACGGAGAAGCTTATTTCCTTGGCTCAGGTGTGTTTCCACTGGAGCGGTTTGGCTGTGAGCTGACCCGTTTGGGACGCGCCATGGGAGCGTTCAGCAGCTCTTTTCCTGAAGCAGCACTGGGAAATGGTTCCTGGCAGCCAACGCAGAGGCACACCCCTAATTGTCCATGGTGTTCGGGCAGAGTCTCCTTGCCAGTGGT
This sequence comes from Numenius arquata, assembly GCF_964106895.1. NCBI lineage: Eukaryota > Metazoa > Chordata > Aves > Charadriiformes > Scolopacidae > Numenius > Numenius arquata. Next base: position 436,644 of record NC_133615.1, read on the forward strand.
ACCAACCACCAAGCATGCCTGTTCTGACAGTCACTGGGAGCGCTTAGGATGACACTGAAGGGCACACACCATATATGAGACATTCTCAATTATAAGGTGTGGGTTTTGCCTGATGCAAAGTGTACGTGTTTGGATTGGAAGAGTTGAGGCTTCAGCTTCGGAATTCAGTTTGCCCCACTTCTAATGTACTGCTTTGATGGTACTTGATGAGACTGCCTTGGGTGACAAGAGCATCCCTCCAGTCACAACTGACCTAAAATAATTGTCTGAACTGTTGAGGTTGCCTTTCTTTCTCCAAGGCGTTTCAAGAGCTGGGCTTTACCACAGTCATGGCATAATATAAGGGTGCATACAAAGCTCAGTGTTTTTCAGAACAAATGACTGATAGAAATCATCCCCCTTGAAGAGGCAATTTTGGGGCTGTTCAATTATTTCAAAGTAGTCACTCGATGAAGTAAATGTAACTGTTACATATGAAGTAGCTACATGAATTGATAAGCTTAAAGTGTGTCATTTGCATGGCAATCTAACTGAAGCTTAGTAGTGTTTAGAATGGAGGTTATTTCGTTGGCCCATTTGTACTGATTCATGTTATTTTTAGTACCTGCTTTTTTTTTTCATAAAGATTAGCTAGAAGGTTTGAGTTGTTCAGAAGATACTTCTATCGACTTGTCCAAGCACTTGTTACCAGTAAAATTTCATATCTGTTCTGAGTAATAGGTCATCTGTCTCATATTTTGGAAGCAATTCTAGTTTTATTATTTGCCTGTTTCCTTGTAGAAGCTCTTGTTACAGGTAGATTAGTTGATGAATACATTTTTAATGAAGGACGATGCTCTATTAAAGCATTTGGCTGGGATCACTGAAGTGAAAATAGAAATGCAATATCCTGCCTTGGAAGGGCTTCAGTTCCAAGTGCTGCTGTGTGAGGATTGAATAGCGAGCAGGAGCTGTAGGAGCATTGACTGAACCCATGTTACCAATGTGGTGATTCTCCGGCTGGAAGATGGACTGCCATGCACTGTCCCAAAGTAACAGTTCTTTTGGGGATCCTGTAATGCTCACCTACAGCTATTACCTCATTTCTTGTTTGTACCAGCCCATGGAAAGTTAGGTGGCACCTACATTTTTGGCGGTAGGAATTTCACTTTACAAATAAAAGAGTATTTTGTTTTCTCCCTGATATTTGCAGAACCCCCTGAGAATCTGTGTGGTGAGAAGCTGGGCTCCTGGTGTGGCTTGCTACCCCTTCCTCTGTGTTTTATGGTGTAAAAACACTTGCATTTAAGCAACTGCATTGGATGTACTCATCCCATAATTCATGGGAATCCGCTTTCTTTTCTTATGCCCTAAAAATAGCCATATGAATTGCTGCCACCAGGTGAAAAAAACCCTCCCTATGCTTTGAATTCTGCTGCTCGTTCCCTCTGTTCTATTTTAAGATGATTTTTTTCCTTCTGTTTGAAGCCCACTGCTGTCTTTTTAGCTGGAGAATGGTGGTCTTAAGACAAAACGCAAGCACCTCTCTATTTCTCCTGCTTTGCTGTGTAAAGTGGAGCTTCCTTTTCCTGAAGAGTCTCCGTTCCTCAGAGTTCTGCTGAATTTGCTGGGTTTGTTAGGGTGAAGAGCTGGGGATTACCCGTCGTGTCTCGCTGTGCCCTACCCAGCTCTTTCAGGGCCTGTTTCCCACAGCCAGGTTTGCAAAGTGGTCACGTGGATTAAATACTTTGTTTTCTCTCTGCATTGTCAGAAGGGATGGATAAATGGATCCTCAGGAACCAGTTGCTTTGTTTTGCTGGCCCAGGACTTGATACTGGTGACCAGGTTATTCTAAAAGAAACAGCACTGCAACCTTCCCCAAGGGTGGATCATGAGCTGTCTTTTCAGTTACAGACGCCACTTCTCAAACATTGTTAAAAGCTGTTGTTTAAACGTGTGCTCATGGGTGAAAAATGGTTCTTAAACCTGTCGGGGTATAAGCTGGGCCTTGGACTTGAGTCTCTTAAATACAGGTGTCTGCTTTGATACAGGCATCAGAGAACGTTGTGGGCTCCGATTTCTTTTTCGGTTGTTGGGCTTGCAGTCCTGCAAGTGTCTGTCCAGTGGCTCCATTCACCTTACAGGCTCTCTTTGGTTCATGCTCCCTTTCTGGCTTAAAATCACCCCTATTGGCAAGATGAGCAATGTCTTACAGCTGCAGGTGGCAGAATAATTCCTTCTGTCTCTTAGGGGAAAATGTAATCGGAGTAATACTGCATCTGCTAGAAGGTAAAGGAAAGCTTTTAAAAAAATGTACATTGGTAAATGTGGAAGTTCTATTCGAGTGGAGAAATTAAAAAAAAAAAAGATAATTGTTTTTACTGTTACTCTTTTACAGGACTGTTCCTGCTGACAAGGAGAGCAGGTATCGTTTGAGCTGTTGTTGGAGCTCCAAGTGGAGTCCTGGCTTTCAAATGTTTGATGGAGTTTCCCAAGTGGGACTGAAATCTGTTCCGATTTTACTGAACAGGATGCTGGTGTAACTGTGTTTTACAGCTGTGGTTTGGCTGTTTTATTGGAGACAACTGTTTCCCTATTGGTTCGGCAAAATGCATTTCCTTGTTTCACAACAATATGAAGCCTGAAAGCGTTGTATTTGGATTACGTTGTTAAGGGCTTGACAGATGATCACAACTCAATAAATGCTGAGTTGGAGCAGCTACAGAAGATTGGGTGTTTGCCTCCTGCCCGCCCAGGCAGTGATCAGTCGGTGCTGATGAGATTGTCTCCTGGGAGCCGCTCCACGCGTGCCCGGGGCAGACTTCAGCCAGGGCCCTGCTGAGGCATTTACCTGTTTCTTGCTTTGTTTTGGTTTTTTTAATGTGTGGTGATGGCTCTTGTAATCTTTCTAGAGTGAAGAAATATGAGACAAGACCAGAGTATCTGAGGATGAGGCTTTTCATTTATTTACTTTTTAAAATACATAGTTAAATATCAGTGAAACATCTTGATACAGTTTTTTTGGTCCTATTTTAGCTCCAGAGACATAAAGTAGTTCAGAAAGGTCTCCTTCTGTGCTTGCTTTTTGTACTATTTGAGTTTATGTATCTTGCTTAAAATATTGATGTTGTTATGTTCTAAACCAACAGTCTGTGGCAAGATTTGAGAAGGTGTTGTACTAGGTGCTGCATCAGCCTGTGAGGTTGTTGTCAGAACAACACGCTCAGGAGATCAGGTTGTAGGCTGTGCTCATGTTGTGAAGGGACTGATGACTGATGGGTATGACATTGTGAGGTTTGTTGTGCTTCACATCCTAAGTTTCTATATCCACAATAAATAAAAATAACAAATTTAGTAGCATTTTAATGCTTTCATTACACATTTGACTTGTTCTAGATGGAGCTGTAACTGGTTTAGGGCCACTTTGGGTGACATCTGTCTGATTTGCAGCATTGCAGTTATGCTCCCTGTGACCCCAAGTTCCTGCAACAGTGTCATACGCAGTGACTCTCCAGAGGAGAATTTAGAGTAAGATTTGTTGTTGTTGTTTACTGCCTTCAAACAAGTGCAGTAAATGTTTTTTTACAAGGTTTAAGTTATTCCCAATTAGCTGGTATTTGCCCCGAGGCACGAGCAGACACAAACCCCAGTGACCGAAGCACTGTGGAATTTGCATCTGAGTTTTCTGCCCTTTTAGTAAATAAACTCAGGCAGACATAATTAAACTGGTGTTTAATACTATTTTCCTCTCCTTTACTTCCCCATACATCAGCCCTGCTGTTGGATCAGCTTAATTTCCGAAGATAAAGACTGTTAGCCTGGCTTGTGCCTGCTGGGCCAGAACCGGAGCTACCCGTTGCTTCCCGCTGCCCTGGGAAGTGTAGCTGTCCCGGTGGGTGCCCGCCACGCTCAGAGCTGGCCCCAGCCTCACCGGGGGAGATGGTTCTTATTGCCGTACTGGCCGTTCTCATTGCCACACTGGCTGTCTCGCTGCCAGGTCACCTCGTGGGTGATCTGTGTGCCTGCTCTCAGGGGCTGGCTGAGGATCATGGATGGCTGCGGGCTTAGTGGCTACTGAGCTGCTGGGGAAACCTCTCGAGTTCTTCTGATGCTTTCTCTAGACTGAAGTTTTGTTTAATGTGAGGGTTTCTCCTTTTGTGACTTACCTGAAATGGAGTGAAAGCCCCTGGCTTCAGGAGCTGGAAAATGAGGGCCATACAACCAAGAATCAACTGTTTTAAGTGTTCTTTTGAGTATTTCATCAAGCACCAGGTAACAACTCTGTTGTTCCATCTCAGACCCTCCAAGAACTGTTTCCACAGGCACCAAAAGCTCTCTTTGTAAATTTTGGCAGCATTGGAAGTTAATTCCAAATTTAGGAAAGTTACTTGTGTGTAGCACTTCTGGTGGGATGGAGTTTGCTGCCCTTGAAAATGCATCACTCCATCCCCAGGCAGCAGGATCCTTTGGGGCTTAAAGTGGGACTTGGGTTACGTGGAGGCAAGTAGGTCTTGTTTTGTGAAATGCTCGTCCTGCCTCTCAGAGGAATGGTGCAGCTTTTCTTGGGTTGGACTTTTGTTGTGCTAATTATTTTTCTTTCCCACTGCATATGTTCTAATATTACTAATTATTGGTTGAATCTAAGCTTGCTGTGAAAGATGATGCCTTCAGAGAAATTTCTAAAGCCTCTTTATTTGTAGCTTTTTTTATTAGTCCTTTCAATGCAGATGGGTAAAAGCAGTGTTCATTTTGGATTATATTATTGTGAAATGGGAAAAGTAAGTGAGATCATTTGAAACAGTTTTATCCCCAGCTCCAACAAACCAAACCCTATTTTTTTGCCTTACTTGAAAGACTGTTTTGTAAGCAGTTGTTACTTCAGCTCAAGTCTGAGCATAAGCAGTGCACACAAACATAAGAAATTGTCTTTGTCTTCTGAGAGGAGATCCTTTTGAGAGTGGACCGCCTCTCTTCCTGCCGTATTTAATTCGCCTTTGGGTTCTGTGTGTGCATCCCGCATCTCGGTGCTGGTGGATGAGCGCTCTCCTCTCTTTCTGTGCCCTGCTGGCTCAGCATTCTTTGGCATCTCTGCTGTTCCTGCTACCGGTTCCTCCCGTCTCCTCTTTCACCCCATGATCGCTCCCCACCTTCCTGTGAACTCCTGACATGGCGTTGACGTCCCAGCTAGCCCTTCTCATGCGGACTAGGTGTCAAGAAACTGAACTCTAAACCACTTTGTCACCCTGTGACTGGAGAACTCCTTCGCCCTCGGCCCCACAACACCTCCCCGCTCTCTTCTGACCACGGGTGTCTTTCTGCAGTCTACCAGCCAGGCGCTCCCCGGCAGTCGGACCCCCATCCCCTCGGCCGCTCCTGGTGCCCGAGGGCAGGGTATGTACAGGGCGGGCGGGCAGCGATGCTTCCCAGGAGACTCTGCCGGCCAGCGGGGATGTTAGCCGCGAGGTCTTCGGGCACAGAGACCGTGTCCTCTGCATTTTGTGGTGTCAGGGTTAGTAAATGCAGCCTGAAATCACTGATGTGTGCGATTTCGTTGCCTTCTTCAGAGCAGCTCAGGGGACAGAGGTGTGCTGCCTGTGGGTCAGCAGTTCCTGAGATCTCCTCTAGTAGCGGGGTTTCCCAGCTGGCAGCTTAGTTCTCTGAGGAGGTGGAGTGCATACAATTAACTTGAACTTCCTCCCAAGAAACTGGTGCACTGGCGTTTCCAGCTAGCATCACAGCCTGCTTCTCTTTGTATTATAGGTGTTTCCAGTTAGCTATGCATCTATAACAGAAAACAAATAGGGTGTGTTTTTGATATCTCATCTAACCCTTTGCATGATTAATTAGTTCAGTAATCAGTTAGTGAGTCAAGATTAATAGACTAAAGGCTGAATCTCTGTGTGCTGTGGGTATAAGCTTACTTTGTCTTGGAATGAGAGCAATTTAAAGATGTGGTACTTTTTGTTTTAAGGACTGTGCCTGTAAGGATCTCCAGCTTTTCCCCTCCACCGGTCCCCACGTAAGGTACTAGCAGGGTGGGATCCTTGACTACTGCAGGGCTTCTTGCAGTCATGTGGATTTTATATATATTTCAAAGAGGAATTGAGCATTAGGTCCTGCTCTAAATGGACTTTGTCTATCATTCAAACAATTTGGGATTGAAAATGTCAGGAATTTCTTCAGTGCAAAGAAAATCTAAGTGGCTGTAAACCTCAAAGCAGACAGTGGGTGAGGAGTCCGTCCCCGGCTTGCTGGAAAAGCAAAGGCTTCGATGGCTAAGGGCAAGGGTGTCCATATCCCTGTTCAGATGAAAAAAAATTGGGAAAAGTTGGTGTTTGTGTTGGCTGTAAGTATTGCTCAGCCTGTTGGAGTTTGCAGTACTGTTAAGAGGCCAGACTAACACCCGACTCAGTAGAGTCTGCCTGGTTTGCCGAGGGAATGAAACCTGGGCACAACGTGCAAGGAACCCCCTGGATTGCACCTTCCCTAATGATGGATGTGCTGGTTGTCCTGGCCATGTCCTCCAAGCCGTTAGTGAGTAGCAGGAGATAAAGTTTTGGTTCAGGTTTCTGGTTAATACTTTTCTTCCTTTCTATATCAGGTGAAATATGGGATTTGTTGAGGATGGGGTGGTAGTCGAGAAAGAACAAAAGCAATAGAAAGAGGAGAAATAAACCAAAGTATCACAGTGAGGTATTTGGGTGTCTGAGTCTGAGGTTGAATCTCTTGTGTCTTGAGGTGAATTCCCTAATTCCAAGGCTGTTTAGGTAAACAAATGATCTTTTCATGAAGTTTCAGATTCCACAACTGTGTTGGTGACTAGCTGTCATATTCCTGGCTAGTGGTGTCAGTGAGCAGCCTCTAACAGCTTGAGCGGATCTTGGGAGAAGGTGTATTAGTTCATACTAAATCAAACTGTGCGTTCACGTGATACCTGGTGGTTTTGGTTTATTTTGTAAACTGGCAGTCTTGAAACATAACCCTGTGTGCTGGGCAAGCACTGCAGAGCTGCGGCTCCCGGGCATCGCATGCTTTGGGCTCCCAGCCAGCGGCCGTGCCATTTGAGTAGCATATTAAGTGCTCATGTAATATTTATATCTCTCTTATAAGAGAGATTAAGGAGGGGAGACAATTCAGCTTTGCAAAAATAGAAACTAAGGTGGATGTCGGTGGGGTTTGGTGTCAGCCCCGATGATTGCTGTTTTGTTCGCAACAGCAGATGGGGTGCAGGGTGGCACTGGCCTTCCTTCACACCAGGCAAGAGGGGTCAGCAGGCGGGTACTTGGTGGCTACCTGCGGTGCACATTATGGTTCTTGGCTTTAGGGACCTTTTAACTTGGTTTTGTTTTGAAGTTGCTAGGGAGGAGCAAGAGCAAGGTGGCTCCCCATGGGAGAGCAAGCAGATGGGGGTCCCGGGGTGTGTGAGACAAGTGGGACAGACCCCAAGATGGTGGCCAGGTCCAGCCAGAGTCCAGGCCATAAGGCAGTACCACAGTGATGAGGCAGGTCCAGGGTAAAGCCGGGAAGCTGATGTGTAGTTCAGGGTTAGGATCAGGGCCAGCGATGGCCGGAGAGGTCCACAGTGTGAAGGCGGAGCTGAAGAGAACATGGACACAGCCACAGCTCTGCTGGAGACCAGCCCTCCTCTGATGCAGCTCAGACAGGGCCTGCAGGCTGAGCCAAAATGTGGCTCCTGGTCTGTGGGTGCTGGAGGCTGGGGCACGGCTGGTCAGGGCCAGAGAGGCTCATTGCATCATCACAACCTTGGGAGTTGTTCAAGAGCTATAATTTGAGTAACCTTTATGGAAAGTGGAGATCCCAGTTTGGGAGATAATGTGCTAGTGCTCGAGGGTCAGGGAGCACGTGTGCTCTCTGAAGAGCCCCGGGCAGAGGTATGCACACACTCATCACGGCTTCAACTGCCTGGCCGTGTGTGTTGAACCACAAATTAGTTTTAAACTTCCTCGCGAATTTGCACACCAAGATATGGGATCTTGCCATGACAAACCCTGACCTTCAGCCTGTGGGAGGGGAGAGGGAGCGAGGGCTGCTTTGGGTGAGACTGGGCAGACCAGGATGGAGGACCAGCTGTGTGACCCAAACACTTGATGGCACGACCCGTGCTGGCCTGGTGCTTGATGCCCGGTTCCTTGCCCCACTGCAGCCAAGTGGGGCTCTACCTCTTGTGGCTCCTCAGGGAACCATGTAGTGGCCACTGGGAGGAGGTGTTTGCGGGCTCCCTAATTCCTATGTCCCACTCACAGTGTTCTGCATCACGAGGCAAGGCGTTCCTGAGTCTGCTGGGCGAGCATGTGTAATTACACATAGCAGAACAGGAATGAAGGACTTGCTGTGGAAATAACTGCCTCGTGACTTTGGTCTCTGTTTGAAAACCGAGCACGTGCTCTATGCTGTTCCAAGGAAACTCGTTTCAAACGTGGGTTTTGGTGACTAGCATCAACAGAGGAAAATTACAGAGATGTGGTTTCCAGCCACATCTGTTAACTCCTTTCCTTAATTTTTAAAAGGCTTGCAGGGTGCCGGCAGCATGATCTCAGAAAGGGATTCAGAGACCACCTTCGATGAGGATTCCCAGCCTAACGATGAGGTGATGCCGTACAGTGACGATGAGACGGAGGACGAGTTGGACAGTCGGCAGCCGACGATCGAACCAGGACAAAACCAAATCAACAGGGGCACCAAGGAGAGCCGAGAGCCGTTGAAGAAAGGTATTGCTATGACAGAAACTTGATTTGGGTATCAAATGATCCTGAATGCAGAGGCGGAGCCGTGTATGGATCAATTTGACTTTTGTGCTTATTTGTTAGGTAGGACTTGGAATGGCCTGTCTAAATCTGCGGGTGAGTAATTGGTGGCAACGCAGTTTAACAAATGTCAGAACAGAAATCAGCTTCATTCCAACTGCAACCAGAGTTCTGTGCCACTGCTTCTTGTGTAAAGCTAATAATCAGCACAGTGACTTTGTCTTAATTAAGGCAGGCCCTAGATGTACATAGCCTGTGGTCTGAGAATTGCTTCAGCAGAGCTTCAGATACTTGTCTTCCCCATCATCTGGAAACTTGAACCAGAATAAGCCGATTTGCTGTGTTTTGCTGTGTTGCAAATCAGTTGGTTTGCACGTACGTCTGCTTTCTGAGCCTTGCACGGATGAGATTTCACCTTCAATGCTCATTTTGTAGCCTTGTGATTTTCTGTATTTGCAGTAGTTTCAGAATCACAGAAAGGTGAGGTGAGTAGGAGGAGTTCAAGTGTAGTCTCTGCTGCCACCAGCGTCGGGACATCAATGGGAGGAGTCTCACGGCATGTTTCAGAAACCTGTCCTTAACCTCTGTCCAAGGAAACTCTGTAACTCCCCTAATCATAGAATCACAGAATGGTTTGGGTGAGAAGGGACCTTAAAGACCACCCAGTCCCACCCCTGGACACCTCCCACCAGACCAGGTTGCTCCAAGTCCTCTCCAACCTGGCCTTGAACCCCTCCAGGGATGGGGCAGCCACAGCTTCTCTGGGCAACCTGGGCCAGGGTCTCACCACCCTCACAGCAAAGAATTTGTCCCCAATATCTCATGTCAATCTCCCCTCTTTCAGTTTAAAACCCTTCCCCTTCGTCCTATGCCTCTACTCCCGATAAAGAGTGCTACAACAAGATAAATATTTCTCTATTATCTTCTCAGCTTGCTACCAGTATGCTGGAAGTGAAAGTTGTAGAGTGACAGTAAAGTCCTGGATATGTCAAAAGTGAACTTGCTTTGTGTGTTGGGTGGGGAAAAAAAAAAAACTCTTTGTGCCTATATTTGAGGTTTTAAGTCTCAGTCGGCCTTATCAGACATAACTACCTTTCAACAGGCCCTTGGAGCAGCAGCTCCCACCCCATGCCTCTGCCCATCCTTGATCTTAGGTCACGAGAATCTCATGAAACCCAAAAGAGCACCCATTAAGGACAATTAATGTGGGCTGGAGAGAAAGGGGAGGTACTTGGCCGATGAGTCTGGAAAACTGGATTTCCAAATCCTGTATGCCTCATCCTTCCCAGGCAGGCGAGGTGTTCCATGAGTTGGCTTCCAAACTTGCTGAAGGAGTTGAGCGGGGAGTTCTTTGATGTGGGCAGGGCCTGGAGTTGTGGGTGTGGGTGGCGGAATTAACAGGGCTGTTGTTAATACAGGCTTGAGGGCAGCAAAGGGATCTGGAGGATCTTGGGGGGAAGGAGGTAGCCTGTGCAAGAGGAGGCATGGACGCCTGATGAAATAAAAAAAGCATTTCAGATTTGTACTCTTTTATGTTTGCAAATGAAAACCATCACACAGTACAGTTATATGAGATAATTGTTTTCAAAAGTTGAGCAGACATTTTCATTTCTAGAACGTCGGAGAAACCCTGTTTTGGGTTCTCAGTGCTTCACAGGTGTAACTGAAGCAAACCAGAAGTGGGGAATGAAGGGAATGTAGCATGAATGAATGTTACGCTGATAGGTTCTCAGTTTCTCACGGAACTGCCAAATTGTAAATCACCACTTTCTCCTACCTCAGATTATATTTTAATTGTTGATAAAGACAAATAGCCTGGTAACTTCTTGAAAACCTTGTTTTAGACTGTGTACGAAAAAGCAGGTACCGGTCTTGTTTCATTTGAAAGTACCTTTAAAAGATGGCATTTGAGAGAAAAGCTGAAACCGGCGGATTTGTTCCCTCGTGTTTGTATCAGGCGTTGACCCGTTTTGCCTTGTCTCTCCCAGACTGCAGCTGGCAAGTTAAAGCAAACGATCCACACTTCTACGAGCAGCCCCAGTTCAAGAGAACAACATTTCTCTGCTTCAAAAAAAGCAAATATGCTGTGAGTTTTCTTTCTCTCAATTATGTGCGAATAGTATTTGTCAGGGTGAATACTTTCTAAGTATCAGTAAGATCTTTGAAACCACTGGTGATCAGTGTAAAAGCCGCAATTAACACTTCCTTAGGATTTCCAGCAAAGGTGGGGAAGTATAACTGGTTTTGGGTCTGTGAATGGAAAATCAAAGTATTGAGAGACTCGTTTGAGAGACAGAATTAGAAGACAGGTGTGCTTAGTCCAAATTCCAAGTTTTATCTGCTCAGCCGCAGCTGTTGCAAACACCTGCATTGGTGTCATCTTTCATACAGAAGTCTCAGGGTGGTATTTAGCAATACCCTGATTAAGCCGGAGTGGGACAGTCTTAAAAATAGACATTTGGGAATGTCTAATCATTTGTACAGTGTCATTCTAAATCCACGTTATTGTGATAAAGGAGACATTTTTATCCCATTTGTCAAGACAAAAGGTTGAATATTTTTTTCCCTGTTTCTAATTTTTTGACTTGGCTGTAATAAAGCTGTGGTGCTGCTGGCGAGTGACGGAGGCTTGGACTGTGGGGTTACACGTGGGCTGTCCGGCTTTATCTGTGTTGTGAGGCTCGTGTGGGTCCCTTGTACCTACCGAGATGCCCGCCCTGCAGACTTGGGCAGTTTGGGTTATCTCGGACATGAGTATGAACGTTTGATAGTAAAACTTCTACAACCGGAGCCGTTCAGAGGGAAGTCCTTCATGCTCGGAGGGAGCTAAAGCTTCAGTCTGAGATGCCTTTTCGGGTATGTTCACGTCAGTGAAACACCCCTTTTTGCCTTGTTTCATTCAGACAGTGACCCGAGTTAAACTGGTGAGGAAAGGTACATATCTGACAAAGTTGATAGGAAAGATTTCACTAGTAAAATGCTTTACTTGAAAATATGCATTGTACATTTGTAACATCAGAAGAATCTGCTGTTGTGAGTGATCCTCAGTTTTCTTCAACAGGGAAATGCAATTAAGACGTACAAGTACAACCCGATCACGTTTATACCACTGAATCTGTTTGAACAGTTTAAAAGAGCAGCCAACTTCTATTTCCTTGTTCTTCTCATTTTGCAGGTAAGACAGGCAGAGAGAGCACTAACTGTGAAGTGAACTTGAGGTGCTAATCTGTTGAGCTGAGTAATCCTTGTGACACAATTCGGTGCTATCCTGGCAGGAAATTGCAGGGTACTTTGTAAGGGACTGTACCTGAACAACCACAGAAACTAAGCCCATCGTAACAGAAACCTGGAACAACCTGTGCTAGCTTTGTATTAGGGTGAGCTAGTTCCAAAGATCATCAGTTTTATGGGGAAGAGGTGTTTCTTTGATTATTACTCTGTCAAACACGATGGCTTTAAGTTCCACTCAGGAATCAGGAACACCAGCAGAAAATAGGAGCAACTCCAGTTGTTAAAGAGAAGCTGATGCTGAGGGAGGGCAGCACAGTCACGCTCTCCCCCGAGTTTCCTTCATCTTCACAACCTGACTTAAAATTCTCCCTCTGATGTGTTGGGTTTCCTTCTTATGTTATAGTCAGTTCACTATTAAATGTCTCTGACTTGAGCTTGATTGATAATCCTGTATTGAAGGGATTTTATGTGTCTTTTGTAGTCGATTCCCCAGATAACTACCCTGTCATGGTACACAACGCTGGTGCCCTTGCTCCTGGTGCTGGGAATAACTGCAGTCAAGGACCTAGTGGATGACATTGTAAGAAACGTATTCTCTTTATATGAAAAGCAAAAGAAAACAGTCTAGTTCATTTCTTTAATTGTGAAACACAGTAGGGAGTACATTCTCTGCTCCTGGTTTTCAGACTCGTCACAAGATGGATAACGAGGTTAATAACAGGACGTGTGAAGTCATCAGGGACGGAAGGTTTGTACTGTTCCCTTCTCAACTACGTCAGTCAGGTTTGCTGCCTCGTCACTAAGTTTCATCACGGATCTTAGCCCAGAGGCGGTAGGGAAAGTTCACCTTTTGGTTCTTTACAGTCTGGGTAAAAACCTAATTGAAAATGGAAAAGAATTGCACAAAGGAGTAATTTAAAGTTGATTCTGTGGCACTAAATCTGTGCTAAGAGCAACCTCTGGCAAAGGCAGAAATTCATCTGCAGGTGAAGAGGAAAGAGAAGAGGTAGTTTGACTTCTAAGTTATAGACCCTCAACTAAATTGCAGTTTCCAAAACTAAAAATCACACCCTACTGAGATGTAATGTTGTTGTGCTAAGGAAAGTTCAATATTTCAAGAATTATAGAGTGGATAGTGTTCTAGATTAAATAGTAATCATTATTAAACTATCTTGATTAGGTTCAAAAACACAAAATGGAAAGATATTAAAGTTGGTGATATCATTCGTCTGAAGAAAAATACTTTCGTTCCTGTAAGTGCTTTAGATATATTTGTTCTATGTTTCTACAGAGTTCTGTAGTTATGATGAGTGGGGTTTATTTGACACTTGTTTGTTTGTTTTTATAGGCTGATATTTTGCTGCTCTCCAGCTCGGAACCAAACAGTCTCTGCTACGTAGAGACAGCTGAACTAGATGGGTAAGGCTCTATTTAAGGATTTCTTGGATTTAATTTTGGCTTACTGGTAGAAGTGTGTATTTCAAACTCTAATTGTCACTTGCTAAGCCGCGCCTGGAAAACAGTGTCCAGTTTTTGATTCCCGCAATTCAAGGATCGTTAAAAATTGGTGAGGGTCCACCAGAGTGCCACAAAGATGCCTGAGGTGTTGGAGAACATGATGTGGGAGGAAAGGGTGAAGGACTTGGATTTATTCAGCCTGGAGAGGAGAAGGGCGATTTAATCGATCTCCCAGTATCTCAAAGATAGTTACAGAGAAGATGCTCTCTTCAAAAGGACGCCCATTGACAGAAGAAGCAGAAATGGATACAGGTTTCTTCAGAGGAAATTCTGTCTGCATTCAAGAATAACTGCTCTCTGGTGGTGGATAATTTGTACCATTGGAAGAGGTGCCCAGAGAAGGAGTGGAATTTCACTGGAAACAGTCAAGGCTGGGCTTGCCAGGGCCCTGGCTAACCTCAGCTAAGGTTCTGCTTCCAACAGCAGGTTGGGCTTTTGATTACCAGAGGTCTCTTCCGGCCTGGACTTTCCTATTATTTTAAACTTTTCTTATTCCCTGTCAGAGTGGGGAAACAAAAATAACATGTTTTTCTGTGGAATATTTTCACAGAAACTACTTGGATAGTGTGGATCTTACTGTCTCTGTCACGTTGCTTTGTAAATGTTAGTTTAGTTCGTATTGTCTGTAATGATACAGAGCTCACCTAATGAGGCGAAATGTTAATTTTTCTGAGTGAGCAGTGTATTCCTCACTCAACCTTTAGTAACCTTAACAACAATAACTTAAAACATCACGCAAAACAAGGATCTGCTTGTGTTCTGGAAGGTTTGTTCTCTTTTGGAGCTTTTAACAGTATCAGTTATACATATTGCTTTCAAATAACCATTACTTCAACCGTAATTATTACGAGTAAAGCAGTTGTGGTGAGAAGCCTCACTTACTGCAGTGAGCAGAGGTAGAGGGGTGAGATTTCCCTGGTGAAGAAAAGCAGCGGGTGTGAGGTAGTCACCTGGTTCGGGAATGCTTCATGTCCCTGCAAATGCACGGCTTTGCTGTTGCTTCGATTTAGGAGGTTGGTACCTATGGCCCATTGATTTGCTTAATTTAATTTTGTTCAAACTTCCCTTCCTGTATCTACATTTTTAGTAATACGACCTTTTTATCCTTTCTTCTTAGTGAGACTAACCTAAAGTTCAAAATGGCACTGGAGGTAACACACAGATACCTTCAGGAGGAAAGTGCGATGGCAGACTTCAATGGTTTGTACAGTGATATTCTTACAACTATTCAGATGTTGCTCACACACTTTACAGCACAAGTAAATAAAACCTGGGTGGGGACAGAAGCGTTGCCAACGGCGCCTGCCGTTCTGGAGTCTGTGGCTTCCCGGCTTGTGTCAGGAGGCAGCGGAAACAGGTTGTGCGAGGGAATTGCGCTGCTGAGCAAAACACTGTGTGTGTGGAGACGAGACCTTTGCCATGAATGAGCTAGGGGTGTCTGTGCCGGGTAGCGGTGTGCGGTGGCAGCGTCTCTCTGGCTGCAGCAGTGTAGCGTGGGACGGTTGTCTGACCCTCATGGGGGTCAGAAGCTCTTGTAGGCAGGCCTTTATTAGAGCTTGAGAAATATTAAAAGAAAAGGTGAACAAAAAGTGCCCTGTTTGGCAGTAAATGCTGTGGGTACCGGTGTTGGTGCAGAAATGAACTCTTTCTGCTATTGCAGTCTGGAAAGCAAAACGCCACATTTAAAATATCAGCAATGAAGCGCTGAATACTTGTACACCCTAAATTTCAAATAAATTGTTTATTCAGAACACTATTTTTCTCAAAAAACCAACCTCATGAAGTAAAACTACTTCTCTGGTGGGTGCAAATCAATGCATTTTTATTTAGCTGTTGTATATTAAACATATTCTCCAAATTTTTTAGGACTGATTGAATGTGAAGAACCCAATAACCGGCTGGATAAGTTTGCTGGAACGTTATTCTGGAGAAACACGAGTTATCCACTGGATGCTGATAAGATATTGTTACGTGGGTGTAAAATCAGGAATACAGACTTTTGCCATGGAATGGTTATATTTGCAGGTATTTATGAATTGAACATGTGTAATATTTACCAACTAAAAGCTTGCCCTACAGAGTGAAATGACATCTTTTTGCTATAAACATTGTATTTTATGTCCCAGTTTTGTAATACTAGCACTTGCTTACGTATCGTATCTTTCCTTTTTTTTAGGTGCTGATACAAAAATAATGAAAAATAGTGGAAAGACAAGATTTAAAAGGACAAAGATTGACTCCCTTATGAATTACATGGTTTATACTGTAAGCCTTTTTGTTTAAAATTCAGGTGTTTGCATTCAATCTATTCACTTAAAAATGAACTCAAATTTAGGAAACTTTTTTTCCTTTCAGTGTAATAATTATGTTTCCGCTTTGTTTTGGCCTGATGAGTTGGGATGGAGTAGGAGGGAATCTAAAAAAGGTGCTTCACTGTTGGTGGGATGTGAGACCCTAAACTTGAGGTGTAGGGCAGCCTGCGTGATGCGGAAAGTGCTTCAAAGCCAGGCTAAAATTAGAGCCCAGATTATTTGAAGAGATCACTGTGTGGGAACGGTTTGCTCCCCTTCTTCTTACTTGCCAGTGCGTGTAATACTCTATTTTGAACCTGGAGATTTGGGATTTAAGTCGAGCAGATGTTTCTGAAGTGTCACGGGCCACCCTGTACACCCTAGATCTTTGTGGTTCTCATCCTGCTGTCGGCTGGCCTGGCCATCGGACACACCTACTGGGAGCAGCAGATCGGCAACTCCTCCTGGTACCTCTACGATGCACAAGATTTAAGTCCTCCCTATCGTGGCTTCCTTAACTTTTGGGGATACATCATTGTTCTGAACACCATGGTCCCCATTTCCCTCTATGTGAGGTAGGTAAATACCTTGGCCTTTAAGAGCTGAACTGGTGATAGCGTTGAATTACTTAACTTAGGGATTAATGGTGAATGGACTTAATTTCTCATTGGTACTTCAACTAATGAAAACATTCTCCCAAGGAATGATCTCTGACAAAATGGGGGACTTGATCCTGCTAGTATTTAACTTCCCAGACTAATTCTGCAGTCTCAGTGCGTGAAGGAAACTACATGAAAAAAAAATTAAAATAGAAAAATCATGTTTTCCAGATGTATTCCTCAAAAGAGAGGCCTTACTGCTGCATGAAGTGTGAATAATCTTGCCTTTGACAAACCTATCTGTAACATATTGGAAGTCCTCCAACCTCCTACCTGCTCTTCTCCAAATTGTACTTAAAACACCGTTCACAAGTGGGGTTTCTGTGTGTTACGGGAGCAGCGCCACCAAAGCTTTTGCCTTGATGAGGTTTTTCCCCTGTTACTGGGGTGTTGCTGAAGCTGAGCGGTGTGATCTGACGTCAGCGTGAGTGGCCTCTGCAGGGGTGACGGCGCTCTGTAATGTGCTGGGAAATGTCATTGTTTGTCTTCAGCTCTTGGCTGTCTGAGCAATTTGAGTCCTGGGAAAGAGTCAGAGTCCCCTGGATCTGATAATACACCATTGTTTTAAAATACGAGATGCGGCTGGGAGTGAGAGCATTCGTTTTGTTTCATTTAGTGTCGAGGTGATTCGTTTGGGCCAAAGCTATTTCATAAACTGGGACCTGCAGATGTATTACCCGGAGAAGGACACGGCTGCCAAGGCCAGGACCACCACGCTCAACGAGCAGCTGGGGCAGATCCACTACATCTTCTCTGACAAGACGGGGACGCTCACGCAGAACATCATGACCTTTAAAAAATGTTGCATCGATGGCCAAAGATATGGTAAGTCTGTGCCACGCTGCTGCGGCGGAAAGCAGGACCCTGCCAGTCCCCGTGTGGCACAGCTGGCAGTCTCTCACCGGTCCGTACAAAGGAGGAGGAATTTCAGTCCTTGTTTGAAATCAGGCGCATATGAGACCTTGTAGTTTCGACTGAACTTCCACGATTCAGCTAGAGTAAAGCTCTAGTAAAACTGAATTGTTGGGCTTTTCCCACTGTTTTCCCTTTTAAAAGGTGGAAACTGATGGACTTGAGTGGAAACTTCACAGCAAAAAAGTCAGAAACGAGTAATTTACAGAATGCTTTATTTTTGGTAGAAACGCTTCAGGGACAGAGTTAATCTGGAAGCAAATAACACAATGTACTAAGAGCAGCAGTTTTTCATTTCAGTGTTAGTTACTTCCATTTGCAATCTTGTCTGGATTGCAGCATTTCGAGTATGCAGCAGATGTGCTCCAAAACTATGGGTTGTTCAGTTCAATTAATGAAGACTGCAGTGTGCTAACACCATGTGTTTTTTAAACATCCCGCCTCTGCAGAGAGATGCAGAATTCCTGACAGTGCAAGCTGTGTTAAGCCAAAAATGGATGTTTTAGGACAATTCCACTGCATGGTGGTATTTTTTTTTTCTTACATTTGCTTCGGTATCACTAGCATACAAAAGTATTTCGGCTGTCCGTGGATTTGCTTTTTTAAAAATCTGAGCTATTCTATTGCGGTAGCAATTCTATGTATTTTTTACTTTGTGAATGAGTTCTAAAAACTTTGTTGTTGTGTCCTGTGGGTTCTGACCGGTGGTGCTCGCATTGCAGGGGACTGGCGGGACGGAGCGGGGCAGCTGCAGAGCCACCCGCAGGTAGGTGGGTCCCTTCTGGCCCCAAAGTCCCTGCCGTCTGTAGAGCAGGGAACGGTCCCTTGCCGAAACCTGAGGAGGTGCAGGGAGGCACAAAGCAACTGCACGTGAGGTAACGCAAACTCTCTTCTTCTGTTTCCTGAGCAGCAAGTGGATTTCAGCTGGAACACCTACGCGGATGGAAAGTTCTCATTCTATGATCACTATCTGATAGAGCAAATAAAATCTGGAAAGGAGCCAGAAATTCAAAAGTTCTTTTTTCTGCTTGCCATTTGTCACACAGTCATGACTGACAGCTCTGATGGTGAGTATGTTTTTTAGGTGTTTGGTAGTTTTCCTTCTGTAAGGGGAAACAGTAATTCAAATCCAGTTGCACGAGGGAGACGTTCAAAAGTAATGCCGACCCATAAGTGAGGAGGAGTGTTAGGCTGCTCCTTTAAATGAAACAAAAGCAAGAGCCGATGCTATTCCCTGTGCTGAATTTATCTGACCCTTCGTGGAAGGGGGACTGTCTTTATGACAATTACTGTTGTGGCAAATGCACATCTTAGCAGCAGATTTAGAAAGGGGGGAACAGTTTATACAGAGGTTTTGTGTTTTCATGTAACAGGTCTTCTCTCTGTTCAAATACATCTTTAAAATCTCAAAAGCATAAATCTCAAATAAAATGACAATGACACTGGCATAGTCTCTGCTTCCACATACAGATGTGGAAGTAAAAGACATCTGGAAAGTTGTTTTCAGTGTGGAAAAATGAGTATTTTCAGCATGAGGGTTTCATGCTCTTGCTCCTTGACTCACAACCCCATAGACATATACAAATCACATATGTCTGTTCTAAGAGTATTGGCAGCAAATAAGCAAATTTAATAACAAAAATGTGACGGAAACTAAATTTAGTGGTGAACATTGATTGAAGAATTCGTGAACGTGAAAAATAAGGTTGGAAGATTCAATTAAAACATTGAAGAGTAAGATATTTAATATCTGGTTTGAGACAGAGAAGTTACAGTTTTTGCCTTTATACCTGGAGGGAAGAGGGTTCAGGGACTTAGCCCATGGGGGAAGTACATGTAATGAAAGGGGGGGGTCCCTAGTCCCCCTCCTCTGTGTGCACCGCTCTCGGGTGCTGCAGTGCAGAAGGGGACAGGGCTTTGCATGCCCGGCTCTCTGTCACTCTACAGAAAGGGTGTGAATTCCTGTGCTGTGGTGGGCGAGAGCCCTGTAATGCTCAGGTACATCCCGCCTTTCTCTTCTGTTCCCCGTTTCGGTGACACAGGACAGCTCAATTACCAAGCGGCTTCCCCGGATGAAGGTGCCCTGGTTACAGCAGCCAGAAACTTTGGCTACGTTTTTCTCTCACGGACGCAAAATACTATCACTATCAGTGAGATGGGGGTTGAAAGAACGTACGATGTCCTTGCTATCTTGGATTTCAACAGTGACAGAAAACGGATGTCTGTCATTGGTAAGCTGATTGCAGCCAGCCTCTACGGGAAAAGTTCACTTGGATTTCAGAGGGGAAAAAGTATGTGCAAGGGAGGTTGAAGTCAACAATTCTGGCTGTGTAACACACACAATCCTAGGATAGATGCAAACGTGTCCACGAGACAGTCTTGGTTTCAGGTGTGGCCTCTGCTGGAGACAATATTTGGGTCCCTTTAGTAGAAGCTTAAAGAAATGCTGCAAAGGTGATTTATTCCCCTTTTTCCCCAGGGAAACTTTTCCCCAGTGTATGTTCCTTTAGCTAATGGAATACTAGGTGTGCAGGTTGAGGTATATATAAGCAGCTCTTTAGTTCTGATCTTCGAAGTTGTCAGTCTTGAATCAGTTAGAGATCTGTTGTTTTTAGGCTATAATTCTGGTGCCACATATCTCCAGCGTATGTCTCTGCCCAGCTCCTAGGGGCAAGTGAGATGTTAACCCTACTAACCATTATCAAAAACATAATCCTTGGGAGTCTAAGTATCCTCTCGGGTCATGAGAGAGAAGAGGAAATGCACTAATCAACCAGGTTGCCTAATTGAACAATATTAGTGGTGATGAAGAAGAACTTGGTGTTGTAGTTTTGGTCCTTGACAGCAGTAGACCGAACAATCTAATCTGAAACTATTCCTTTATATAAGTGTACTCTAACCTTTTGTCCCACCTCTTGTGTTTCACTCCACAGTAAGAGAATCAGGTGGAAACATCAGGCTGTATTGTAAAGGGGCTGATACGGTAATTTATGAACGGTTGCACCCAAGGAATCTAAAGAGAGAAGCTACAGAAGAAGCACTAGAGGTACGTTTGTATTATATATACCATTTTTAAATTTAAAATTGTCTGCTTCTGACTATAATTTTGTTAATTTCCTTTTCCTAAGCTATTAAAGCAAATACAGACCTATAATTGTTTGTACGAGTCATCCCAAATCTGAGAAATAATCAAAGCAATATAAGTTTTCATGCGTGTTCGTAAAAATGCATTCATTGTCTTTTCATGAGAGGTGAACTTTAGTTTTGTCTACACGCTTTTGTTTCATAGTTGTCAGTGTTGCAGATCCCTACACTCTGTTCTGTTTGTCACCTCCTCAGTCTTCCAGCTCAGCCTGCCTTGTCAGCTACAATTTAATTTTTGGCATTTCTGGAATACCCGGGACTAACTGTGCAGTCAGATTTGTTTTCTCAGACTTTACTGAATGCTCATGATCTTAACGCTTAGGTTTGGATTGCAAATGAAGAGATTTGGTTTGTGGATGTGTCTTTTTTTAATTACTTTTCAGATTTTTGCCAGTGAAACTCTCAGGACACTCTGCCTGTGCTATAGAGACATTAGTCACGATGAATTTGAAGCGTGGAATAAAAAGTTTGTGGAGGCCAGTGTAGCTACAACTAATCGTGACGAAGCTCTGGACAAAGTCTATGAGGAAATAGAAAAAAACTTGATTGTAAGTCAAGCTTTAAATTTTTAGTGTACTTTTATGCTTATATAGGAAGAAACAGATCTTTTTGAAAATAAATAATCCTTGTTTATTAGGACATGTTGATTTAGATCTTTTCAGTATTTTATTGGCTTTAGAACTAAGCCAAATTGTTTAATAGAATTAAAGCAAATGTATTTTAGTACGTGTGTTTCTAATATACACTTCTATGTGCAAGAATTTGTCTGTACCGAATTCTTAGTTTGAGCTTTAGTTGTTTCTGTTCTACCTCAACACTACCAGGACACTTGGCTTGAAGACATACCTAGTTTCATTCTCTACTGAAAATCGATCAGTTTTCTATACATATTTATTCTACTAAATACCTGTATTTCCTATATCTTCCAGCTGCTTGGTGCAACAGCTATTGAAGACAAACTACAGGATGGAGTTCCAGAAACTATTTCCAGGCTTTCAAAAGCAGACATTAAAATATGGGTGCTTACCGGTGACAAAAAAGGTGGGTTTACTTACAGCCAGAGAGCTAGCACAGGAGTGATAAGGGCTGGAAGATAAGCTGGGGCAAATGCAGACTGGGAACAAAACGTATGTTTCTAGAAAAGCTTAGTACAAAAGTCCGTTTAAATCACAACTGGAGGAATTTCTACAATGTGCAAAATTTCTTCCCAGCTGTTCCCAGTCCGGAATTACTGGATGGGCTTCTGTGTAACTTCTGTTCCTCCAGCAGCTCGGCCTGGATGACCGATTTTGTGGCTGTCTTCTGCAGGGAAATGCCCAGCTACTGCTTTTCCCAGTGCAAAGCAAGTGCAGGACAGCCTGCTTTTACCACCAGGCTTGCTCGGCTCTGAGGGCAGTGCCAAAACTCGTCTTTTTACAGTGAAAATTTACTTTTCAAACACTCGCAAGTGCTGCTGACAGGGACTGATTGGCTTTTCTTTTGGTGGTTGCTAGTCTGCAGGCTGGCAACGTGTTGTTCAGTCAGTTCAAAATAAGGCATTAAACGTGTAAGTAAGAACGGCTGTACCACCCCCTGGATGGAGCTGCAGCCAGACCAGCGTCTCTGCGGTGCTGGCAACAGCCTTGGTTCAGGCGGTCCAGGGTGGCCAGGGCAGGACACTGTGGTGTCCCCTTTGGCTGATTCCTGCCGTGCCTTTGGTGTCACGGCTCTCGGACACAGAGACAGCATCTCCACCAGCAAGTTAAACGGGCCCTGGTAGATCTTTCTTCCCAGAATTGGCTGATGGGCTTTTCCAAGTCACTAACAGTTTTTTGCATTCGGAGCATCTTGTGACAATGCATTCCAGCACAGTAATGTACATTTCATGGGAAATGTTGCATAGGAAATACAATTCCCTGACTTTAATTCCATCACCCACCGCGCCTTCATTGCCACACAGTTGTTGTATGACAGATAATTAATAGGCATTCCCCCAGCTTCTCTGTGCTATGTATGGGGGTTTTTTGTAATGAGAGGAACCTTCTCATACTGAAACATTACTTGAGAGGAGTTCAGGTACTTCTGGCTGTTCCCAACAGTTACTCATGACAGAACTTTACCTAAATACTTACCTCTTTTTTTTTTTTTTTTTTTTGTTTTGTTGTAGAAACTGCTGAAAATATTGGATTTTCTTGTGAACTGTTAACAGATGAAACAACCATCTGCTATGGAGAAGATATCAGGCAAGTGAAAAGCACAAAGGATTTCTTTTGTGGGTATTAAAAGTGTTCTATTTTTAAAATTAACCCAGCAGTGACATTGGTTTATCCCACCGTGACTCTTCAATGACTGAACAGTATTCCTTGGCAGTTGGTCAGCTGTTGTCAAAACGGTTAGACCCCAGGAAAACCAGCATGGGGTGGGAGAAGAACTAGGGCCTTGTCACTATTCATGGCTCATTTTTCCAAATTTTTCCTTATTTGCCAAACAGCAAGGATATCAAACCAGTGTGATCCTCTTTTCACTGTCGCTCTAGCACTGCTTAGAACATCACCTATGGCAGAAGAAGTCCTTGCAGCGTGTACTGCATTTGTTCCTTGCAGATTTTCAGTCTGGGACAGATCTAGCTTGAAGTTTATCCTTGACTTTTCTGTAATAGTATCCACCTCTCTTTCCAGTGCTCTTCTTCAAACGAGGTTGGAAAACCAGAGGAACAGAGCTGGATCAAGTGCGCATTCCTCTCTAAGAATGAACGAGCCCTTCTTCCAGGGCAGTCGAGATCGGGCTTTAATAATCACTGGCTCCTGGCTGGTATGTACAAAAGAGACTCTCCTGGGTATCTGAGGTTTTGGGGGTACCACCAAGCCGCAGTGTCCTTCTCTGAGGACTCTGTTCGTAGATCTGCTTTGCTAAACCAAGCAGTGAAAATTCTTTGGCTGTTGTGCCGCAGACAGAACACATTTCTTTGGTATTTATCTTCAGAAAGATTTTTGGGTTTAAAGGTTGAAAGTAGCACTCAATAAAACAAGGTATTTCTTGGGCCTTTCAGATCACCCTGGTAGCTGCCATCAAAGTAGAGCCAAGCCCCTGCAAAAGCAGAGTCTTATTTTCAGTGTTTATTCTTCATGGGGATTCTGGTCTAATGGAAAAAAATGAGAAAGAGGTACTGCCAGCACCACAGGATGTATGGCTTCAGTACAGGCACAGAAATTGTGCTTGAAATGAGAGATGGGAGTGAAAGGGTGGAAACAGAAGACAAATTTCCTGCTCAGTGCTGCAATATAGTGCTCTCAGAGGAGCTTAGAAGGCAGAAGAAAGCTTTTAGCAGAGAGGTGACTAGCAGTAATTCCGTGGCTATTAGCCACCCTGTCAGCAGCCTGCTCTTACAGGAGAAAGTGAAGAGCTAAGGGCTGTCTGCCCCATCTCAGTGTCCAGCCCTAAACCTGTATTTGTATAAAGAAGTGTCTGTCTGTGTGTAAGGCACAGGAAACGGGCTGGGATGCCTACAGGAAATCTGGCAGGAGCAGCAGGTAAAATCACAGGTCTCTGTTACCTCCTGCTCCAGCTGAATTGCCCCGGCGCTAACCTGGGTATTTATAGGGCACTTCCACATGTGCTGGACACAGTCGCGCTTCCTCTAGGAGATGGAGAAATAGGAGAGAAGGAAGTTTAAATACCAGAATGATTTCAAAAGTGAATTTGTTCCCGTCAGAAGAAATATTCCTTTGAACTCTGCGAGAAGTGCTGTGACACCAAGTACAAGCATTTTCCTTTTGTTAATCCCACCAAGTACATTCTTTCTCTTTTTTCCCTAGCTCTTTGTTCACTCCTCTGCACCAGCATTTAATTAAAACACTATAAACGGGTGACGGGACACTTAATGATGTTAAGTGTGTTGTATAGGCAGTACTCGGAGTGCAGTTTGAAACAAGGTAGAAGGGAACATCATATATTTGTGTTACACAGAATGAAATCCTACTAGAGAAGAAAAAGAAGAAAAAAAAACTGAAGCTGAAATTCCCTAGAACAGCAGAAGAGGAGAAAAAGCAAGCTGAGAAGAGGAGAAGGGCCGAAGCTTACAAAGAGCAGCAGCAGCAGAACTTTGTTGATCTGGCCTGTGAGTGCAGGGCTGTGATCTGCTGCCGGGTGACGCCGAAGCAGAAGGCCATGGTGGTGGAGCTGGTGAAGAAGTACAAGAAAGCTATTACTCTGGCAATCGGGGACGGTGCCAATGATGTAAACATGATTAAAAGTAAGGCAGCCGTAGAACTTCTCTCGGTAGGAAAGATCACTTCTGGGCCTTCTTCTGCCGTCTCTTCACTGTTACTCTTTGTTCAGAAGACTCTGCCATCTGTTTCGTTCCCCGTGTTAACATCACTTTTGTTACCTTCTCTGCCTCTGCTTTCCCTTTTGAGGAAGCCCTTTATGAAATGGTTAGTGGTTTTTGCTGGTATATTTTAGCTTTTCTGTAGACATTCCCTGAGAAGGGACCTGAATTACATGCGTTACCATGTTGTGGGTTACAAATTGTTATATAAAAACAAAGCTATAGCTTAGCTGCCCCGTGCTTGGAGGCACTAGCCATCCTGTATTGCAGCTGGTGCTCTCTGAACTGCTTCCGGAGAAATCCCACTGAGACAGAAACTCCTGGGCTATGCTTTATGTTACGAGTGTGTTTGTAAACTGCCTGGCCAGTTGGTTCGGGGTCTGCTTGCTCTGTCTCATGGCTTGATTCTCCCGTGGTCAAATCTCCCAGCATCTGTTCTGGTGGAACAAGCGCTGGGAGAGAATCCAAGCGAGGGTGGAGACGTGAGCAGTGAGTAACAGGGCAAAGAAGGGGAAATGGGCTGCTGTGTTAGTCTGTAAGGCAGCCTCTTGTGCTGTGTGCAGAAATTAAATGGGGCAGAGGAACCTGAAGCAGAGAATAGGAACCGGGAGATTTGCCCCGGGTCATGTTTTACCTCTCCCGTTGTTCAACACGGTGTGTGGTGTTTGTTTCGTTACCTGCAGCTGCCCACATCGGAGTTGGAATCAGTGGCCAAGAAGGGATGCAAGCCGTCATGTCGAGTGACTACTCTTTTGGGCAATTCCGCTACCTCCAAAGGCTGTTGCTGGTCCACGGACGGTGGTCTTACATTAGGATGTGCAAGTTCTTAAGATACTTCTTCTACAAGAACTTTGCTTTTACACTAGTGCACATCTGGTATTCATTCTTTAACGGCTTCTCTGCCCAGGTAAGGAGACGTGCTCGTGTGTAATGCTGACAGGCAGATCTCTCTCTTTGTCAGTGCAGAATAGCAAAGGCTTAACTGGGGAAGCGACGGGAGCTTGAAGGTATCACCAGTAATTTCTGCAGGAGAACAGGTGGTAACTAAGCTAGTTAGTTACAGGCTAAGCAGCTGGTTGTGACTTCAGAACCCTTGTGATTGTAAGAGATTGCTGTATAGCGGTTTGGGGAAGCTTTCTCAGCCCTGCTGCTGAAGATATTCTGAGGTGAAGTTGGACGGTGCATGAATCTATCAGTAGGAAACCAAATCCCAAAGTCAGGCAGCACTGGGGGTTTATAAGGAGTGGGGCAGCTTTATACAGGCGAAAAATAGTTTCAGCAGAGCTGTGAGCTAAGGTGCTGCTTGTCTTTGGGGTAAACGCTGAGATGGGTAATTTAATGCTATAGTGGAGCACGCATGATTTTCCTCAGGAATTGGAAGGAAAAGGTGTAATCAAGAAGAAATCATTAACTCCTGTAACTCCTCCTGCTCTCACAGACAGCCTACGAGGACTGGTTCATCACGCTGTACAACGTCTTGTACTCCAGTCTCCCGGTTCTGCTGGTTGGCCTGCTTGACCAGGTATTCTCCATGGTGTTAACAGCAGAGGAATCCAAAGGCATCTAACGTCAAGTCTTTAATTACACTGAGTCTGGTTGCTTTTTTTATGGACAAAGCATTTTGGGGGTTTTGTTTGGGTTTTTTTGGCTTTTAAAAATGTATTCCTCTTCCCAGTGTGTGAGGTAACAAGGGGCAGTAATCAGAGGGTTACTGAGATAGCCAAAGTTAGTTGGTTCACAGGTCTTCAGTGCTAATAATGTCTGTATAAAATATTTCTTGGGTATTTGTTAGAGACTTACAGGCAGGGCGTGCAGTGGTAGCCCTCGTCTTCTGCTTAGTCACCGTGTAGGGAAAGACCCAACACGGTCCACAGCAGTAAAGAGCTGCGTGGCTGTGGGTGTTCTTGTCTTGGCAAGCGATGGGCTGTCAGCCTAGCAGCCTGGAAACGGGCTCTGCGATCGCTTTGTGAGAGGTGCCCAGAACTGGCTCTTCCCAGTTGCATGCCTTGCTCTGTGCAGAGTCCTGCTGCCCACACTGCTGTTTGAAGAGGGAAAAGGAATCTGCCATTTCCTCTGGGACGTTGTACACTTGAGCTTCTTACTCTTCAAAGCTCACACTGAGAACAAGAAATTGCAGCAACTTTTTTTTTTTTTCTTCTCTTTTCCCGCTTTATTAAGGACGTGAGCGACAAATTGAGTCTTCGGTTCCCTAGGCTGTATGTTTTGGGACAGAAAGATGTACTCTTTAACTACAAGAAGTTCTTTTTAAGTTTGCTTCATGGAGCTTTAACTTCACTGATAATCTTCTTCATACCATATGGAGCTTACCTTAAAACCATGGGACAAGACGGAGAAGCGCCTTCAGATTATCAGTCATTTGCTGTCACAGCAGCATCTTCTCTTATATTTGTCGTCAACTTGCAGGCAAGTGAGCTTAGCCTCCTGATCTCTCTCGCTCTGAAAACACCTTCTGGGCATGTTCCTACATTTGTCTACTAAAAGCATAACAACAGAAAAAAGCTTCCCCTTTTTGCCTTCTCTCCTCTTTGTTGATGCTCTCTGACTGATGTGTAACTGGATGAGAGGGAACTTGACCAAAATGCTGTCAGTCTTCAGGGTAGTTGATATTATTTTGAATTAATAAACTCATTTGGAGCTTTTGTTTGCTTTCAGATTGGCTTGGATACATCTTACTGGACTTTTGTTAATGCTTTTTCAGTATTTGGGAGTATTGCACTTTACTTTGGTATCACGTTTGACTTCCACAGCGCTGGAATCCACGTTCTCTTTCCTTCTGGCTTCCAGTTCACAGGTCAGTCCCTGTGGCTTGTGTTTCTTCTTCCCGTCTCACGCAGCAGAACTACAGCCCGAATGTCATGGCATGAACCCTTTCTTTCAGTGAAAATGAGCTGGAACGTGACGTTGCCTAGCAGTAGGGGTCTGCAAGTGAGAACTAAGTTAAAATTGGTGGGGCAGCTTAAAAGAAAGGGGATGCGATGATCTGGCAGGGTATGCGTTTGCCACGTTGCTGTAACTGTTCAGCGGAGGGTAAAACCCCAAAGTGAGACAGCCCAATGCTGGTAGCAACTCCTGGGGGTGTTGCTGGAAGTCCGGGGAGGTGTAAGTAGCAGCCACTTGGACATTGCTGCTTCCCAATTTTCCTAGTGACAAATCTTTCGTATGTTGTGTTGGATCTAAGTATCCCCCCTCAAAATAACAAGCCCCCTCAATTTTACGTTCTCATTTTTAAGCTGAGCCCAATGGAAAAAAAAGTAGTTGCCTCTAATACAATGTTTTTCTTTGACCTTTAGTAAAGTTTTAGCCTTCTTTTATAACTTCCTTCTACCTGGATGCTTTATGAATTTCAGAAGTTTCTAGATATGACCGCTGCTTAGTTTGATAGCAAGTTCCGTGAGATTGGGTGTTTGGCTACTAAATATCACTTGCCAATATGGCCATGTTGTAAGAGAAGTGCTTTATAGAACTCAGTCCTGTTGTGCTCCTGCAGAGTAGAGTCTGTATGGCAGCTTGGTGGTGTGAAACACAGCGGAGTACCGGAACGTTAGCTCTGGAGAGAAGCTGGGCCTTTTAGTATCCTGTTTGTGTTTTATGACTAGTTCACGTGATCATGTCATAAACTAGTTTTTGCTCTTTTTATTCCTAGGAACTGCTCCCAATGCTCTGAGACAGCCGTACCTCTGGCTGACCATGATTTTATCCATTGCCATTTGCTTACTTCCTGTAGTGGCACAGCGCTTCTTTTCCGCAACGATTTGGCCTTCGGAAAGTGATCGAGTGAGTGAATTCTTGTGTTATTTGGGTTAATTTGGTGTGTATTTACTGCCAGGAGTCAGGACTGGTGACGGCAAGTGACTGTGCCCTAGGGAGAGCGGCAGGAGATGGGGGCTCAGGCCCATGGCCAGGGCGGGTGGCAGCAGGGCTTTCCCAAGGCCAGACCCAGCCCGCCTTCTGCCTGGGTGACAGCGGTGCTGTGACGTTCTGCCATCCAAAGCACTTTGGTGTGTTCTGATCTCTCAGTATCTTCCTGATGCTTCTGTGTCAGAGTTCCCTTGTTCCCCTGTCAATGTAGGGGGCAGTTCTTGTTTGCTTCTGTTTTGCCTCGAGCTGGCAGGTAGGGTATGAAAATAGTTACAATTGCAGTAGTGTGGTTTAAAAAGATATTAAAGAAGTGTCAGCATGAGAACACAGGAGTAGCTTTCAGTGGCATATCTTCAGGCCAT
The DNA here is from genome assembly GCF_964106895.1 of Numenius arquata. Taxonomy (NCBI): domain Eukaryota; kingdom Metazoa; phylum Chordata; class Aves; order Charadriiformes; family Scolopacidae; genus Numenius; species Numenius arquata. Next base: position 465,690 of record NC_133615.1, read on the forward strand.
TCCAATGAAAGGCATTTAAAGATAAATGAAAATAATGAAGTTCAAAATAGTCTTCCCGAGACGGTGATGCGTTACTGCATAGAGACATGGTTTAGGGATGGGTTTTGTCAGAGTTGGGTTGATGGTTGGACTAGATGATCTTAAAGGTCCCTTCCAACCCAGACAGTTCTGTGATTCTATATTCTTGTCTCTAACAAATTTAAAGAGGAGAACCCTCCTGCTGAGCAGTTTAGGGATGTAGAAAAGCACGGGGCTGTTTCCCAGTCAGTAAACACAAACAAGCTGTTTTCCCTGTAATCCCTAAACTGCTCTGTCTTTGCACGCCTGAAGATCCAGAGGAACCGCAAGAAGTACGTGGCGGAAGAGCAGGAGTGGAAGCGCAGGCAGAGTGCCTTTCGCCGCGGGGTGTCGGGCCGTCGCTCCGCCTACGCCTTCTCCCACCAGCGGGGCTACGCCGACCTCATCGCCTCCGGCCGCAGCATCCGCAAGAAGCGGGCTCCTCTGGACGCGGTCCTGGGCAGCAGCGGGACACCAGCCAGAGATGCTCCTCAAACCAGCTGATTTTCAAAAGCTGAGAAGCTTTTTATCCTAATAATTGCACAATTATTATTTTTTTTTAAACAAACTCAGGATATTTTTTTTTTTAACCAAATGACATCAGGATGTGAACAGTTTTACGCTTTATCCCAGAACTTCCTGGCTTTGGACTACTGGAAACGTAGAAGGGCCAAGAGTTCTCTGCCGAGCTACTAGTCCTGGTGCGAGTGATTTGTGTGTGAGGCGAAAGTGAAGGATGTGTGTGCTGGGGAATGGAAACCCAGCGCTGTCATTTTGAGTTTGTTTTTTTTTTTAAGTGATGCCTGGAATTGCAAACTTTTTTCACGTTTTAATAATCCGTTGGTATAAAACTGCAGCTACATTTCATATGGTGTCTTTGAACGCAACCTGCTGCGCAGCCGTTACCTCCTGCGCGCCATTTCATTACACTGCACGGTCACCACGGCAAACCAGAGGGTCAGCCTTTTGAGAGGGACCCAGATATCCTCGTCTGAGCTCATCCCGCCTAAGACTGGGATACAGCTGGTGATAAACTTTGGTCGGTGTCAGATTTTATTAGGAATTCTGGCATTTACAGGTGTGGTTTCTGTACCTTTCCCTTTCCCCAGCAGTTGCCTACATTGCTGCACTCGGAGAGATGGCTCCTTGCACCTTGTTAGTGTGAGTGACAGGGCGTGACTCCCTTCAGAGCCGACCCCTCGCTTTCCCCTGGAATAAAGAGACCCCAAACAATGGTTAACAGAGGGGTTTAGGGCTACAAAGATGCTGAGGGGCCTGGAGCATCTCTCTGATGAGGAAAGGCTGAGGAACTTGGGTTTTCTGAGGCTGGAGAAGAGAAGCCTGAGGGGGGATCTGATCAAGGCCTATAAATACTTCAAGGGTGGGTGTCAGGAGGATGGGGCCAGGCTTTTTTCAGTGGTGCCCAGGGACAGGACAAGAGGAAATGGGCACAAACTTGAATATGGGAAGTTCCATCTAAACAGGAGGAGGAACTTCTTTCCTTTGAGGGTGGCAGAGCCCTGGAAGAGGCTGCCCAGGGAGGTGGTGGAGTCTCCTTCTCTGGAGACATTCAAACCCCACCTGGACATGTTCCTGTGGGACCTGCTGTGGCAGGGGGTTGGAGGAGATGATCTCCAGAGGTCCCTTCCAACCTCGTATCATTCTGGGATTCTGTTTCCTCACTTGCTCTTTGTTTCTGGGCCTGTCTCTCTTCCCAACTGGAGAATGTATTTGTGTCTGCTCCTAGGGTATGTTTGTGAGCTGGTCCGTCTGGTCCCTGGGAAGCTGCCCTTGGGGCTGGCACCGCTCTGCTCACCTCGCTTTCGGATGGAGCAGTCACTGGCAAACGCTCACTTTCAGGTGGAACTTCCAGCACTCGGCCGCGAGTCGATTCTTACCACCTCAAACGTGTTTCCGGGAGAGTCTCTTCACGCTCGCACACGGGGCGAGGGGAGCCCGTGTTCCACCCGCGCCGGTGTGAGGGCCGTGGGCGAGGATGAGCAGGGATGGGGACACCTCATGCCCCGCGGGGCCGCCCCACGGACACCCGCCCCCGCCGGCGTGCGAGGGCGTGGCCGGGCGGCTGATGCAAGGCGGCGGCGGATTGGCTGAGGGCGGCGGAAGCGCGGGGAGGGCACTTCCGGCGGGCGGCTGCGGCAGTGCGGCGGCGGCCATGGCGGGAGAGGTGCTGGGACGGACGGCGGCGCTGGCCCTGGGTGAGGCCCCGCGGGCTCGGCCCGCGCCCCCGGCCGCAGGCGGAAGGTGGCGGCGGCGGGCGGCCGAAGGGGAGGCCGGGCTTCGGGTGGGGATGAAGGACGCTGCGGGAGGGTCGGAGGTGTGCCGGTGCGCCTCGGCGGCCTGGGGAGACGGCACCGGTCAGGGCCGCGGGAGAGCGGAGCGGCGGCCTCGGCGCCGCGGGGAGGCGGGGACCCGGTGGGGCCGGGGCCCGGTGTGTGGCCCGGAGGCTGTACCGGCGCTGAGCCCCGGGAGCGGGGAGCGAACGCCCCCTCGGGAGCGGAAGGTCGGCGTGTCGGCAGCGGGTCGGTGCCAGGGAGCAGCCGGGCGGGGGGTGGCGGGGGCGCGCAGGGACCGTGTGCCCGGGCGCTGGCGAGAGGAGGGGGCGTTGTCCGTGCTTTTAATTAGCAGTTAATTTCTGGGCTAAGATTTGGGCAGAACTCTCTGCCTTCTCTCCCCGCCTGCCCGCAAAAAGGTGTTTCTCCAAAAGGCTGCTTCCGCTGCGGCTCCTGCTGCGCAGCCAGCGACTCTCAAGGGCTCCGTGCCCCGGGGGTCTGTGAGGCTTCAGCGTAACACGCTGCATGGACTGGCTTTTAGAATGAGGAATTTAAAATAATCCTTTTTTTGGCTGACCATCTGGTTGGTTTCAAAGGTTTATTGCCGCCGATAACTGCAAAGATTGTATGCCCTTGTGTGTTTCCAGTTTCTTCCTGAACGTTTCCGTAGCTGGTTATTTCTGTTTGAGTAATTGCCTGTCTTTGCCGCGCCTTGCAGAGGAGCTGTACGTTTCTGAACGAGAGGGCAACGATTCCACTGGCGATGGGACACAGAAGAAACCGTTCAAGACCGTTTTGAAGGTAACTGGAAAACACCTCCTGGTGGTTTTGAAGAGCATGAACTGTGGTTTAGGTTGAGGGACTGACCTTTCTTTCTAATTGTAAATTTTATAGCTGATTTTGCAGCTCTGCCGGGCAGGACCAGAAGTGGGGCGTCTGCTCGGTCTCTTGGAGGATGGTTCCGTTCACTGGCAGCGCCATTGATTCTGTTCTTCTCACCCCCTCTTTAGGCTCTGATGACGGCAGGAAAGGAACCATTTCCCACTATCTACGTGGATTCGCAAAAAGAAAACGAGGTGCTGTAGCATTAGAGCTTCTTGGTAGAAATTATTTAATGCTCCTTTGTGGGAAGGGACGCAATGTAACCTTTTGTCTTCTGATCTCTCCTTGGATTCCTTTAGAGATGGGCCATTATTTCAAAGTCGCAGATGAAAAATGTGAAAAAGCTGTGGCACAGGGAGCAAATGAAGAACGAAGCCAAGGAGAAGAAGGAGGTAGGTTGCAGATGATGCCACGTTGGAGGCAGCGTAGCACCGTTCTTTGCCAAAACCAGTAAGCAGCGTTCTTGCCGTTCCCATCCCTCCAAAAACACTTCAGTTTGCTCTTGTCAGTATAAAGAAGTGTTCTTTGTTGGTAATTATAAAGAGTGGGAATCTTACAAAGCCTGGTTACAGCTATTTTAATACATTACTTTTTTACACCAGGCAGAAGACCTCTTGAGAAGAGAGAAGAACCTGGAGGAAGCTAAGAAAATTGTTATCAAAAATGATCCTAGTCTTCCAGAGCCGAAATGTGTAAGATGCAGCGCACGATGCATGGCCTGTGTCAGAGCGCCTCGTCTGCACCGAGTCTGAGCCTGTCCCTGCTCTGGGGCTCTCACAGCTCCTGAATCCACTCTCTTTTCACTGTAACTTTGTTGGTCTGGTTATCTGTGTCCTCTAGTGTATAGACTTTGGTCTTTCTCTTGCGCTTGGTGGGTATCGCGCATCAGACTTCTCTGTGTCCGTGTCTGTCTTCTGGTAGAGACCACTCTCCTGTCTGAGAAAGGTCGTTGGTGTTGCTTTGTTTGCTTGTTGCAGTGGTGGGGAGTGGAGAGACAGCGCTGGGTAGAGGGTGTCATGTAAGCTACTGGGGCACGTTCTTATTTGGCTGTTCGTAGGGTGCTGCTGGATTTGGTGGTTGGTGCAGCCCTTCGCTTGGTCAGCAGACACTGCGTGTGCTGCTCCATGGTGGCCTTCTAGATGAGCCCTGTGTAGAAGGGGCTTCTACGTACACCTGTAGAAGGTGGTTTTGGCTGGAGCCCTGTGCTGTCACGGCTGCTCTTTGGGAAAGGGGCAGCTGAGCTGTTTTGGGGAGGGAGATATGATACGTGTTTGTATTCTGGGTAATTATGTGGAAAACACCATCTAAATGGTGAATCATTTCTCTATGTGATTGCTTTTATCCTCTGATTTACAGGTGAAGATTGACGCTCTGAAGGCTTACAGAGGCCAGAGGGTGAAGATTTTTGGCTGGATTCACAGATTACGGAGACAAGGTAAACCACAAGCGTTTAGAACCTGTGCAGAGAGATGGAACACATTCAGTAGCCTTCACAAGTTGGACGCTCACAATGAGTCAGACAGCACCTGGTCTTAATTAATTTTTAAACCATCGGTTAGATGCTGCCTTTGGTTTATCCTAACAACACTGAAAATCTGCGTGATGTATGAGCACGTAGACGTTTCTTAGTTGAAATCTTATGGGGTTGTCGGTTTGGAGGCCAGTCCTGCAGAGTTTCTTCAGAAGACCTGTTTTGTGTTTTAAGCTAATCTGCAAACGGAGGAGCTAACTGGCATCTGTTCATAGTGAAAACAACAAATTGGAATTTTAAAGTTACATAAAGTAGTGTGACTTCTTTTAAAATAAATTCAGCGAGTGATACCTGCTGTCCAGGTGATGGGTACCCTGGTTCACGAGGTAGCTTCAGTCGGGGTGCGGAAGTGCAGGGCAGAGGTAGTTCTGACTCCACGGGTGTTGGTTCAGGTTATCACTGAAGGACTTGGCGAGGCGGTTGTGGAGCTGGATATTGTGAGCAGTTTCTAGCAAATTCTTGCTCTTGTGGAGAGGTGGGTGACCAGGGTGACACTGCTTTATCCGTGTTGGGTGTGCCCTGGGCCCACGCGTTGAGCATTTTTGCACACAGGCTCGTAGTCCCCCTGGACTGACAGTAACTTGTTACACAGACTACAGCTCTGTGAAAGGCTCCTCCAACTGCTAAAGGCTCGCTGTTCACCTGGAGCATCTCTGCTTTTTAAAACAGAAGAATGTGATCACGGTCCTTCTGCAATAATCTGCACATCGGTGGTTAATGTGTCTTGGGACGTACTGTCCCCATATTGTCTGTTCAGGTCGTCAGTGAATAAAGCTGAGGCGCTCTGTGTTTTTTTTTTTCCTTCTTTTTAACTAGGAAAAAACTTGATGTTCGTTGTTTTGAGAGATGGCACGGGTTTTCTTCAGTGTGTCCTGTCAGATGAGCTGGTAAGTTGTGATGATTTAATTATGTTCTGTCATTAAATAAGTGAAGTGTTCATACCTCATATCTCTTTTCCTTTTCTATAGACGACTGGACGTTCTCCTGAACCTACTGATTAAGTTGTTGTATTGTTAAATTGCGTCTCCTACCACTGAAGGCTTTTTTGTCTGTGTGAGAACTGTTTAGAAGTGACTGAGTTAATCTTGTCTGTCTGTGACTCCAGTGGATGTCACAGGAAAGATAAAAACTTCCCGTAACCATGCCTCTGTCTCCTTTTCTCCTCAGTGCCAGTGCTACAACGGGCTGGTTCTCTCCACGGAGAGCAGCGTTGCAGTGTACGGGACGCTGAACCTCGTTCCCGAGGGCAAGCAGGTACGGGAGTTAGCGTGTTTGGCTTCTCCCTCTCTTCAGCAGCTTATCCTTCTCCTGGTGGAAGGAGGAGCTGAGGTGGAAATAATTACTGGCATGTTGCGTAGATGAAATTTGGGTAGGTTTAATTGTTCTAGCTGTCCCTGCCACTCGGGTCCTGTCCCCAAGAGATTGACAAAAGGTTAGGGAGCCAAGCTCGGTTAAATGCGAGTCCACCCCCTGCCCAGAAGTTGGCGGCATTCCCTTTCCTTCATGGCTTACGCTACGGGGGCTTCTAAAAGCAAATGCAGCTGAACGGGGATCTCTTTTTTTTAACAACTTCATGCAGCTTGGTAATCATGAGTAACTCACAGCATGTTGCTGCTCAGAATTTATATTCTGGACATTGAAAACACTTGATGTTTTCGTGTCTCCTCACAATGATACAATGCTCCTAACAGATTTTCACAAGTCTAGTGTTGGTTTTCACTGATTAGATTTTGAAAATCTGCATTTATACCTTGAAAATACCGTGAATGGAAAAAAATTAGCATTTTAGGGGACAGAATCCCAGTGTGCCCCACACGGGGGAGCTGGTGGGACCAGAAATGGAGAGGTCTGTTCTGCAGCCGGGCAGGGCTGAGCCTGGCGAGGGGGGCGTCACCTCTGCTTGCTGTGGGGCAGCAGATGGGGCAGGGGAGATCAGCAGCAGGAAACCGCTGGTTTTGCAGGGAGGTGAGGTGCTGCCTGGAGCAGAGGGGTTGATTGCTCAGGGGTCTGACAGAGGGGCCCAGAGGTGCAATAGTGAGATAGTTCTTCCTCTCTCCTGATCTTCAACTTGTTTGCAGTTTGCTCTCCAGTAGAACGTGACTCAAATAGTACAAAGATGTTGGCATCCAAGGGGCAAAAACTAGGCGTCTGAAACTCTTGTTTCTCTTCAAATGGGCAGGCACCGGGAGGCCACGAGCTGAACTGTGATTACTGGGAGCTTATTGGTCTGGCCCCAGCAGGAGGGGCTGACAATCTGCTCAATGAGGACTCGGAGGTCGACGTGCAACTCAACAACAGGCATATGATGATTCGAGGGGAGAACATGTCCAAAATCTTCAAGGTGCGCTCCATGGTGGTGCAGGCCTTCAGGGATCACTTCTTTGCCAATGGATATTATGAAGTAAGTATATTTTCCCTTGTCAGCAAATGACTGCTTTAGTGACCTGACTTGAGGGCTGTCTTTTTCCTGGAAAAACTGTAGACTTTCTAATTGACCTGAAAGGGGCAAAAGAAAAGCTGTTTATTGGGAAACTATAATTTGCTTGGTTTCATAGACAGATCTCTGAGGTGTGTAGAGGCTCCTGAGTTGTGTTACAGCGTGACTCACAAACAGCCTGCACACCTCTCTTTAACGTGCTGAAGGGAATCAGAGTGAAGTATTTCTGTGTGTGCATACACAAGCTGTGTAGATGGTGTTCTGGAAGAGTGCGTCTTACATCACTGCTCTTGTGTCTCATCATCGTTGTCCTTAATTCTTTGCTCAAGTAATGACAGTCCTGTTCTTTTACAGGTCACACCACCGACTTTAGTCCAGACGCAGGTGGAAGGAGGCTCAACCCTGTTCAAACTGGATTATTTTGGGGAAGAGGCATACTTGACCCAGTCATCCCAGCTTTATCTGGAGACCTGCATTCCAGCCTTAGGAGATGTTTTCTGTGTTGCTCAGTCTTACAGAGCTGAGCAGTCCAGGACCCGCAGGCACTTGGCAGAGTATGCAGAGAGTACACTTCTTTTCCCTTTATGTAGAAGGGATTTTATAAGGCAGGGAGTAGCAGGCAGTTGGGTGGCATAGTGTACAGCGAGCAGACAGCATGACGCTTGTGTGGAAGATCTGAGCGGAAGTGTATTTGGGGGGCAATACCTTGTCTCCGTGAGTGTCCAGCTGGTCATAACACGTTGACGTTTAGTGAAGGAAGATCTGGGCAAAACAGAGCTAATACATTTATAGGAAGCTTTGTCTTTTTAGAAAATACAGTTCATGCTGCTGTCTTCCTTTTCTTTTCTTTTTTAAAGCTTCACTTTCTTTACAGTGTAGAAGTGGGAGAAATGAAAAAGGGAACAAAAGTGTGTGTTCTTGGGTTGTGGGGTTTTTCTCTTTTTTCAGATTTTTTTCATAGCTAAAGATGTGTTGCTTGTGCGTGGTTTTGTAACGGCACGACTCTGTGTTTCAGATACACTCACATTGAAGCTGAATGTCCTTTCATAAGTTTTGAGGATTTGCTGGACCGCCTGGAGAGCTTGGTTTGTGACGTAGTAGACAGAGTCCTGAAATCGCCTGCATCGAGCTTGCTGTACGAGCTCAACCCGGTAGGCAGCAACGGGGAACAGTTGGGAATAGCTGAGAAAACATGATCTTTAGCCTTTCCTGAGCAGCGTGTTCATCTGGGGAAGGCAGGGCACGGCAGTGAGCTCTGCTTGCTTACTACTATTGATAATAGGAAAAATATTAAATAACATCAAAAGAATGAAAATGCCGCAAGGCAGGTAATGACTCTTCCAGAAGCAGGAGACTGTGGGGCAGAAGTTCCTGCCGGCAGTTCCAGGCGCCAGCAACGTGCTGGGATTTATTGCAATGTGTGCTGCACCGATGGAATAAAACCCTCTATCCCAGAGCTCGTAATATTGATCGGCTGGTACTTGCAGATTGAGCACAAGGGAGCAATGAAACAACCGGTGTTTTACTTCCTACCCTGGAATGTGGAGGTCTGTACGGCTATTCCCATTTGTTAGAGACCCTTTGTCTTCTGCCTCTGCAAAGAAGGTGGCTCCGAGAGACTGCTGACTTTATCCCCAGCACTAGCTCTTCTCTCGGAGCGCATACAAATTCAGTCATCCCTGGTGTTTTGACCTGTTTTCCTGATAAACACTGGGAGGTTCAGTTTTAAATTTGGGCTGAGGAGGGGGTGGGAGGCAGGAGACAGCAGAAGCGCATTCCCCTCACAATGGCAGGTTCTGACACTGTTCTGTGCGCGGGGAGGCGAAAATGTTCTCCTGGGGCCCTGTGTGTGAACCTCTGCTCATGGCTGGGTTTGAAACACCTGTGTGTGCAGTGAACTTGCACAGAAAAGGGAACAGCTTTGAAAATACTCCCTCTCTCTTCTGCCATCTTTTTCAGCATCTCCTCTGGGAGCTTGACTGGGCTTGGAAGATGGCTGTGTTTGGTTCTCGCTTTCTAGTACTGACCTTGATTTCTTTGTTTATTTATTAAGTAATAATTGGTTGATGCACGAGCTGGAAAATAGTGTGTGTGCTTCAAGTCTGGAAGTTACTGATCAACTAGAAAAGTGTTCTTCTCGAATGGTACTCCTCCAACTATTGCTATTCCTACTCTTATTCGCAGGGCTTCCAGCCCCCTAAACGTCCGTTCCGGCGAATGAACTACTCTGAAGCCATTGAGTGGTTAAAGGAACACGATGTGAAGAAGGAAGATGGCACTTACTATGAGTTTGGGGAAGTAAGTCTTTCTGAGGCTCTGTAGGAGCTACAACCAAACAGAACCCCACTGCCCCGCACTAAGGGTGTGCACATCCCTCGAAGAACAGTGTGTTTGGACCACGGTGCTATTGGGGTGCGAGTCTGTGGTTTGCATGGAATGATAGTGATAAGGAGTGAAATTCTAGTCCCGTGTAAGTTCGAGGGAGTCCTGCTCTAAGCTTGAGCAAGGCCTGGGTTTTTGTCTGGACTGTGCTGGGAGGTGTAGTAACGTCGTACTGGGGAAGGCAAGTGTGGGCTGGGTTTCCACAGGATGTCTTTGAACGTTGTGTTGTCATCTGTCCCTCTGTTCCATCTCGCTCTTCTCCAGCACGTAAGGTAAAATGGCTTGAAGGAGCTCAAGAGGACTCGATGATGTATGTAGCCGTAGTCATCAAAGGATTTAAGAGAACTGAGATTTTTAGGAGGAGATCGTATAATTGTTTAACTTCTATGATTCTATGATAATGGTTTAACTTCAAACTCTGCACAGCGTTTTCTGAGGGAACCTTGGCAGCTCAAAATGAGTTGTGTTGGATTTTTTGCTGTTGCTGCTTTTCCCATCCGTATCAAAGATGATGGAGATGAAGGGAGGGAGAGGCCTTCAGACTGCCCTGAACTTACAGTTCCAGAGGGAAGTGAGGATTCTTCCCCCCTCTCCCCTGTTGCGGGCTGACGCGTGCTTTGTGAGCTGCCCTTGCACGAGGCCTGTGTTCCTCACACTTCCCTTGCTGTGGCTGCTCCTGCCCCTTCCGTGCAGTCAGCGCTGGAACGCAGTGTGCCATTGGATTAAAACAAGCAACAGGTGTGGTTGTCTTCTACTATTAAAGAAAATATCTAATCTTCGGACTTTAACTCAGAATCTAAGAAGAGTGTGACACCATTGGGGCAATAAAAGTTGAAATTAAACCTTTTAGGAATAGGCAGAGATTTTTGACTAAACGAAGCGTGTTCGTTTAACAAGCCATCATCACACCATCACTGGTGTTCCCTGCCTGTCAGTGTGACTGGTGTCATCCTTCGCTTCTCCTTAGTTTTTAAACAATAAAATTGCTGAGTTGATCAAAATGAAACTTCCGCAAGGTGTTTCACAGCTTATCAAATTTCAGTCCGAAAACTGAACCTAAATAACCAAATGACCTTGTCTGTGTAACTGGTCAGTTGAGGTTTTCAAAAATAAGCCGTATACATAACAAGGAAACTGAAACTTCTTGGTGTTGAGGTTTGTGGAAAACAGTATCGGGGGGGAAGGAGAGAAGGCTCTTCAGTGTTTGCTGGTTGTTTGGGAAGTCCACATTTCAGGTGAGGTTTTCATCAGATTCCTGTCTGAAACATTGGGAAGGCTTGAATTTTAATTAAACGTTTTGGTTTTTTTTTTTCCCCTGCCATGTATGTTTTTAAATATATTTTTTTCTAGGATAAGCTTGTTTTAAAAATGTAGGTATGTTAGGAGGAACGTGTGGTCTGAAACTCTCTTTGTTTCATGCCTGATACATGTGGGACTCAAGGTGTTGGAGTGGGTTTGAGTTTAAATACTAATAAAGCCTTCTTTCACCATAGGATATTCCTGAAGCTCCTGAGAGGTTGATGACAGACACCATTAACGAGCCAATCTTGTTGTGCCGATTTCCCGCAGAGATAAAGTCTTTCTACATGCAGCGCTGCCACGACGATTCCCGGCTTACCGAGTCTGTAAGTTGGTGTTCCAGGTGGGGTCGTGGGCTCTAAGCAGCGTGGGGAGCCTCCGCGTGAGCGAGCATCCAACGAGTCAGTGCTGCAGGAAAATCGTGGAGAAGTCTTCCCAGGCTTTGGTTTGGGTGTCTCGTGGCAAGGCTTGTTGCACCTACGGAAATAAATGAAGGAACTCTGGAGTGTTAATGAAGTGTGGGTAGATGATAGTGAGCGTGCCCTTCGCCCACCTCAGGTCTTGTGGCAATGCTTCTGTCACTTCTGGGAGACTGTGGTGACTGACCGCTGGCTAGCTGGGAGGGGCAGTGGTGCTTGTCAGGGGTGCTGCTGTGTTTGTGGGGGTTCGGGGAGTAGTTTTGGAGGGGTTTTTTAATGTTGTTGGGTTTTGGTGTTATTTTTACAGTTGAATGTGACCAAGAATACTGGAGGTTAGGTTAGAGCACCTCATAGGTTAGTTTATTCCATCTATAAGTTGGGTCTGGAGGGGATTGCCCACCTTCCTGTCACAGAGAATTAAAATTACGTGGTAAAATGCATTATGGAAATACAGTTTTAAATCTGGGCTGTTTTTCCTCCCCCTTCTGCAGGCAGCGTAGTTGCAGTAGCTTGATTCCGTGCTGTGTGTTGCAGGTTGACGTGCTGATGCCCAACGTTGGTGAAATCGTTGGAGGCTCCATGCGTACCTGGGACAGCGAGGAGCTACTCGAGGGCTACAGGAGAGAGGGCATCGATCCCACGCCGTACTACTGGTACACTGACCAGGTCTGTAAACAGCAAACGTTTCTGCTGGCCCAAAGCAGGTAATCAGTTAACCATTGGCAAAGTGCAGTGGGTAGCAGTTGCCGTTGTGTGAGAATCGCTGCTGTTGGCCACGGTCGCACCCTGCCCTTACACATCACCTGCTTTGGGTCGGGCTGTGCGGGAGCGTTCCTCTGGCAAGGACGTCTGCGGTGGCTGGATAAAGAGAGGTTGGACTTCACAGGCTTGAGCGACTGAGCTGTACCTGGCGTGAGGGGAGGGGGAGAGGAGGTGGCCGAACAGGAATTGTTAAGACTTTCACCTTCCACGTTCCTCTTGTCCTTACTCCACCTCGGGAACTCAGGACAACTCAACTATCTTGCCTGAAAAGAGCATAGTCCATTTTCCTCATCTTTCAGAAAATAATCTTGGAATGGTTTTGTGGTGGTGTTTTTTCTGGTAGTATTGCTGCAATTATAACATAAATAACAACAAAATGTTTAGTATCTACTCTCTGGTTTTAACTTCACAGAGGAAATACGGTACGTGCCCTCATGGTGGCTACGGTTTGGGATTAGAGCGGTTCCTAACCTGGATTCTGAACAGACACCACATCCGGGATGTCTGTCTCTACCCACGCTTCGTGCAGCGCTGCAAACCTTAGCGTCCTTGGGAGGAGCGCCCAGAAAACCGAGCAGCCGGGGCTTGGCAAGGAACGATACACTCTGCTATCCCACGGCCTGGCCGAGAACAAGACTTAGTGCAACCTGTTGCTGATACAAATACTAATTTAGGATGCGAAAAGGAAAATAAACCCCTTTTTTAAAGGAAAACGCTACCAATTAACTGGAAGAAGCCTTAGAAAAAAGTGTTAGGTGCATTTATGCTCTCAGCATAAAACAAAGATCCTGATAAGTTGTCATTTAAAAAACAAGACACGCTTCTGCTTTTAATTTCTGTGACTTAAAAGAAAATATGCTGAGCATTTGATTTTTTTTTTTTTTTTTAATTTGCTTTAATCAGTTTTCTCTTATGGTTTCCTATTGGAGAAATCAGGAGTTGAAGCTCTGTAAATTCCCAAATAGTGGCCTCTGAGAATGGTATGCAGAGACATCATCTAAATAGCTCAGCAAAGTACAAAAATGGGAATAATCATATTAAGCGCTGCACTTTTTTAGCTCCTGTTTTTAATGGAAGTTCCGTTGGTGTTTATGCAGTAGCAGGGTATGTAGTATTGAGCACCGATTGCTGCTGCAAGAGGTGGGTTGGGTTTGGGCTTTCCCCATTATTTATTGGTTAGAAAGGATGAGGCCGCTGGCAGGGTACCCTTTGCTGCTTTTCCTGGTGCCTGTGGACAAGCGCTAGAGTGGGTCTGTGGCACACCCAGCCTGTGCTCAATTGCAGCGGGAGGGGACGTGTTCTCAGAGCATCGTCTGTCGGCTCGTGGACACGGGGATGTTTGTGGTGCCTTCCCAGTGAAGGTCCTGCCATCTCCATCAAACCAGAACTCACTGATGGAAGACCCAGAGGAACTGGTGACTTTGAAATACAGCTGGATTTTGGCGCTGTGTGCTGACTGAGCTCTGCTCTCCAGGTGAACTGTAGTTCAGCAGGGCTTTCCCACTGAAGTATGTTTTCATAGTAGAGCAGTTCCACCTTTCCTCGCTGGCTCCCCGCTCTCTTGTGCTCCTGCATCTGAGCAGATTCTCTGGCTGTAATCAAGTTAGCAAGCAGGTTTAATTAAATATTTAATGTGTTGAGTCATCTGTGTGCTTTTTAGTCATAAATGAAGCAATTCCTTTTACTAGAGAGAAAAAAAAAATATTGTAAATTGGTAGGTGCATCATTTGCTACCAGGACTGAGGCTTGATCTGGATTTGCCATTCATAGAATTGTTGAGCTGTGTGATACCCATATTTTTGTAATAAACCACTGGTTTTCTTCATCTTGCATGTTAGATATCTACACTGATCTAAATCGGCAACCAATAAATTATGGCAACATGAGTTGGTGTGCGAGACAGCAGTTCTTGACCTGTAATGTCTGTTTCTCTCCTCTCACCTGGCCGTTGTAGCTTACTTGGTAATAGTCTGTCCTGGCACAGGCACTGGCTGTGTGGGCAATCGCACAGGGAAAGTGAGTTTTCCAGTGCAGGGAATACATACTCCCAAAAAAATGGAATGAGCTTTTTACTTTTTGAACTAATTTCTTTTTAATTAACTTAAAAGGTATGATTTTTTTTTTTATATGTAATTTGGATAGAGCACCTCAGCTGCAACATCCTAGAGAGAACACATGAGAGATGCTGGAGAAGTGGTTGCCAAGGCAGCAGCTGCAGGAGGAGCGGCCGTGTCGCCTGGCGGCCCCAGGCCAGGTCTGTCTCTGCCTCCCCAACTGAGACGGCTGGAGCATGTGAGGTTACTTCCAGAGCTCCTAAACATCTGAATTTAATGTCTTGGGACTAGAAGAACATGGCTTGGTGATCAGTTTTCTGTCCTTAAAACCGGCAGGGCTGAGCTGCTTTGTAAAGGTTAAAAGCCTCGGTATCAGGGGAGAGGAAGGGCTGAGGAGTTAAGAGGCGCTCATGGGAGAGGCGGATCAGATAAGGAGCTTAAAAGGGGACTGGGATGAAAGATGCTGTTGAGTGGAACTTACTGGAGCATGGAGCCTGCAGTGCAGTGCCCTCATCTGCCGGGGCGCAGAGGTGGTGCTGGGCAAACCCCCGCCTGGGAAATGTCCCCAGCTGAGCAAAACCCTGTGCCAATCCACCGGGGGAGGAACGAGGAGTAAAGTCTGTAGGCAGCCGCTGAAACCGAACGTGTGCGGTGATGCTGAAATGCTGCTTCAAACCAAACCTTTGGGATGTATCCATGAGGATTGGTACAGCTCCTGATTCATCATCGAGGCTCAATGCAGGGCTCTGATTGTTAAGAAAAAAATATTACTGCTAGAGATTGAGAAATGATAAATGTAGCTTGGTTTTATTTGTGTGTCCCATCAGTTGTGGGCTTGTACGTTGCCTTCTTTTTTTTTATTGCATTCTTAAAAAATTTGCTGTGCTTGATTATGTCTCCAGTGATCTCAGAGGGATGATGATCCTGGGTGTTTCCGGCAGCCACTCAGATTGATTCCCAGCATCCGCAAACCGTGCCAGATGGTGACAGGGACCAGGATGGAGAAACGCAACCTGTGCCGTGACGGCATGCGGAGGTGCTGCTGGGGATAAATCCAGGTCTGTGGATGTCTGCTCCCAGCCAGGAAACGCTGTTCCTCCCAGCAGGTGAAGGAAATCTCCTCATAAATGATGGACCGTAAACACCATGTGCGCCTCCTGGTATGCCATGTGCAGCCCTATGGCAGAGCTCTCCCACTGCACCCTGGCAGAGGCGGAGTTTGGGAAAGAACAGCCTCTTCTTTCCATCTCTTAGAGACCCCTAGCTCTGGGGAGACCCCCCCCTGCAGTGCTGCCTCCAGCTCTGGGGGCACCAACATCAGAAGGGCATGGACCTGTTGGTCACACACACAAAGATGCTGTGAGGACAGGCTCAGAGAGTTGGGGTTCTCCAGCCTGGAGAAGGCTCCGGGGAGACGTTGGAGCCCCTTCCAGTCCCTAAAGGGGCTCCAGGAAAGCTGGGGAGGGACTTTGATCAGGGAGGGGAGCCATAGGATGAGGGGGAAGGGTTTTAAACTGAAAAAGGGGAGATTTAGGTTAGGTATCAGGAAGAAATTCTTTGCTGTGAGGGTGGTGAGAGCCTGGCCCAGGTTGCCCAGAGAAGCTGTGGCTGCCCCATCCCTGGAGGGGTTCAAGGCCAGGTTGGAGGGGGCTTGGAGCAACCTGGTCTGGTGGGAGGTGTCCAGGGGTGGGACTGGGTGGTCTTTCAGGTCCCTTTAAACCCAAACCATTCCATGATTCAAAATGTATGTCCATTTCCTCCGCCACCAACAAAGGCCACGTCCTTCCCTTTCCAGACGGGGTAAACTCCCTCCCCAAAAGTTCTCCAGACGAGGGGGGGGACGGAGGACGACACTAACCCGAGTGACAGGGTTTAAAAACAGGTTTTTAAATCTTTGCCTTTTTTAAGGATATTGCGGTCTTTTCTTCGGTTCGCGGGGCAGCTCGACCCCTCATTCCCGAGCTCCTGTGGTGAGGAGCTGGAGGGGGGGGGGGGGCGCGGCCTGAGGGTCTCCCGGCTCGGCCCCCGTGGCCTCCGCCGCCGCCCACCGGCACCGCCCTCGCTGCCGTACGGCAGCGAGGGCGGTGCCGGTGGGCGGCGGCGGAGGCCACGGGGGCGGTGGCGGCCGAGGGGCGGTAGCGGCCGAGGGGCGGCGGCGGTACCGTCTGAGGGAATGCAGGCGGCCGCCGCCAAGATGGCCGCCGCCGCCGCGGGTGCCGCCGCCGTCGCCGCCGGGCGGGCGCGTCAGCGTGAGTCTGTGGGCGCCGCCGGGCGGGAACGGGGGTGCTGAGGAGGGGAGACGGTGTGTTTGTGTGTGCGATGAGGAGGGGAAAGAGCTGAGGGCTACCGGCTTCCCCGCCGGGGGTGGGGGCTGTGAGGGCGACGGGACGGCGTTACACAACGGTGCCTTTGCGTAACGCTGCCCGGGGGGAGCCGGGGCCTCCCCGCCGCGGGGCCGGGTCCCCTCGCCGCAGAGACCCTCGTTAAGCCCGGCTTAATTACGGGGAAGGCTGGTGGTGTCTTCTCCTCTGAGGGCTGTGAGGAATTGAGAGGCTTCTGAGAGAAATTTGCTCTTTGCGTGCTGTCAAGCTCCGGTTTTCATTGTTTGGTTGGCTTTGTTTTTTGGTGTTTTTTTTTTTTTTTTTTCTCTCTCAGGACTTTAGTTTTAAGCGAGGCGCTTTGGCTTTTTAGAACGTGTTTGTGTGAAAAATCGCCCTTTCTTTAACGGTTCAGGGGTTGCGTTTTCCAAGGTGAGGCCGGGCAGGTGAGGAGGTGTGAGTAGTGAACAGAGCTGCGGCTCGCTTCCACGCCCCTCCGGGTCCTTCCAGTCCTCCCGGTTGGAAGGGACCTTTCAGATCATCCAGTCCAACCACCAACCCAACGCTGCCCAAGCCCACCACTGACCCACGTCCCTCAGCACCACGTCTGCCCGGCTTTTAAATCCCTCCAGGGATGGTGACTCCACCACTGCCCTGGGCAGCCTCTGCCAAGGCTTCACAACCCTTTCTGTGAAGATATTTTTTCCTAATATCCATCCGAAACCTCCCCTGGTGCTAGTTGAGGCTGTTTCCTCTTGTCCTGATGTCTTTCTCGCTCTCTGTAAATACAATATACAGTTAAAGTATAACTGTAGCCACTGTAACACTGTAGAGGGGGAGCCACCTGCCGAGGGGACCCCAAGAGCCATGGGAGTGCGGGCACTCCCCCGACGCCAGCTGTAGTCGGGCCGTGGCTCCAGAGGCTGCCACGATAATCCCACTTGTAAAACTTGTAGAAGAACACTTTTATCAATCTTCCATCAAGCTAGAAGCATCGTTGTTGCACCTCTTCTGCGTTCTGCGTCGTGTGCTTTATGGTGCAGATAGAAATGGGCCCCAGACCTCACCTTAAGTAAAACAAATGCTTTCCAGTATTTATTTACAGCGCAGAAGGGTCAATACAGCCATTGAAACTTCTCTTTTTGTTGTTCTCTGTAATTAACACATAGTGTCAGCGCTTCAAAAAGTAATAACCCAAGAACTGGAAGAAGAAATCTAACCGTTCTGTGATTCTATGATTTGAATTGAGTCTTTCAGGCATCAGCGATGCTTGAATTGAAGTTCTTTAGTTTTCAGCCTTTTATATCGCTGCAGACACAGGCATCCCCAACTACACACACTTAATCCCGAGTAAGAAGCTGGATTTGCAAGATGCTTTTCACTGTCATTGATTTCAGCAGGTTTTGAGGGCGTTCAGCATCTGTTGGGGATGTTATTAGGGACCTGTGAACCGTAAGATGCTCTTCGCAGCGGGTGGATCGGCTGCTGAGGAGGTCTGTGCTATTGGGGCTCAATTGCTGCTGGAACTCCTGCCGTCTGACGAGGGAAGTGTCGCACCAAACGATTGCTGCAGAGCCGGGGATGCAGAATCTAACAATTTTTCTTTTCGTCTTGGGCAATTCACACTATTGTTGCACTGAAAAATATCGTGTAATGACTATGAACTCCTACGGAAAACAAAGCGTGCTTTTGAGAAAGCAGGCTGCAGCCAGCATGTGGGAAGTAAAGTACCCTTTTTTTTGGCTGATGCTGAAATCCAGGAATAATAGAAGTCGCCTCGCTGGGTAGTGAGAAAGAAGGCTGCCTGCGTCCCTGGGTAAATGGATTCTGAAGCTGCTGCTCAGGGTACCCGGCGCAGGGTCAAGCTAAGGAGTTGTGCGCTTAGGGCTCGCAGGTGCTGACCTACACGGCTGAAGTTTGCTGGGGACACTAAGTTAACAAATGGCTAACCTACTTTGTGGAGGCGGTGTAGAAATACTTTCATTTTTTAGAGTTAGCGTGAGGAGTTCAGTAACTCAACATACTTCCTTCCCTAGCCTGTCAGCCCTGCGGAGTTTCTCTAGTGTTCTCACCGGTTATTTTGGACTTATGATTGGAGCTTAAAGATTAGTGAGGCTTTTGTTTGGGTTTAGGTTGCTCCCTGGTATCTGAAAAGCTGTTAGTATACAGAGTGTTTAAAGAGAGCCAGGAGCTTGCAACTCCACAACTTTCTTTGATTCCAGGGGCTGGAGCTTAAAGGGAGAAAACGCCAAGCGGCACGATACTGCCCAGAGTGTTTCTGTAGCTGTTGGGGGATTAGTGCCTGTCTGGTGAAGAGGCCCCTCAGCCCGGTGCGAGGTTATCGATGTGCTGTTATCTTTCTTCCAGTTGTAAAAAGCAGCAGTCAGCTGTGGGTGCCGGTACGATGGAGAGGCCAGGCGACTGCAGCCGCAGTGACGGAAAGCACAAAACCTCAAATTCAGCCCGAAGGGCGGTAAGTGCGGGCTGAGGGGTGGGTGTGCCCTGCTGCCTCTGCCCTCTGTCTCTCTCTGATACGGTGTGCTGCTTTGCTCCCGCAGCAAAGCTGCTTGGGCAGTAAAACGTGGCGCTTGCAGGGTGTGATCTAGTTTTTTTGTGCATGTGTAATTGCTTTTATCTGGCTGGCTGCATTCACCGAGCCTCTTGTTTTCACAGTTCTGTGGGACAAGGATGGCCTGCCTTGTTGTCTGCAGCGTGGCCCACAGTATGGCCTGAGGCAGTGCAGCAGTGATAGAACAAACCGTAGGGTATTACTGTTATTTGAGGTTCTGTTTCCCGCGTCCTGGGTTTTATTCAGGGTCTCCTGACAGATGTTCCAGGAGGAGGGGAATGGAAACTGAGGTCCCAATCCATCAGGGCAGGCCTAGGCTCCTCTGTGCCCCTCTGGAGGGCTTTGGCTTTAACAAGAGGAGGGCAAAGCTCCCCGTGCAACCTCGGCTCTGTCCACTCAGGAGGCAAGAGATGCTGGTCACTGGGCTCCTTCGGGCAGGGGAAATGATTCCATGGGGAAATGCAGCTCTTGGGTGAGAGTTGTGATCAGCAGCTGCTTCTGTAAAGGCTGATATCACCATCTGCTCCCCTCTGCTGTGCTGGGAAGGACGTTATCCTTGGAACAGTGTGCTGGGCCTGCGCCTGGATAGAAAACCTGTTGTGGGGAAAAAAAACCCTTGGAGCAACCCGAAGAAAATCAACGCTCTGCTTATTTTATGTGTAGAACGGCTCTTTGCTGCTTTCACTGCTGCGGGAGATGAGATATGTCTGCAAAGTAATGAAGACAAAGTCCTGTGTGGGTAGCTCATCTGTTTTCTGTGGAAGCTGTTGATTGCTTGGAATTTTGTGTTGGAATCTACAGCTGGTGTTCAGCTGAGATAGTTCCTTAGACCCTATTTTATAACCTCCCTTACGACCTTCAGCAGCGAGAGAATTTCCTTAGTATATTTCCAGTTAAACTGCGCTGCAAAGCGATTACTTTTTTAAAAACAGATCATGTAAATCCATGTTCTCTGGCTATTCGTGCTTGTAGTTTATATCTTTACATAAGCAGGATGAGCTTCTACATAGGATGCTGCTTTTGCAAAAGACATGCTATAGGATAAACTGATTGTTTTGTAATAATAATAACAACAAAAAAAAAGCAGTAGGTCAGTAGGATTTGACATGTCTCTTGCTTCCATAGGAAACCTAAAACAGGAATCCTGATGTTAAACATGGGAGGCCCAGAACGGCTGGATGATGTGCATGATTTCTTGCTTCGTCTCTTCCTGGACAGAGATTTAATGACGCTTCCAGCTCAAAAGTGAGAAACTGTGAACTTCTGTGTTACAGTCAGTGTTGGGTGTTGCTGTCTTAGCTGTGGGCTTGAACATTTAACTTCTGTATATATCAGCATTTCTTAAGACTCTTTCCTTTTGGGACCAGTCAGTGCAAGAAACGGTGTTATAATTCTCTGGAAATAGGCACGCCCAAATCATTCCCTTCTAATTGCAAATTGTGGTTTCCTGTCACATAGTAAGTTTGGGAAAGGTGATGGAATATAACATTAAACAAACAGTGCAATGCTGGTTTGCATTTGGGGAGATTGCTGTGGAAAGCACACTGCAGTGGAGAGATTTGGGGACAGGGTGGTGATTTGGGTTATGATGTTAATACGTGTACCTTTTGAATGCTTTAGTAAATTGGCACCATTCATTGCCAAACGCCGCACCCCGAAGATCCAGGAGCAGTACAGCAGGATCGGAGGTGGATCACCAATCAAGAAGTGGACGGCAGTGCAGGGAGAAGGCATGGTGAAACTGCTGGACAGCATGTCTCCTCACACCGGTACTTCTTTACTCTGCTCTGCTTGTTAAAAGTTGCTTTTGCTTCATGTATTGAAAGTATACACTTGTAAAGAAGCTTTTCATTCTCCAGTTGTATTGTGAGTGTGAACAGTGTTCTCAGTCCTTGTAGGAAATCATGACAAAGATATTGCAGAAGTTCTTACTTGTTAGAAACTAAGCCTATGCAAATATATTTTTGTGCCATGGTGACTTCTGTGGCTGCGTTGGAGAATGGCTTTGATTTTGGGGAGTACTGTCAGCACTCATTCAGCCTGTGGTATCACAGTGTAGCACCAAAAGCCAACAACCAAACATTGACCCACTTCTCAGACCGGATCCAGTATGTGCTGTCATCCAGCTGCCACCTCTCTCTGTGCCCAAGGTAACTAGCGTAAAAGCCGCTCTGGGCAAGTCCGCCCTTAGATGCTGTTGGCATCTTTCATCGTGAGTAACAGGAAGTTACGTCAGGAAGTCGAGTCTGCTCCCTCTTTCACTGAGAGAGAGTAGGACTTGGAGAGAAAGTGATACAGTTCATCCTCAGATCGTTATCAAAGATGGGGGAGTCACCCTCTACAGGTACACTTCACCACTTTGATTATGGGAAAAAATCTTGATGACTCTGATGGACAAGGTATCTTATTTTCAGATGGCTGAAGCTGGGTGACAGGAGGCTTCACTGGTGTGTACAACTGTGAGGTGTCACACCTTGCCCTGTAAGTCCTTGAGCTTGAAGAAGTCTGCACTGAAGACAAGTGGTTGAGCCTTAGATGATAGGAAAGGGGAATGTATTTCATGTAAGCGAATCAGGCAGGCATGGGAGAAGGGTGTTCAGAGTGGCATTCTCCCTGGCGTAAATGAGGCGGAGATCCGTGACCAGTGGCAGTATAATCTCATGTAATTCTCCTGTCTTTTATGAGGAGGTGGAGCGGGAGAGTGACGATGCTCTCAGGCTGCGCGTGTGTGTGCACGCACAGGGTGAAACCCGCCTGTCGATGCAGGGTTTCCTGGCTGTTCGTGTTCTGCATGCTGGTGCTATTGAGTTTCACAGGGGGGTGGGATCTCCTGCTGTAAATGCACGGGCACCTTCTCCTGGCTGCTCCTTGTACCTGACTGCAGGATGGCATCGTTCGGCGGCCACACACTTGTAGAGCCAGCAGTGAGGGCTCGGAGTGTGGTGCAGCCTTCCCTGCTCCTGCTGCCTCCTTCAAGTGCCCTTCCCTGCTCAGGGCCAGCTCGGCCAGGCTGCTGTGCAGGGAGTGTCTGGTATGGAACAGTCCTGGGGCCAGAACTTAACGCTGTAAAACCTTTTGTATTTGCCTCTGTTATGCCAGCCTGAGCCTAAAGAATAGGTGGCTTCGTGGGAGTCTGACTGTTCTCCAAAGCTGTGGGTGTCTCATTCCTCTGAAATGTCCCTCTGCAATTATTGCTTGGATTTTATCAGAGCTTTTAGAACTTTGTCTGAATCTCTAACTATTAATCATGGATAAAAGAACTAATGCCAATTAGGCCTGGTTTCAGGACTGAACGGGAGGTTGGTGTGCAGAAAAGACAAGGTTTTGTAGCTGGACGGTGCAGGGCTGGTTGAGTGGAAGCAGTGAGCTCCACCCGAGGACATGAGCAGGAGATAAGGCCTAACGGTTTGCCTTGGGTGGAAGGAGATACTGTCTTTGCCAGCTCTTCCTTGATGATAAGAAAACTTGAGAGGTGAACACAAGCTCCCTCCCCTTTCTCTGGATCACAGAATCTCTCTGAACCTTGCTTCCTGACATTAAAACCATGACGCTAATAAACATGAGTGGCAGCGCTAGAAGATAAACTTCCACATTCACGTGGCAGCTCAAGAGTGATGGTCATCTTCTATGTCTTGCCTCTCATGGGACAGACAAAAAAAAGCAGTGAATCGCTACTCTTTTGTCAAAAAGCCAGGAGAAACAGTAGCGTGATGTTTGGTCTGTCTGCAATGACCTATCTCGAGGTCACCTTTGTTCCAGTAAGGTATTTCTCTGAGTTACGCTTTTTGGTTTTGAAGCGGCAGACTGTCTTTGTGAGCAGAAGGAATTAAGGAGATCACTAAGCTGCCCGCTGAATTCCTCACTGATGTGTTCGCTACAGATAATACTTCTCAGCCTGCCACTCCAAGAGGAACACTAAACATTTTCACTGGAAAACCTGCTGGAGTAAGAGAAGACAAGGAGGCGAGCTCTCTATTCTCTTCAGCTCAGCAGCTCTACAATGTGTGGTGCTGCAAGTCGTCTTCTCCCTTCAGGTTCCGCGACCTTTGCTGCTGTGGTGCTGCTGTGTCAGGGAATCCCCTCCATGTTTGACAATACACCCTATTTGATTCCTAGCTATTTTGTAATTCTTTGTGGCACCTGCTTCAGACTTGGGTAGAAAAGGGCGAGAGGTAGAAGGTTGGTAAAAGGCTCTGGAAGGTGAAAAGTAATGCTCTTGGAAGGCTAGAACCAAATTTATTTCATTCGTTCATTGTGGAATGTGTCACTGATACCTTCATTCGGGTCATGTTTGATCCTTTTTTCCACAGATGCTGCTCTCATTCCAGCTGTGGTCGCTGCGAGTATAGTTGAAGCCTGAACCCAAAACTGCACGGGGCTGCAGATCCAAGGCAGTGGTGTTTTAGCAGCTGCAGCCCCTGAAGGGTCAGGCTTGCAACAGGTTCTGAAGATAAGCTTAGGAAGTTTATCTGCTTTTCTCAGTGCACCACTCCCGCTTGCTTTTGTTTGGTGACAGCTTTTGGTGAAGTCATGCCCGCCTCTGTGCAGTTCTTACACCCGATAAGTCATTTAGAGACCTCCTTTTTTACCTAACAGTAGCTGCAGCTTTAAAAATTGCAGGTGCTAACCATTGCTAAGAGCTGAATTGAGCGCTGACCACTTCCTTAAGCCTTTGGAGTAACCTCGCAGCGATACAGAGTTGCTTCAGAACAGCTTTAAACAGTTTGATGCGCTTCCAGCTGAGCTACGCATTTGGGAATAGCACAAGTAGTGCTTTGGGAGCGCTGAGCCCTGTTAGTGGGTCACTCACAGGTTGTGGTTGTAAGTTTTCACACACATGGCAAAGATAGAAATGCTTTGCACGCTCGTTTTACCTTGGTCCGGACTTTTGGGGCGTAGGGTTTATAGTCGCTGTGTATTTGCAGTTGGTGAAGAGCTCTCGTTAGACAGTATCAGTAACCACCTGTGAAGTTCCCTCCTGGGTAAAGGTATCGACGTGCTGCTTTGCGGACTTGTGGTGTACTTTTTACATGTTACGCTTCGGCAATGGGACTAATATGAAGGTTTTCCCCAGTATGTCCTTTTCCCAGGTTAAACTCCTACTGTCTTTGCTCTGGTTAGTCAGGCTTTTGTTTTTAATGCCATTTAAAAATGTTAATGAGGTTACTGGCTCCTGAAGTTGGGTCATTATTTGCTGCTGCTCCCAGCTGGGAGCTCTCTGGCCTCCTGCAGAAAACTGGGGCTGACTGAACCTGTTTTCTGAATCCCGTATAAATGTTTGGAGTGGAGACCAAGCACGGGACATCTGGTTCCTTCAGAAACCTCTTAAATGTTATTTCAGAGCTAGTGACCCAGAAACCCTGAAAAAGAAACTTGGCTTTTGTTCCTCTAAGAACCTCTGTCCTCTACTCGAGGGAAAAAAAAAAAAGCAAAATAAAACAAGAAACCTGCCCTCCCTCCCTGCCCCTAACCAAACCACAACCCCCAGACCTTGAAGCCAACAACCAAAAGATGAGAGATGAAAAATGGAAAAACCTGAAATGACCTTGGAGACAATAATAAAAGTGTTTAAAGGCATGAAGATTTCTATGAAAAACACCCAGAAAGCAGAATGAAAGAACTTGTGACCCATACTCAGTACCACCAATTCCTGCCCCAAACAACAGTCCCAGTCCTCGGGGGTTTATGTGCAAAGGGAGCAGACTCACCAGGGTGGGGGAAAGCATAGTCTCTGGTGAGAATGGTGACCAGAGCAGTTGCATCAAACGATGGTTAAAAACGAGGGATAAAATTATCTGATTTTCGTGAAATGCCTTATAGGCAGCTAATGTCTGTAAGGCGCAGGGCCTTCTCCTGTTTGAAGCTGATTCCTGCAGAGCAGAATATCTCAGTGCTGGCACACAAAATTGCAGCCCAATTATATTTGAAAGTTTAGGTAAATAAAATTACCTGGAATGTGCAAACTGCTTAAGCAACGCGTTTCCTTTTGTATGGCAGAATGAAGAAAACCTTGTCTTTCCTCAGGTTTTGACATTTTAATTACATTGGTGTATTTAAAACATCTGCCTTCCGATTTCAGTAAGCGAGTTGAGCTGTGCTGTTAGGAAGCCTGTGGCGCACCTGTAGCTGTGATCCGTGTTAGGGCACAGCAGTGTTCGTTCAGCATCTTGTAGGGACACTATTTTTACCAATACATCCTTTAAAGCAGAACTTGCCCAGTGAAAGGCCAGAGCTCTGTACAGTCTGGAAACCACGCCTCAGCTAAACTAAGGAAAAGCAGAAGAGAGGTGCCCCCCGCAGAAGCAGACAATGGTATAAATCACCTTTAAATTCTAATAACAGCAAAGTGAATTACCAGAAAAACAGTTGGCTAAAGAAAGCTGTGTTTATACGACAGTAGTTTAGAAAAGCAGCCAGAAAATGATCAACAAGTTTATTTCAGCAGTTTCAGTCTGTCTGATTCTGTGCTTTGCACTTATTAATGACGTGTCATTGAGAGTCCTTGTTCTTTTCCTGTGCTTTGGCTGGCAGCGCCTCACAAATACTACATTGGCTTCCGGTACGTCCACCCTCTGACAGAGGAAGCAATCGAAGAGATGGAGAAGGACGGCATTGAAAGGGCTATCGCTTTCACGCAGTACCCGCAGTACAGTTGCTCTACCACAGGTGAGTCCCTGTGCAGGAGCAGGGCCCGGCTCCCTGAGCCCTGGGAGCCCACGGAGTGTCGCTGCCAGCCCTCCTGTCTGCTCACAGTGCCCCTTCCCCTGACGTCATTGCCAGCTCCAGACACTCTGTGTTTACTGAAGCTCTGAATTTTAGGTAGACACTTTTAAACTAAGGATAGCTTTATGCGACCATTGTTATTGTGGGACAACAGAAACTGAAGGCTCAGGAGCACGACCGAGTAAGCTTTCATAATGGAAACAAGAGCAATAATTGTTCTCCAGCCAAAAAATGGTTTAGCAAATTGTTCGTGGCTTGCACACTGTATGAACTTTGATATAATTGGTATATTGTATGAACTTTGATTTAATTGTCCCCATTTGAGGCTCTCAGTTCTGATTTATGGTTGCATATTAAATAAGTAGAATTGAAAAATATTATAATACCTTGCTACAAAACTCTTTTCACCTGACAAGTTGCTAATGTCTTGGCTGAGCTTATGTTCTTAATTCTCTGCATTTCAGGAAGCAGTTTAAATGCCATTTATCGCTACTATAATAAAAAAGGGGAGAAGCCAAAGATGAAGTGGAGTATAATTGACCGATGGCCCACACATCCCCTTCTTATTCAGGTATGGATTTGTATGAGAGTCTTTGAAATTAGCAGTCAGAATGAGGGGGGCGAACCCAGCAGGTCTCGTATGTTATCACATTGGCATTCCCTGGGGTTTTCTTAGACTGGTTGATGTAGGAGAAACTTGGTATCTTTGAATGAAGAACTAGGTAAATACAGATATTTACTGAGTTTCCTTTTTAGATATGTCTGCTACCAGTAAAAACACAGTACACTGTTAGGCAACAGAAACATTCTGAGGAAACACTTCACTTAGATCAGGTCTTAGCTTCTAACAAAGCTTACAAGATACTTAGCTATAGAATGTGCTAAAAGAAGAAGGAACGATTCAGTTTGAGGGTACATTTTAGTCCTGGCAATGAAATGTGTCTTGTCTACTATGTATGAAACTCCAGGAGAAGGATGGTTATTTCATGCCAGATGTTTTGGCATGATAACATGTGTAAGTGACCACCATGCACATCTTGTTTTAAAAGCGTGCTCATATTATCCTGACAGTGTTTGCTGGAAGGGACCTCTAGAGGTCCTGAGTCCAGATTCCTGCCCAGAGCAGGTCTATGGTTGATGCACATCCAGATCAGGTTAGTTTGGGTTCTCACCCAGCAGCAAAGAGGTAATTCCAGGCACAGCACTGGCTGTGGCAGAAGCAATTAAAGGAAACCTTGCTCTTTCCTTTACAGCATCTTAAAACAATTGGGATGATCAAAACTTCATGGGAGCCTGTTGGGACTGGGCACTGTGTGATGATATATACTTAACGAGTATGTAACACGTGCTGGCTCTCCCTTTTGCCCCACACATACCGAAAGGGGAATTTTGAAGTTCTTAAGGCAACCTGGAACATGGAAGCCGCCTGTCCCGGGCTGTTTGAAAGCACATAATGCCTCTCAGTGGATCTCACTCAGGGCTTTGCTTTTTTATTCTGAACAGTGCTTCACCGATCACATACAGAAGGAACTGAACATGTTTCCACCCGACAAAAGGAAAGACGTCGTCATCCTCTTCTCGGCTCACTCCCTGCCCATGTCTGTGAGTTATGTCAGGTCCTTTCTGACACCGTTAGACCCGCGTCACGCTGGCTGGGCTGATAGGAAGGGTGTGCGGCTCGCTCAGCCGTGGGGTAGGGCCACAGCTCTGGAAGTGCCGGGCAAATACAGGTCTGTGCTGTTGGCCACCATTGAAGATGGGGCTCTGGGTTATGTGTGGGCTCCCTATGGCTGCTTTCATGGCTCATGAACGTGCCAGCTCAAACCTGGATGGGAAGGGAAGGGAAAATTTGGTTATTTTCTCACCTCTAGAAAGCTGTAATCGTGCTTTCCATGAAGGAATGAAAGTAAAACGGTAAACAACTCGATTCTCTGTCATACAAAAAGGCAGTGCTGTTACTGTAACATAACCATATCTATGCACGATGATACAATAATTTATCCTTTATCATGGGAAGGAGGAGGAATAGATGTTCTAGTAAAGCAGCTTCATGATGGGCAAGAATGCGGTTTTTCTTCCCTGTTTCGCATGAGCAAGGCACTTGATCTGGCCCATCCCTGGGGCAGCCGCATCACGCGCAGCGTGGTCGCCTTCCCCAGTCTTTAGGTGATCTTTACCCAAACATGTTCCCTGGAAGAAAAAGGTCTGGTGTTTCTGTGTTGAAGGTAGTGAACCGCGGTGATCCGTACCCTCAGGAAGTGGGAGCCACTGTCCAGAGAGTCATGGAGAAGCTGAACTACTCCAACCCTTACAGGCTGGTGTGGCAGTCCAAGGTACGTGCTTAGGGAAGCTGCAGAGCCACCTGCCACTGCAAAGCTCTTCAGCTGATGGACTTCAGGATCTTGCAGCTTCAGAAGATCAGAACCGCAGCGCCTTTTCCCCATTTTCAGCAAGTATTTCTGCTAGAACAGAATCGCCATCTCTTACTCAAATTCAGTCTTTCCAGATACTCTGTCCACAGTTTCTTGCCTTTTTTGTATATTGCATCATTTTAAAGTAGGTTTTTGATGTGTCCGTTAGAAAACCTGTGATCTCATAACATCTAGTTATGAGATATGGGTAGCAAAGGGATTAGGACAGTTTGCTACAGAATGGTAACTTTAAAAGGCAGGAAACCCCTGTGCAGTAGTGGCCAGGGTTTTATTGAACTGAAAACAGGAGAACTTGATTTAGATTTTCATTTATTTTAATGAGAGTCTCATTTAGGCCAGTCCAGGTTCCGTTTCTTTGGGATTTAAATGACGGGACAGTATGTCTTCATGAAAAAAAATTAATGGAGAAAGCGAGAGGTACGATCAAAAGCAGGAAAATACAAATAAATGGCTCCATCTCAAACATAGTCTGGCCTGTGTGGTCCTGCTTAAGAAAACGTGGGTGTTCTTTGGAAGAGGTTTATCTTCTTTATTTCCCTCCCCCTTCTCTTCCAGGTTGGACCGATGCCTTGGCTTGGGCCGCAGACAGATGAGACCATTAAAGGACTGTGCCAAAGAGGGAAGAAGAACATGTTGTTGGTCCCAATAGCATTTACAAGTGACCACATTGAAACGCTTTATGAACTGGATATTGAGTACTCCCAAGTTTTAGCGAATGAGGTGAATGTTTTCTGGTTTTTATATATGTTTGAATAGTGGTGCTCTGAAATTACTTTTCCTGTTTTGAAATTTGCTTTGTAGTTGCTTTTTTGAAATATGTAGATTTTATTTTTCTGTAAATTGAAAATTACTCTGAAGTGGCTTAGTTCTGATTGATTTTTAGCAACACAAAACAGGTGGGATTTTGTCTTTCTAGATTTAAATCTTTAAGCCACTCCTATCCTTACTAAAAAGAATCATTTAATTTGTGACAGCAAAGTGAAATTTTGCATCATAGTTATTTTTTCCTGTATTGAAAAAACTTGATGTTACATTCAGTTCTGTCATTCTGGGGCAACTTCTGAACGAAGTAGGAAGGAGGATTTTGAAGGCTAAGTAGTAAAGGAGCTGGCAGATTTAACTTCTTTTCTCCTTATTTTTGATTCAGTGTGGAGTTGAAAATATCAGAAGAGCCGAATCTCTTAATGGAAATCCACTGTTCTCCAAGGTACCTGCTTTGTTGCAATAGTTGTAAAAGTTTGCAGTTGTGTGTTTCCTACTGGATTATGGATGCCTTCTTGTTGTTTTAAAGTATTTTGAGTTTAAGGGCAAAAATGGGAACCCCTGTACTTAATCTGTATGCCACAAGGAGTTTTCTTTTACTATAGTTTGTGGTGGTTGCTTTTTAAAAATAAAATTCAGAAGAAAAAAAGAACAGTTTTATATGCATTTGTAGTAATCGTTTCATGAAATATTTGTCTTAAGATACTGTGCCAATGCAGCTTTAAAGCAGGATTTTCCCCTGAAGGAAGGTGGTGCTTAAAAGTGTAGTCTGATGGATACACAGTTTCTCAATCCCACCAGTCAGCCTGACACATGTTAAGGCATTTTTTTATCTTATGTAGTTGGTTTGTTCACTTTTGATTTTCACTTAACTGTCTTTCAGGCCCTGGCAGACCTGGTCTGCTCCCATATCCAGTCCAACGAGGTCTGCTCCAGGCAGTTAACCCTCTGCTGCCCGCTCTGCATCAATCCTGTCTGCAGGAAGACAAAAGCCTTCTTCACTGACCAGCAGCTGTGATACCCCAGGTTCTGCAGGAGAATTGCCCTGGGGAAGCAGCGCGAAGGAAAGACACCACTTCACCAAACTCTCCCCGCTGTTAACACACCTACGGGCTGGTAGTCTGGGATGTTAACCTCATGGTAGTGAGGAGAGCTTGACTTGTTTGTTTGTTTGTTTTATTTTTTTCTTACGTTTTCTTTGTTTGAGAAGAGTTTGCAGAAAGTAGGAAAATAAGGCGTTTATGCTGCGAGATGTGAAAAGATCTCGTTGCATCTGATTCTGATTGGACGTAGCGTGAGCCTGTAATACGCACTGAAAAACTTAAAAATTTCTACAAATGAGCTTCTGTTTGCTATGCAGGGATTTTTTGGTATGCAGTTTTGTCATGAGTGCATTAATTTCAAATTTCCAGGACAAGTGTATGATTGTTTTGTTTATGCTTAAGGTACAGTATAACCAGGATAGTCACTGACGGTCTCTGAGAGTGATTTTTCAGATGGCTTTGAAGATCAAGTGACTTCCAATGCTTTTTAAATAATGTGTGTATTTTTTTTTAGAACGTAAAGATAAGGCTTTGTTTTGTTTTGTTTTTTTTTTTCCTCCTGCCAGAAACTTCCGGTGAAAGCTTAGCTGGGATAGTAGAACGCACAAGACTTGTTTACATTTTCTAGAAAAAAGACTCTTGTTATCTGCAGGAAAAGCCTCTGCATTTGAAGATCATAAAATGAGAGGAATAAGCCTGTTTGGGTGATGCTGAAGAGCGTGCTTAGTTGGAACAAACTGCGGGCGTTTCAAATCCAGCAGCTATCAGCAGCGTGTATGGAAACATGTTGGTTTCTGTTTTAAGCACAATGGCTTTTTAAAATTTTTATTAAAAAGGGCTTTCTCTGTTTGGTTAGGTAAATTTTGGAAGCCAGGCTTGCTCTCCAGAGGTTTATAGATTTGCTTTGTGCTTCTACTGTGCCGCAGCACTGTGGTTTTTGTGGGATACCTACGGAGTTCTGTAGGTAGGATTGATCTAGCTTAATTGCTGCTGTTATTTAGAACCGAGATGGTTAAGTCAGAAGTGATTTACATAGCAGATGCCCGGGAGCGGGCCACCAGCCCCGTGCTCACACAGGCCTTTGCTAACAGCCCGGTTTCCTCTGTTAGACTTCTGATGCTGATGGAGGGCCGGGAGCATGCACTCGTAACCCAGCTAAACAACTTGCTCCTTCTGGCAGGCATTTGGGAGCCTCAGGACTGCTGAATGCACTCCCAAGCAGCGGCAGTTTTGTAGAGTGAAAACCCTTTTGAGGGCAGTATTCCCTCGCTGTTGGCACCAGGACCGGTGTCCGGGTTAGTCTTGGGATAGGAGGGGCCTTTCCCACAAGGGTGGTCACCACAGAGCGAGCCCGAGCTCGGCACTTGGAGCAGCTGAGGGCAGAAGTGCCACAGCACCTCAGTCAGTGGTCCCCTCGCCCGGGGACCTCTCCTCTGGGTGGGACGGAGGAGGAGCAAAGCTGTGACAGTGATGCATGGGACTGAGCCATCCGTCTGTCAGTCTGGCTCTCAGCTTCGTGGGTATCAATGTTTACTTTAACGTCATTAGCACTGAAATGCCAGTACTTTGGCAATGCAGGTTGTTTTCTGTCATTGGCGACTCAGCTAATGGTGATGTTTGAGAAGCAGATGCCGCGCCGCTCAGACAGTTTTATTTGCTGATGGAATTATGAGCCATGAGCTGTTTGAGCCTCTGATCTTTCAAGGACAGGGCTATTTAAAAAGAAGACAGGCCTCTGTTGGTGTAGCAGGGGTTTGTCTTGTTCTATTTTATGTTGAAAGAATTAAACTAAAGAAATGAATGGATGCTGTGTCGGTCAGCCAGCGGGCCCAGTACTGCCATGAAGCCATGCATGGCAAATGCACAGCCTCGCTAGGGCCTGTGGGCTAACGCCTCTCCAGAGTTGGTTGCCGTGTCTCCACTGCCATACTGCAGCTTCCCAGTGTGATCATGGTGGGACAGACTGCAGCTCCTCCAGAGCCAGAGCCTCCGACGTTACTGCTGCCCCTCGTTGCTTTAGCAGAAAGAAGTCTTCCTCGACCCTTCTAACCGGTGCCTGTGTCGGTGGCAGAGAGCCAGCGGCTGGCACTGCTCTTCTCCCATTCTTGCTCCCCTCCTGGTCTCTGCTTGCTGCCGTGGCAGGAATAAGGAGCGCAAAGCTGATGCCTGCCCTCGCTCAGGGGCAGTAGGTGGCTATCATATGCCTATGAAAAAGCTTTGGATCAATGTCAATAGAGTAAAAATGTCTGCAATACGTGTGGGAAGGGAACACTGGCCTTGTCTCTCGTTGGACAAAGAACTTCTTTCCTCTGTTCCCGTTTCTCTGCTTGACACTTAGGGGTCAGCGGAAAACAGCCTGTTTGTAGAATCTTTCTACTGATACCTCTTTCCTACCGGCTGAAGGGCGTGTTGACCTTCGAATCCAGGATGTGACCAGCACATTTAGAAGTGTGGCTGGAGCTGGCAACTGAAGGTTAACTTTATGTGAGCGTCGTGATGCTATAAATATAGATTGGCTTTTTATTTCCATACTGGAGAGGGTACTGAACATATTAGCCGGTACTAATTATGAGGCATTACATTTGTCCCCAGTTATAAAAGGTATTTAAAATTCACTTTTTAGTATGCTAACCACAAGTGAGATAATTACTGAGCCTATTGCTGCTATTAGACCATAATGTAGAAATCACTTAATTTTCTAGCTTTTAGCAGATGGGTCTCGTCTCATGGAGTTGGTGGGGTTCGTTGCGCTGAACAGACCATGTAATACCACTCTGTCCTGCTCTCTAACATGTTGTTTTGTCCTAGTGCAGCATCAAAAGCCTGTTGAAAAATCCACCTGAGTGAGTTAGCTAGCAGCTCTGCTTGGTATTTTTAGTGGAAATCAAAATAACTGAGACCGGCAACAGCGGGAATTCTGCTGCCATGGAAATCTTCTAATCCTGGGGTTTTTGTTTGGGAGCGTTTCTGACTATGCTAATTAACAGTGGAATTTGTCTGACCTTACTTTATTTGTCTGATGCTTCCGATCTCGGTGTCGACATCTGAGCTGGTTTCCTGGGTACCATTTATGGTCCAAAGATTGTTTTAATACACTATTCTGAGGAATTACTTGTCTCTCCAAGCAGATGTCCACAACGGATTGGGGGGGTTTCACTCCGTTGCTGCCTCTGAGGGTGAGGGGGGCGTGGGGACTAACTCAGAGGCAGTTGGACCTTGCACAGGTCTAATGTGAGGAGAGATGAAGCCCATCCATTTATGTGCCTTCTTCTTCAGCACTGACGGTGAGGTGCAGCCGCTGCGTGTGGGGATTGCAGTCGTAACCCTGCAGTTATGCATTGTTTGCCCCTCTGGCAGATTGCAGATGTTTGGTGCTACTCGGTCAGGACCCCCTCTCAGATCCTGAGCGCTCTCTGCTCTGCTTGCGTTGCCGTGAGCATGTGGAGGTGTCAGCATCTGGGGGGCTCTGGTCCTGGGACAATGATCTAGTTTGGGTTTTTCCTTATCAGTTACACTCCTTTTGCAGTACTTTATTTCATTTGCAAGTGTTTGTTGTTTACATGTGCCCTGACAACAAGCAGCCAGTTGGAAGTGATGTGTTGAGGCAGCCGTTGTATCCCAGGGTTTGGTTGATGGCAGCCGAGTCCTTGGGCTGGATGTGAGCGGCGGCGGGGGCTCCAGGGACAGTGCGGTGTCACCGTCCCCTTGGCCGGGCTGCTGGCTCTCCCCCTGCCGATGCCGGGGTGCTGGTCACACAACCCACCCTGCACCTCCGGGTCGGGGTGAGAGCTGGGGAGAGGAATCGTCACACCAGCACGCCCAGCTGAAAAAACAGAGTTTGGAAACAGCCCGTGGTGTCCTGAGGAAAGTAAAGTGGGAAGTAAAGGTGTTTGCATATGGCATGTTTTGAAGAATTTGCTTGTGGTTAGGCCATTCTCCTGATTTAACTCTCTGCTGTTCTGCTTTTTTTCTTTCTTTCTGTTCAGTCTCTTTTGGAGTTTGTGTGGTCTCTCTTATTACTGGCTGCATTTTGGAAACCGCAGTAGCTTCCACAAGTGGTGCTGTAAGTGATGGTGCAAGGTGTGTGGGCAGGCTGTGAGCTAACCTGCTCCCCCTGGGGCAGAGGGTGGTACAGCTCAGCTCAGCGGGGCCCGGATTTTCCTAGGAATATCTAAAAGCTCACTTTATTTTCCCTTTCTACCACACCCAGGGAGCTGGAAATGAGTGTGAAGTGTAAGATGCAAGGAGAGAAGTTCCTTTTATTTTTAATCCCAGATGTGTACAAATACTTGCTTTTAGTCCAACTTATGTATTTCAGATTGAACAGGACTTCCATTTAATGTTACACAAAAATATTTGTATAATCTTAACTGTGTATCATTTGCCATAAAGATGGAATTTCAATTAAATTTTTTTGGAAGAAATAACTGAACTACGTGTCTTTAGCAAGAGCCCTTTACGACGGGGTTTGGTGTCCTCTCCCTTCTCTCCGCACCAGAAGGCAGAAGCGTTGATTCGGTCGGTCATGAACGGTGAAGCCGTGATTCCCTCCGGACAGAGCGGCAGCGTGCTCCCTGCAGGAGAGGGTCAGGCGCTGGAAGCCCTCCAGGTGGGCACCGGGCGCTCCTACTGCACGTGGGTCTCGGCCAAGTCCTGTCTGAGAGCTCGCTCCAAGGGGCCAGATGACATTACCCGGAGCGGGGCTGAGCACCCACCGAGATGTGCCAAATCGCTTGCTGAAGTAGCCAAGCCCCGGTGGGTCCGTCCCGTGGGTGTGCAGGGGAGTGACGGCCCGTCAGCCCTGCAGGCTCAGGCGAGGGCAGGGTTCGCTAGTGCTGTTCTGTGAGCAGCACAATACCCTTTTTCTGGGTCTTTCCGCCTGTTTTAAGCCCCAGTTGCTCACTGTGCTCCCGCGGGAGTGTCTGTGCGTGCCCTTTCAGCGGGGGGTACAATGTTGGGGCCGATGGTGTCGCCCTGCCCTCGCCTTCCCACCCGGGGTGACAAACCCCAGTGTACAGTACAGGGGTGTGCCTGCTGCGGTTCCCTCCTGCCTCATCCCCAGGGGCTCGGGGGCTGCGTGCCGGGAGGAGGCGTGGAAGTGTGTCCGTCCGCTCTCTGTGGGAACGGGGGCTGTGTGTGCTCTCTGTAAAAAAAAAAAAAAAAAAAAAACAAATGGGCTCAAGAAAATGGTGAGTAGAAGATTGGCGCTAGTTTGGAATCCCACCTGTGACTTAATTTATTCAGTTATCTATTAACAGTCTCCAGGCAGCTTATTTCTTATGTTAAAAATTAAGTGCTTGATTGATTATTTTCCAGAGCAGTGATGAGAGCTGCTGTACGCTTAAGCTGGTCCATTAGTGAGCTCTCGTTACCAGGCTGACGGCGGGGAGGCGAACGGAGGGAAGACGGAAGGAGGCGGTGATTTTGGCGTCCTTTCCTCTTGTTTCAGGCAGTAGCTCTGTGGTTTTGCGGGTGAATGGGGATTTGGCCGAGCGAGCGTGGCGGGGCTTACGCAGCGCCTCCTTTATTTGAATCCAAAAGAATCTCTAACGCTGTGGAAGCCTTGGCTCGCCCTCCCTTTAGAAGGTTACAGCAGGGTGAAAAACAGCCGAGCGGCGTCCATCTGTGGCCGTGGGCTGCTGGCTGTCACCTGGCACCCGCCGCGCTGTCTTTCCTCCCCTGTGAAAAGTACTCGGCTTCCAGTGACCCCCTCCGCGGTGTGCTGGGCGAGTGATTTATTTACAATTCATAACTTCCAAGCCCCCACAGGCGAGTTCTGCTCCTGTGCGTGGAGCGCAGGGATTTGCACATTTGGACCAGGTCTAAAATCTGCCTTTTGTTTTCCTGCTAAATCTGCGCTCGTGATAAGTGCCAGGAAGAGGTTATTTGATTTGCGCCCCGTGGCCGGGCTGACTGGTGTCCGTTCTGCGACCGCGCGGAGATGGATGGTCCCCGAGACACGTGGCCTTTTGTCCCCCCGGGCCGAGCGGCCGCGTCGGGAGCGGCTCCTGCTGACACCGTGCCCCAAAGGCCAGGAGATCACCAGGCCACAGCCTGGGCAGAAAGCGCTGAAGGTGTCACCACGGTGTCTTCAGAGGGGACCCTGCCGGCTGTCACAGCGCTGCCGGGGCAGGGAGAAGGGCCAGATGTCACAGGGATGGGGACAGGGATGCGCAGCAGAGCCAATGGCCGGTGGTGGCGGGTCCTTCTCAGCCACCCCAAGGACGTCTGTGAGGGCTCCTCCCCCCCGGGACCAGACCCAGCGCGAAGGACGCGGGGTTTGAAGTCAGACCTCTGTCTCGTTACCTGGATGTCAAAATACATTACCCGCAGAGCACTAAAGAGGGCCGTTACCTCCTGCTGATTTATGGCAGGGCTTCCGGGGGCTCTCAGAAATGCATGTGAAGACACATTTGCACTCCCTGGTGGCGAGGAAAACCTGACACAGCGGCGGAGAGAGAAATACTCCGCCGGAGCTGAGAGCATCACCTCCCCACCGACGCTGCAGCGCCCGGAAAAAGCATTATAAATAGCAGCCTCTCCCCAAACAGCGCCCCCGGGGCCGGCTGCCGGGGCACCTAATGCCAGGCCGGAAAGGCTGTGACAGATCTCGACCCACGGAGCTGATGGATGCGGCTCGGAGGGAGCAGGGTGGTGGGAATGTGGTCCTCCCAGCAGCAGGGGCTGGGGACCACGAGCATCGCACCACGAGGGCAGGGAGACGGCATGGGAACAGGGCTTCCCCTCAGCGCAGGAGTCTGCTCCGGGTGTTCGGAGTTTGTGCTGGCGGCTGAGACAATTTCCTGTTCTTCATTTTGGCCGGAGCAAATAACTTGGCGTCAATATACCCGCTTGGATAGTTGTGCCGGCGTCGGTTCCCCGAGAAGACAGCCCGTTACGCTAAACCGCAGCGCTCTGCTTCCGTCGGCGCCGCTGAACTGAAGATGCTAAGTGAGATTTTGGGGTTATTGAGGCGGTGTGTGTGATTTGGAGTAGCGGTGTCTCCCGCGCTGTGTCCCCGCCGCGCGGCGGTGCCTCCTTGCCTTGGCCGGAGCCCCAGCGGCACTGATGGGCCTAAAGCGATCAAACTCGGGGAAATAGGGCAAAACGCCCGCCCGTGCGTGAAGGTGTCTGGGGCCAAACCCGACCTTCTCCCGGCTGCGTGTGTGCGCGGCGAGGCGGAGGTTTGTGCCCGCAGTTCCTGCTCCTGGAAGCGCTGGGAAGCGCTGTTGGAGCGACCCGCGGGCCGGCCCCGTTCCCTTCAGCGCGGCCGCCCGGGAGCCCCGGCTCCTCCAAGGACCGGTGTCGCACCCGTCAACCTGTGTCACCCCCAGGTGACAGTGGCCTGGGCCACCCCAGGGGGACAAGATGGGGCAGGGTGGGCTCCCTCCCGGGGTGATGGAGAGGGAGCCATCAGGCAGAGCCCGGAGCCTCGGTCGTCCTGTTCCTGTCATTTTTAAGGATGATCCATAAGGTGTGAACATCACCCGCAGCCCAGGCCTAATGACGCCTCTCGGGCGATGGCGCTGCCTTTCCAAGGAAGCCTTAACCGAGCACTTAAGCCTAATGCTGCTGAGCGCGGGTCCGGGGAGGCTCCGCATCCTGCGGCCGCCCGGGCTCCTCGCAGCCAACTCCCACAAGTACTTTTATCGCAGAGTTATGAGGCCATTATGGTCGACGATTGTCTTTTACTGCCTTTGGTTCCTTCTGTTGTCAGGCGTGAGGAGAGTGATGTGTAACATGATCCAAAGTGTTCTTGTTTGTTTTAATCTACTGTTTTAATATATTATGGCTTCCTGCCATTACGCCTTTCTGAGATGGACCCTGGAGTCTCTCGCAGAGGTTTTATATGTGCAGGAGCTGAAAGGCATTTTTCCAGTGGGCGCATCTTATGGTAGGCAGAGCTAATCTTAGCTTTTTCTCCTCTGTGTGTGCGTTGGCGCTGGTTGTTTCCACCTGAACATCCACAATCCCACGGCGATGTCCTGCCACACGTGTTTTTTCCTCCTGGTTGTTTTGCTCAAGCGCCTCCACGCCACGTGTGCTAAAAATACGTATTGCAAAAAGCTTCTGCTGGTTTCCCCCCCCCCCCCCCCCCCCCCGAAAGAAAGCCGGTTTCCTCGCAACGTCGGTGTGAGGGGGTGCAGCTTTCCCGGCATGATGGATTCCAGGCTTTTCCCCCCGGGAATCCCCGCCCGGCTTCAACTTGTGCTGAGCGTTTGGATCGGAAAAGATGGCAGAGCTGCAGGTTAAAAGCCCCGTTGCCAGCACTTCACCTGCACTCAGGGGGGACCCTGCTGTCACCACCGCGGGCCCTGACACAGCTCCAGCCTGAGGGATGCGCTGCCGGCCCCGGCACTGCCCCAGGAGGAGGAAGAGGAAGAAGAGGGAGCGTGACTCCCACTCTTTCGGCCCGGGCTGCTCTGCCCTGCCCAAAAGTTGGGGGTGGATGTTTTGGGGAGCACCCCGGGCTCCCCACCTCGCTCCATGGAGCCCAGCTGGGGAGCAGCCTGGTGGCCCCGGGGTGTCCCCTATGGTTTTTTGGTGGGTTTTTTTAACACTGGTGATATACTAAGGTTTTTTTAAGGCGTTTTAACCTGGAATGATCACGTGAGCCCCGGCAGGGTTAAGACGCAGCGAATCAAGGTGAATTCACAGGAATGAGCTGCTCCAACAGGGAAGTTGGTCCCCTCGCCACGGGGTGCGAAGTCTGCCCGAGCACCGGGAAAAGCCACCGAGGGAGGGAGCAGCAATTCTTGTCTCGGGAGGTTTCCAGCCGCTGCCTCCTGGCCGATGGAGGGGAATGGAGCCAGGAGCAGCTCTGCTCTGGGGACGGTGCTCCAACCGCCAGCTCCTGCGCTGCCTGCCTGCCCTCGGGGCGTCAGAGGAGCCAGAGGAGGGCGTGCAAAGAAGCACCACGGCTGCTTAACGCCCTCTGGGCTCACGCCGGTGTGTTTTGCTGGCCCACATTTGACTCAAGCCAATAAACCGAGGTGGGTGAGGAAGCGTCTCAGGTAGGTGCTGCGGGTCCCCCGGTGCCACGCGGGACACGGCCAGTGCCGTGCAGGGGTAGGAGCTTCCACCGGGACAACGGGAGGAGCTGGAGCACTGGATCCTCCCGGGGTTCCTCGGCTGAGCCCCGCCACTTCTCCCTCCCCTGGAAGCGCCCGTTGCTGGGTGCGGAGGGGGCCGTGCTGGGGGTGCTCCGGGCAGCCCGCCCGCTGCCGGCGTGGATCAGCAGCCCCGCTTGGACGTGTCAGTGGGTGATGCCCAGCGTTTGTGGCATCTCTCGCTGCTGCGGCACAGCCTGGCACCCACCCGGGCCGGCGGCTTTGGTGCCAGCGCAGCCAGGCTGCGGTGGAGCCGAAGGCGTCCCTTTTCCGGGGGGATTTTGGGCAGGTGAAGTGTTTGCGGCTGCAGCCGAGCGGATCCAGCTTCGCGGCCCATCCGAAGGCCCGCCACACGCTCGGCTCATCCCTCAGCTTTTTGTCAGCTTAATGAAACGGTCCCGCTTCCTTCTTCCAGATGTGCCCCCCGCTAAGTGCCTGGAAAAGGCATTCCCGGGGGAAGGATCCCGCAAGCGAAATGGAAATGACCTCCCCCCGTGGGCTGCATTCCTCTCAGCGCCATCGCTTTGCTTTTTTTGCCGTTGAAGCGTTTTTACCCTTCCAGCGGCCAGCCCCCCGCTCCTGCCCTTCCCCGGCCGCACTCCCCCCTCCCGGAGGACACCCCTCCGCCGGGACGGTTTGTCACCCGCGGCGGGAGCCCGGAGCTCTGCACGGGCAGGAAGATCCGTCCAGCCCCGCTTGCTCCCTCCTCTTCCTCGGGGGTCCCCGCCGCGCCCCAGCCGGGCGGTGAAGGTGGGAAGGAGATGGAGCGGCAGCGTTCTGGCTCCTTGGCACAGAGCGCTGAGGGGGCAGCTCTGGTCTGCTTTTATTTGCACCGGCAGCCACTCACCAGAGTTAAATGAAGCAGCTTAAATTTAATTAACGGCAGAATCCGGCTCGGTGTCGAGAGAGGGATATGAAGAGAACAAGCATGAAAACGAATTCTTCTTGTGGTTTCATTAACCCCAAGGTTAAAAATCGGTGCTAAGGTTAGATTGAAGATAACGAACCCCACAGCGGCTTTTTACGGGTGACGGTGCTGCAGCCCCCGGTGCTGGCCCGGGGACGGGACACAGCGGTGCCGGGGGGCAGCAGGTCCCCCCCCGGCTGCCTGCACCCTTCCCTGGCGTCGGGGTGAGCAGAGGGGGGATGGCGTTGGGGGGGAACTCTTCCGACCCCGCCAAAAGAGTAAGGAGGGAAAGGGCCATTTTAATGGGATTTTTTTTTTAAGAGACAGACATAGGACACTGCTTTTCCTTCTTCGTTTGGTTTTGCATTTGATCTGCTTATGACGAGATTACTCAAGGAGAAAAGTGCTGGAGCAAAATGAATGAATGAATGAATGAATGAATGCAAACGTGCTACCTGAGATTTCAGCTGGAGGAACCTCCTGCCTCCTCCGGCAGCGCTGCTTCAGGGAATGAAACTCTGATCATTTACTTAATCCTGTGGTAATTACATTGCATCATGTAATTCTGTGATTTAGATAAATATAAGGTGATTTCTCCTGTAACAAACATTGTCACTGCTCTCGTGTAGACAGCGAGTTACCACTGACTGAAGAAATTTTTGGAATTTTCTTGGGAACAGCAGAGGCCGCTGCAAAAGGAGAAGGGTAAAGATGCTGGGGCTGATGAGCTCTGTCTTTGGTGGTCCCTCCCCCAGCTGGTTTGCCCTGGGCAGTGGCCCGGGCCCCTCGGGGAGCCATGTCAGTGACTTGCTGAAGGAGGGATGGCTCCTCAGAGGAGCTGCCCTCTCTGAACAGACCCTGACGTGTCCTGGACAGGCTGGGACAGGATTTTGCACCCAAGTGACCAAGCTCTGCTCACGAACGCGGTTGCTCCTGCCTCTGGCGTTACCAGATGCGAATGCAGTGCTCCTTTTCATTTTCAGCCAGCCTGCGTAATTATAGGATTTGCCTGCATAATCTGCCTGCTTTTCTTTACAGAAGACCTTAAATACTCACGAGCCGGAGCCCCAGGTCCCAGTCTCGCAGAGCCCGGGCAGCGGCAGCGAGGTCGGGGGGTGCGTGTGTGTGTCCCGCACAGGAGAAGCAGGAGGAGGAAAGGTTAATGCCCTGCAAAGTCTGTGCCGGAGCGGGCCCGGGCGAGGGGGGTTCGCAGAACCCTCCCCTTGAGAAATCCTCGGGGGGATAACGAAGCTGCGCTGCTCTCCCCGCTCGGGTCTGCCCCTGCTCCGTTACAATCCCGCTCTGGCACCAGCCCCAGGAGCTGTGGGCGCAGGAGGACCCGCCACATCTCTTCTCAACTGCTTTCTGCTCGTACCGGGCCAGATGCTACAGGCAGTGCCGTGTTCTGGGGACGCGGTCTGGCTGTGCTGGGCTCTGCTGTCCCCCGTGGTGCGGGACCGGGCTGCGGGGAGCAGCCGGACACCAGGAAGGCACCTGGAAAAAAGACAGGAACTTTTCACCGCACAAGGAAGCAAAAGCGTTGTTTTCCTCCTTTATTGAACTTTGGCAAATAATATGTGTGTGTGGGTTTTACATCAATAGCTATAAATAAAACTTTGAAAGCAATGTAATACTTGTCATTAAGATAAAGGACATCTATTGGCACAAATCATTGAGTAAAAACCCTTTAATGATAAAATAACATTCACTCTTTAGCTACTTTATTTGCCTGAAAAACTCAGCTTACACTCAGTTCAACGTATCACCTTCCACAAAGTTAAAAAATGACATAAAAGGACATAATAAAATATACCTTAAATTTCATAATACAAGTACCTTGGCAAATCTGAGCAAGCTGGACCAGCTGCTGTTGGCCCCAGCAGCGACCGTTGCCATCGTCTCCCGTACCCCCGTGGCCTTTGGACTGAAAGCTGGCGGTGAGCTCAGCCTGTAGGTATCACCACGACCGCCCCCGGCCCGGGCAGCCCGGGCTCTGCTAGCGCGAGGCGGCTCTGCCCGAGCCAATACTGAGCCTGCTTATTGCGGAAGAACATATAAAGCTTTCTGGAAGATTAAACACTATTACAATCATTAACTGTCTTACAAAAAAACCTATTTAAAATTCTGGTATCCGTTACCGTCTTTGGCAGATAAATAAGGGGAAAAAAAAAATAAAATAAACAGACTATATTACAAAGCTTTCATTATCACAATCTACCGTATAAGGCCAAATAAAAATATGTTTCTTTGCACTAATGAAAGCACATCTCTAATATATCCTTAATGACAGACAATAGAAACACTCTACCCACGTCACTTCAGATGCCTGGTCAGAAGACTGCGCCTCTCGCCCTCCCGTTCCCCGGGCGGCACCCTTCCCTCCCACGCGGAGTAAAGTGTGTTCAGCAGTTGGTTTGGCTTCGTGTCGGCACGGCCAGCGGGGCAGGGTGACGCTAAGGGCCGGACAGGAAAGACAATCGGTTTGCCGCTGTAAATCCGGGGGGGCTCGAGCGCGGAACCCCTCTGTGACAGGAGGGGTAACTCAAAGGGGGTGTAAAGCATTTTAATGAACCTGAGCCCCGAGCCGAGGGCGCCGGGGACCCCGATCCACCCGTGTCCTGAGGAAGCCCGCTGGGACGGGGCAGGAGTCACCGGCGCGGCCGGGGTCCCCCCTGCCCTGCCCTGCCCGCGGGGCTGCTGTAAAGCCAAAGGAACTCCCGAGCCTGGGAAAAAACGCACAGTTGGCCCCGTTCTGAGCACGACGTGTGTGTCCAAACCACTGACCGGTGGGTCCCGTTGGCTGGGGCCAGTTGGCCAAACCTCTCCTCAAATAAAAATCGAGTGTAACGGGGATTCAATCTGAGCCTGTGTCTGAAACACGGGGAGATCGGAACAAAACTGTGCGTGTTTTCGCAGCTTAAAGGCATACACAACTGCGCCACGACTGCTAACGGGTAACGGGCTCCATGCATAAATAAATACCATCAAAGCAAAAGGCCTAGTCCCAAATTCAAAAAAAGAAGTTGCCATTAAGAACCACGATGCATCACACTGCTAAGGTTTTGCCTCATGCATAAAAATGGTCGCGCTGATTGGCAGTTGCTAATTATAATACTACACCGTCACACAGAACAATTAGCTGTTCAGACCAAGTAGCACAAATGTAGAAAATAATCTTTTTTTTTTTTCTTTTTTTTTTTTTTTTCAACAGAGCAAATTAACACAGATTGTTTCTTCAGCAAAATATGAAACTGTAAACTTTGGGCTCATTCTGCAACTTTTCCCCAATCCATAATAAACAAAAAAAACCCAACGGGAAGAAAGACTGACATACATTTTTAAGCGCACCTTTTCCGTCTATTACAAAAGCACAACCTAAAACGTATAAAGCTTTTTCTTCATTTTTTTTTTTTTTAAATCACAGTTACCAAAAAGAAACAGCGAATAATTTATTACATACGCTATAATAACATTACTCTAAACAACTATTCTCTATGAGGTATATCTGAGAAAATTCGGTAAGGGATTGCACGGTCTGCGTTGCCAACATGCCCAGTTTTATATTAAAGCTTTGGAACCATGAAGAAATAGAGAAGGAGGAGAGGAG
The DNA here is from genome assembly GCF_964106895.1 of Numenius arquata. NCBI lineage: Eukaryota > Metazoa > Chordata > Aves > Charadriiformes > Scolopacidae > Numenius > Numenius arquata. Next base: position 509,275 of record NC_133615.1, read on the forward strand.
AGGGAGAGGAGGGAGGAAGAGGAGGAGAAGGAAGAGAAAGAGGAGAATAAGGAGGAAAAGGAGGAGGGGGATGAGGGGAAGAAGGAGAAGGAGAAGGAGAAGGAGAAGGAGAAGGAGAAGGAGAAGGAGGAGAAGGAGAAGAGAAGAGAAGAGAAGAGAAGAGAAGAGAAGAGAAGAGAAGAGAAGAGAAGAGAAGAGAAGAGAAGAGAAGAGAAGAGAAGAGAAGAGAAGAGAAGAGAAGAGAAGGAGAAGGAGGAATAGGAAGAGAAGGAGGAGAAAAAGAAAGAGAAGGAGGAGGAGGAATAGGAGGAGGAGGAGAAGGAGAAGGAAGGATAGAGGAGGCAGGAGAGGAGCCTTTGGTATTATTATGAGGAGTTTTGTTCTTTGCAGGGCTGCATTGCAAAGCACCACAGTACAAAAAGCCCACCAGGTACGATTCGGCGGCCCAGTTGAAGCTGAGGTATTCACAGGAAGAATAAAAAAAAAAGCACAGAGAGGTCTAGACTGGCAAAAATCGTTGCTTTGGTTCAAGCAAGGCACTCGTCCCGTGGTCATGTCACACTTTGCAAGGGAAGCAGGAGTCTGGTGAGAACCGCGGCTGCTGAGAGGACCCTGCCAGCTCTGGGGGTTTTCTGTGCCCGGCGGCCACCCGTCCCGGCCGGGCGAGGGGTGGCCAGGGGACGGCGGGCAGGTTCCGCCTGGCACGAGGACAGATCGTCTCCTCCACGCCCAGAAGGCATCCTGAGAATTATTATAGCTTTTTATTGAAGGAACACAGAGAGAGAGAGAGATAGAAAAAGCACACTTGTCAAGCCCCCGTCCTTTCCAACAGAGACTCAAAACCGAGAAAGAAACACAAAATAAAAGGCAACACTGGGTCGAAGCGGAGCGTTTGTGTTGAGCTGTTGGCAATCCATCGGTGTGGATCCACAGGCGCTGCTCAGGCAGATTCCTTGGGGAAAGGCTCAAGCTTACGGCCCCCGTCCCGTCCGGGGTGGTGGCACCAACGCGGGGCCTCTCCAGCGCGGGAGACGTCACTGTCACCTGCCTTAATTGTCATTAGAGTGAGGCGCTTGTGCCCACGCGGGGCAGGTCCAGAGGTTTATGAACCAGCTTTTAAGCTCAGCCAGAAGTGCCCACCTGCAATCTGAATTAGGTTTTTTTTCCCCTCTTTTAAATGCCCCAACCAGCCAGTGCTTCCCTCCTGGTTGTTTTTACTGCGGGGCTACTGGCAGGATTCGGGGGCTTTCCGAAGAAAAGGTGAACCTGGCTCTGAGCTGGGCAGCTGGGGAGGTGCAGGGGGGTGGGAGCAGCGAGCAGTGCCCGGGAGCGGACCCGGCTCCTCAGGGCGTTTGGTTCCCTCCGATAAACAGGATAAAACAGGCTAAAAGGAGCAAACGCCAACGGGCACCACTGATTCCCCAAAGGCAAACCACCAACTTTTAAGTAGCCACTTAGGAACGTGATACTAATGGAGCTTAATGTAGCTTTGTTTCATTGCTAACTTGAGAAAAATAATTAATTGATTTTCACATGAAAACTGTAATTGCAAGCAACAAGAAGAAGAAGAAGATGTAAGGGGGAGCGAGCAGCCGCCGCGTCTGCCGTGCCCCCCGGCTTCACCAGAGGCCCAGGAGGAGCCCAGGGCTCGCTGCTTGGTGTCCAGGTGGCCCAAATGGAGAGGGACCCCCACTCCCTTCAGCCAGGCTGTTCAAGAATGGCGTCACCTGAAACCAGTGATTTCTGAGGCTAATTTCTGCCACGGGTGCAGGTGGGCACCCGTCAATCCCTACACGGGACTGGAGACAGGTCCCTTTCCCCGGGGAATCGGCCGCCGGAGAGAGCCCGGGTTCAGCTCCAGCTCAACACAACCGCTCCGTCCTCCGGAACCTGGCGTGGGGAGGGGGCGTGAAGGGGTCTCCCGTCCCCCAGGGTGGTTTTGGCTGGCAGGGAGGCGTAAGGGGAACACAGGAAAGGTGGTCACCAGACCTGGCAGCTCCCAGGAGAAGCATTTCTTTGGGTTTCTGGGCTGCGGCTGTACGTGACTGTGTGCAGGAGAGAACTGCTGGAACGACAACAGAGCACAAGCAAAAGGCAGACCGCACAGAGAAAGAAATCTTTGGTATCTTTGGTATCATCAACACGATTAAAATTACAAATGGAAAAAGTCAGTGAGGTAGCCTCTTTGGTTCTCACTAGAAATAGAAAGGTTTTTTTCTTTTTTTCTTTTTTTTTTTCTTTTTTCTTTTTTTTTTTTTTTTTTCACACACAGAAGTTCATTCTTGGAAGCAGCTAGTTTAAGGGTTTCTCTCTTTTTGCTTGGCATGTATTATTTTTTCCCCCAGCTTAAGTTTTAAGAAGCCACAAAGTTCAGGCAAAGTATCCCAGTGTCTTTGTTTTTTTTTTTTCCCTATTGTTTCTGAATGCACAGTTTTAGGCTGAATATTCATTGCTTGTCCTCAAAATTCGCTCTGTTGTTCTCACAGAAAATCAGCTGTAGTGCTTTAAAAGTCATTCTAAATAAAAAAAACCCCAAAAACTATACAAGGGCATCTTCGGATGATTATGAATAAGTTAAATAAATAAGTTATATTATGAAGGCTTTATGTGCCATAATAAAGGTATGTCACACTTTCTAATCAAATGGGAGAGATTAACTTAAATAATTTAAACTTTGATATCTAAACAATTAAAATTAATTAACAGAAGAAATTAAAACTAGACTCCTATTTTATGTAAGTGGCTATTTTTCTCCTGTCTGTAACAGAACCTGGCTGCTCTATGAAGCAATACTAACTTTAAGTGTAATTACTAACATAGGCTTCGCATCTCTGATGCGCTACAACAGTAAAATGGATAAATAAACAAAATTAATCCCAAATTAATTCATAAATTATTGAATTAAATAGTTACAAATAACTCACATTGGAGCCTGATCCCGCAGTCCGTGTTCAGGCAAAACTCCCATTGAAATTTAAAGCTAAAATGGAACTCAGTGGGATTTAGACTGAACAGAGATTTCAGGACCCGCTCTAAGACTAAATTAAATAAATTACATTATTGATAGATAATATATTGGGTTAAAACCCACAAGTGTCCGGAAAAAAATAAAACCATTTTAAGCTTTACCTTTTTAAAAAATTTAAACAATAAAAATTCCCCTTAATAAATATAAAGGAGGCCGAGTATAAAGTTTCCCCGTGTCTCAAAAATACTTAGGTATGGTGACAAGCAAGAAAAGCATTGGTTTGTGTCCGAAGCTTGCACGCTCTTTGCAATCCCGTGTCGTTACCGTGTCTCGCTCTGGAAGAGGAGATCCCTGTTCCTTCCCGCAGGTGTGAGAGCGTAGGTTTGCTGGTTTAGTCCTTCTCGGGTCTTTGGATTCAGCTTTAGGTAAGAGAGATCCAGAATAAAGCTATTCAACCGAAGTCATCAAGCACATTCTTTGTTCCTTCGCGGATGATTAAGCAATATCCAAGGTTTCTTGAAAGTTGAATTCATCTCAGATGTGCCCGTGGTAGTAACTCCAAGCACAGGGTGCAGAAGATGCTGGGATACCATCTGTACACACCAGTCTTTCGTATCAGAATAAATAAAAGGAACAAGTTACGTTACACGGCTCTATAGATTCATAAATATATGGTATATAAATGTAACATATCTATTTGAGGTTTTTTTTTTAGTACGGGCAGGACAGAGCGCATGTTCTGCTCGTACGTGTACACACAAATCTATCTACCCACAGTATGTGCCATCGACACTCTTCTGAGACAGCTGCGACATAAAAGCCTACAAGAGGTGACAGGGACATGGAAGACGCAACACAGGGCTGTGGAAGATGCAGGGATAAAAAATGCAGCGGCGTTTTCAGATGTTCAGGTGAAAAGGGCTTTAGACAACCGTGGAGGAAACGTGGGCACGGCCGTTCCTGCAGCGCCCCGTGCAGGGAATGCCTTTTTGCTCAGCAGATGCTGCCGGGGTCAGCAAAGGCAGCCGGGTCAACCTCATGCTGCACGGTGGGATTCTACTGTCCCGGGCTGAGATTGAGGGTCAGCCTCCAAAACATAGAAGCAAAAACTTCAGTCATAATATTGCATAACAAAAACTTCCACAATTTGGAGAGAATTAATGATTTCATAGAAGATTTTTTTTTTTTTATAATTCAGTAATTGATCTAGACTTACTTCATTAGGGCTATTGGGATGAACGCTTTCAGAACGAGACATTTCCCGTGGGGGCAACGCCACCTTCAAAATGCACATGGAGGGGCTGGTTTGAGTGGACCCTCTTGGATGGGAATGAGGGTGAAACTTCAACATGACCAAACCACCTCAGCCAGGCACTGCTCTACAGCGAGGGGACTCAGAGGCATTGGTTCACATCAGCCCAGACCTGAACCACTTTTTGGCAGCTTCATTCCGTGCCTGATTACCAGGCTTCTTTAGGTCATTTTTGAATCATGCACAATCTTTCTGGGAAATCTGTGTTTTGATTCCCAGAGCTGGTACGTGCTGTCGGTTTTGCTGGGAGGATCCTGAATTTACTCTTCAGAAACCTTTCCTGTCCTGAGCAGTTAAGGCTTTTTGATTTTCTTTCTTTTTTTTTTTTTTTTTTTTAAATGCAAACATTGGAAGATGACTGCAGCAGTTTTGCAAAGTACTCAAAAAGAAGCCTTCATGTAAATGCAGAGATGGAACACAATGGTACCACGGCACTCCAGCTCTGAAGAGAAAATTGGACCCAGGTCTGCATGTCGTGACTTGGGTCATCAGGACTTTGACCGACCAACATAATGTGTGTAAGACAGCAAAACAAACTACTGAACTGCCACATGAACTGCTGAAACCTCCCTTTTGGTTCAGGTCGGGGTCTGATCTCAGCGAACCAGGCCGTGGTGATGGTGCTCAGCACTTACAATGACACAAATCGGTACATATATATTGCAGGTTTTATCCCTGGGGAAGAGCACGAAGGGTGGAGGTTCAACTCGACCGATTTGACGTACAGAAGGATGGGCGTTCAAAGCTCTAGACATACAGGAGACCAACTCTACCCGACAAAACAAGTCATAGCCAAGGGACACGTTCCTCCTACGTGGCTGTGGAGAGAGGAGACATACCAGTGTAGTATCCCAACATCTTGCGCTTGGAGTCCGTGCAGCTCTTGGAGAGATCCCGTGTGAGGCAGAAACAGGAAAAACGTAAATAAACCCACCCTTTTGGTTGCTCGAAGAAACAGAAGTGATTACCTGTACACAGATCAGTGGTGCTATACGCATTCAGTCGTGCAAGAGGAGACAATGAACTGAAACAAAAGTAGTGAGAATCCTCATCTTTGGTATTGTAGCTGTTGAGGTTTTGGTTGCTCTGTTCCTTGTTCTTTTGAAAAAACTGCATAGGCACAAATTAAAGACAATCTTCAACTTTAAGATGACTGAGTTGTCAAATGAAGCAGCAATCGTACTGGCTTTGCTTTGTTCTCGTTCTTGTCAACCCTTTCTTTGAGATCTGCTTCCTAAAATGTCCAAGATGTCTGTCAAAACACAGTGTGTTACTCGTTTGCTTCCTGACGTGCTTCCTTGGTTTTTTATTTTTTTTTAATTTTATTTTTATTTTATTTTTAAATGGAACAGTTTGTTGCAGAAGAAGTAGGTGCAGAAAACGTTTCTTTGGTTTCGATTAAGTAGTACATAAAAAAAGTCTCAAGTGTCTCTAAAGAGCCGCCGCCGTGCTGGGCTTTGCTGCGGGGGTCCCGGCCGGCGCGGCGGGGGGGGCCGGTCACTGGAGAAGGCGCAGGTTGAGCGGCCGCGGCCGTGCCGGGGGGCTGCCGGGCATGGCAGGGCTCGGCATCGGCTCACCCGGGCTACCAGCCCGCCGGAGGTGGAGAGAGGGCCCAACTGGAGCTTGTGAGGCTTCCCCATCGCCACCCAACCGCCCGCACCAGCGATGGCGAGGAGAAAAATGGCAAGTTATAAACATCTTTGGCTTGCAGTAGTCCTGTCTCTTTGGTGTGCTGTGTTCCCACCAGCCTGGGCAACTGGCGGGCGAAAGGAACTTAGGGATGCAAGAGGTTTAGGTGGCATATCGAAGTCATACGCGGCACATCTAAAGTGGTCAGTGGCATCTGAAGGGCTTGTTTCTGGTTTTTTCCTGCTTGAAAGTACCGTAAAATACCAAAAAAAACGAACAAAAATACATTGAACGCTAAATACGTTTCAGTAACAAGAACACTGTCGAGGAGAAATTAGATTCCCGGCAACTAAAAAGGACGTATCAACAACCTAAAAAAATCTAGATCTTCCAAAAAACGTGGTGTTTTCTCCATGTACTGTAGCAGTTAAATGGACCTCCTGAGTGTGCATCTGCGGTCGGTACAACCACAGAGCTTGTGACCAACTGCGAACTGTGCTGGAGCCACAGGGCTGTTCCCCACCCGCCGGGGGGGCCGCCTCCCCAAACAGTCGCTGCAGCGAGTCCGGGATCGTACCTATGTCTGTAGCTACTGGCTTTGTGCTTGATACTGTGAGCTCAACTGAACTGAAGGTTTCTGATCCGAGATCGAGCTGTACTCACCGATTAAATTAAACAAATAAAAAAAAAAAAAAAAAAACAAAACGCAAAAAACCAAAAATTAAATTTGATCTTTTTTTTCGTTTTCCCTCGAACGCTTAACAAAACCATGCCTGAGTTTTAAAAACAGATTCTCGGGTTCTTTAGCGTCTACGTGTCAGACTTTGTGCTCCGTTCTCGCGCGGCCGCCCCACGGCGGCGAGCTTTGGTGCAGGGCGGTGTGGCCAGCACCGGCGCCCTGCGGGCAAGCGCTGGGCACGGGCAGGTTGCCCGGGCTGGCAGCGGCACCCCCGCCGGCCGGGGCTCTTTGGGGCTCAGGAGAAACTTGCCTCACGGAGGACTCCCCGACGTTTCCCACCTGCTTCGCCTGTCCTGAGCATAGTATTGTATAGAAAGAGGTTAATTTTTGCCTTGCGCCTGCTAAGACTGACTAAAAGCCGTGAAGAAGTGTCCTCTGTGAGAGCCGGGCTGGGGTTGGGTTCCAGGAGGATTGTGCTTTAAGTCACCAGTGAAGGGCCCCGCTGCGAAGCCGCTCTCCCCACCGCGCCGCGCCGCGCCGTCCCCTCCCCGTCACGCCTTGGTGCAGGTGCTGGGGGCCGAGGAGGAGCCCCCGGAGCTCAGGTCGTCCTGCCACTTCTCCAGGCTGCGCCGGCGGGCGTTCATGAAGAAGTTGCTGACGGTGGTGAGCTCCAGGCCCAGCTGCTGGGAGATGGTGATCTGCATTTCTTTGGAAGGGCGCTTGTTCTCCTTGAAGATGGCGAAAAGCGTGCGGCGCTGGAGGTCCGTGAAAACCAGGCGAGATTTCTTCTGGGAGTTGTTCCGCTCTTTGTTCGGCTCTTGCTCTTTGCGTTTGCAGGCTGGGGAAGGGGTGCGCAGAGACAGAGAGAGAGCGACCGTCAGGACACGTGTGGCTGCCCCAGACCCCGACGGCCACGCTGGGCACGCAGACCTCCCACGGGACCCGCAGTGCCCGCAGGACCCCAGGGCTGGCGGAGGAACCCCAAGAGGATACGCTGGCCATTGCCCTCCCGTCCCAAAGACCTGCATTTTCACAAATTCCTTTGGGCGGGCACCTGATGGTTAGCCTTTCGGGAACTGAATTCCCAGGCAATCGGAGCGCTCCCCCCCTAACCTGTCCCCAGAGAGAGCCCTGGAATTCACCTGCCATTTCTGGGCAGTGCACAACTTTGAGATTTTCCACACTTTCTATAAAACCACCGTCTGAGAAACACGCTGCTCTTCTGTCACAGCAGCATTAGGGTTAACAATTTAGCTTTTCTGATGTCAGCCTGAGGAAGAAAACACAAAGCACATCCTTTTTTTTCCCTCTCCATAGCTAAGACAAAGATTAATTCTTGGCAGAAACTTCTCACGTGCCGTAGCACATAACAACTGCAGATCACTGTTTTTTAATGAAACCGTACAGGCACCGTTCCATAACATAAATTCCCCCCCCGGGTCACGTACACCAAATACAACTGGAAATTGCTGCTCATGCATCTCAAATAAACCTTCTACCCATATTTTGGGACAGATCGGGGGGGTGGGCAGGAGGGATGCTCTCAGCATCCTCTCCCGTGCTGACCGCGGACACGGAAGGACGGGTAAAACCCCACGGCTGGGGAAGACACGTGGTGGAACTCCGCTCCCAGGAGTTTGCTCCGTCTTTGCTCCAGACTTTGCTCCGTCTGACCCAGGACAGGCTGCTCAGCTCCCCACATTCAACTTCTCCACCCCCAAAAGGAGGCCTGGGGATGCCTTCCCAGCAGCCAGGTCTAAGGTTTGGTCAGGAGTTTTGTTACTTTAAACACCTCAAAGCAAACCCCGGTCAAAGCTCCCGTGGCAGCAACTTTGTGTGACCACCACTGGGGGAAAATCATGTTCGACAGCACGAACTGCCGTCGTCCAGCTGAACCTCCTGTTCACTCATTTTCTCCAGAAAGACACCTCTGTGGCCACTCTTTAACCATTTACCGACTTATTTGTGGTTTCTATCCACTGCTGCAACAGCTGCTGTCTGAAAAAGCTGCCCAAACCTCAGGTATCTGCTGTGAGATAAACCCGTCACTTCTGTGAGACTGTTTGCTTACAGCCCGGTATAGAAACACCCAGACCACCTCGCCTGCCTCAAATTCTACAGCTTTCTGTAAACCTGCGCTCTCACGTGGGCTCTCACAGACTACAGCGCTGAAAAGCTGTGAAAAAAGATGTGAAATTGCAGCTTCCTGAGATGAAACGGCAGCAGCGCCTGCTGTTTAGGCAATGTCCCTCGTCAGCAATTAGCTCTCCCCGCATCCCGACATCGTGGACACCCAGGCAGCCCTCGGGCGAGCCGTCAGGGATCTGGGGGGGCCAGCGCTATCCCCCTCCCGGGGCATCTCCCAAAGCCAGCCAGAAATGCCCGTCAGAGCTCAGGTCAGGCCGGGCAGCGGCGCCGGACCATCGCTGCGCCAGGCGATGCTAATGGATCCTAAAAAAAAATCAGTATTAATAGCTGATCTGTATTTATTAGCACAGAGAGAACATCAAGTGCTGAAAGCAATACCGCTGCTGTAGCATACCCAGATTTAAAAATAGCCTGATAAGGCTGTCTACACCGGGCAGTAAGATAAAAAAAAATCCATATGTTGACATGGTTAGGTAATGTGCTGGGACAAAATAAGCAGAGTGAACTGATAAGTGGACGGGGTTTTAAGCAGCCCTATTAAATAATTCTGCAGGTCTAGAATGTGAAACAAGAACCTGGCCCGAAAAGTAAAACTCAGACTGTGGAAACATCTGTGATTAACCCGAAGTCGAGACCGTCCCCGTCTCCCCCTGTGGCTCCCACCACAGGGAGCCTGGCTCAGTCAAGCGCGTAACAGACTATGGATCAGCTTCGTTTGGGGCATGGGACAGGATTTCACTGGGTTTCTTCAGGAAAGTGGAATATTGTGTTGGAGCAGCTGATCCTGACCCCTCTCTTCCGTCCTTTCTGGGCTGCCAAACTCCCGCGGCTGCTGCAGAGCTGCCTCTGGGAAGGGCATTGGGCTCGGACCGTTTGAAATACCCAGGAGGGACAAAGTGCAAGAGGATGATGCTCCAGAGAGCCGGGTCTAACCCCAGATTTAGGGGTGAGCATCCCTGGGATGGGATCACAGCACGGCTCCCGAGGCAGCGGCACCAGCACCGGGATTCTGCCGGGACCCACGGGAGCGAGGACCCTCCAGCCTGGGCACGTCGGGGGCATCAGGGTGAGCCTGTAACTGCCTCCGCATGGCCGGACTCGGGTCTCCAGAGGTGGTTAGCCCAAAGGCTAATCCGGGTTCTCTGACTGCACCTCTAACACTGTCTGCAGTGAAAAGGCAGATTTCAGGCCGGGTTTCTGCATTCGCTGCTTTTGTCTGGGCTCCTCGCTGGGTACCCCCAGCACCGGGGATGGGACGAGCGCCCGCAGCTTTGCCGCAGTTTCTAATAGGTTCCGGGACACTGGGAAGAGTCTAGTGTTTCCTAACATCACTAATTTATGTCCAGAGATACTCTGCGTTTTACAGTTATTGGTATCTTATAATAAATAATGCAAAGGTATGTGCTTTTCACTGCATTCAGTAAATACTTTCCTTGAACTGTTAAGTTTGCTCTTGAAAAGGCACCATAAAGGCAAATGTTGTTCCTTGACGTACATTTATCAGAAGAGAAAAATGGAGTGAGCGCTCTAATAAAATAAAGTTATTATCCAGGAAACCTGCCTACAGACAGAGAAGCATTTCAATAGTATGGGGAAGGGAAGCGGCCATCTTGATTCTAAGAACAGTTTGATTTATTAACTAGGGTTAATGCTGGACGGGTTCCATGGGAGAAGGAGGACAACTGGCAAGAACTGAAAGCCATAACTGGGGAAAAAAAAAAAAAAAAATTCTTCTCTTTTCTTCTACACTGGACTAAAGATGCTTTACATAGAAACAATATAGAAATAGCTCAGAAATAGCTTCAGTGCTGCCTCACTCAGTTTTGGCTGAAGTGGAACCCCACCGATTCAGAGGGCATTAAGGGAGGCGCAGAGACCTGGCACTGGGGGGCTGTGTCCCCAAGGAGGGACAGCCTGTCTGCAGTGAGCGTGGCTTTGTCCCCCAGCTAAAACTAAGCGAATGTTTAAAAAATGTTGCTTTAAAACAGAATTAGGTATTGCTTAGGAATAAACCAAAAAATTAAAAAAAAAAATGCATTGAACGTAAGTGTGGGGAGGTGGGAGGGGAGGCAGCCGAGGCACCCGGGGACAACGGGAATGAGCCCCAAAATCTCTGCAGTCCTCAGTGCTAAGAGGGTTCCTCTCCATAAGACAGCAGCTATTCAGATGTTCAACTTTAAATATGCACGACACTCCATTGATTTTTTATTAGCGTGTTTGCGAGCCCAAGGTTAAGGGTGTGCCGAGATGCTTTGCCAGATGCTGGAGGCAGTGAGAGGGGAGGCGGGCGGATGCCTGGCTGCCCGCGGGGGACAGGGGGGAAGGACACAGGCTCCCCATGGCCTCCCCTGGCCTCTGCCACGGCCTCCATCACCTCTTGGGACACACCGCTCCTCCTCCACGAAAATCCGCTCTAGACTGCCCGCAGTTAACAGCTTTCGATACAATTCACATGAAAAAGAGAATCACATCCCACCGCTTGGGAAGACCCAGGACCCCACGGTGACAAGGAGCTGCCGTGACTGATGTGCACTGCTTCAGCTCCAGCATCCACAACCCCATCTGCCTGAAAGGCGTCTGCAGGTAAATGGGCATTTTTTTTAATCTTATTCCGCAAGTCTGTCTGAGTTTCAGGTTCCTTGTGAACTTCACACGCTTCTAATTTAAGCTCAATTTTTTTTGTCACTGAGTACCATTAAATTGAATATTTCTACTAATAGTTCATTTGTCTTATTTTCTGCAACAGTAACTCTTATTTTCCATTTTCCTCCGGAGGAGAGAGGAACCCAGCCAGCCCCTGCATTACAAACAGCTATAAATCCTCAAAAGATCTAGAAATGTTTCAGCTGATAAGTATTGTCTTTAAACCTTCCGTTTATCCAGACTGAAGCACCGGGAGATGTACTCTGCCATTAGAGATGCTACCAGCAAACGGCAGTGGGGTCACTAACGCCGCTGTGGGGGTCCTGCTGTGACCCCCAGGAGCTGCGGTGGTCCCCAGCGCCCAGCCTACCCCTGGGCATCCCACTGTGCTCTGGCACTGGCCCAGCTGGCTCAGGAGAGCTGTGGTGGCCAGCGGAACCCTATGCCAGGGGGACACGGAGTCCAGGGCAAGTCCTCCGTGGAGCTGGCGAGAGCTCGACGGAATGCAAACGGTTGAGATCAGAGGGTTTGGCATTTTTCTCAGGACACTTTTTTCACTGGGAGACAACCACCGGGCCCCACCGTCAATGGCTGAACCAACGCGTGGCTCAGAGCAGTCGATCTGCAGGCCCTGTGACACCCAGCGGCAGCGCTGCCTGTCCCCAGCGGCAGCAATAGCTCCCATCGGCTGCTTTTTGCCGCATGTAGGGCAAAATTGATTGATACAGAGCTCACCACTGTGAGTGGCAGCACTGCCACAGCGTTCGGCCACATCCCACCCTCCAAACCCTCTGGCACGGGGCAGGGATGCTACTGGAGTGAGCTGGGACGTCTCTCCTCCTCTGCTTCCCCTGCAATGGTGCTCCAGGAGGGAGACAGCCCCAGGGGGGACGAGGACATGAGGGTCACCAGCATCAGGAGGAGGAGGAGGGCAAGCAGGACAGGTAGAGGTCCTAGGGGGCGGGTGCTTTGTGCCAGTGAATGGTCCCAGCAGGTATTTCAGGAGTAACATCTGCTGAGCCTGGGTACGTGAGTGTTCCTGTGAACGCTGTTGGTGGCTGGTACATCCAGAGGAAGCCCGTGTCCCACGTCCCACACCAGAGAAAGAGGCTGGGGACCGTGCCGTGGGCAGAGGATGGGGCAAGCTCTGCTCCTCTGCCTCAGAGCTGCTTGGGGCTACGCTTGTTGCAAGCCATGGAAATACCATTGCATTACCAATGCAAGCCAACATGGAAATAACCATTGCTCAAACAAAGGAAAAAGTGTTAATCTGAGGTTTTTTCAGTGGCCAAGGCCACCATGGCCGGAGCTGCGGGGAGCCCGGGAAGTGATGTCCCAAAAATGCGGGAGCTGGTCTGTAAGGGGGCCCTGGGCAGTGACACTGATGGGCAGAGGGGCTTTGCCAGCCAGGCTGTAATACAGTAATAATAACCCACATAACTGTAGAGACGGGCACAGAGGGACCTGCGGAGACTACACAGCCATCCCATTCCATTCTGAGTCCTGACACCAGTTCCCTTTGGATACTGGGAATGTTACAGAAAGAGCTCGCGTGACTTTCTGTCCTGTGAAGCACAAAGACAGCACAGCTCCTAATACAAACAAACCCCCAACATAAATCTGACATCAATCCGTCTCCCTTTCAGGCATCTCTCCTTTTAAACCAATTAGGTGAGGGGGTTTTAATCAAAAATCCCGGAGGTTTATACAGCAGTCCAAAATTTCTCAAGGCCATGCTTCATGGTCTACTTTTGCTGAAAAAAAGCCTCCCTTTGTCCCCCCCTCCCCTAGATTTGGTTCCCTGCAGTTCCTCAGGTTAACTAACTCCCTCAGATAACCACCGGTTTGATGATGTCTTCACTCTCATGGCAAAAGCCACCTCGGCAACAAACAGCAGATCTTGAGAAGGAGCCGAGCCGAGAACAATATTCCCTTAATCCAGCAGTAAGTCATTTCTCTCCATCGTTTGCGAGGATAAGCCATGAATATTGATCCCCCGCATGTGGTTTCATACGGGTGTAGTACAAAGTCAACTAAACCCAGTTATCTGTCTGATGGAACTAAAAAATGTTCCTCAATTTGATTTCGGAGGGAACTCAATGTGAAGGAAATTTAATTATGCTAGTAATACTGAACACAATGAAATGACCATCAAAACGTTTTCCAAAGGTTTAAAATGTTTTCCTTTCGCCGTGATTCACTTAAAGCAACCTCTTGTATATCTGTGTTACTACAATCTCTTAAAAACTAGGCCTCAGAAATCAATTTGATTACCTCTCTGAATTAAGTATGCACAAATGAAAGCAATTGGGATCGATACAAATTAGGTTAAGTACTCCGCTGTGTACAGAATCATTATGTAACCAGAAACAATTTGGATGAAGATGCAAATAATCGCATTGTCGGGGGGAGCCTCTTTCCCCTGCTGGTTCCCCCCCCACCGCACGCCCACGGAGCCCCCCCGGCCCCTGCAACCCCCGCGAATGCCCTCTGACGGCACTCATCTGGACAAACAGAGCCTGCCCGCAAAGCAGGAGGGCAGCACAAACTGTTAATTCCTTCCTCTCTTCCCGAGAAGAACCCACCGCTACCGGAGAAGATCGCTTTGCTCGCCCAAACCAACCCTCCTGGAACGGCGAGATGCTCCCCGCGCCGCGACTCCTCTTTGGAGATACAGGGATTCCTACAAGGCTCCGAGAAAAAAGCGCTGTTTCCTGCCAGGAATGGGTTTTCCCAGTACTCAACCCGATTTTTCTCTCTCTTAATTCTGCCACGGCAGGAACACTCCCCTCTCTCTGGGTTTTGCATCCTTCACCTATTTGAGGAGAAAAGATGAACGGGTTTGGGGACGTGGTTCTTTTATATTTCTTGCCGGCATGCAGCAGGTCTCGGGCTATTTGTGTCACTTCTCTTGTAAATCTGCTGGGTGGCTGAAATTGGGCTGTAAATTCTGCAGGGCAGGGGCTGCTCCCTCCCGGGCAGTGCCGCAACACCCAGCTCCGTGTGGGATCTCTGACAGGGGCCTCTAAGTACTGTTGTAATCTACTTCCATCATTAATACAGAATAATAAATAATAGATGGGATAGGGCCAATTTATTGCACTCCAGGGTGAGAATGATTGGAGCTTGGTGATCGTGCAGCACAGTTTCCACGAACCCCTTGTCACCCAGCGGGTACGAGCTCTAAGCGTGCACCGAAGCAGCGTGGGGAAGGCAGCCCCCCCAGCTCCTCTTCTGTGGCCGAGGCAGTGGCACCCCCTGACACCCAACAGCCAGCCCTCTTCACAAACAAGCTATCCTGCGAGCTGCAAAAGGAACAGACCCCATTTCTGACAGATTTCTGTTTCAGAGTCGATCGTGAGCTCCTTTCCAATAGCTGGGGGATGCACAAGCTGCCCCCCCCCCGCTGGGATCACCGTCCCGCTGGTGCAAGCTCACGCCGTAGCCCTGTTGCGGTGAAGGCACTTAGAGATCTTCCTTCTCCCCACAGACCCCTGTTTGCACGAGAAGGGGTGCAACCGCCCACAGTTACCTGTGACAGCTCTGGCCCCGGGTGCAGTGACACCCCAGGGTGCCCCGCAGTGCCATTGTCCCATGACAGGGACAGACAGACAGACACACGGCATCAATGCATCAACCTCGTTGAGCTGCCGAAACACGCTTGTGCCAGTGGGAGCCCCGGCTGCTTTCGGAGGCAGAAGCTGGCAGAAGCTGTGCAGCAGCAGCATTTCAATGCCGTCACCGGACTGCGACCAGCAGTGTCACCCTGTTGGCAGCCCTGGTGTGTCACCCACAAGATGCTTGGGTGTTCTACCCAGCCACAGCAAAACGCTGGGTCCTTCAAACCGTGCTCTGCCAGTCCTTCACTTCCAGCACCTGGAGATTGATGTTTCCTCTTGTGCTGGAGATTCTCCCTTTTGAGTCCCAGAAGAGTTTGCAGCTGAATTATAACACTTTTCTGTAATGGCAGGATTTATTTTCCCCTTGTCAGAGCACGGAGCTGAAACCAGACCTTCCCCACACCCAGTGCTCTGCCTGTTGCAGCAGCATCCGCAAGCGATGCGCCAGCACATCCCCTCAAGTACTGAATACAGCGGTGACCTTCTCCCCGGGGGAAAGGGAAGCACTTCAGGCACCTTTTCCAAGAAAGGAACTGGGAATTTAAAGTGGAGGTAGGTGAGCAAGCATTGAATAGGAGTCTGAAATCTTAGAGTGGATTAGAATTGGAAATATTTTGCCTTCCTGCTTTCTGCTGCTTGCATCTAGCAGCTTCCCCGCAGCTCCATCGCTTTGACACCCTCCCACGCTGCCGTTCCCTCCTGGCACCTTACACTTACAAGTCAGAGCTGTGAGCCGAGTCCCACGGGACTGCCGCAAGGGAAAGTATGGATCTACCGAGTTCTTGCCGTGTGCCTCCAGGACCAGCTTGTTTTCAGAAATTCTGACTCATGGGAGAAAGCAGGAAATGATTATTTCCTTTTAATGGCTGCTGCTGGTAGGGCACAATTATGAAGAATGGGAGACGACAGGAGCAAAGCTCTGTCGGCTTCTCCGGGAAAGCCAGACCTGTCCTGGCTCCCCGAGCTCTCCCTGCGCTTCGGACAACGACTGCCAAATGCGGAACGCAAGAGCAGGCCCGGGATGAGTGATGTTCTTTGCCATCCAGCCAGGTTCCCATTTCCTTCTTCCCAGGGGCTTAGGAAAGCACAGCTTCAGCAGGAGAGGTAAGGATGTGAGAAGACATCAAGGTGCTGCATCCTGGCAGGATCCGGGCATGACGGAGGAGAAAAAACTGGCACTAAAGATGCCAGAAGGACAGAGGCAAAGCTTTGGGAGCTTACACCTAATCTGTGTGAGCCTCTTCACATCGGGAGCCTGTGGTCGGGGCTGTCACGGTGCCGTGGTGCCACCGGTCCTTACCGGCGACAGCTGGAGGAAAGATGCTCGTGCTGAGGCCCTGGCTGCTGAGGGAAGCAGCGGCGTCCCCACCTGATACGGGAACGAGGGAGCATGACAAGCACAGAGGAGAAGGAAAATGGAGAAGCCGGTGTGTGGGAAGCTCTCCGAGGAAGACTTCCTCATGCTCTTCCTTTATCTTCTCCAGCTACAAGCTGCTTGCCAAAGCTTAATGCCTCAGCGCAGGCCCCCGATCTTAAATGCCCATTATGACAAGATGAGATCTGCTGGAAAATCACCACTACTCATAAATATGTTCCCTGCTTACTTAGAGATATTTTGGTCCCAGAGACAATTTGCGTTTTGGGAAACTGCCAGCCTCTATCACTTGTCTAATAATTCCTTTGTGCAGCATTTGCCAGTGGTTTGAGTCCCCTTTTTTCACAATGGAGTAGTTTGATTTTATAGCTAAAAAAACCCAAACAACCCCAAAACACTCCAATTTCTTTTTTGATTGCATTTCTATCTGCCATCAGCGAGTTGTCTTGTTGATCTTATCTCTGAGCCCATTTGAGATTAGTCTGTTCTGTATGATTTCTGCGTACAAAAATCCTCTATAAATCAGAGAGCCTTTTATGCAAAAGTCTGCAAGATTGATAGAGCTGGATACAAAATCTTTTACCCCGGAAAAAGAGATGTATTGTCTGTCCCATTGGACATAATGCTTTCTCTGCATATTCATCTCCAAAGTATGATGGGGCTTTTTCTAGAGAAGACAGGAGACAAGATAGCAGTCTTAAATACAAACAGATTACTATCAGAAGAAAGGGAGTAATTTTTTTTTGCTGTGTCTAGCAGGGATAAGATGAGAAGCAAAGGATTTAAAAGACAAAAAGGGAGATTAAGGCTAGTCATTAAGGATTTTTTTGTACCTGTAAGCCCTGGAAGAGATTGCCTAGGTAGCCTGAGAAATCCCCATCAGCGGAGATTCTTGAAGAACTGGGCAAGACTGTCAGGACAAGTGATGTCTGAAGTCCTTTTCAGCCCTGCTTTCCCTGTTAGATTAATTCTCTGTACACCTGCAGAGCCCTCTTCCCACTCTGAAGGCAGCCACAGGGGAGCTCCTCTGATGCGAGGAGTTTGCTACTGTTAGTGCTCAGAGACTCAGAACAGACGTGTTGGGTTACTGGCAAGGAGCTTGTCATCTCTGAGTAATGCCTAATTGGAAGGGATGAAAAAGCCACTTGGAACTGGTGGTCGGCAGGAAGATCTAGGATGAGATTTTGTGAGTAATACAAGGGAGGAGTGCTAAGGATTGGGCCAGGGTGCGGAGAAAAAGAAGCGCAAAGTTTGAGTCAACACACACCCATAAAGCGCAAGGAAAGAAACAGAATCAGCTGCTGGAAAATTATCCTTTTGGCAAAAATGCTCTCTCCTTTATGTGATCCTTGCCAGGAATAAATTCTGTCAATTTGCAAATGCAGAAAAGTATTTGAGTTTGGGATATTTCAGTTCAAATGGTGATGGCCAAGAGACACTAGGGAAAAAATGAGATGCTGGGAAAAAAACCTAATAACGAAATAGAGAAGAACAGATTGGAAAATTTCAGAATAATCAACAAATGTTCACAGACGAAATGATTCTTAAAAAAAGTAGAGGAAGAAAAAAGATATAAAGGCGAAATATAGTCAGATTTATCTGTACCAACCAATCAAGAAACTGCTAAAAACTGGCTGCTTAACAAAAACAGTATTCAAATTTCTGCAGGGCAGAAATGTCTTTAGAAATAATCTGGAACAAAAAGATAAGGCAGGCTATTATTTCAGAAAGTTGGTACAAGAGAAATATAATTTATCACCCAGCACCACAATTTACTGCATGGATTGTTCAAACATAACCACTAATCTATATCTGAAGAGAGTACTAATATTTCAAGCCACTAAGCACCTTTCAAAGAATCTTTATATACCTGTATATTTAGTTCAGCACTAAGAAATAGTTTTATATATAGATAACGCACTTGATACAGATGTTATTATGCCTTAATTTTTAGCTGTAGCTACAGACAACAAAATAGGCTCAAAATGCAGAGAAAGAAGCATCAGGCACAGCACAAAGAGGCAGAGGGACGATGGCCAACAACAGTCCGCCTGTACACAACCCACCCCCGGCAATCAGCTACAGCACGGGGGCTCTCCTGGGAGCTGGAGGTTGAAGGGTGCCGTGGGGTCAGCTGCAGTGTCACATTCCTCTCCTCGGTGGGGTGTGGAGCCACCATCCCTCCCTTTGCTGCTGTCACCCTGGTGGGGTGTGGAGCCACCATCCCTCCCTCCTCTGCTATGGCCTCCCCGGCTCACCAGGCTCTGGCTGGCGAGAGGCCGCAGCCGCTGCCTGCCCTGGGGCGCCTCGCCCCTCTCTGCGCCCCTCTCTCCTCCTTTGCCCGCCCCTCCATCCTTCTCCCGGTCCCCTCCATCCTCCTCCCGGTCCCCTCCATCTCTCCCTGCTCCCCCCGTCCCTCTCCCCCTCCCTCCAGCTCTCCCGGCTCCGCTCCCCGCCGCTGTCCCTGGTGCTGACGGTGCCGCCGCCGCTCCCGGGGCTGCGCCCGCCGCTCAGACCGGCGAGGTCTGACGACCCCCCCGCAGCCGGGCATCGCTCCCCGAGCCCCTCTGCGTGGCAGCCCACAGCAGGCCGAGGTCACGGGGGAGGAAGCAGAGCTTGTCCCTGCGCGGGCCACACGCTCCCGGGACCAGAGGCGGCGGGGAGGGCGGCCGAGGACCGGAGAGTCGCCGCCCGCCATCCCCGAGCACTCGCGGGGACCAAGGGCCAGACACGGCCGGGGACCCGTGATGGACCCTCGAGCGCAGCTCCCGCGAAACCGAGCCCGCGGGCGAAAAGGTCCCCGGCCGCCCCCCGGGGCTCTGCGGAGAGAGATGGAGCCCCCGGCAGCCGCCGCTGCCCCTCGGCCGGGTAAGGCGAAAAGGAGCGGGGCCGACACAGCCCCCCCCGCCCCCGAACCGCGCTGCGATCCAAGGGATGTACAGACGGCGAGGTCAGCGCGCCTGTTCTGTGCAAATGAATCATTGATGGTGTTTTGGTACAAAAATGTTTAATCATCAATAACGTGATTCAGCAATCGGGAAATGTAAACAAGCAGCGAGAGCCCTTTGCCGATCGCCCCGGGAAAACGAAAAGCACCTGGGGGCTGCGGGCTGGCCCGGCCGGGCCCGGCCTTGCCCAGGGCCACCGGGGCGAGCTGCCACCGCGGCTGCTCGGGGAGCCGGGGACACCCGCACGACCCCCGCACACTCAGAAACGCCCCGGGGTCTGCACCGGCATCTCCGGACCCGCTCCAGCCCGGGAATACGGCACGGGGTTATTTTAATTGCAGGAGAATACGGCACGGAGTTATTGAACTCGCAGGGGAATACGGCACGGAGCTGCTTCCCTCGCATTCTTCCGCGTTTACCGAGCGATTCGGCGATAAAGGCCCGGTTCCGCGCCGTGCAGGCAGCCGGGGCGTGAGGAGGCGGCTCCGCGTTCACTGAACCCGAGCCGCGGCTGAACCCTGCCCTCTGAACTCCCCGCCCGGATAAATACCTTGACTCACCCAGAGATCGTTAATATTTTTCACCCCGGCAGAAATTTAGGGACTGCCCGGCGGGGCCGCACCAGCCACGGCTTCACCGGGACTTTCCCGCGGGCGGGGGCGGGGGGAAAGGCGGCGGGAGAGGGGCCGTCAGCCCCTTTTTGGGGAGAAGATGCCGGGGGAACCCGGGGAACGGTGGGGTTTCTCGCCTTTCGTTTTGCGGGAGAAGCGTTTGTGCGAAGCCCAGGGCAGGTCCCCAAAAGCCCGGTCCCTGCTCCAGCTGCCCCGGGGGGCAACCCGATGTCCCCGGGAGGACACTCACACGGTCACGCCAAAAACGATGTTTTTGGGTTTTTTTTTTTTACTCTCGGACGCCCAAAACACGCACCGACCCGCCTATTCACATGGGGAGCTGCCCGCACCTCTGCCCGGGCTGCCGGTTCTGCCCGCACTGCTCCGAGCACCGCAACGCCTGAGCACCCCCCGCCGGCTTGGGAGCCTCTTAAAGACTCCCCAAAAGAGACGTAATAAGCACAGAAATAATAAGCACAGAAATAATAAGCACAGAAAAGGAAAGAAGAGAAGAGAAGAGAAGAGAAGAGAAGAGAAGAGAAGAGAAGAGAAGAGAAGAGAAGAGAAGAGAAGAGAGAAAAATACTATATATTTTATAATATGTATAAATACTAAGCACACCCGACTGCTACAGCTCCTACTGTAGGGGCAGGGGGGGGGACTTCCCTCAAAAGACAGCAGATTTTCATCCCGTTCGGGAAAAAAAAAAACTTCCAGGAGGCACCGGGCGAACCGGCGGGTTTTCAGGAATCTGAAACACTTTCGGCTTATTGCCCTTTGCTGGGAGGGGAGTCAAGGGGGGATGGGGGGGGGGGGGGAAGGAAGGACCGAGGCAATGAGGCTGCGTGTTCACAGGTGGTGGTAATAATAATAATGATAATGATAATAATAATAATGAATCGATTTCCTGAAGGGAACAGTAATTTGCAAAGGTCTTTCCCGCTCTGGTTCCCGCTCTGGTTCCCACTCCACAGGGGACCCCTACCCACTCAGCCACCCAGTTCTCTCCAAACTTTAACGGCAGAAAATCAGAAATCGCATCTACGGACCCCCCCGGGCGACAGCTTTGCTGTCGCCCGGGGGGGTCCGTAGATGCGATTTCTGATTTTCTGCCCTATATGTAGGGTTCCACGGGGAACCCCCCACCCGGGACCAGTGCTGGGAAGGAAAAGCACCGGCAGCATTACTGGAAAAGAGCCGGCTCATGTTCCAGATCAATGAAAAACCGGGTCCAAGGCGTTTAGGCTCCCCTTGCCAGCATTAATGCTCTTTTAATCTTCCCCACGTTATCCGCATCGATTTCCCTGTCCCCGTACGCGTTTGTTTGGGGAGGGGACACCACCGCGTGCTCCGGCAATAATAAAAAAAGAAAAAAAAAAAACCAACCAAACAAAAAAAAAAAAAAACAAACCCCAAAACAACCAAAACCGACAACACCTCCAAACCCTCTGATGCTGACGTTGCAGACAAACCTGCGCATCCCTGCCGGTGTCCCCCCCTCCCCGCCCCCCGCCACCGCTCTACCCTGGACACCCCCCCCCCTCCTCCCCGAAACGGGCAGCGCTGTCGCCGGGTGTCCCCCCCCGCTCACCCTACCACCGCGGGGCGGGCGATGCCGGGGGTCCCCCCCCCCCCCGCCTCGTCCCCCCCCCCGTCCCCGCAGAACAATGGGGGTTGCAGCGCCCCGCCACCGCGCCAGGGGGCGCCCGCGCGCCCTCCGCGGGACAATGCGGCCGGTACGCGGGGCTGCGCGGATCTGCGCGGGGCCGCCGGTCCCGCTCCCCCCCCCCCCCCCCGCCCCTTCATCTCCCCCCCGCCGCTCCGCCCGACCCCGCCTGCCCCGGGATGCGGCCCGGTGCGCCCGGCAGCGCCGTGAGGGACGCTGGCGGAGCGGGGGGGGGGACCCTTCAGCACCCGGCCCCGGAGAGCTGCCCCGGCCCCGCCGACCGGGGGGCTCCGGACCGGCCCCGGCGGCGGAGAGCGACCCTCCGCCAGCCCCGCCGCGGGTGCCCGGCCGCTGAGAGGCGGAACGCGGGAAGGGGGGCCCGCCGAGCCGGGCCGGTACCGGCGGGAGCGCCCTGCGGAGGCGGCCGGGGGTCGCGCTCCGGTCCCCGCTCCCCCCCGCGGGGCGCCGGCCCGCACCTACCTGCCAACCGCAGGGCCGACATCCTCTGGAACTCCGGCTCCTGCAGCCACTTCCACATCCTCCGGAAGGTCTCCCGGCCGGACTTGAGTTTACTCCAAGGCTTAGGGTTCCGCAGCAAGTCCGAGAGGGTCCCCTGAGAGCGGCACAGCACCCGCTGGGCGAAGATGGCCTGGGGGATGCTGTAGCGCTTCAGCTCCGCCGTGATCCTTTGTGCCACTTCTTTGGTGTTGATCTCCTCCAGCTGCCCCGAGCTGCTCACCTGCGAGCCGGAGGAGGAGGAGGGCGGCCGCTCCCGGCCGGCGGGCAGCGCGGGCCCGTGGGGCGGCGGGTGGCCCGGGTGCGCGGGGTGGTGCATGCCGTTCAGGTGGGGCATCATGGCCGGGGGCGTCCCCAGCCCCCGGGAGAGGTGCTGCTCCCCCCGCGCCAGCATGGCGGCGTGGGCGTCGAAGTTGGGGCTGAGCATCTTCTCGTGGCCGGGCGGCCCGTAGCCGTGGAGGCCCTGTTGGGCGTTGTGGAGGGGGCCCAGCCCGTTGCCCAGCGGCGAGAGGCTCTGCCCCATGCCGGGCATCTCCTTGTAGGGCCCGTAGAGGTTGTTGACGGCGGGCAGCCCGCGCTCGTCCCGCATGAGGGCGAAGCTGCCGCTGACGTTGCCCGAGAGGCGCTGGTGGTGGTGGTGGTGGTGGGCGTGCGGGTGGGCGTGCGGGTGGTGGAACTTGTCGGAGACGGTGGAGATGGGCGGCAGGGGCTGGAGTGGCGTCAGGGTGGTGTAGGTGCTGCTCATGCCCATGCCGGGCGGCGAGGACTCGCAGGGCATGCTCATGGCGTGGTGCAGCGGGATGGAGAGCTCGGGGCGGTACTCGGCGGCGCCGTCCAGCAGCGAGGCCATGCTGGACACCATGGCCGGCCGGGCGGCGGCGGGGGCAAGCTCCTGGTGCGGCGGCGGCGGCGGCGGCGGCGGCGGGGGGGGCACCCGGAGCGGCCCGGCGCTGCGGCCGCCGTGGTGGGGGCTGGGGCTGCCCATCAGCTCCGGCTCATGGCCGGCCGCCCCGTGCAGGCTGCCCAGCGGCTCCATCGCCATCTCGGGGTTCATGGCGCAGGCACCCGGCTCCCTGGCGAGGCATCGACGGGCGCTGCGGCCGCTCCTCATTCACTCATGGGGGGGGGCGGCGGCCGGGCGGGCGGGCGGAGGCGGGGGGGGGGGGAAGGGGGGGCGGCGCAGCTCGGCGGGGCCGGAGGCCGCCCGCTCCGCCGGCCCCGCGGGCAGCCGGGCAGCGGCGGCTCAGCCGGGCCCGCGGCGGCCCCGCGCCATGTCCTCGCCTCGCCGCCGCCGCCGCCGTCTGCGGGCGGCGGGAGCTGTCCAGGGCGCGCCGCGCGCACCGCCTGGCCGCGCCCGCGGGGCCGGGCCTGCGCCGCCGAGCGGGCCCGCCAATGGCGGCGCGGCGCGGGGCGGGGCGGGGCGGCCACCGCCGGGCCCTTAAAGATGCCGCGGCCCTTTGTAACGGCGCGGAGGGGCGGCTGGCCGCCGGGGACGGACGGAAGGACGAGCGGACGGACGGGGATCCTCGCGCGCCGCCGCCCCGGGGGACCGCGGCCCTGGCAGCCCGGCGGCGGCGGCGGCCAGGTTCCTCCCGGGGGCGGCCCGGCCCGGGCCCCGCAGCCCCTCAGGGCCCGGGCGTCCCCTCCGGCGCCTCAGCCCCGCAGGGTCCTAGCGTCCCCTCAGGTGCCTCAGCCCCCTCAGGGTCCTGGCGTCCCCTCCGGTGCCCTCGGGTGCCTCAGCCCTCTCAGGGTCCTGGCGTCCCCTCAGGTCGCCGCAGCCCCCTCAGAGCCCCGCTCCCCCCAACGGGGCTACGCCGAGTCCCGGCAGGCGGCGATCCCGCCCGGCGGTGTCGCTGCCGGTGCCGGTACCGGTGCCGCCTCGGCAGCTCCCGGGCCGGCGGCACAGATGTCGCCTTTGTGCGGAGGCGGTGATGGGGGACGGGCGAGCCGTGAGCCATTGCTCCCCTCTCGGAGAGCAGGGGGTCCCGGCCGGTCGGCTCCTCCGGCCGTCGCGCCCGCGGGGATACCGCCCCGGAGCGGGCCGGGGTGCGGGGCTGCCCCGGAGGGCAGCGGGGACGCCTCATCCCGCGCCCTCGCCCGGCCGGTCCCCGGCTGAGCAGCGGGAGGAGCGGGCAGGGCCGTAGCCTGCGGCTCCCGGGGGTCCCCGCAGGGTCTCCGGCCTCCCCCCTTGCTGTTCCAAACCCGGGCGCGGTGCCGGTCTGCGCGGCCGGTTGCGGTAAACACGGCAGAAAGTGCGGGTTGGTAAAAACGCACCGTGGACAGACAGCAGTAAATGAACCAGTACGGTGACAAAAGAACTGGTACCGTGTCCCCATGTGGGTCTGCTTTCACACGGCTGCCCGGCTCCTCTCACCAGTGCACACACGCACCGTGCTCAGACACACACCATTCCCTCTTCCCGAGGAAGGGTCGGGTCCCCGGGCCCCCTCCGGGCCCCGGCAGCGGGAAGGGGCAGCAGCAGACACCCCTCTGCTCCGGCGGGGCTGAGGCGGGGGGCACACACCGCTGTAATCACGGCGAGCGGGCTTCAGCTGTGCCATGTTTGCCCTTGCCGAAGCCATCTGGCGTGCCATTGCGGGGCCATCGATCCGGAGCTGCGAGCCGCCAGCCCCCGTGCCCACCCAGCACATTACTGGCAGCCGGCTTCGCTGGGCACAGAGCCTGCTTCACAGCCCCCAAGGTCCCTGAGCACCTTGTTCCCTGGCATGCCACTGCGCGGGGGACACCACCACCATCCTGCCAGGCAGCCCGTGGGTTCCCAGAGGGGCCTCAAGCGCGGCCGTAGCCTCGGCACATGGGGCGGTGTGGCGCTGTGGGGACCGTGGAGGGACGGAGGCAGGCTGGCAGGCCACAGAGGGGCAGGTGGGCAGCGAGGAGATGGGCAGGGGGGACAGGAGCAGGGCCTGTGGGGACAGGAGCCCCCAGCATGGAGCTGGCAAGCAGGGACCTGCCTGCACTGGCCAGATCCTGTGCCCCCCACATGCCCCACTGCAGGGGACCATCGACCAGACATGTTGGCCCATGCCATGACACCCCAGGCTGGGCTGTGCTGGGCTGTGCCACACCGTGCCAGGCTGTGCCACACCGTGCCAGGCCGTGCCGGAGTCTGCCGTGCTGAGCCACTGTCGGGCTGTGCCACGCCGTGGCGTGCCAGGCCACGCAGCTGGTGCCAACCCTGCACTTCCCTCTGCTGTCATTGCCTGCCCCCCCCCCCCGGCTCTTTAATCAGTAACGCAGCGCCGGCAGCTCGGAGCAGCCGTGTCCTTGCGCTTTATGTCATCCTTATCTCGGGCCCCGATAACCATCTCCACGTTTGTCAAGGTCCCACCCCCACTCTGTCTTTCTGGTAACCAAATGGGGAGGAATGGGGGGAAATGTCACCTTTTTGATAGGATCAGCAAGAGTTCAGCCTGGGTCGGGCACCGGGGAGTAAAATTCTGGAAAGGGCCAAGGGGGAGAGGTGTGCAGGGGTGGTGTGGCGGGGGGGCTGCGGGGAGACGTCGGCAGGGTGCGAGCCAACCCGCCTGGACCTTTGTGGGCTCTGCTTTGGGACGTGCAGAAATAGAATGGGGCTTGTAAAGAAATGCAGCTGGTGAGTGAAAATGGCTGAGCCCAGTCCAAAAAAGGCTGTATTTTATCTTCTTCCGAGGCGACACACCACCAGGCCACTCTCCAGGGCAGCCGGAGCCTCTTTACGAACAGGTTGTGTGTGACAGCACCCAGTTTCCCTACAGATTTCCGCTATGGATCCCAAAGGCTAACGATCTGTTTCTCTCCACACCGCCGTCGCCGCACGTCTCTGGAGCTCACGTTTTTTTCCAGGCTGCTTTTCGGCACTGACCAAGTGGGTATAAAATGAAGCTCCCCCCAGCCCAGCTCCCCCCGCCGTTGTCAGCCTGTGGTGGAAAAGAGAAAAGAAAGGAAGAAGAAAAAGAAAGCCCTGGCGTGAGGTGCCTTTGTTCAGGGCAAGTTATGCGTGAAATCTTTTTGTCCTTCCTAAAGGAAGGCAAAAGTTGCAGTTGATTTGGGGAAAAGAGAGGCGGGCACAGCCCTCCGGAGGCGGCGGGCAGGCGGGGAGGGGGGTGGGTGGGCAGACCCCGATGGGAGCCAGGTGCCGCAGATGTGCTGGCGTCCTTCTCCTTCTTTTCCTTTCCCCCTCTTCCTTTACCTCTCCCTTTCCCCTTTCCCTTCCCTTTTCCCAGAAGAGCTGAGGTTGGAAGGTCCCTCCGGAGACCGGGTGCTCCTGCCCCTGCTCAAACGGTGTCACACACGTGTGAGCTGGTGGCAGGACATGGGATGCTTTTTTAGGTGCTCAACTCCATCTCTTCCCGCTGTTCCTGGGAACCACCAGCACTCTCTTACAGAGTGGGAACCCTTACCTAAAAATTAAGATTAATCATACTTTGAATTTTAGCTCCGTAGGTCTGCAAAGATCTTCTACCACGTTTCACAACTTAAATGAAATACAAGTTTTTGTTGCACACACACAAAAAAAAGAACTGCACTGTTTTACTTGATTGTGTATCGATCTCCTTTTCTTTGAGGAAAGCCAGCTGCGTTCAGCTCTCTCGGTAGGCACCTCGCCCCCCTTTTTGTTGGCTGGGGGGGTACTTGGTGTTAGTGGGGTGTGTGCTGGTTGGCGTGAGACACTGTTCCCCGACGGGGCAGCGCGGCAGGAGGGTGGCAGGGAGGGGGGTGGCCGTCTGCCCACCATGGTGGGGTGCAGGCTGGCGTGGAGGAGTGCAGCTGGCAGGCGCATTTGCCAGCACCTTTGCTGTGCCAGTCATTGCGATCAATTATGCTCTCTTTAACTTAACAGAGGAAAGCTGAGAAATTGATATTTTCATTTTTTTTTTCCCTGGCAAAATGATGTTTCCCAAATTCAGGAGATAAGGCCCGGCTTTGGCCTTTTCTTTTGAAACCCACGCCTGATTATTGCGTCCCATGATTATGTTATATTACACGGGGGGGGGGGGGGAGGCACCTAATTCTGGCGTCTCGCCAAATTGATGTCAAAATCTTTCTGTGGGTGATCAACACCACAAAGGTATAAATATCAGCGCGCGGCGCAGCTGTAACCATTGTGGTGGGTATGTCACCACGGTGCCCATCCTGTGCCTGCCACACCGGGGGCAGCACCAGGGGACAGCTCTACCCTTCTGCCCCTGCCTCAGCTCCCCGAGGCCCCCTCACCCCTCCCTGCGGGACGGAGGATGCTGGGGTGTCCTTTGGTACCCAGGTGATGCTGTGTGGCACGGGCACGGCCGGCAGGAGCAGTGCCGGAGAGCCGGGGCGGCCGCTTGGCTGCTTCCAGCCTAACGAGCTTGGGCTGCCCAGCGGGAAGCAGCATTCCCTGCCTGCATGGCTGCCTTTGCCAGAGGCTTTCCCTCCGCTCTTGGGGGAGGGAGGAGGGAAGGTTCTTTGTTAGTTTTCCTCCTTCTCCCTGCCTGCAGCCAGGACTCCCTGAGCCGCTGCCGGGTGCCCTGGCTTCCCCTTGTGGGGTGCCCAGTGGCCGGCGGGACTGGATGGACCTGGGGGCTGACCTGGCTGCATTTGCCCCAGGCTTTCCTGCTCGGCATCCTTCTTTTTTTGGCTGTGGCTCCCCATGGTGTTTGAATTTTAATTCCTTTCCTCTTTTGTTTGGCAGGGGTTTGACCCTGCGAGTTCCTCCAGCACCCACAGCCAGCTCTGAGCTTGGGGAGGAGAAGGGCCTGGCTCTTTGGTACTGCAAAACCGGCTGAAAACTGTCCAGAAAGGGCACGTCCAGGGGTTCATCACCCGTGCCCACAGCCCTGCAGACACCGCTCACGCTGGTGCAGGACACGGCAGGGTCAGCTTTCCCTTAAACCAGCTGGCAGGAGCTGGCTAGGGACAGCACACATCATTTTCACCCGCCTTTAAACAAACATTGCAAGTGTTTTCTTTTGGAATGTTGAAACAGCGCTTGCAACTCCTTTCTTCTCTGCAGAGGGCAGAGGGGCAGCTCCAGCCCCAGGTGACGTCTTCTCGGTGACAGCAGTGCACGGGTCCAGAGGGGACCTAGACCTGTATTGGCCCCGGGGGTACCTGCTGCCCAGGGACTAAGTTTTGCTCCTGGGAGGCAGAACCAACCTTCCTTGTGATTTTCTCCTCCCAGACAAGTCGGACAATATGGGATCTTTTCCCCAGAGTTTTTCAGGGGGCAGTTCAGAGGGTAAAACGTGCCTGAGAAAGCTGAATGCAGCTTTATCAGTGAAAAATAATCACAGGAAAAAGGGCTCAGTGTCTACCTGGGGCAAGCAAAACCCCATCTGGGCTGCTTGCCTCCACTGCTGGAACCCTCCGGCTCAGGCACCGAGGGACCGAGGCTCTGGGGAGCCTCCCTTAGATTTCTCAAGGGGAAGATGAAGGAAAGCATTTTTCCTCTCCCTTCACTACACCAGAAATTGGGTTTTGGGGCAACAAATCCCAGCTGGAGCGGAGCTTGCTGGGCTGCTCTTGCCAGGGTTTCCCTGAGCAGCCACCCGTCCCTGGCATCCTTGCCAGGCAGAAGCAGCAGTTCTCACGGACGGGGAGTGCAGTCCCTGCGGCACAGTGTGGCAAAACCAGGAGGTGCCGGGCTGTGGTGGTGGCCGGGGCAGGGGTGGTTGGTTGCTTGCTCGGGGGTTTCGGCTCCACACCTCTCATGGGACATCCCCGGCTCAGCGCACCCTGTCCCCCGCTGTGAGAGGGGCATCGTGGCCGCCCCGGCGTGGCTGATGGCACACTTGGCTGGCGAGGGCCATGGTTAAAGATTAAAACTGGGTCCAGTTTGCAATATTTATCTTGGGAGCAGGAGGGCCCCAGCTTGTTTGGTTTGTGGGAAGAGTTGGGAAAGAGTGACGTTGGCGAGGAGAGACCCGGCAGGGCTGGCCCTGGGGGCGAGCAGGGCTCTGGGGGTGCTGGCGCGGGCAGGATGGGGAGAAAACCCCGGGCAGGGACCCACATCAGTGGTGAGCCCTGCAGTCAGGAGGTGGCTGCTCTGGAGGTGGCGCGGTGTCCTGCCTGTCGGTGGGGACGGGGGCACCACGATGGCTT
Source organism: Numenius arquata (assembly GCF_964106895.1). Classification (NCBI taxonomy): domain Eukaryota; kingdom Metazoa; phylum Chordata; class Aves; order Charadriiformes; family Scolopacidae; genus Numenius; species Numenius arquata. The sequence goes on from NC_133615.1 coordinate 538,467, forward strand.
CAAGGACAAATATATTAAATCTATTAGATATTAGGGATGGGGAGCATGCAAGCAGCACAGACAGGGAATGCTTTTTCATTTCTATTGCCCTAAACATTACCTCCTAAAGCATTTTTCACAGGTTAATAGCTGGTTGCCCAGACTGCTAGCCCAGCTCTGGAAACAGCCACACAGATGTACCGGGATGGTCAGCCCTCTGGTTTGTACCAAATTGTGGCATTTAATGTGTTTTGGTGGTTGGCCGGGGGACACGGGGCCATGTCGACTGCAGAGCCTCTGTCACGGTGTCCTGACCCACAGCGGGACCTGGCACCAACAGCTCACCCCTCTCGTCACTGACCCCTCTTCATCCAGCACCTCAAATACAGCGTGGGCTGCGTGAAGCCGTGCTCGTCTTTTGCCAGGGTGGGGCGTCCGTGGTGTGCTTTCATACAATTTGATGCACATTCCCAACCCCACAGTGTATCCTTTAAAATATGGAAGGCTTTTTCATTAAAACGACGACCTGGCGCTCAGCAGAGTGTGCCTGCAGCGCCCCCCCCCCCGGCACAGGCCCTTGGTTATTGTTGACAGTACGTGGCGCAGGAAGCAATAAGAAGGAAGAAGCGGACACAGCTGAGTTTTACAGACTTTCAATGCACAATAAAACATTTTATTTAAAAACAATGCATTCAATATTGTGTTTTGGCACGCGTCAATGTTGCAGGCACATTCACACCAAAGAATCACATTGCCGAGAGATCCCGGAGGAATGGTGGCGTCGTTCTCCAGGGAGGATGCTCACGACGAGGATGCGGTTACTCCGCCACGAGAAGAGAGAGCCAGGGCCTCGCTCACCAGCGTGCCCAGGGGCACGATGCCCGTCCGGCCGATGCCGCGGAGGCTCTCCCGGGGAGCAAGGCTGGACGCCACCTTGGCTTGCAACCTATTTCACACCCTGTGTGCGGCTTTGCCGTTCACCTGAGACTGTGCCCTGGCCCTTTATGAACAATTAGCCATTTAAAAATAAATAATGCTTTTAGTATGGCCGATAAATAATGAATCCTTTATTACAATTATGGCATTTTTTTTCTTTTTTTTTTTTTTTAAATATTTATCTTTTTTTTTTATTGAAAACAACTCCATCAGGCATTGAACTGTATAGCCATTAGAATAAAGACACATTCATTTACAGAAAACCTGCTTTTTTCTAAACGATCTGTTTTCGCAACCTCCATTCACAGTTAGTTATATTTCACAAACGCTTGCTTTTTGGTATACTCCACAATTAAAACCGGCAGCCAAAATGACTTTGTTTCAGTGTATCTTGCTGCCATCCACTGAAAAGATGCAAGCAACGCAAATACAAACCCGAGATGTGTAAAAGAAGAGAAGGTAACACACGTATTTCCACCCTTATGTACACCCCTTCTTCACACCCCCTGCCCGGTGTCCCGACCCCCCCGCCCGCAGCACCCAGCCCCTCGGCAGAGGGGACGGAGCAGGATGTGGCCACCGCTTGCCTCCGGTGGCTACCGTGTGCAGGACACTGTCCAGGCAGCTTGGGGATGAGTGGGCTCCGTGTCCCACCAGACGCTTCCCCTGGAGCTGGTCAGAAGGGATTCTCCTGATTTTGTAAATGAAAATGTTTTGTACTTACAAATATTGATCACGTCTCGTTTCGCGTACGTTCGTTTAGTGATATTCGCCTCCCCAGACATTCGGTAACGGCAGCCAGTGCTGTCCCTCAACCATCAGGAACTCGCTTAGGTAGACGGAGGCAGGAAGATTTTGGGCCAAGGAAATGGGAAGGAAGAGTCCAGCCCAGGTGGTACCCAATGGAGGTGCCACCCGCAGGTCCTGGCACCTCCCTGTCCCCGGGACCCGCATTCCATAGCAGGGAGCAGCTCAGGACACCTCATTTCCTACAAAACCAGAATTACCCGTGTCATAATCTGGCACAGAGAGAAAGGGAGGCCGAGCCCAGAGCTGTCAGGGCAAACCCCACTTCGCCGCTCCGGGATGCACAGCGCCCCTAATGCGAAAATCAGCCTGAAAATGGGGGATGTGGGAAAGAGCCCAGTCTGACCACAAGGCATTGGAGGGTCTTCCCCTGCCTGGGGGAGCAGAGCCCACCCTGGGCCACTGCTGGTCCCAGCAGTCGGCGCAAGCTGCCCTTCCCTTCTGGTCCCTCTATAAAAGCAGAATTCAAAGAGCATCCAGGAAAACAGGCAAAAACAAAAGATGCACATTTTAAGATGGTTTTCCACATTGCAAGAGCTTGGACAAAAAATATTGATACTAAGAAGCAATTTACTTTGGGCTGTATTGCGCCATTGATTTTGGGGCAGAACTCCCCATTAAAATCAATGATTCTGAAATGTTCAATGTGGTTCTGAAAAATCGATGGGGAGTTTTGCTTAAAAATCAATGATATAATATGGCGCTCTGTCAATAATTTTTCTGTATTCCCATTTCCGAATATTTGCAGTCGTTTTTGTGCTTCCTCCTCTGTACTCGGTGCCTCTTTCTGCCTCTGGAAAGTTCCAGCTTTGCTGCCAGGACCTTCTCCGGCACCGACGGGAGGTCCCATCCCTCTCTGGGGGTGGGAAGGGGCTGCAGAGTACGGGGGCTCCCCCCGAGACCCCCCCCAGCTGGGTCTGCTGGTCATAACGGGACTTCCCCAGATGAGCCAGAGGGAGACACGCCCTTTGCTTAAATTAAGCAACATCAAATTAAGGTACAGTGCGTTAAAACACATTTCTGTCACCATCCTCTCCACAATCTGGGGGTGCAGCGGGGCGTCCCAGACTCCCCCCCGCCAAGCAGAGCCGTGGGAAACAGGCTGGGGGTGCGAGTTGTGGGGAGAACAGAAATTCCAACCGGGGGCAACTTCCCCAAGTTTATTGTGACTGGGAAGGCAATTCAAATTTTTTAAAACAAATTATGAAAAATCCTGCACTGAGGCAGTTTCTGCAGCTCATTAACAAACTCTTCCTTCCCTGCGCAACTTCTCTTCTTTATTTTGGGGCAAAAGGAACCCGCCTGCTCCAGAAGGGTTCCCGCAGGACTCGGGGGAGGCTGGAGCTGCTGGGGTCCTCCTGGCCCCACAGCTCCCCGCTCCAACACACCGTCCTGGCGTCCTGTGACCCCGCAGACCCTCACCAAGAGGGCCCGAGGGGTCAGGGGGCTCAGTCCTTCCCCCAGGGACGCCTGTCCTGGCTCTCTGCGGGGTTCTGCACCCAGCAGAGCCCAGCTGCTCCCTGGCCCGGGCCCTCGCGCGCGGCTACGGCACAAAGAATAGGTGATAATATCAAGAACAACTGGTATGGCACCATATGGCATAAGACACCACCGTCACTGCACAACTATGTCTTCAGAATAACAGCTGCCAGAGGCTGTGCTCTGCCGTGGGAGCGGGGATGAACACAGGACCGACACGACAGCACGGGGAGCCGGAGCCCGGGAACGCCGAGCTCCCGGTAGGAGCGGGTCTGTGCATGCTGCACCTGCACGGGGGACACCCTCCACAGCATGCTCTACACAGCCTTTGAAAAAGCAAAAGCCAGAAAATGTGGGGTAATTAAAATGAGGGGGAAGAAAGCTGCCAGCTCCTCCTCCAGCCGGGGCGCGGGGAGAGGGACGGCACGGCTTCAGGGGAGCTGCCGTGCCATGGCAGCGGGCACCGGGAGATGCTCCAGGCCCATGTCGTACTGGAGATCTCCTTCCTCACCTCCTATGTCTGCCTGTAGGCAAAGAGGTTGAGAAAAATTAAAATGTGCCATTTTAAAGTATGATTTGAAACTGGATTTTTGCATCTTCTTTCAGTGTGTAGTCAGTTCTCGGCGTCATACAGAATAGCAGAAAAATTTTAAAATACTCATAAGCGTACTAATTGTAATAAGAAACCCAGCTACTTTACAGGCTCCTTTATCCTGAGTCATAGTGGCCAACGTTTTCAAACCATAAGTGACCCTAAGGTCTGTCCTCTCTACAAACAGCCTGATTTCCAGCGGTACCGAGAAAGCTGCATCTTCCCGTGCCTGCCTGGGGTGGCTGTCGGTGACTGGAAAACTGGGGCACTAATTTAGTTGTCTGGCTGCGGATTTAGAGATGTAAATGGGGTAAATCTGGTAACTGTATTTCCTCTTCCCCACGCTCCTGCTGCGCTCACTTCCCTTTAAAAACCATTTTTAAAAATCCTGGTGCCCAACTGCCAGCAGTAGCCTGACTGTGGCTACTGGACCACTGGGTGCCTGCCCAGCTAGCCATGCTTGTGGAACCAGGGCCGGGCACAGGGCAGGATGGGCATCCTGCCCCTGGGGGGACCACCCTGGCCACCGCAGGGGGATACCTGGAGCCTTCCTGACCCGAGGGGCTAGCTGGCCCGTCTGCCCCGTCACCGTTAATTGGGCTAATGAAGGCTATTACCGCTCCCTACAGACCCGGCATTGCTGGGCCCCCATGGCCCCATGGGATGGAGGGGATTTTGGGTGGGATGCGCCAAAAGGCAGAGAATGCAGCTTGGCAAGGGGGAACACCGGGTACCACAGGGCCACGCACACCAGGAGGGGGGGACGGGGATCTGTGGGTGCAAAGGGACAGGCAGGAGCCCCTGTGCTCTCTGCTTGGGTGGATCGTCCTCCCAAAGGACCCCCCCGTAGTGGGGGGGTGTGGAGAGCAGGCGCAGAGTGGGGATGCACCCACGCCAGGGTCTGGGGCTCTCCTCACCCAGCACATCTCCAGAGAAACCCAACTCCACTTATCGCAGCGGTTTAACTTTAAAATCAAGAGACCAAATGGTATGGCGCGGGTGGGAATGACCGTGTTTCAGCCTGGCTGATTTGGACTGGGATTTGGCCCAAACGGAATTAAAACGCTGAAGTGCTCTGAGAGTGATATAAACGCCTAGCTAAGGTACAAGCCATATTGTGACCTTCTTCTTTACATTATTCTTTAAAAAATGTAAAATTCAGTAAATACGAAAATATGCAAGCGGTGGAAATCAGGATCCACACTGAAGAACTTGCAAGGGACAATGAACTGGAATTCAGAGTGGCTTTCTCAACCCGCCACGGCAATGTATGTATGCTGAGCTATTGATAGCAACATATACAAGAGAAGCAAAACCTTTTAAAATTAGCATTTCTAATTCTAATAGGGTAGGGACAATAAAATTAAGAGATTCAGGGGATTTTGTGGAATGCTAAAATATGAAAATATCTTAAAACGTACTTAGTAGCATATCTATAAATGCAAAATATTTCAACTTGTGCTGCTGCATGAATAGCATCCACAGAATTTGAGAAATGCTTCTGCACTGCTAAATATGCTCAAACCCTTTGACGAGCAGTGACAAGGGTGACTAAAAAGGATCTTTATATTATGGAAAATATTTTAGGGTGGGTTTTTTCTTTTTTTTTTTTTTTTTTTTAAGAATTATATCTGAAGAATGTTTAATTCGGTTTTGGGCACTTTTTAGACAATCATTTGGCACTTCAAGATTTAGGTTCTTAGGCACAATGCGACAAGGTGAGTTTGGCCAGTCCTTCACCGTGCATCCTGTAGAGCAGCTGGAACTCTGCAGGCAGCTGGTGGGACTCCTGCCACTTGGTCGTGAACTTCGTTCCCTTCTTATCATAGTAGTGGTACGGGAGATCCTCCCGCGTGTTGGGGTCGAACCCGAAGGGCCAGAATCCGTACAGGTGGATCTCCTCGCATATGGCAGAAGCAAGGGTGTACATGAGAATACCTGTGCTCAGCCGCTTGGGCGACAAGTGCTTGTTCTTCCAGTATCTGTGAAAAAAAGAAAGGCATGTTAGTTCAAGGTGCAAGTAATGCCACAGCTTTGCTATGAGAAAAAAATAACGTTACTGGCCGAGGATCATCAGTGCAGAGAGCTGGAAGCCTGGATAAGGCAAGGATTGCTCTTCAGGTCAGTCTGTAAGGACTGGGGATGCAGAGCAGCCTCAGCAGCACCCTGACCGACGGTCTCCTGTGGTCTCCTTCTGAATGTGTTTGGTTTTTAACCAGGATAAGTAGTGCCTTATCTAGAAAAGTACGATTCCCCAGCTCCTGCTCTCATTTGCTAAAGAAGTGGCAATATTATCTTCCTTGGATCTAGTAGAGTTTTCCCCAGACCACCCTGCAGCGGTGGGAGCAGAGCCCAGTGATGGACCTGCCCCGGTGGGACCGACCAGCCCATCCTTGCTGTGCTGGGCATGCGTCTGGAAAGACATCACTGAAGTACGTACTGAAGCAATAACAAACCTGCATTTGCTGTAAAAACAAGCAATATCAGGTCCTGACTTGCACGACAGTCGACAGTGCCCACCAGAGCAGGCATGGATAGAAAAATAAATACAGTCGTATTTGTACAGAGAGACACGCACTTTGACACGTTAAAAACAAGGCACAAATACACACCTGTTCACATGCTGCATTATATTTCCCGGCCAAGCCAACTGGACCTTTAGCTGCCCTCTGTGCTCAACAAAGAAGTCAACCAGTGTTCTCGTGACTGTCGCTGACGTGTGGAAGAAAAAAGCAGGGATCCAAAGAATGGCCGCATCGAGCTTTTTCAAACTTAAGAAGAAGTTGTTGCGATCCTGAATGGTCAAAAGATTGTTGTAGTACTTTTCCAGGATGCTGGGGTTGAAAGTGGTGAGGTTGGTTTTCCTTCCGACATCTTTTTGGAAAGCCTCAGTTGGAGCAAAATTGCAGCGAAAAACAAAATCAGATTTATCTATCTCTTGCCCGCACTGACTCCCGGTCAGGATCCCGCTGTTCCCAACCACGGCGCAGATGTTGTAGTGCTTGTTCAGGATTGGCGACACGTCGGGAAGCAGCGATCTGAAGTTATTGCTAATAGAGAAAACATACTTGTGGCTGGAATAATCATAATGCATCAGCTGTCCAATCCGAACACTGCTCTTGGTCAAAGAAAAATTTTTTATTACGTCGACATGCTGAAGGATTTCTTGCCTAAAATAAAACAGAAAAAGAAAAGAAAATGTGGAGTTATATTTCCCTCTTTCTGCAGTGGAGAGATTTTCTTTCCAGCCAGATTTAAATTTATTTTTGTTGTTTTCAATGTAGTGAAGTAGCTTCCTGAGAAATGTGGTGCAATGGCTTTTAATTAATATAAATAGATGGAACTATGGAGCTGGCTCCTCACCTAGAGCTCTGCTTGGCTTTACTGGGCGCTCCTGGCTGATGCCAGCTGAGGATGTGTGCGTGTCCCTTGGAAGAGTATCAGGATTAGTGTCAGATTCCCTGTGGAATCAGTCCCCTTGCTGAGGGCTGAGGGGCAGCAGGGTCCTGTGTGTGCTGTGCCACGGGCCCGGTGGGTCCGTCTGCTGTTGGGGCTCGCCACATGTACCTCGCTCTTGGCATGGGCCCACGCATCCTTGGCAATGGTGGGTACCGTGTTTGGAGACCCAAGCAGCTCAGGATATTCAGTTGAATTAACGGTGGCTGATTTTAAAATACATATATTTTTTTGTGTCCTCATGAAGAAGCTTTGAATCACAAAACCAAGTGACTGTCACTGTCTCCATTTATGTAAACGTAATTCCTTAATGTCTGCTTTGGGCAAGGACGCTGGCATTTTTACAAGGGTTTTTAGAGATACTTACAAACCAAACAAAACCAACCCTGCTCAGGAATTTCCCTCACAGGGCATAAAATTAGAAAACCAATTCCACTTTATTTGCTCATGTTTATGGAAAACAAACAACCTTTCTTCCAGCTCGCATCCTCCAATGTCTGAACATTAATGGAGTCCCACTGGGTGCCCTAATTATGGGTTATGGCTAACAGACAAGTGCAAAGGCAGATCCTGAGGCATTAGCTAAAATCACCAGTGGGGTGGCACAGAGATAGACTTATGAAGGGTGAGCTGGTGGTGCCAGGAGTGGAACAATACTGAGGAGTGGCCACTGTAACACCAGCCTGGGAGGTCCCTGGGAAAGGATGGGGCAGGCAAAGTGCCATCTTCTCTCCCTCCTCCAAAGTGCCATCTCATCTCCTGTGGCCCACAGCTCTTTAGGGGTGGCAGGCAGCATTTGTTGGCACTAGAAGGCCAATACTCATCCCGCTGTGCCGGCAGCAGCACTGACCTGGGCCTGGGGAGTGACCAGAAGGAAGGAGAGAAGCCCAAGCCCTGCCTGCAAGGACCTGGGGGTGCAGCAGCCCCATCCCAACCACCAGCTGCCTGGCCACAGAGCCAAGGATCTGGGCTCCTGCTCCTCAGGCAGGCATTTGTCAAGACAAAATTACAGTCCAAGATGGTAGTAGCTATCTTATCAGTAAAGATGCATATATAAAAAAGCATAAAATATATATTGATTGATATATATATGAGTAAAGCCAAAAAAAATAAAAGAGGCTGGCCATACTCCACATGACAGTGAGAAAACGGAAAGCACATTTTACTTCCCATTTAGTATGGAGCAGCTTTCAGGAAGCTGAAGGACCTGAGAAAAGCTTTCCGTTGCCACGCAGCAGGGGAGTCAGTGCCACCTGCGAACAGCAGGCAGAAGGCAACGCAGAAAGAGAGTGTCTCTGGTGGATCTGGGCTCGAAGGCTCCATCCGAACCCGCAGAAGAGCAGCACAGCTCTTGCTCAGAACTGCTGTCAGCTGGGAAGTTTAGTTGGGTGTGTGTTGGCCTCCATGAACACGGCATTTCATGGCTGTTACAGTCCCATTTGTTTCCAGTTTTAAAAGCCCAGCCATTTATCTTGAAGTAATGACAATTTCACTTGCACCCCGGGAAACTGGGTCACATTCTGTTTGGTAAAATAATGCGTGTTGCAGCCTGGTGTCCTGCTCTGAAATAATCAATTCTTCCAAGATAGCTGTAACCATCTGGGGAATGCTTTGTCTCTCACCACTGGCAAATCACTCAGAGCTGGGAGTATTTAGTAGTCCCTGATTGTATTTTCTTAAATCCTGGGGCGAAGGGGACACCTCAGGGAGGGTGAGAAGGGTTCACCACTCACCTCTGGTGTGCGAACGCCGTCCGGTTGAAGGCCCACCTGGAGGGCTTCTCCTGCAGCTCCTGGCTCAGGGAGTTGGTGATGGGGACGAAGGAGGGGTCCAGGAACTTCAGGGCGAACTGCGATCTGGGAATGAGTGCGCAGACCCACGCAGAGACACACAGACACACAGACACAGGCCCACGCAGACAGACAGACCCGCCGCCGTTACTGGCCGTGCCCGCCTCCGCTGGCGGCCGCCGTCAGCACCGCGGACAGCGCCGGCCGCGCCGCGCCGGGCCGGGATGTACTGGGATATACCGGGATGTACTGGGATATACCGGGATGTGCCGGGCTGCACCGGGCTATGCCGGGCTGCACTGGGCGGTGCCGGTCTCCACCGGGCTGTGCCAGGCTGCACCGGACTCCACCGGGCTCCACTGGGTATACCGGGCCGCACCGGGCTATCCCAAGCTGTACCGGGCTGTGCCGTGCCGAGATGCACTGGATTGTACCAGGCCGGGCTGCACCGGGCTCCACCGGGCTGGCTGGGCTTCACCGGGCCGTGCCGTACGGGGCAGGGGGGTACCGGGCTGCTCCCCACCTTTCAGCACCCCCGGAGCATTGCGGTTCCCACGCTCGGCCCGCCTCCCCTTCCCGGTACCGCGGTCCCCTGGGGGGCCCCTTCCGCCCCCCGCAGGCCCCGGGCAACCTCCGCGGGGCGCGGAGCACGGCCGGGGTTGGGCGCGGGGGGAGCCGCATCCCCGCTGCGGGAGAGGGCCGTGGCCGCGGGGCCCTCCCGGGCCCAGCCGGGGCTCTCCCCGGGCGGCAGCGGGGCCGGCGGGGGTCGGAAGGGATAGGGTGGGATGGGATGGGGCAGGGTGGGAAGGGAAGGGATGGCGGCCCCCCGCCCCCGGACCGCTCTGGGCCGCGCCGCGCCCTCACCTGAATCCCGCGTGGAACATGTACATGCGGGGCCCCCCCGGGCCGGCGGCGCGGGGGGCGCCGAAGATGTTGTCCTTCTTGAGCGAGACGTAGCTGATGAGGGAGAGGATGAGCAGCGCGATGCTCAGCATCACCAGCCCCAGCACGCTGGCCACCCGCACCATCTTGCAGCTCCTCATGCCGGGAGGCGGCCCCGCGGCTGGGCGTGTGCGGGGCGGGGGGGGGTTTGCCGCGGGGCTACATGGAGCGGGGGGGAAAGGCGGGCGCGGGGGCGGTGGGAGCGGGACGGCGGCGGGGACCGGGCCGGCACCGGCGGCAGCCGGAGAGAAAATGGAGGGACCGAGCGGCGGCGCGATGAAATGGCAGCCGGGAGCGGCCGCCCCGCCGTCCCGGCCCCGGCAACCCCGTCAGCGACGCCGTGCTCCCCCGGCCGGCCCCCCCCGGCAGACCCGGCCCACGCACCGGCAGCCCCGGTGCCACCCAGCAGCCCCGGCGGCCCCCTGACAGACCCAGTGTGCCCCCCCCCAACAGCCGAAGCGTGCCCCCCAACAGCTCCACTACCATCCCGACAGCCCCGATGTGCCCCCCTGACAGTGCCGGTACCCCCCCGACAGCCCTGGTGTGCCCCCCGACAGCCGCAGCGTGCCCCCCGACAGCCCCAGGTTTCCTCCACAACAGCCCCAGGGTGTCCCCCCCAGCAGCACCAGGAACACGACCTGGCATCCCAAGCGTGCCTCCCCCCCGGCCTCTGACGTCCCCGGGGTGCCCCTGACAACCCTGGGGTGCCCAGAGTGCCCTTCCCACTGCCTTGGGGACCCCTGTAGTGACCCTCCAAAAGACTGGGGGTGGCCCAGCCTGGCAGCCACAGTGACCCCCCAACAGCCCCAGTCCCACAGTGACCCCCCCAAGCCCCATGGGTGCATGTGGGGGCTAAGCATGGCCACAAGCTGAGCCGCGGGGAGGCCGGGCTGCTCGGGAGCCTGTGGCTTCGCTGGGTGACCAGTGGCCAGGTGGGTGCACGAGGTCCCCCTGCTCCCCACCACAAGGCCGTGGGGTCCTGACATTTCCCTGTGACACTATAGGTCACCGTATGGCACGTATAGCACCGCAGGAGCCTGCGCCACAGCCCGCACCTGGGCAAGGCAAAGCCTGATGCTGACTATCAGAAAACCCCTCCTTCTTTAAAAGCCTGTGTTGAGGGCACACTACCACCTAAACGAACCCTACTGCTAATTAAACTGCCCCGTAAATCACACAGCAAATTTCATGTGAGCTCCAAGACATCCTGACTTCGGTAATCTGAGGGACGTCTCTTTCAAACATGACTTCTGCATACTGCAATATTTTCAGTGTTTCTTCAAGCTACCTTTTTTTTCCTTAGAAAGCTCACCCCCATAGACAGCTCTGCCTCTGAGCCCTGAGTTCACAGAAGTGCCTTATAAATAATAAATACCGTCTTTGTAGCACCATCCTTGCTCTGGGCTATATCCTACAAGCTCTCCATGCATGAAGCTCTCTTTGAAGAGGAGGAACATGAGGACCTCGCAGGGTTGGGTTTTACGTCACAGCCTTCAGTGGGAGTTCGGCCTGAGTATGGCCCAGAGGTCTATATCCCCGTCCTGTGGGATGCCTGTGGCTTTGGTGGAGGGAGAAAAGGATAGGAATGTAGGAAATAGTGCCGTTTTGATATGGAAGATAGATTTTTTACATGACTCTTCACATGGTTTCTGTTGTTGTCCACCCAGGACACGGTGTCCCCAGCTTCAACATGTCCACCCAGGTGTCCCAGGCCATACCATCCACAACTTTTCCCCTTCAGATATTCTGGAAATCAGCTTGATAATACTTAATATTGTCTTGTGGGGTGTCTCACCGTGCATCCTGGGACATGGACTGTACATCCCTTGTGTCATGCACTGTTCCACTTCTCCAGAGCTCCTCAGGCAGAAGAAGAACTCCCAGCCCCTGGGTTTTGTACAAAACTCCCAACTGCCCCTAATTGGAAGTTAACGAGCGAGAGCAGAGCATTTATTGCCAACAGGCTGCTGGGCAACTGGGGCTTTTCCCCTCCTGTAGCTGGCCCTGTGATGTCTTGGAGCACACTAAATGACTGTGGGTGGATCAGAGGCTTTTTGTCACAAGTGAGTGAGCACCAGGGGAAGGCCACCATGGTCCTAGGCGCCTGGGCAAAGCCCTTGGGGGCAGGGGCAGATGAGACCTGTCAGGAGACACTGCCCAGGCAGGGCTTTGATGCTTGAAGAGGGATGTGTTGGCAATGGCAGGACAGCAGGAGAAGCAGCAGTGCTCCTGTGTCACTGCTGTTGGGGACAGATCAGCCAGAACCACGTGGAGCTGGAGGAAGGAGGTTGATGACAGTCCACGGGCTTTGGACCCATTTTGGACCCATTTTGGCCCCTGATCCTTCCCAATCTCTGTGCAAGTGAGATCTGAGAGGACATCGGAAAGGCACTTTGGCAAGAAATGTTTAAAAACCCTGCCCTGTGCCGCAGCCGCTCTCCCTTTGACCCCGCTGTGAGCCCCAGCCCCGGCAGCACCGTCCCCGGAGCCTGCGCACGCCAACAAGTTGCAGTGGAAACAAAGGCAGTTCTTGCTTCAGATTCTTCAGAGATAGCAATATGTCAGGAGCCCCTGGAGAGGCTGAAAGTAAATGAATCAGTGCTAGAAAGTGAAGGATATCATCCGCGCTGAATGGTGAAAAGGAGTCCTGAACAGTATCTTCATTGATTTTCCTGTAATTGACACAGAAGCTCGGCTCGCCGGAGGCTGCGGGCGAGAGGAGTGGGGAGGCCCAGGTAGAGAGCTCCCTGCCCCGCATCCCGGGAGCCCTTCTCCTCAATTAGGTGCCTTATTTTTGTGTGTGTGAAGCTTTGAAGGAGGCGGTGGGTGGGTAAGCCAGGGTTTTCACTATTCACAGGGTGTTTTGCGAGCCAAGGGGCAGAGGAGGAGGTGTCTCCTGCCTCCACGTCACCAGCTGGTCCCCACCACCCCTGCAGCAGCAGCGTGCGGGTTACACCGAGTCCTGGGCTGGTGATAAATACCCTTCCTTACGTGAGCGTGTGTGCTAGAAAACACAACAGTGGCACACCGAAGGAAATTGGTAGGAATTGCTGTTTAGATTCGGGGCTCTCCAAGGAGGAAGGTATGAAACCTGCAGCTGCAGAGCCCTGACGTAGGTGACGGACCCCGCTCCCCGGGTGCTCGATGGACACCCTGCCCTGCTGGCCATCAGCCTGTCACCGATACAAAACCAACATCCAGCAGGTGCATCTGATGGGATTTTTGCCACTGCTCGAAAAGACTGAAGAAAATAAGAAATGTGTTTGAAACAGATTCAAGCAGCCAGAGCTGTTTGAGAGGGGGGACGGCGTTTCGGCAGAGAAGCGCAGCTACACCACATAAAAGAGACCAGGACCATCGATTCTCTTTCAAGCCCGACAGAGGGAACACCCAGTGGGTCGGGTGTGCGCTTAGGAAAAGGTTCCCACTTTTTGACTTATTCATGGAAATGGAGCACAGTCTTTTTAACATTACAGGGAAGTTGTGCTTTGAAGGTTTGCCCCCACTGAAATCAGCCTTTTCCAGGCTCTCTTTACAGTTTGCTTCCCTCCTTTGAAGCTGGTGTTTAGGGTCTCCAAGCATAAGGGGGTCTTGGTCTGACTGACTGCACCCAAAACAGTTTTAAAGTCTCTTTAAAACCCAGCTTGCCAGCCTGCTGGTGTGTGAAGACCTATGAATTCATTACCAGGAGCGTTCTCCCTCCTCCGCTGCGTTCCTCAGCCAAGGCTGCTGGTTTGCAGCCTCTCCACTTGCACTGAAAATGCGTTCCCGAGGGAAGGTGGTGAGGAACGAGCCACCTGCGGCTCCCATCACGCTGCCCTGCTAACGAACCACTCTCTCCCCAAGTCCTAGAGCACTTGCAGCAGCCGACAGAGGCAGGAACCAACTGCAGGTGGAGTGGCGCAGTGGATGGCATCGCTGTGGGGGCTTGGTCCTCGCCCCGGCGGGGACACCCAGAGCCCGGCCTGGGGTTATCCTGGCAGGAAGACACGGCAGAGCTACCTGAAATGGGGTGGGCATCCCTGGCAGGGACATCACACCAACCATGGGCAGAGGACGCCTGCAAAAATTGCTGTTTAGTGGCCATATAAGCCTGAGAGCTGGACCCAGACCGGACCTGTGGGGGACTAAGGTGGGACTCCATCCGTCTCAGCACCAAGCCCCTGCGGTTTCCCTGAGTCACTCCCCTGAACAAAGGCCCCAAGATTTCTGCTGATGCAGCGCCGGGGCAGCTAAATGCTTTGTTGAACGCCTGCCCGAGTGTGCCTAAGTGCTTTCAGCCTGGGTGGCTGCTGAATTGGGCTTCCTGGGACAATTATTTTGAACATAAGTACCCAAAGTCTGCTCGAGTCCTGTTCTAAGTGCTTATGTTACTTTGTTTTAAAAATCTGGCACTGCATCCTTAGACCTGCGGTCAGACCAGTCCCAGATATGTATTTATTTTAATTATATTTGCGAAAACGCTTGCTGGACATAAAGGGCTCTCATCTCTTTCTGACTTTACTACGTACAGTATTTTCTTCCAGCCTTTGAGCCCTCACTCCTCTGGCAGCCCCGGGAGCCCGGTGCCCGTCTCCCTGAGCCCCAGGCCCGGGTTGGCTCACGTGTTGCTCGTGTCCCACTGGGAACATGCGGGAATTCAGGTCCAAGCCTCAGCAGGAAACAACGTCAAACCCCAGAAATAAGGCATGAGGGTCCTGGGGACACAGGGGAACATGGGGACAACTGCCCTGGATCTGGGGAAATCACCAGCTCCCAGATTATTATTCACGCTTCACCTAGTTAAACCACCAGGAATTAACTAAAGGCTTCAGAACATAAACGAGTCATCTCTTTTAACAGTTTACTGTGTTTTAAAAAGATCCCCCTCAGCTGGTTTGTGGCACTGCATTAGAAGTTTCCCATGCTCCTAATTGCACCTCTCTCCCAAAGCAAACAGGAAAGATCCCAGAGTGAAGGGCAGGAGCCGTCCCACGCCAGAGACTCCTCTCTGGAGCGGAGCAAGGGGCAGTGAGCACCCCCAGCCCCCAGTCTCACTGCAGGGATGGATGCAGGGCACTGCAGGGATGTACTGCACTGCAGGGATATAGAGCACTGCAGGGATGCAGAGCACTGCAGGCATGCAGGGATGTACGACACTGCAGGGATGCAGGGCACTGAAGCAATGCAGGGCACTGCAACGATTCATGACATTGCAGGGATGTGGGGCACTGCAGGGATGCTGGGCACTGCAGGGATGCAGGGATGTATGGCACTGCAGGGATGCGGGGCACTGCAGGGATGCAGGACACTGCAGGGATGTGGGGCACTGCAGGGATGCAGGGATGTATGGGACTGCAGGGATGCTGGGCACTGCAGGGATGCAGGACACTGCAGGGATGCGGGGCACTGCAGGGATGCAGGACACTGCAGGGATGTGGGGCACTGCAGGGATGCAGGGATGTATGGGACTGCAGGGATGCTGGGCACTGCAGGGATGCAGGACACTGCAGGGATGCGGGGCACTGCAGGGATGCGGGGATGTATGGGACTGCAGGGATGCTGGGCACTGCAGGGATACAGGACGATGCAGGGATGTATGACACTGCAGGGATGTGGGGCACTGCAGGGATGCGGGGATGTATGGGACTGCAGGGATGCTGGGCACTGCAGGGATACAGGACACTGCAGGGATGCAGGGATGTATGGCACTGCAGGGATGCACAGCACTGCAGGGATGCAGGGCACTGCAGGGATGCACAGCACTGCAGGGATGTGGGGATGCAGGGCGCTGAAGCAACGCACGGCACCTCGGCTCACCCAAACTACTGCCACGGGTGTTGTCCTCTGCCCCCCCGCGAACCCCGGTGGCTGGCACATGGCCGTGGCCCTCGGGCCGTGTCTGACTCTGCGCTGGCCTGACCTCAGCAAGGACAAACAGCCCTCCCACGGAAAATACTAATGAAAGGGCTAAAGCTGGGAAGAGTAAGGCAGCGATTAGTGGTGTGCATGCAGCTGAGCTTCCTGCAGATTACTTGTATTTAGACCTAATCCTCTGCATTGAGAAAAATCCCAAATCTCTTCATTTTTTTTATGGAGTGATTATCATAGACTCCAGAATCATTGTGTAAAAATTAATCCCGGGAGATGAGATCGGTTTTGGAGCTGCAGTGTGGCGCTTGCCAGACATAAAAGAAGCTGGTAAACAAACCTTTCCCAGAGCGAGGGAATAAAGCTCCGGCCGGGCTCCCTTGGTTTCTGTGTGCTGTGGGGGTTTATCGATGGCTTCAGCCAAGTCCAGAAGCAGCGGTTTCACGGGGTGGGTTGGGGATGCCCTACAGCCCCCTCCCCCAGGTCTCCAAGGGGCTTTCCAGGGTCTCCCCAGAGGCTGGGATGGAGGTGGGTGGGGGGGGCTTTGATGGGAAAGAGCCATGCTGCTGGCGGGGATAGCGCGGGGCACCCCAGTGCTGTTGTGCTGAATGGCATGGATGGGGACACGGGTGAGATGGGCTGATGACACTCCGGTGACCCTTGTCACCTGCCAGAGATCTTTGCCTTTTCTTACAAGAAACCTCTCAGGAGGGACTCTGGCCTCATCGGCACCATCAGAGGAGACTCCGGGCTGCCCGTGTCCCCCCAGGCACCACCCGGCCCCCGCAGGCATGGCTGCCCCTTCGGCGGTGTGGTCATCCTCAGGGCTCCGGTTCAAAAAGGTGCTTAAGCCCAGCATTTAGGAGCGCGCGCCGTCCTGCTGCCAAGTGTGATGGATCTGTAACTATTCTGAAGCGATCCATGAATATTGCATGGGGATCCACTTATTGGAGCCTCTGCTGCATGGATGCCTGGCTCTGCTTTAATAGGCGGCTGTCAGGAAATGCAAGCAGGGGAGGAATAGTTTAAGATAAGCCCTTTTGCTGCCAGCGAGGCAGCAGAGTGATGTTCGGGGCAGTGAGCAGCTGGGCAGGGGCAGGAAGGACCGGTGGGTCACCCCTTGTGCTGAGCCTGGGAGTGACACTGGCAGACACAGGCACTCTTGGATGCTTTAAACCCTTTCCCCCCCGAGCTGTTTAATTCCTGGTCCTAAAGCAACCTGCGCATGGGGCTGGGATGGCTGCCTGCTGGCAGAGCCCCGCGTGGAAGCAAGGAGGGCCAGGGACCCCAGCACAGTCCTGCCCAGAGCCAGGGCACAGCCTGGGTGGGGGTGAGGGGGGACTGGGGGTGCCCAGCTCCAGGGGATGAGCATCCAACAGCTCGGAGGGGCAGGGAGGAAAGGAGAAGGAGAGGACAGTGACCTCGGCACCTCATTGCCAACTTCTGCTTTTAACCCCCAAGAGCCAAGCCATGAGATCTGTCGCCATGGCAGAGTTGCTGCTGGTTCCCAGGGTTCAATCCGAGCATCCTGGTTCCATTCAGTCCAGGCAGCTGGAGGGGAACAGCCAAGATTCGAACTGCCCATGGAAAAGCCACTGCGAGGAGGGGGGTTTGCAGTGATTTACTCAGTGACATCTAGTCATAAGTTGGAGATTATGCTTTGGCTTAATTTTACGCGTTAATCAATAGGAGAGGGAACACTTTAGTTTTACGTAGATGGCCACCGTCCCTCGCCCATTTACACCGTGCGGCTCCATTGATTTCATTAGGATCCGCCAGGCAGAAATGAGAGCGGAACTTGGCCCCCTTAATTAAGACAACTGTTGCTAAAGGCGGAATGATGGAAAATAATTAACCCTATAAAAAAACAGACGATGCTGAGAAGAAGAAATACATAATTTAGGAATCAGGAGGCCGTTATGCAATATTAATTGCAGACAGCATGTCTGAACAGCACGACATACCGAGAGTTGTGCTGCACGTCACAAAGCCGCTGAAGAAGGCCAATTTTGCTCCTGACGTTAAGTGAAGAGCCCAAAAGATGCATCTCTAGAGTAAACCGCCACCACGGCAGGGCGGGAGGTCCGGCTGCGTGTTGGGGGTAACCGGGGGTCCGCATGGCTCTGCCCAGGGCACGGGGAGCCGGTGTCTCCCCTCCCAGACCTCTGCTGGGCAGGGACAAACATGCTGCCCCCGCTGGTGGAGGCTCAACCAATTTCATTAATTAAAGTTCTAATTGTGCTAAGGGAGCTTTGACCTCCTAGGAGGACCCTTGCCCTTCTTGGCAAAGAAAATTGGATTATTCCTACTAGTGCTGATTGTCAGTGCCTTCTTTGCTGCTAAAATATTCTCTCTACTTCCTAATCAAATGACTTAAAAAGGCCAAACATGGAACTTTCAACAGCAATAACAAATACGCCTATTTATTTAAACAGGCACAAGAAATAGTAATTCAATAGGCAATTTCTAGAGAAGGCTATAAGTGAATGCAAACAGAAGGTCCGCTTGTCTCTGATGATGCTTTAGGGGTTGGATACTGGGTTTAAAAGCTCCTTCAGTGCTTTCTTTTTTAAACACAAAAGCATTACTTAGGAACCAGGGAGATGCCACTGAGCCCGGGGTGGCTCATCACACCAGGGATGGGGATAACGCGGTGAGTAGCTGGGGGATTTCAGGAGGAGGACATTGCCACTGTGTCACGGCAGATGGGACCAGGAGTGCAAACACGCTTGTGCATGGTATAGACCAGCGGGGGTGTGTGTGTCTGAGTACCCTGGGGGGGCTGTGGCAGAGGCAGGGCTGCAGCAATGGGGCAGGGGGGGCTCCCATCCCCTCTCCCATGGCCACTGGTGCAGGACCCGTGTCCCACTGGCTCCAGCGATGAACCCGCAGAGAAGGGCATCACGGCAGCATTTCACCCCAGGTGAAACTTTTTTATCACATTGGCTTCAACATTTTACACTCAAAGGAAGCTCCATAATTGTGGGAGGGGAAGATATTGGTGGAAAATCAATTAATGCTCATTTCCTGTATCATTGCCATTAATGGCAAAACTGATAACAACCATCTTCTCCTATAATAGTTAGCAGGTAAAAATGGTTACACAGGAATCCTGGCTCTCATTTACAGGAAAAGGTTGAGGGTGTGACCAGCACGGGAGGGCAGATGCAGATAAACCAACAAGAAAATCCTCAGATTGGCTTAAATTTCTCACGGCTGTTAAGCCGGTGGCTCGGGGGCTGAAGGGAGACCGCTGAGCCATCTAATCTGATGAACCCCGGCACTCCTCCGCTGCCTTGTGCACTTCAGCCTGCAGAAAAACATGTCACCTTTTATGTCAATCTCAACTTCTGAAGCTGGCCCCATCCTAGAGCTCCCCAGATTCATGTTTTGCTGGGGTAGCAGGAGAAGACATCTTGTTTCAGGGTGCTCCTTGGAGGTCATCGTTCTTTCTCCCCACCAGGCGCACGGCTGTTTGGACCCAGCAGCAGGCGGATGAGGAGGACCTCCGTGATATACAGTCATGTTAAATAGGTGTCAGCGCTTAGTCTCGGTAATGAAATAACACAATAACGAAATTGTTGAACATAATTTGCGTTAGGGATTTCCTCTGCTGTGTCCTCCCGCTGCTGATGGTCCCGTCGGGCAGGAGCTCTGAGGAAGCCGTGGTGGCCTGGCCACCAGCCCGCCGGGGCCATCCGGACGGCGCAGAGCCGGGGGATTTTGGACCCACCGGCACCGCGGGGGCTGCCCTGGCCTTTGATGAGTCAACGGGCGCTCCCCTGGGCTCCCGGGCGGCTGCTGGGATTGCTCCCCGGCTCTCTGTTTACATTTATGAGTAACAGGCCAAACTTCAACCAGATAGAGAGGTGTCTGCACGATTAAAACATTAACTATTATTATCCACGACTTTTAACAAATTATTTATGGTCGTTTCATAGCGCGGGCAAGTGCAAAGTTTAAATAAAGCAGGCGCTTCAGGTTCTAGCGTTGGTGAGCCACGGCAAGGTTCAGAATTAGGGGGACTTTGGAGCTGGGGCCGGCAATGCCGGAGCTGCCGTTAATCCCGAGGTGATGCCTGGCGCTGGATTTTATATCTGAGCTGTCGTGTCCCCCCTGGCAGCCCCCCAGGCACAGCCCTGCCGTCCCCCTCAGGTGACACACGCTCTCTCTGTCCTGCAGCCTCCTCTTCTTAAACACTAAATCAAAGAATTATTTCTTAAATGACCGTAATCTTGTTTTCTAGCCCTAGCTAATGAGCTCTTTGTGTAATGAATCATAAATTACTTAGAGCAAGATCTTTCTTTTACTTAGAACGGGTAAAAAATAGGTGGTGTCTGCAGCCCGCGCCCGCCGTGCCCACACGGCAGTGGATTTTTCCAGCTGAAGCTCAGATATGCACAAGCCCTAATTTTGCAGATAAACAGCTTCTATTTCATTAAATGAGCTCTGCACAGAATGTTTGTCTTAGTTATTTCCAGAAAATTAATTCATAGAGTTTAATCTGTTTAGCATCTGATTAATGGGATTTTTAATCAGCCATAATAATGATAATAAAAGGCTTAAAGTAATAACCGAGGAAAAGGTGTGTATTTGTCTTTGCTATTCCCATTGTCCTGACAGTCATCAGTGCTGCACAATAACTCATGATATTTGGCATTGTTTCTTTCGGATCTATTGATCAGATGGAAAAAACAGACCTTGTTTGAATCTGATTCATTTAACCGTTTTTGTAAAATTACCTATTATCAGGAGAGGTAGTTTTGAAGCAAACATTTCAGCCTCCTTGAGTCAAGACACATCTGTCCCGCTTACTCCCGTGACACAAATACCATTAAGCCCATGTCTCCAATAATTAAATGCCTGCTGCATGACACCTAAAATCATATTTGTTGTCAGACGTGGCACGGGGTACAATAGTGATGTATTGTAGCATAAATTTAGTGTAAGAGTAACCACACCACGGCAAAGACATTTGCCTCTAGAACATTACACTGGTGCCTATTTGACTTCTAGGTGTGGCAGAATGGGCCAGTGTGGGACGGCCACCATGGTGGCTGCCACCTCGCCAGGAGGGGCTGGGGACAGATGGGGTGAGGATCTTCAAGGGGTAGGGACGGTCAGGCTTTGCCCCCCCGCAGGTGGGAACGGCTGCTTGAAATACGAGCTTTTAAAAATTTTTTTAAATTTATTTGCTTCCTTATTTTTTAAAGGAGAAGATGGTTTTCCCAGGATCAACCGTTTTTCCCGTACGAGCATGTAGATGTGATGCAGGAATGTCACTGAAACGCGCAGGTGGGAGTGGCTGCCTGAGAAATGTGTTTATTTTTTTGATTTTTGCTCTTTATTCGCTTCCTTATTTTTTAAAGGAAAAGGTGGTTTTCCCAGGATCAGTCATTTTTCCTGTATGTGCATGCAAATATCATGCAGGAATGTCACTGACATGCAGAAATAACGGAAAGATGGAGAAGGGGGAGCAGCTCTGGGCGCAGGCTGGGTACCGGCGTTGGTGGCAGCCCCGCTGCTGTCCTGGCTGGGACAGCCTTCACCTTCTCCAGGGGAAAAACTGCATTTTTTTTTGTCCGTGGGAGAGTGGAAGCTGTGTATTTTTGGCTGTGCCGGGGTGAGCGGGAGGTCAGGGTGGGAGCGCAGCCGGCTGCACTTTCCGGGGAGGGATCAATACCTCCAGCAGCCGCACGCCCTGCGCGGGGAGGCACAGGGGCAGGCATGTGCCGAGAGCGGAGAAAGGCATCCTCTGCCTCTCCCCGGGCTCCTTCCCTCTCCCCGACTGAAATTGGAAAGAAATGGATCGATTTTTTACTCTTTTCGGGGTGAGGGGAAATTGCAGAACGAAGATGACTTGAAAGAATGAGATGGATGGGAGTAACTGGAGCTCATCCTCCACGGGGGAGAAAAATGCAGCACAAATGATGGTGTTAGCCATCCATCCTTCCGTCAGGGCTTTATATGGAGGTCCATCACCGAAGGACCCGAGCGTGGGCTGAGCGTGGGCTCTGCTAACGCAGGTGCCTGTGCAGCTTTAATAAACCATTGCCAGCAACTACTCGCAAATGGGAAAAAATTTAAAAATCCACATGGGGCTGCCCAGGGAAGTGGGCCGATGGCTCCTGGTCCCTTGGCTCTCCCTTGAAGTGTCGGTGTCTGTGGCCAGGCTGTCACCCCAGCAGCAAGGGGACTGGGTAAGGCTTTTGTAAAGACTTGTTCTGGGTAGGGCCGGGGGGGCAGTGCCACCGAGCAGATCCGGGGAGGACCATTGCAACCCCACTCCAGGTCACTCGCCTCTGTTCAGCCCCAGGCTGGGGAGGGGGGCGAAAGGGGCGATGGAAAGCGAGGGGAGGGCACTGCCAGCCCCATGGCTGTGCCAGGAGCGGCTCCCATAAATATAACCAGCCAGAGGAGGTGTCCACGCGGGGCTGCAGAGACACTTCTCCAACCACGAACACCCACGCCTGCATCCTTCTCCAGCAGAAGAGGCAACGGCCTGGGAGGCATCGCCAGGTCCAGGGGTTATGCAGCACCTCCCAAATGCACTTTTCCCCACGAGAATTCCCTTTTGCCCACTGGAGACAGGAAGGCGTGTTCCTGACAGAGGTGCTCCCGGCTAGTTCCACAGATGGCTGTCTCCCAGTGGAGGCTGCTTGGGTGAAGATTGAAGGTTGGATGGACTTCCTAGTCCATGCCATTTTTACTGTCTGGACTTCAAGCTTCTCTGAGGGGGATGCTGGGGGACAGGGGAGCCCCGGTGGGAGCGTGTCCCCGGGGTCCCCACGACTGCCTCCCGTTGCCGTTTCTGCCGCTCCTGCTGAGCGGAGGGACGAGCTCTCCCTGGCAGAGCAGTTATAAATTCCCAGCTTAGCAGGTTTCAAGCTGATTGCCTTTCCTCACGGTGTCTCTCTGTAAATGAGGCTTTTCACAGATGACAGATAGAGCTGCTCCTCCGGCACATAAATCCTCCTCAGCCCAAAGTACCGCCGCAACCAGTTTAACAGCCCTGCTTCCCGGCCAGCCCAGAGTTCAGCTCCTCCGGATGACACAGCGCTCCGACGGCAATTCCTCATCAATTAGCCCTGTCTGCTCCACTGGGTCTCCCCGCCACAGCCGCTGCTTCGGGAGCCACTCTGCTTTGAGCCGGGTACCAGCCCCGGCTCCCAAAAGACCATCCCACCAAGGGTTACCTGTCTCTTCCTCTGGCCAGCCCCATGCTCGACACCCCCGAGGGACAGGCGCCCTTCGTCCCTGAAGGCTGAAATGTGGTTTCCCCTCATCTGCCAGGTTCTCCAGGACACCTTCCTCCTCCTCTTCCTCTCTCCCCTGGCAGGCTGTCAGACATTTATCCCTATTTATCAGTTTATCCGTGTTGCTGAGATGGCACTGGGGGGTCACATCACATCCCTGGATGCCCCACTACTGGCACCATGGGACAGCCACCAAAGCACGCCTTCTGCAATTAGTCCTGAGGGCCACCTACCCCGGTTAGTGGCCTCCTGTGCAGCACCAACCCCCCCAGTTATTGCCATTTAGTTTCTCCAGCCCTTGCCTCCACCCTGCTCCCTTGCCATGGGGCTGTGGGGATGGGGACACTCCAGTCCCGGGTCCCTGCCCAGCCCAGCCGCCCCTGCAGACCCCAGCCCTCCAGCTTCCTGCTTCATCCATGTATTTTGAAAGTAATCCCTGTCCTCTACCACCTCTGCTCCACCTGTCCCCACCTCTGCTCCTCCGTCCTCCCCAGCTCCTCTGTTTTTAGTGCCTTAGAGCAACACCCCGGCTTCGGGGGCTCAGCGCCGTCAGCCCCGTGCTTCCCTTCCCAGCCCAAGCAGGATGTTAAGCTCAGTAATTTTTCACAGTATCATTTATGCAAGTTTCATCTTTTACTTACTGTTTAGGCATCTTTTCCCCAGAGGATTTCAGGCTAGTTTTAGTCTCAAGACCCATTTTTGCAGGCTTTCGGAGGGCTTTCCCCGTGCTGTTGGCTTCGTTTATTATCCTATTGGTGCACACGGATTTTCCCCGGGGTTTCAAACCCAATGGCTGGAGGAGAAACCTCTGATTTAAGCGTGGAGGTGGCCTCGTCCAGTGCAGGGACATCCTGTGCAGAGTGACCTATAGGCACATGTCACCTATAGGTGTGTGCCCAGCCCTGCGTGGGGGGCACGGCGACGGGTCTGTGCTGCCAGATGCCACCCTGGGTGCCAGTCCTGGGATCTGGGGGTGCCCGCAGAGGGGACCACACTTCACCCGCACACAGACACCCTCTCCCGCGGGACCGGGCTGGGGTGGGAACCGGCAGCACGCTGGCTGCTGCTTTACCGGCCAAAACGATGTGATTTTTCTCCTGCTCTACGAGACACATCAAGCCTGATAAGACCAGTGTATAAAAGCTTCGTAATTGTTTTATAGCAGAAAAGTGAAGCGATTCCACTTTGTCTGTGCAAACCAAGCCCCTTCCCTCAGCCAGGGCTGTGGGGGACCAGAGCTGAACCCCACTCGCAGGGCTGGGGGCTGCGGGGGCTTCTCCCCATGCATCACTCAATAGAGGGTGCATTTACTTACCCAGCAGGGAGAATCTGCGGGTAAAATCCCGGGGCCACCTTTAAGAGTGGTCAAGAGGTGCTCAGGGAGCCCTGGCAGAGCTGCAGGGGGGTCAGTGTGTGCCGGGACCCCCGGAGCATGGCCGGGGAGGGCAGGTGGCAGGAGCACGGCCGTGTCACTGGGATGGTCCCGGTGCCAGGATGCTGTGGTGGACCTGCGACAGCCACGATGGGCAGTGCCCAATCCACAGGAGGTGAAAATTGCCGCAGTTTACCTGAGATCAACACAGCAATGCTGATTTACACCCGGGAGAGTGTTGCTAGAGCAGAAGACACCACAGAGCATCCTCTCATCCCATAAACACGACGCCCAGCCCAGCCCCGAGCCCCTTCTCACGCTGATGCAGGTGGGGTGCGATGCTACCCAGGTGTGATTCGGAGGAATCAGTTGTGCCAGTGATTCGGAGCAATTAGGTTTGCCAGTGATTTGGCATACTTCCTCCTGCAGGAGCGTGCCACACGCAAAGTTTGCAATGGAAAGCAAACACTTAGGAAATAATCTCCCTTTTGAAAGGCAAGCTGGTTGTGAACCTGCCCGAGAGCGAGCCCGCATTCCTGCCGAGGCAGGAGACACAGCCCGGTGCTCATTACTCTGCTCCCAGATGAACAGTAAGTCTCTGGAACAGTACTTACAGCCTGTAATAATATTACTGCTCGGTCTGCTACATGGTCCCTCAGTCATTTTTTCAATTAAAAAAGGACCAATGCTCTATTAACCTTTTGCCTGCTACTCCATTCTTCATACAGCCGCTGGCCTGAGATTGCAAGCCATGTATTAAAAAAGGCATATATTACTGTAAACCATCTCCAAGTTTTCTGTCATTAGAAAGATGAAGTATCATTTTTTCATTTAAAAATATGAGACAGTTTATCAAATTCACAACCTCTGAACTCGCGGTGAAATCTCTTTGTTACCGGTGAGGCAGAAGGTAGCCGGTGTGCAGCCTGCCCTGTGCTCCGGGGGGTACCCAGCCGGCCGGGATGCCCCTGGGCTGGGGGCCGGGCCGGTGCTGGGGCTCGCACTGGGGGCTACCGGTGCTTCTGACAGCCTTTCCCATGGGGAGAGAGGTATTCTGCCTACAGATTCCTTCGGCAAGAAATATCGGCGGCTCAAATAAATAGTATAAATACATACATACATCTATTTTCACTGTGCTGGTGTACGGATCCCAGGGATGTTGGCAGTTAGGAACTGCTGTCCCAGGGCAGTGGCAACCTGCCCAGGCTGCCCCTTCCCCACAGCCCTGCCTCGCACTGTTGTGGTTCAATAACTTAGTTCCATTTATGCTTCGATGAGGGTTTTAGGGGACAGAGTTTCCATACTGACCTTGGGGATGGTGCCACGTCCCCTGGGGCTGCGGTGGAAGGACCCTGACGTCCCATCCCCTTCGCCACCGGCAAGCAGAGCCGAGCCCCAAAGTGTGCTGGTTTTAATTTTGTTTTGAGGTTGATTTGTTGCTTTTATTCCCTTTCTCAAGGCACCGGCTGCCAGCTGTAACTACAGAGACCCGTTAGACAACCGCTTGTATATAAGAGTCCCAAATCCAGCCTCGCTGATACATCATCCCTCTGACCAGCCCGGGGCAGCTGCAGGGCAATGCCCCCCCAGCACAGCACACATCGGGGAACAGCCCCCAGCCCCACTGAAAGCCACCACTCTTCTTGTGCCGGACCCCCCCCTCGCCATCCTGCTTGGGATGTCCCTGCCTGGGGACGGTGCTGCCCGCCCCACAGCAGCCCAGCAGGTCCTACAAAATAGGGAGCTAATTGCTTGAATTGATCACTAATTTTGCAGAAAACGCAGAACCTGGTTGGTAGTGCACAGAGTTTTCGGTTGGTAATTTAGAAGCCAATTTATAAGCAACTTATATATAAGTTTTAGACACTTACCATGAGGTTGTGTTTGGTTCTTTTGCACTTCCTGTGGCATCCACGGCAAAGTACACAAATTAACTGTAAAGCTTTGGAGACTTTCCCCTCTTGACACAGGGAACGTATAACTGTCTCAATTCCTGATCTGGGCTTTTCGGTTTTTGCTGACGCTGTTACACCGGTGTTTTCACTCTGTGTTTTAGGGCTTCTTCTCCTTTTGATCACCATAAATTAGTGCTGGCCTCCTCCCCGCTGGCTCGGGCTGTGAAGCCATAAACACGTTTTACCCGGGGTCCGTGCCCCCCGTCCAGTGCTGGGCCATGCCCGAGGAGGAGCAGGCAAACCCTGCTTCACTCCCCTCTTTTCCCAGGTAATTCAGGGGTCCATCCCATGCAGCAACCCACAGCCGGGGCCTGGTGGTCATTTCTCTCCCTGCTTTACCCCAAAGTCCAGCATTTGAGGTAACACGTCCCCCCCTCTGTTTCATACCTCCCTTCTCTCAGTTCCTCTCTTGGGGCTCCCCTGGGCACGGCACAGCTCCCACAGGGTCTCTGCTTTCCTCTTCATGCCCCCCCTGCCCCGATCTGCCTTTGACAGCAAATTAACCAAAAATATTTGTGCCCTCAAAGAGCAAGTGATGTGCTCTGGCAGTGACCAGCTCCTTGTTATCAGAGCCTGCTCTTAAATAAGCGAGACCTGGACGCCTCAGTTCGATCCCCAGGATCCACAAATAACGGTGAGCAGTACATTGTTTGTGAGAAATTACCCAAAGCTCAGCCCTTCTGAGATTGCTCTGCTGTTCAGAAAAGAGACCCTGTTGCAATCAATAGGTTTTCCATGGTCTCCGACTGTCCACTGGCCATTATTTTACCGGTTGTATTTTGCTTACCGTCCCAGCTGCTGCATCGATATAAGCATTCCAGCTGCTTCTGGTTTAATTGTAGCAGCAGTGATCAGGGTGCTTTTTTTTTTTTTTCCTTTTTTTTTTTTTGAGCTCTAGGCCTTTCCCTGGTAAGGTTTCAGGTCCTTCATCTGGAGAGAAGGAGACAGTGGGAGATGGAGAGGCAGGAGCGGGCTCCCCGAGCCTTGTCCTGACTCACAGCGGTTCCTCGCTCCTGGAAGCATCAGCCTCCTCCCGCCACAGCCCTTGGCCCCCTCCCGCCCTGCCCGGCACGATTCCTGCCTGCTATGGAAGATGCATGAACCAGCCAAGTACATTTGGAAAAGATGATGCCCATACAACACTGCTTCAAAACGGTCCAGCTGTTACGTGGGCCAAAACACACAGCTCCATCCCAGAGGCAGAGAGTGCAAAAGGTCAATAGATAATCCTGGCATAATCTCAATTTTGGGCAGTTCCTACATATGTCTGCTTCCCAAGGATGTATGAAATGGCTCAGATTAAATGAGAGCCAAACCAGTCAATCTTATGCACCATAAATTGGGAGATCACTCAATATGAATATTGCTATTGAGCTTTTGCACTACAATGCTGCATTGAAGTTCATAGATTGTTCATTTATGAAAAGTCTTTGAATTTCACTCATTAATCTTACGTCATGCCCAATAGCTTGTGCTTGGTTAGAAGTTCTGTGGGGAAGGACATCCAGCCTGGCAGAAGACACTAAATCTGTCTCCCCCTTGGGTATTTTGTCCCCATGGCTTTAATTTGGGGCCCTCTTTCTCCATGGAGCTGGTCTCAGGTTAAAGATGTCTTGTTATCCCGTTGTTTTTCCTGCAGAACTTCCCATATTCTGAAATCAGAGCATCTTTCACTCTTTTCTTGACAAGTTCAACATGGCAGGCTCTTTTAGCTGGTTTCTGTGCAGTGTATTTTTGGCTCGCAAGTAATTTTTATGGCTATTTTCTGTTCCCTCCCCAATTTCTCAACATCCCTTTGAGACTTAAGTACCACAACAGGCTATAGCACTGCAGTATCTGTCTACAAGTGCCACATGCTGAGATAGGAGCAGCTCACCTCCTCCTCACCCACCGCGTTCACAGTTAGCCAGGGCTTCCATTAGCCCATTTATTTTTTTTTTTTCCACAGCAGCTTTTCGGGTATCATGTTCCATTATTTATTTGAGGATAAACACCTGAAAGCTAGACGTTTTTCAGAGCCGTTGCTCCCCAGAGCAGTCTCCTCTGCGGTGCCCTTTGCTGTAGACGCTGCTGAGATGCCTCGGTCCCAGTGACCGTGCTGTAGCAGAAGACACCGCAGCAGCTGCTGGTCCCCGGGGCTGCCCCCAGAGCTCTCGCTGGGGCACACGGTAGGTGTTTAACGGCACGTATCGCTTATTTTTGTCTTCAGGTCTTGCTGTTTCCCTTATGGCTCCTCGACTTTCTCCCTGCTGTTCCTCCCCCTGGTGGGGGTGGGCTGGGGGTGCTGCCCCTGCCCCGGTGTCACCCTCTCACCCGTGGGATGGATGTCTCCCTTGGTTTCTCACCTTCTCTCTAACCATCGGGCGGGTGAGGATCAATGTGCCTGAAGGAAATTTTATTTACTTTTTTCTCCTGCGCGGGGAGGCACTGTAGCCAATATCCCTGGCAATAAATTTAATTCAGGTGCTTGGGAGGGCTAACAGCGCTCCTGAGAGGAGCCACTCACTGTCAGCACTCAAAGGCCTTCTTTTAACTTTCTCCGTCTGGCAGCGCCTGGCAGCGTGGCATTGTACATCCCAGCGTGCTGGAACCCAGCGGGACACGGCGCCACACGGCCAAGGAGCGTGTGGGAGCACACAAAACCCTTAATAAAAGAGAGACAGCTGCCAGGAGCTGGCGGTGGTTCAGCCCTCTCTGTCACCTGCCGGTCCCCTCTGCCTCCCCTCAAAGCCAGGTCCTGTGCTGGGGACCTGCTGGGGGGCTGCGGCGCCCAGGGGTGCTCACAGGATCACAGACTGACAGGGGCTGTAAGGGACCTCTGGAGACCATGTCATCCAACCCCCTGCCACAGCAGGGCCACCCAGAGCAGTTGGACAGGAGCGTGTCCAGACAGGTTTGAATGTCTCCAGAGAAGGAGACCCCACACCCTTTCTGGGCAGCCTGTTCCAGGGCTCTGCCACCCTCACAGCAAAGTTTTTCCTTGTGTCCAGATGGGATTTCCCGTGTTCCGGCTTGTGCCTGTTGCCCTTTGTTCTGTCACCGGGCACCACTGAGAAGAGCCTGGCCCCATCCTCTTGCCACCTGCCCTTTAGATACTGATAAGCATCGATGAAATCCCATCTCAGTCTTCAGCTCGGGCTCCACTTCCCAATTTTAGTGCCCTGCCCCATCTCCCTCATAATCTCCTCTCTCTCCCAGAGTTTATGTGGATTAGCAGGAGACTTCGCATTAGCTCTAAACCTCTCTGATCCCCAAATGACTCCTCTAATGGGATTGAACCCACCTTTTGCAGGCTGACTGCCTACCTTTTGTCTTGAAGAAAGGCTGATGTAGCTGCCCCCTGCGCCCATGGGGCTGTTGGCGTGGGGACCCGGCTCTATATGGGGCTGTTGGCATGGGGACATGGCTCTGCTGGGGCTACGGGGACCGGGGGCTGCCCCCCAACACTGCCTCTCGCCCCTCTCCCCAGCCACGTCCTCCAGCCGATATCCCTCCTTTTACTTCTTCGCCCCTAGATTTATTATTCCACAGTGATTGTGTTGAATTGCATTTGAAATCAATTAGCACAGGTACTCAAAGATGAATGTTCATGCTCTGAAAAAAGGTGATGAAAACATACCATTTAAATAGAAATCAATTTCCCTTTCATGTATTTCTTCCTAGCTGCTGCTCGAAATTAATAGTTTTTAGATATTTGTGCGCGAAGAGGAGCCTCTCCCCTCGTAAAGCACTTCCCTCTCCTCCTCCTGCCGGGCTCCCCGGGAGCCGCCGCAGCCCCCTCTTGCATCGCGGGCAGCCAAGGAGGCTGTTTTGTTTGCCTGAGCCAGAAGAGCTAGGTCAGGAGCAGCTGTAATTGCCTCCTCCCTCCTCATATTTTAGTGACATCATTAGCCATTTCTCCATGGGAAACTATTTAATTCTAGCAATAATAAACACAGGAACCGCAGCAAATGAACCCCAGGCAGCTACAGTACTTGCCATTACCCGGTGGGCTTGATCTTTATCATAAACCTCGATGTACCAATTAGACTAACAATGAGCAGAGAGCCAAAAAGGAGAACAAGAGAGGGATTAAGCAGCCGTCCCTCTGGATCCCGGGGGCAGCGCCAACCTTTCCAAGCACGGCAAGAAAGAGCGAGCCGGCGGGAGCCTCCCCAGACCTCCATCGCCACCCCTAAAGGTCTGGGGCTGGCTTCCCACCTTGGGTCTAGCTCTGAGGACAAGTGGTGCCACTCAGGCCATTTCCTCACCCAAAGCTTGTGACAAAAGCAAAGAATAAACAAAAAAAAGCCCCAAAGCACCTATTTCTTTAGGGCACATCTCTGAGCGTAAAGCCTAGGGACGGCCAGCCGAGCTGAGGGTGCCCTGGCTTTGCGGGGAGCAGGGGGTTCAGGGGGAGCCCCAGAGCCTGCCCGAAGCCGGGTTGAGCCTGCCCATGGAGCGGGGCAACCCTGGGGTCTCCTGCGTTCTCCCCCTTCCAATGACTGCAGTAAGGTGCTCCTGTCTCTGCCTTAGTCGTACGCCCAGACTGCCCCACTAAAATGACATGACCTTTACCAAAACCGAAGCCCAAATAGCGCCAGAGCCAGATAAAAAGAAGAACAGAGGTAGGTTGTGCTAAACTTTACTTCGAAAATTGTGGCAAAAGGATCTTCTTCCCATGCCCCAGGGAACCCTTGAAGAACGAGTTTTCTCTGGGCTAAAGTACCTCTCTCACATCTCTTATTTATTATTTTACTAATTGCATGAGCATTCAAATAAGTCGCTAAATAAACAGCTGCAGAACCCAGCCCATGTCTCAGAGTTCTACACATTCAGCTCAAGCCATTCCCACAATCTCACGCGCTTCTAAGCATTTACCGGCCATTGGCCCCGCCTGATGGCAGCCCAGGGCACGAGCATCCTCCAGGTGCGGAGATGCCCCACCTTGGGCCTAGATTCCCCATTTCTGGATGGGAATGTTGTGGCGGGGACCCAGGAGGAGGCAGAAAGGAGGGTCCAGGGATGGCTCTGCCACCATTGCAGGCAGGGACAGGCAGTGCCAGGGGGTGAGAGGGATACCACCGGGCTGGGGACATCAGCACTGTCACCGCGCTTGGCCAGCAGTGCCCTAAAACTCAGCCCTGCCTTTCCCAAGGACCTGCCGTCCCCTCGTCCCCGGCTCTTAATGACAAGGGTCTTTCTAAACTGCTTGTCCACTGGAGGACCGACATTTTAATACTGTAATCATTTCGTTTATTATCTTCTTTAGTCTACAAAATCTAATCCCCAAATTTAAGCAAGCATCTGTCCCCTTCATTTACCGCAGAGGCATCAAATTATTGTTCAGCCCCCTCTGTTATGTCCTGATCCCTTCGATTTGGTTTTCTATCAGTATTATTATTAATCTCCTCCAATCATTTTTCCTTACCATCTGTTTTACAGCAGGAGTCCTGCGCTTAGGCTGGTTCAGGAGAAGACCATGAACCCTGGGACTCCCTGGCTCTAATCCTGCCTGTGCCAGCGTGCCGCTCGGTGACGCTGACCGAGCCGGTCCCTTGACCTCCTGGTCACCCAGATGGAGCCAGCGTGGAAGTAGGACAGCACGAAAGCTGAGGTGCTGCATCGCCGCTGATGAAACGCAGGGAAGATTTAGGTTAATTTTCTGGGAACTGTCAGGAATTTTCTTAATGGCGAGGTTGGCTAAGCACCAGGGCGGGTCTCCTGGAGGGCTGTGGGATTCCATAGCTGGAAGTCTGGAGCCTGCCCACCAGCATGGGGTCTGATCGAAAGCCCCAGCACCTGGCAACAAGTCCTGCACTGTAATTATAGACTGTGTGATGACACATCTCCTCCTGGTCTGAGCTCTCCCCTCCTCGTTTTGCTCTTACTGTGGAAGGGATGGAGAGTGGTTGTTTCCCATCCACTTTCTTTGGTGATGCTCAGGACCTCATGAACCCTCAGACTAGTGGTGATGAACCACAAGCAAACCACAACCACCATCTCTAGGCACTGCTTCTTTAACCTGAGCTCTATATATCGTTTTATGAAAATATATCTGTTGCCTTTGCATCCATCCGATGTGATCGGTTCAGCGCTGTATCTCCCGATACGCCGTGGTGTGGAAACATAGTTGTGATGTGGCTCATGGGCAAGGGCTGGGCGGACACGATGGTCACAGTTGGCTGTGGGACCCCGGACCTTGCCAGAGCTCGGGGGGGTCGTGCTGCCTTCACCGCTTCCAGGGCAGCAGCAGCAACAGCCGTCGGCCGGTCACTGCGTTGGGATGTGGACACGTGCCTGTTGTGGCAGGATCTCCATCCAGGTTGGCAGCGTGAGGGGTTCAGGAGTGCTGAGTGCACTGGAGAGACTCTGCAGCCGATGCCCTCATTTAAATCTGTTTCATCTTTTGACTACGCCTACACTTTCTCTAAGAGAAAACAGGTTTTCAGTTCAGTTCAGGCCCCTGGCTGCACAGTTCAGGAATAAACATTGCTCACAGCTCTCTTTTTTTTTTTTTTCCCTTGGTTTTCAGGTATTGATCATCTTCTCCATTTTCCTGCCACTGCGCATCTTTGGTTTATGCTTCTTGCCAGCAGCTCCTTCTGAAGCTCTCCTCAGGCTCCTGATTCTCCTCCCACAGCCCCTGCAGCGTCTAACAGCCCTTTCCAGGTCCTCCTTGCTGGCTCCCCACGCTGGATCTGGGGGCTGGTTCCCCAAACCATGCCAATGAGCTGCTACCAGCCTTGGGTTTGTAATTACCGCATCGCACATGTTCAGATAGCCTTCCGTATTTTAACCCAGATATCCAGTTCATCTTCTGACTCCTCTGTATCGCTATTACTTAAATTTGTATTCTGTTTCTATTTTTAGATATACGTATTTGCAAAAAGAATAGATTTTACCTTGGACTTTCCCATGGACTGGTGATCACTAGTGGGTTTGGGTAGGGCTGCAAAACTGAGTTATTAAACCTTTCTGTACCCATGGTACCACATTAAAGGCTAATTTTGGGTAATCACCTGGGTTATGTTTGTTTATAGAGGTGCAAATGACAAACCGGTACCCAAATCTCTGTTTGTCCTCCATCCCTCGTGCTGGAGGAGCGCTTGGTGCATTTGTTTCCCCGTGACTGTAATCTCCTTTTTTGATTTCCTAATTTTTCCTTCTCTTCTCTGTATTATTTGTTGCCATCTTCAGCTGAGCACAGGCTGGTAGACTCAGAAATCAATTCAGCGCTGGAGTTTCAGTCTCGGAAGAGCTATATGGGAAAGGCCTGCCACCTTCCCGGGATAGCCGGTGACAGGAGATAAATCATTGCAGATTTTTTGCCAACATGCCATATTTCAAACTCATAATCAGTCCACTATCACCCTTAGGTTTCCTTCAGCAATGTGTGATCTCCTTCCAGCCCCCTGTGATTTATGTTCCCAGGTACCGACACCAATTGTACATTTCTAATCCTCTCTTGTATAATTTCTCTGTGCTGCATTTCCTTAATTGCCCTCTTTCTAACCTTCCTTTCCCTTCCTTACTCCTCCTTCCAACTTGCTCTCGGGCTTCCTTGCCCTCCGTTGACTCCTTCTCTCAATTTACGGCCCGAGCCTGGTTTATGAATGGCCTCGAACCCCCCAGTGATGGGGACGGTCAGTGTGTTCCCCAGGCTGGAGTGAAGAAGGGAGCAGGGAGCTGTAGCCGGGCACGATGCTTGAGCAAGGACGTGGAGAATCCCTCACTGGGGACATTTAAACCACCATGGCCTCCCATTCCTGTGTGTAAATGGCTTCCTGGCCTCGGTGGGTGCAGGGACGGTGGGGACACCCGTGCTGGCTGCAAATGGCCGGAGTGCTGCCTCTCTCCCCCGATGCCGACTGAGTTGCTTGGCTTTATCAAGATGAGTTTCTTTCCCTCTGTGTTCATCCAGTGGAAACCCTCAAAGCACGGAGGCAAAATTGGTTTTCCAAGGTTGACCAGCGATGGTGTGGTAATTAAATCATTAGGCTGGCAGGTGTGAGGCAGCGGCTTTAATCTGTAGCTCTGCCTCAGACCTCCTGTGTGACACCGGCCAAAGCACGTCATCTTTCTGGAGCCCTAATTTATGGTGCCAGCCACTCTCTCTGCCCTCTCCAAGTAACGGTACGTACTCCAGGGTGGAGCTCCTCTTTTGGTGCCGCTTTTTGTCACTCCCTGACCCAGCCTAGGATTTCCCAAACCAGCAAAAAGCCAGGGGGGTGCTCAGAGCTGCTGGAGGCTGCTTTCCCAAAGAGGGGGAATTGGGGAACTCGTGCCAGGCAGAGGAAAGCACCCAAAGTCCCCGTTGCTCTTAGGAGATGAGCCGGCTGAGGTCTTACCGAGCAGGTCCACGTGGAGGAGAGGTGTCCGTCCCCGCAGTGCTGGGGTCCGCATGGCAGAGCCTTCCTGGCTGGGCTGGGAGGGCTGAGGGAGGGGGGGAAAACACAACAGTTAACTTTAAGAAATCACTGGAACATCTTCTTCATAATTAATAAATGAAAAATGTTACTGCAGCTAATCAATAAAGTTGTTAGAGGGAATTGATCGGAGGGGGAACTCTTTTTGTGGGTACAATTTTTCACCTATTCAGAACAAAAGGCTCCCCGGGGTGCTATCAAACAGATCGGCGCTGGGGAGCCTGACCCAAACGGTGGAAAAAAAAAATAGGAAGACAATTAATTAAAACGGGAGAGCGAGCGGGAGGGGACGGACCCAGGCGTGGTGGCTGTGCACGTGCCGCTCTCGAGGGCCGCCTGGGGCATGTTTCGGGTGGTCCCAGGCCGAGACAAGGCACCTCGGTGATGCAGTGAGGGGGTGCTGGGCCTGGGGTGGAAGATGGAAGTCCTCCTGAAAAGGACCATGCACCCTGCAGTGTCACCACCCAGCTGAGCCATTGTGGAGCCCAGCTGTGTCCCCAGCAGCCACGTTGAGATGGTTCCCACGTTGCAGGGTCTGTCCTCCCCGCTCCTGCTGGGCTGGGTCAGCTTTTCCATGAGAAACTAACCGCTGGGGCAGGAAATAACCCCTCTTGCAGGGAGTTTATAAGGTGATAATGAGCCTCAAAAAACCTCGGGACTGACACGTGAAGGTTTCAAGTATTTGCCTTGGGAGATGTAATTTAAAGATCTAGTTAAGACGGGTTGTTTCTTTTTTTTTTTTTTTAAAAAAAAAGTGGTTTGATTGTTTTTCCTCTTGGAAAAACTGTGTTTGGGTCATGACAAAACGCAAATCTATTTTCAGGACAGCATTTTAGTCCTCATTTTTTGTTCTTGCTGAAGGCAGATGCTCCTTGACTGCTGCAGGCACAAGAATAGCTCCTCTTCCCACAGGCCCTTTGCTCCCTCCTGCTCAGGGGGGTGCCACCGCCGCAGGTCCCGAGCCCGTGAAGGTGTGAACATGCCGGGATTGCTCACAGGGACAAAGCAAACTGTGCAGAAACCTCTGCAAGCCCAGGGCCTTTTGCATCCTTTCTAATATTTATACATTTTTTGCGTGGTTTTAATTTTTCATTGCTTTAATACACGCAATGATGAAGGGCTAGGAGAAAGGCGAAGAATTAAAATAAGTGCTCGGTTTAAGCTTTAACGTGACACCCAGATTTTCCGGGGAGCTGTGGCACCGAGCTGTGGCATCACTGTTTCGCAGGGGGATGCAGGGCTGGCCCCGGGGCGGGGGGGGTGTCCTGATGCCCTCCTCCTCGCTACCCTCGGCCAATGCTCTTCTGGTTAAAGCCAGAGAGCCCCGTAGGCAGGGCAGGCAGGGCAGGCATGGCCGATATCCCCGCTCCCATGGCACTGCCGGGCACCATTGGCCCCCCAGACCCCTGCCAGCATCCCTCACCTCAAGCGGCAGCGGCTGAGAAGCACCTCAGCAGAGCTGCCGTCAACCTGGGGGGATCAATGGACAATTAATTACTGTCGTCAGGCGGGACTCTGCTCGGGGAAGACAGCACACTTATATTTATCAATTACTAATTAGTAGCTCTTGCCTGGCTGGCAGTTGTCTGTCAGCCAAGAGGAGAGCGGCAGCGGGGCTCGTGCGGGGTCACTTTCTTAGCGGTAATTAAGGATGGATAAACTTGTTTGGAAAAGGCTGGAAGCCTGAACTACAGCTGGGAGGTAGGAAAAAAACCTGAACAATTAAGACTAGGATCTTTAAAAGAGCTTTTAGATGTCAAAGCCGCCAGCATTTCACTTGGGTTAAGTGCCTCGCTCCCGCAACATCATGAAAATCCCAGCCCCAAATTAATTTTTTAGATGTGTGTTGGCTCAGAAACAAAGTGGTTCCTTCTCTTCTGCCTCCTGCCTCCCCTTCCCGGGGAAGGGACCCTGCCAGGGGCTGCACTAGGGTGGAGGGGGACGCAAAAAGTTGGGAGGGGACACAGGCAGGAGAGCTGACCCCGACTGACCATTCCATGGCAGCCGGGATGAAATGCCCGAGGCAGGGCTGGGTGCTTTGCCAAAGCGCTGACTTTGCTGGAAAGTTACGCTGAAAATCTCATGCGAGAGCAAGAAGATGATGCAAACGCTTTTCTATATTGTGTTGGTTTTGGAAAGCGACGCAAACGTTTTTCCCTTTTGTAGCATCACGAATAAGTCACCATTTAACCACCTCCTCCTGCTGTTTGACGATGGGAGTCCTGACCGAGCCCATCCCGAGGAAGCAACGCTTTAGCTCTGGCTTTGCTAAATCCTCCAGCTCCGCCTCGAGTTGATGATTGATGGTGATAACTATTTTATCTGCTGCTGGTAGCTGATCCCAAACCAGGGGGGGAGCCAGGCGCAAGCCAGTATCTTATCGCTTTGCCGGCGTTACCCCCCCGCAAACGGCGGCAGTGGGACCGGGCTGACGGGCTTCCCATGCAGCCAGGACAGTAACTTACTGTTTGTAATTAAGTCCATCAAGCAAAACTCCTATAAATCAATCATGGCTTGGCTAATAAATAAATCTTTGATCAATTACTACCTGCAAAATGTGTAGACAAGGGTCCGTATCTCTGATTTACCACTTTCCTTGTGCTGAATTGGAAGATCAAAGATTAATGTCAGGAGGGACATCAGCGATCTGAATGCAATGCATTATTTAAAACTTCAGAGATAATAAAATTTTTGAGGAGACTGGCCCATTAGTTCAGCGCTCATATTGACGTTTCTCCCACTGTATTAGGAGTTTTGGTAATGATTTTATATCCCCTCCCCCCCCCCCCCCAAATCCCCACTCATTTTTCTTTGTCCTTTTGTCATTTTTAGTGGGGCGGCCGGATGCGTTCCCGCGGCCGGGAGCCTCTGTGCCCTCTCAGGGCTGAGCATCCACTCCAGTGTCCCTGTCTCTGCCGGACCCCCCCAGCTCCTCCGGGCCCTGGGGGAGCCCCCGCGCTGCCACCTCGGCATCACACGCGCCTTTGCTAATTCCAGGGCCACGTTTCTTAATCTAACGACTAATTCCAGGAACCTGGCTGCGCCGTAATGGGCTGCTGCCTCCGGGGACCCGCCGGGGGCGGTTTTCGCTCGGTCTGGCGCTGAGAAGCAGAACAGGGGGGTCTGCCTCCGGGGGAGGGAGGATGCTGCCGGGCTTTCAGACGTGGGGGAAGCCGGCCAGAGTTGCCTCATTAGCTCATTAAGTAGCTAATCGTGAGGTATTTGGTAAAGCCCAGAAAATTTCCCGGAAATGTAGGAAATGGAGGGAGCCCCCCAGCGAGGAGGAGCAAGGTCCCACGTGCTCCACGGGAGGTGGCACATGTGCTGGGAAAAACTGAAAAGGTTTTATCCCCCCAGAAAGGGAAATGCACCAACCGAAACGTACCTTGTTGGCACTGCCCTGAGGAGGGATGGGTCCACGGGGTGGTCCTCCCTTTGGCCAGCTGAGCCTGGTGCAGATGCCAGCAGCTCAGCTGGTACCCAGGAAGGTGTTCCTGCTCCACCATCGCTGACATGCAGAGGCATCCTGGCAGCCTCAGGGGAAAGGACCTGTGCAAACACGGCATGTGGTAAGAAATTAAGTGGATGAATAAAAGAGAGTGCTTACAGCCGAGCTGGAGGAACACGAGTTTGGTCAAGCCCTTTACGGGCTCCCAGGAAGGTCACCCTGGCCAGGGCAGTCTTGGGGACACATCCTCAACGAGGCTGATGCTCCTATGGGGACGCGTCCCCACCCCTCGCCACACAGGGGACGCCACTGGAGGCTGGGTTGGGTGGCATCTCTGGCTGGAAGAGCAGAAGAGGCGGCAGGAGCAGTTGGGGTTGGTTATCTCCCCTCCGAACAATGCAGTCCTGGCTCATATATTTTTCATCCCAGTTGAGGGTACAGTGTCAGCCGATGACCTTTGTCACACCCCAGTGCTTTCTGGGATGTAAATTAGGGGCTTTTTTTCCCCATCTGGACAGATAAGATGGACTCTTACTTGTACGTCTTGGAAGCAGATATTTATTGTAAGCCCACTGCTATTCTCAGCAGGTGGACAAAGATAATACTGTCATTATGTGCTCAGAAAATGCTTTGTAAAATTTGGTAAAGTATGCAGCGGACTCTGGAGCAGATAACATCTGCCTTAAAGGACTGTACTGCTGTAAACAGGGTTTAGAAAAATAGCACCCACTGCTTCTCCACGGGAGTATTGATTTTTGGTGTTGGAAAGGGTCAAATTCAAATTGCTGGCACAAAGAGCGGCTGCATCTCCTCAACTGTGTGTCTTTTAACAAAGAACAAAGTCATGCGACGGGAGGGAGGCAGAAAAGGGGATGGCAGCCGAGGGCGGCCGCACGCCAGCGCGCCTTTCCCACGGGAGCGGCCAGCTGCTGCCCCGCGGGGACCGTCACCGGGCTGGAGCGGGGGGGACAAGGCTCCTCGGAGGGGAGCCCCCAAACCGCTCCCCCCAGTGCAGCCCCTGCCCTGTGGCAGCCCTCACCCCCCGGAGCATCCTGCTGGGAGCTGGGGGGCAGCTGTGGCTCCTGCAGGGCAGAGCTCACTGCAGAGGGGTGCACCGGGGGTTTTTCAGCCCCCCCTTGCCCCCAGAAAAGCCGGCGCCCTGCCCTGTGCCTCAGTTTCTCCAGCTCCTGAGGTGGGCTGGATGGGACCGGGTACATCTACTGCTGGGTGTGAAGGAGGGGGGAGATCTGCCCTGGCTGCTGCACCCAGCAGATGGTGACGGTGACATTTTATTGCCTGACTCCAAGGAGCAAAGGATTTTCCCTTTCTTTACAGGTCAAGGTGAGCTAGAAGTGTCTGCCTGGCCACTGGAGATGCTGGGCAAGCCGCTCGGCAGCTGGGAGAGGGTGAAAAACGGGAGGGAACCCCAGAGCAGCGCAGTGTGTCCCAGTGCCCCAGGTATGCCCTGGTCCCGAGGAGCTGGGATGTGGGAGACAAGGGGACATCTGCACCTGTGGGGCAGGAGGCAGCTCTCAGGGAGAGCTTTGCTGAGCCGTGCCTGTGTCCCATGCTGCAACACCCCGTCTCCCCATATCTTCCCCAGCAGATGCTGTCCCACCCATCTGCTTGACCCCCAGCAGCCCTGTGCCACCGTGGGAACTGCGCCCGGCCACGAGCGCGGCTCCTGGCCCAGCCAGGGACCTCAGCTTCGGCTCAGAGCGAGCCTGGCATCAGCAAACACCACCAGCTGCTCGGCTGTAGTGCCTTGTGCTTCCCAAGGGTACCCCGCTGAGCCATCCCAGTCACCTCGCTTCGAGTTCCTCTTGGAGTAAATGCATCCGGAGGCTATGGGAGCAGCGACAGAAATTACCGTAATGACACCCTTACCTTGCCAGGAGCTAAAAGCCTTCCCGTGACCTTGGCGAGGCTGGGACAGCTGCCCCCGGGAGCCCTGTTTTGCGGGAGGACCCTGCGGTGCGGGATGCAGCAAGCCAGTCTGGTGGGACTGGGAACAATCCTGTCCCCAGACCAGTTCTGCAGGGACCCGGGAGACCCAGACCAGTTCAACTCTTTGCCCTTCTACCTGTTGTAGCCTGGTGAAGCCCATGGTCCTGCCCACCTAGGCGCTCCCCATCTGCTCCCCATCCCTCTGGCACCTGGTGTGGGCAGCGGCGTGGGGCAGGACACAGGCAGCACCTTCCCACAGACACCTCTTCCCACGGCACCCGCCTCAGGGGGTGACATTTACCCCAACCGCTGCCCCTGTCAGCATTTGGGCAACCAGATGTGCCCCGGCAGAGCGGCTCGGCGTTCCCATTACCCACACTGCTGCAAACACATGCTTGCCGTGGTGTAAAAGTGAGCCCCTGCAGCGAAGCATCGCCCCCGCAGCGCGGCCCCAGGCACCGATGCTCTTCCCTGCCTTCCCGTCAGGTACGGGACTGGCCGAGCCCCTCGTCGGCTGAGGGCTTGGGGCTCGGTGTTTGCTGGCCCCGGCCGGGGCCGTCGCTGCGGCACAGCGAGCAAAGGAAGATCAGGCTGCAGGTCCTGGAGCACTTACAGCATAATGTCAGCTGTGGAAATTCACCGTCCAAGTTACCGTCCCACAGGAACGCCTTGAAAATGTTTCCTAGACACAGTCTAACGGGAAGTAATATCCTCCGCAGCAGAAAATAAAATGCAGAAGTGGCACATGCAAAGGCTAATGTTTAAAGTAAAGAATTTTACCCAAAGAGCATGTGGCAGATCCAAATCCCCTTCATCCAAACGTCATTATTTATTAATATTCACATTGTACATACTGTTGATTTGTAAGAGAGACACAATCGATTGCTACCTCTCATAAAGAACAAAAAAAAAGGGAAACCTGCTATGCAGGGTTAGGCTGGAGAGTGAAGGAGAAATGGCAACGGGCTCTTGCAAACCAGGTCCTGAAAACTGAAAGTGAAATTTCAGATTTTCTGCAAAAGAAGAAACGTGAACCATGACTGGTGTGTTGTAAAAATTAAAAATAATAACAACTGGTATTGTTGTTCCAAGCCTGTGGTCAAACCTAGCCCACAAACAGTACCTTCCCCGCTACGTGCTTGTCCCCATAGCGCAGCACAGTCAGCTCCATGGGCACGGGGAGAGGGGCCGGACCCTGACGGGGGTCCTCCAATGCAGAGCAGCACCCCCAGCTGCGCAGGGCAGGAGGACATCGGGTACCGCAGCATCTCTGCAGAGCATCACACCCGGCTGTGCGGGGCAGGAGGACACACCGTGTACCTCAGCATCTCTGGGACTCGGGTACCGCAGAGCAGCATCCCCAGCTGTGCGGGGCAGGAGGACATTGGGTACTGCAGCATCACCAGGACTTGGGTACCACAGCATCACAGCGCACTAGGCGCCACGGGAGCAGTCTGTCACCAGCCCACACGCAGCCCTTGGAGACAGGGAAGTGCCACCACTCTGGGGTGCCCTGCCGTCCCCTCCGGCCCTGCTCGGCTCGAGGGGGCACAAGCAGCAACACAGACGGAGAATCGCTGAGCATGAACAAGGTGGCTGCATCTCAAAAAGATGGAGAAAATGAATGAGTGGGGGCACTGTGACCATCCTGGCCGTCCAGCGGAACGCCTGTGCACCACAGACACCCTAACCCCGCTGCACATGCGGGCAGGGACGTGTCCCGAGCTCCTCTGGGAGCAGCCCCACGCCAAGCCGATGCCCCGGCCCTGAGGGAGGCGGCTGGGTCTGAGGCTCAGCCAGCGCTGCCGAGGCTGAGGTGGTGTCCTTTAAGGGGAAAAAATAAATGTCTTTCCCACTCAATTAAATGTAACTTAAGGCACTGGAAAAGAAAATGGGCTTCCATTTACGGCTTCGGGATGGCAGGAGGGCAGGCATGTGATAACAAAATCGTGACGGGAGCCCATTTGAGCGCGGAGTTGTTTGTTTAGCATATCGATCGACTTTTATCCTGCAAGCAATTAACACACGTTACTCGAACTCCGCATCCTTCCGAAGCAAACTGCTTCGTGTGATATTTTCGAGCGTCGCATGTTAGCGGCCGGCAGCACAGGCAACGAGCCGGAGGGGAACAGCGGCGGCACGTAGAGGAGCTGCGAGGCAGGGAGGGTGGTGGCAAGGGCACGTCGAGGTGTGCTCTACTCCGAGCGGCTTTCCATCCTTCAGGATGCTCGCACCTCCTAAGACACGGGTACCCCAGCACCAGGGGAGCCCGCCGGCAGCTGGCCAGCGGGGAAGATGGCTCAGCCACCTCCAAAGGTGGATTCTGAGAGGAATCCTCCGCAGCAGAAGCTGCCATCCACCCTGGGTGATGCGAAGGACAGCCCCGGTCACGTTGCACTCGGCGTTTGATGCTCCTTTGAAGCCCAGCCTGCGCCTACCTGCATCCCCGGAGCGCTGCCTGCTCCTCTGCCTGCTCCCCGACGGGCAGGAGGAGGAGAAAAATCCACTGCCAGCCACCCGGAGAAGGGTGATCTTTCAACTTCATACAGCAAAACCCAGGCAGGTCACCCCAAATCCCCCACACTGCCGCGGCAGCTGTGAAGAGTGGGTTTAAGCCGTTTAAAAATCCATCTCCCGGCTCATTATTATGCAGACCAATTTTTCATTCATCGGGAATCTACGGCAGCATTTTAATGTGAGAAGCTCCCTACTCTGTTTCTCTTCCCCTGAAGAAAAATAGCTTAATTTCTCCAGTTTGATAGATTTTCCTGATCCTTCAAAAGGTAGAAAAAGACTCTTGAAAATCGGTCGTTGAACTATCCACAGGCATTTTATAATGGCCGTAAATAGGTCTATACTGAATAGCTCTCCAGGCATCAACTTGAATGGTGTCCTTGACACTGTTATTATTATCCCCACTGAAAAAAAGAGAAGAAAAAAGAAAAAGAAAGTCTGGGAGCCTCTCCACACCACAGTTTGTATGTCTCTGCATTGTGAGAAGGCTGGAAGAGCTAAATTCTCCTCGCCATATATACGCCCCCAGAGATGGGCCATCCGTGCCATTTTTCACTTCCCAGAATTGTCATAAATTTCATGGAATTT
Organism: Numenius arquata; assembly: GCF_964106895.1. Classification (NCBI taxonomy): domain Eukaryota; kingdom Metazoa; phylum Chordata; class Aves; order Charadriiformes; family Scolopacidae; genus Numenius; species Numenius arquata. The sequence continues at coordinate 581,786 of NC_133615.1, forward strand.
CATGCATTAAAAAAAAAAAAAATCAATGCACATGAGAAATTTTGCAAACTCCCGAGCAAATGAAGTATAAGAAGAAGTTTGGGGTAATTTATTTTGTGCCTTTTGCCCCTTTGTCCGTTTTCAGTCGTCCATCTAAACCCCCACTTAGTTTCCATTGGAGAATGTATTTTTATAACTTCTCCCGCTGTTGTGTCCCATTGCTCTCTGCTGATGAGCAGCTTCTGGACTCCAGCTTTGGGGCGGTTATTCTTCAGGGTAACCATTTTGTGGCATCACAGTACACCGCCACGTTCAGCAGCTGCAAGAGGCTTTCAGCTCTAAAACCCATTTTGGCCCTCCACCACAGCATCTTCAAACTTGCCCCCCTAAACCTGTCCTTTTAACCTTAGGTCTCGTGGGATTAAGTCTTATGTCATGAGAGACACGGTGGAAAAGCTTGAGGTTAATCAGTGAGAGCTATTTTCTCAGAATAAATAAGGTGCTTTCATTTCTTGAAAGCCACTCTGATTTTTCCGGCCCACTCATAAGGCAAAAATAGCGTGCCCTAAAAATGTCACCGTGCGCGTATAGATTTCTCTCTGTTGAAAATGAGCACAGCGATCAGCTCCTTCTCTCCCGGAGCAGCCTCGGGGCCCTTCCCAGGCTCGTCCTCCGGACCAAGGACACAGGGTCCCAGGACCCCCTGGCCCTGGGCGGGAATCTCCATAGTCCTGGCGAGGGACACGAGAGACACGGCCATCCCAGCCTGTCCCACCTCCCGCAGAAGGAGAGGGTGCTCAGGTGCTTACCTGCCGGCAGATTTTTGCAGCACGTCTTTACCTAGGGTGGAAAATAGGTTATAAATAGAAAATGCAGGGCAAGGTAAGGCTGCAGACACCTGCGTGGTTTGGTGCATAGCTCAAGTGCAGTTAAAGCAAGGCTGAAGTTCAGGGATTCATCTCAAAAACGTGGGAAACAAACGAGTCTGTCCCAGGAGCCCCTAACCCGTGCTTTTACTGGCACTGGGGGTCTCCTCGGTGCTCACCGAACGCCTGCCTCCGCCTGCAGCACGTCTTCTCCCTTCCCAGCCGTTACAGCCCGTGAAACAAGCCATGAATTACAGTTATTCTGCAGGGAACGGAGAGCGGGGCAGCTGCCTCTGGATTAGTGTTGTGCACCAGTTTTTTCCCCGCTCTCCTACCATGTTTTAGCGTTGGCCAAACGCTAAATTTAAATGTGATGAAGGGCCCCATCGCCCCGGTTTCGGTGGGAGCGACGAGCCCGGCTGTGGCTGCTGGATGTGAATCCGACGCCGCTGCAGTGCGTGGGAGCTTTGGCGTCCTTGTATTTTTTTCCATGCAAACCATTTAGAAACAAAACAAGATAGCAAACACAAATCAATTCAATTGTCCTGGAATATGACAGCTTGACTTGCGACCTGTCTCATCTGGTCCATGACAACGTTGTTTGCATCCTATTAGAGCGGATGACTTGTGCGCTGTTTACACAGAGCAGAGGTTCCTTGTGGTGACAGCTTTTGAATCATGGTGCTTTCCTCATCATACAATTCACCACCAAACCCCTCTGCCAATTGACATTGTAACATGGGTGTCACCACGCGGAGCCGTTTATCCTTCAGCGCCAGCAATGCCAGCGAGATGGGTTTATACCCTTCGTGCTCCCCACGGTGTCACAGGCTTCTCCACCCCACAGCTGGGCATCACTGCTGCCTTCTGCCAGCTGTGGCCCATGCCCACAGGCCTCTCCTTGAAGGTTACAGGAGTGCCAGAAGGTGGAATATGTAACCTAACATCTGCCCAGGGCAGTGGTGGAGTCACCATCCCTGGAGGGATTTAAAAGCCAGGCAGACATGGTGCTGAGGGACATGGGTCGGTGGTGGGTTTGTCAGTGTTGGGTTGATGGTTGGACTCAATGATCTGAAAGGTCCCTTCCAACCCAGACAGTTCTGTGATTCTATCATCTGTGAGCATCTAAGCCATCTTTTATAATTGTTGTGTCCAAGCAGTCTGTCTGGAGCGAGGTCTGTGCCTCCAGCCATTCTCCCAGGGCACCGTGTACATCTTGGGTGCCACCCTGGTGAGTGAACACCAGGGAGAAACCACTTTATGCACAAGAACTGCCCAGTATAGCCACCAGCTGCGGGCACAGGGACATTGTGCACCTGAGAGCTCACGTTTGGAGCCAGGTGGCACACCAAACCTAAGCTCTGGGTGCAGGCTGCAGCTCCACCGGCATCCATGCCAGGGACTGTCCCCTACCCCGAGGTGCCCACCTGGAAAAAGTGCTGAGCGGAGGAGCTGGCCATCCCCAGCCCTCTGCCACGGCCGAAGCAGAACTGCTGAGAGGCACAGTCTCGCTGCACGGCTGAAATAATGGATTCATAAATAATTAAGGCTGGCAGGGATTTCTGGAGGTATCCAGCCCAACTGCCAGCTCAAAGCAGGGCTGGCCTGGACCCGGCCGTGCCCCCGGCCACCGAGGGGTGACCCTGCTGTCTGCTGGCCGAACGCTGACGGGACGCCCGTCCCCCTCGCCCTGGGTGACAGCAGCGGTGCCCACCGGGCAGGAGCAGCAGGGGGGCTCCAGGGGGGTCCCGGGAAGGGCTGAGGCCGTGGATGCACCAACTGCCCTCTCCTCACGCTCCCACGGGACCAGGCGTCCCCCCTGCCACGCATGGCATGTCCCCCGCCCCTGCAAAGCCTGGCATTCCCCCTGCTGGGAAATGCGTGCCACACGCCAGCCGTGGGCACCCTCACCTGCCCTACACCTAACGCCCTAAAGACAGCTGTGGGGCAGACACACCGAGGCTCCTGCATGCTCTATTTTGCTAATTTACAATTCAAGATCTACATTTTTTAAAATTTTTGCTTCCTTTAAAAAGCTCAGCTCGTGTTAGAAACTGCTGCAGTTTCCCTAGTTAGCCCAGGTCAGACCCCAAACGGGGCTCCTGGCTCCTTTGCCCTTCTGGTTCCCATCTCTGAACCTCCACGTGGAGCATCATCCCAGGCTGCATCACTGTGGGCAGCAAAGCCAAACAAATAATTCCTAATCCCTGACTGTCTGGCAAATTTTGACTGGTCCTGTCTCCGGACTGCTCCTGCCCAGGACTCGGGCTCCCTCTCCCACCTAAACCAGTAAGCAGGCAATTAATAGAGCTGTGCCAGAAGTACAGTAATTAGGTTAAAACTCTTTCAGTTGTTTTTTTGACGCCTTCACTATGTGGTAGCTGAGCCTGGGGGATGCCCCACACCACCCACCCTTCCTGCGGGGGGGGTAAAAATACTTAAATCTTGATTCTACCTCATGCACCATTCACCATTCAACCAGCTTTCACGTTTCCAAAGGCGCAGGTTCTCGCACGGCTGGGATCGCGTGTGTTACCTGGCATCGTTAGGGTCTTCGTTCGTTATCCCTGTCTCAGGCGATGAGGCATCTCCCAAGCCACGGGCACAGATGGCTCTGGTCCCCAAGGGCACACGTCCTGCAGAGGGTGGCTGCAAGGGATGCAGAAAAGCAGCAAAGCCTACTAATAGCCCAAAAAGTTGGGCCTTTTTTTTTTTTTTTCTCTAGAAAATACAAATTCCACTTTATTTTGCAGAAATACAACTATCTAGGTTAACAGGTAACTGTAAAGTGCCCAGTACCCAAACCAGAACCTGGCCTGGAGCGAGGGGGGTGAGACCCAGCCCCGGGGGCTGGCAGCAAAGGGCAACCTCTGCTGCTGTCCCTGCCAGGCACTGTGTCACCCCTCTCCGCACCCTCGGGGATCCGCTCGGTCCCTCTGCACCCTCGGGGATCCACTTGGCCCCCCGCAGCACGTCCACCAGCAACTTATTCAGGGATGGCTTCACGCTCCTGACAAATGAAAGCCTCTCGACCCACCCCCCGGTGCCACCCTCCCCACAGCCCCTCCTGGCTCTGCCCTCGCCCTCTTGCACGCCAGGACACGTGGCTGGCAGCGGCCCCGTGGTCACCTCGGAAAGTGGCCCTGGGGACAAGTGCCCCTCTGTGTCCCGCTGCTGCCGCCGTGCCTGCTGAAGCCCTGTCGAGCGGAGCAGACGGCATTTGGCCGGGGCAGTTTAAGCCCACCAGGATTTAGATTAACCCAGAAAAGAAGAGTGGACATAATGAGAGCACTAAATTGGGGCATTTAGCTGCAAACTGCAAACTTTTTTCTAAAAACTGTGTAATGAAGGCACTTGTCCAGGATGACAGCCCCCACGCTGGGCAGACCAGCCCCTCTCTGTCGGCACCCCAAACCTTTCACAGGGATCTTCCTTCTCCTGAGCTCTCTGAGCAAAGCGCCTGCCCCCAGTGCCCGGCAGGAACCCCAGCAGGGTCCTGGGGGGTCCCAGGGAGTCCCCGGGGGTCACCAGAGCACAAGTAGCCAGGGTGAACCCCCAGAAACGGGGCGTCATCTTGCTCCCTGCAGCAGCATCGCCCCCGCAAATGCCCAGCACAGTTACCCCAGCGCAGGCTGCCCTGGCTCAAAAAAGCCAAACACAGCTTTCTAACACCAGTTTTACTGCCAGTTGTTCTTTTTTTTTTTCCAAATTTGGGCCCAGATTTTGCAGCTACCTATTTTATATAGGACCGGGAACTGAATTTTCAGCCGTGTCAATCCCCTGCCTTGCTGGGAAGCCTAATATCCCAAAATAAAAATCTATATTTAATACCCTAAGCACATCCAATAGTTACATAATTCACATCTATTAGCTGAGTACAGTAATGAGTGCTCTGCATTTTTAAAACATCAGTTAATTGTCTCTCTCCCTCCTGGCAGCGCAGAAGAACAGACAGAAAAGGCACAAAACGAATCCCACAAAACCACATCTGACAGGTTTAAAAATCTATTTTCCTACAAGGAAGTATGGGAAGGACGGGTGATTAATGAAAGACTGTGAAGAAAAGGTTTTATCCAGCAGATTAATTTCAACGTGTGTTTAAATCCTTAGCGGAGTTGGACGAGCTGCTCGGAAGCGAAGTCGTGGGGGCTCTCAGAGCCCCAACTCTGTTTGGAGTTGGCCCCTGCTCTGATTAACGCTGACTGCCTTTTACAAAAAGTGAAATACTTTTTAACATCTGCATATATTTTCCCCTGCAGAAACAAATAGCGAGGGCAGGAGAACGAATCTGGCATATTCGGAGGGCAATCATTTAACGCTTTCACGTTTAGGGAGCAATTAATTCTCCAAACCTCCAGTTTTGGAGGAGATATTTAATCTCTTTTAATCCCTTGTGACTCAGACCTCTGACCTGGGAACCGTGACCTTCGGCATCCCTCGGCATCCCACGCCACCTCCCCAGGGAGGGAAGGGGAGAAGGACCCTTGTTTTGTGAACAATCCCCCCCATAAATCCCGGGAAGCGTTGCCCGGGAGAGCTTTGCTGTCGGCTGCCTCACAAGATGGGCTTGTAAAAGTGTAACGTGGAAGCCAGTGACCTGCAGCATCCTGCGTCCGGCTGAGCCCCGGGGCTCCCATGGGGCTGGGGCATCGCTCTTTGGTTCTAGGGCACCGAACCCTGGTGGAGGATGCGGAAGCTGATGGTGTGGTGCCGCCTACGCCCCGCTCGCGGCGTGTTATCAGCCGAATTATTGACACCGGCTCCAAGGACTTCTGTTCTCCCTCACCCGCATAATTCAAAGCTGCCATCACCTCGTGCGGGACAAACCCCGACACGCTGGAGCGGGGGCTGCGGCGCCTTTCCCAGCGTAGCCCTCTGCTTGCCTTCGGCTCACTTAGGCTGAAGCGCTAGGGCAGGGCCTTATTGTTTGTCACTGTGATTTGATAAAGGATTGCAAAAGCTCTGGATGCCCATGCCCCAACATAAATCTGGAAAAATCACTCAAATTTTCGGTTAAGCTCTTTTAAAATAACAAAGGATGGCACAATCCAGTGGGTTTTTTTTCCATACGTTTTTTCCTGCATCCTCTTGGTACCAGAGCATCCATCCGAAGTCACGGGAGAAAGGATTTCTTCCCAAGCCGCTGGGAGAGCCTGGCCCGTTCCCGACCCACTGGGGATGGCGAGGGCTGGGGCACTGAAGAGCTGCAAGAGGGGTGGCAGGGGGGTACCGAGCCACAGCCATCACCCCCTCCCAAACGGAATAATTACCCGCCATTGCCCATGGAATAAATAACCTGTCCCTGATAGGCGGCTTGCGGCTCCAAGTTCACGAGCTCCATTTATGCTCCTTCCGAATACCCTACATCATCTGTAAGACAGCAGGCCGGGAGGGAGTTGGTATTAGCCTCGCCTGCAGGCTCATACGCCGAGGTGAGTCGCTGTACGTAGTCAAAGTATCTCTTCTGCGGGAAAAACTACACCCGGATACAAGAGAGGAAAATGAGAGCACGGAGCCATGCTTTGCTTTAATTTATCCCTGGATGGTGCGATGTTCTCCCATTAACCGTGGGGTGGCATAACCACGGTTAACCACGGCGAGGGGCGCGCAGGCTTTGCTAATTATCGTTCGGCTCATGGAAAGGGAAGAAGCCCCCCCCCTCGCAGCCAGAGCTCTGCAGCACTCCCCGAGCAGGTGGGTGTCTTCAGTAAAGGGGAAGGTGCAGAAAATTGACGCTGAAACAAGTAATCACGGCGGCGGTGGCTGCAGCTCGCTCCTCTTCCCATTTCCCATGGTAAGCGTTCCCCCGGGAACGCGTGCGCCTGACCCTAAACTTTCCCCATTTTCCAAGCCAGTGCACTTGATGGGAACTCATCCCGCTGCTCTCCCCCTGATCGCAAGCCCCCCGGACCGCCCGGGCTGGGACCGCGGCCCAGTCCCTCTCCCTGGCGCAGCTCCGCAGAGCCAGAGTTTGGGTTGGGGCGCCGGGTTTCATGTCCTTGTCCCCGCTGCCGGCCGCTCGGCAGGACACCTCGCCTGGGAAATAAATGCCAGTCCGTGTTACGCGGAAGACACGGATGCAAATATTGTGTTTCCTCTAAAACAGACCCGTGTCGGGGAACAAGCGCTGAGGAAACGGAGCTTTAACGCCAGCTTTTTAAGGGGGTTCGCTCCCCCTTCTCCATTTTTAGTGAGCTAGTAAAAATCAATAGGCCCGTGTTCCCATCTGCGCGCCACCTGACATCCCGGGAACGATCAATGGGGCTGGAGGGGGGGCTCGCAGGGCAGCCGAGCCCCGCGGCGGCCACGGCAGACCCCGCTCCCGGCGCTTCCGCTTCCTCCTCTCCCTGGTTCAGTCCCTGCTCCCGTCGGGCCGTGGGCCACCCGAACAAGCCCAGCCCTGGCCACCCGGCGCTGGGGCCACCGAGGACGAGCATCAGTCGGTGCCACCCAGCGCCGGGGCCATGGAGGCTCAAGCGCTACCTGGGGAAAATCACTTTCCAAGTGATTCCTCGGGAAGCCGGGGATGCTGCCTGTGAGGAGGCGAATCACACCGAGCCCCTGCCAAAACCATGACCTCCATCTCAGCCTGGAGCTGAGGCTCCAGTGCCGGTGGGAAGGTGGGAAGGGATGGGGCGGGAAGGGCAGGAGCGGGGAGGCACCTCCATCTCACCTCTCTCCCTGCCGAGGCGAGCGGAGTTTTATTTCTGGAAGCAATTTAATGGTTTGCTGATAACTTTGATTGGTTTCGTGTCAGGTTAGCTTTTAATCTCTGCTCTGGTCCTCTTCATTCTTTAAAATAACTGTGATTAAAAGATGCTGTTCCAGCGTTGCACACGCTCACGGGCACACGTGTGATGGTGCGCGGGCAGATGGCTCCTGCCTCCGTCCCCTCTGGGGTTCTGGATGGGACCCTGCCACCGCCGCTGCTCCTGAGGAAGGATGGGGAGAAAACAGCCACGGAGGAAGGAAAGCTGTTTGAAGGAAGAGGCAGCAGAGACACTGAGAGCTCCGGCTCTGCAACGTGCAGAGAGGTGCACCCCAACCCCAGGGAGATGCCCCCACCTTGGGCACAGCCTCTCCACCTTCCCACCCTGCAGACCCCCGTGTTGCCCCCGTCCCCTCCACCGCCCCAGTCCCCATTCCAGCCCAGAGGACTCTCAGGTGCTCGTTCATCCTCCCCCGTCGCTGCCGCACACCCAGCTTCGTTTTCCAGGTCCCTGAAGTTAAAGGGAGAGGCGCTGCATTCTCTTGAGGCAGATGATGCTGCGCCTCCAGCGATGCTCCCTCAGCTCTGCTTCCCACCTCCTCTGCCTCCTTCCAAATCACCCCTGGCCCAGCAGCAGGGTTTCCTGACCCAGCCTGCCCGGTTTGCCTCAGCCAGATCCTTGGTGGGGATTTAACCAGCTTTTCTAGGGCCACCTCCTGCCACAGAGCCAGATGGACAGAGCGTGCTGCTGCTCAGGGACGAGCTCCCACCTCTGTCCCTGGCCGGGCACAGCAGGGTGAAGCCTAGGACACACGCACGGCTAAACGTCAGCATGGGCTGGAAAGAGTTAGCAATGATGGTTTGGGGGTGTAAGACCACCTCCCCAGCCCTCGGGCAGACCCTCGCTCCTGGGGGCCCACTGAGCATCCTTCGGGAGAGGGCACCGCTGGCTGCTGTGCCTCTGCTCAGCCCTGGAGTCCCCCAGATGTACCACAACTTTCACACCCCCAAACGAATTTACTGCAGGTGCAACCTCCGGGCAGAAAGCAGACCTGTTCTTGACAAACCCACCGGGAGGGGGAAGAAAACCCCGGCCCCAAGTCCCTGGGCAGGCGGATGGTTTCCCTCACTCCGGGGCAGATGCAGATTTTAATCAATGAGATCGATGGCGGAGGCTCGCGGGATGCAGGGACGGGGAAGGGGCTGCGGGAGAGCGGCCGCAAGATGGATGAGCGGTGGCAGAGGACCTGGGGGAGGTCAGAGGTGGCCATCACCTTGAGATCCAATCCACAGCTCGCCCCTCCACACCGGACGCTGCCCGGGCTCGCATGGCTCCTGCCCCCTTGCTGCCGGACCACGGGCAGCCCTCGCCTGCCCTCTCCCATGGCCCCTTTGCCTTTACCTTCCCATCCCAGCTCCTTGGGGGCCATCAGAGACCCTTTCCCAAGGCCCCAGAGCCACCCGCCCCGGGGCCACCTGGTGTGACCCCCGCAGAAGCACGGCTGGCCACCTGGGGCCACACGCAGTGGGGTTGGGAGCATCTCCAGGGATGGAGGGGGCACCGCCTGCCAGGGCAGCCTGTGCTGGGACCTGAGCTCCCCCGCAGCCACCTCCGCCCCTTCTCCCTTCTGTGCTGGCCAGAAAGCTCTCCTGAATGTGAAACCCCGGCTCAGACCCCCACGTCCCCCGGGGCAGGGGAGGGGACACGCTGGGCTGCCTTGTATTTCAGAGCGAGCACCGGGCGAGGAGGTTTCCTTGAGAGGGTGTACCTGGCTCTCCTGAAAACGTTCCAGCCACGGGAAAGGTGTGAAAGCCCATCCCGCTCCATTCCCACCCTGCCGATGGGACACTGCAGCCCCCTGAGGCCGAGGGCTCCCGTCTCCCAGCACCTGCCCCAGCCCAGAGCATCGCATCCCTCCCCAGCCCCATACCTGCCCCCACAGGCACCCCACGCCGCGGCTGCCGGGGGTCTCCCTGCCCTCAGGGCGGAGAGTGAGTGCCCTTTGCCAGCGTCGCCTTCCCCCTCCGGATAGCCCGGCTGCACGGAACCGCCTCTTCCAGAAAAAGCAGGCCGTGGGGAGCTGGCTTTGCCCGGCCCGGGGGCTTTGGGAGCGCCGGGGGGGGCTGGCAGCCCGCTCTCATAAAATAAACATGACCCGGGGCTGAAGACGGGGAGCCCCGGGGACGGCTCCGGCTGCCTCGGCTGGGGCCTGGCTTGGCCCCGCTGCATCTGCTGCCGGCTCCGAGGGCTCCTGCTCAGCCTCAGGCGCCCTTCTCCGGGCGCTGGGCTCCATCGCACACAGCCTTCGGCTCCCGGGGTCCCTTCTGCCCCTCATCCTCCTCCCTCTCGCCTTCCTCCTCCTGGAGCCGGGCAGCGGGGGAACCCCGGTCGCACTTCTTTCTGCAACAGACCTGGGACTGCTCTAAAAGGGGGTTTAAATCCACTTTCCGGCTGAGCTGCAAACGCGGTGATGATACGCCGCCTGTCTTAATGACGCCTCTGTCCCAAAAGCAGAAATACGTATTTTTTGCCACCCGGCAGCAGCGCCCTGCATCGCTGAACAGGCTCCCGCTGGGCTCCGTGCTGCTTTGCATTTCACCGCGGCTCATTACCATACGATCTCCAACTTGAAAGATCATAAAGTCCACCTTGGAGATCCTTCCGGGGTAATAAGATCGTGAAAAACAGGTCAACGTTATCCTTCAAGACGGGAAGGCAGAAAACACCTTCTGTCCCTCGCCCCAGCGAGGACACGCGCCCGAGCAGCGAGGGGCAGGAGTGCTCCTTGGGATCGGAAGGTGGTCGGTTTGGGGTTTTTTTCTTAAAAAATAATCAAATTTAAACTTGCAAGACGTGAAGATTCCATCACCGTTTTTATGACAAACCCATCTGTTTTCTTTTACCGTATTGTAAATTAGGAGTAGCTCTAGAGGAGTGAATAAATGCCTGTTTAAAGTCAGCGACTTCAGTAAAGAAATATCTACACCCCACTCCCCCCCATTTTCAGCTGCCCCAGTCCTTCGCAAACAGGTTTCCAATTTACAAAAATCAATTAAAATAATATATTCTAGATGTAACAACCAACAGTGATCTTCCCGTAGATGTCATTCCGCCTTCGTTTTAAAAAAACAAAATCAACATTCAAAAAGCTCTGCTGCTGCAGCAGAAAGTTTCACCTTTTAATTTTTCATACAGGATTAATTTTTAATTTTCAGACATCAGAGATAGAGGGAAGTTCCCCAGGAGCCCTCCTGTTCAAAGAGCACTCCAGGCAACTATTGCCATCAAGTGTCAATTTATCACACTGAAGGCTCTGATGCAGATTTTTACTGATATTTTTTTTGTTCAGACAGAAGTGTTATGGCTGGAGAAGTTTTGGGGTTTGCTAAAGGCTGGGCACAGCCCGGAGAGCTTGCTGGGAGAACAGAGGAAATCCCAGTTTTCCTTTCTCCTGGGCTCCAGCCCCACTGAGCCCCATCCCTGCCCGGCGCTGGGCACCGGGACCTTCCGAGATCCCTCGCTGCGTGTTAGGCCAGGGAACACGGGCTGAAATCAGGGTGGCACAGATGGCATTAGATGTGTGCTCCTCCTACCTGTGCCCAAAGAGACAGGAAGGACCATCTGAGAGGTTTGATTTACGAACCAGGATGCTCTGGAGTTTCTTACAGAGCCTGCGTCCCCCAGGTCCCACCAAGGGTCCTGATAGACCTTCAAACTGTGACCGGGGGCTGAACACCCACCACAGCCCCACTCGGTTTGACGTGTGTGCCCCGGTGACCACCACCTCCCTGAAGCTCCCACGAGCAGTCCCCCACCTTCCCAAGATGACAAACCCGTCCCTTTTGCTGCCCCTCCGGGAGGGAACGGGGAGGAAGAGGAACCTTTCCCTGCTCGTTCCTTCCTGGTGCTGGCGAGAGGGGGAGACGCGGGGGCTGCAGGTGGCCCGGAACCCTCTTCTCTATGGGGAGAAGTAACCCGCAGAGCTTCTGGAGCTTGCGAGGTGATGCTCAGAAGACATTATTCAACTCTGGGTCCTTCTGCACATTGGCTGCTCATGGACGTCCCTGCAGCATCCAGGGCACAAAATACCTTTGGGTCCTCTCCAATTCCTGCTATTAACGCGTTGGCTTTTTAATATGTAGCTACTGCTAAGTACGTTAACAGTCTTCCATTTACGCTTCCTCGCTTACATACGTCAATTTGAAAAGGTAGTTTGGCTACAAAAACAACTAGTTGAAACCCAATCCAGCCCAGTCACAAACAATTCATGTTCTGGGCGCTGGCCGTACCCCGCCGGCGTCTGAGGGGGCACATCCAGCACCCCAGGAGCCTGCAGCAGGAACGTCCCCAGCGCTGGGGGGTTCACGGCCGTGTCCCTCCCCGCGGGGAGGAATTCCCCCAGGCCGCAGGAGAGGTCCTACCCCCCGCTTCCCACCAGGCTGGAGGGAGGGAGATGCCCGAGGATGGGCTTCTGAGTCAGCTGCGAGGAAATGCTGACCCTCGGCAAGACACGCACCACGCGCAGCCGCAGCATCGCGCTCTCTGGGGAGAAACCCCTCGGATCGATACGTTTGATGGGGTTTTCACTGACCTCAGTGCTCTGCGTTTCCAAATAGCTTCGCTTTTAGGCACGAGTGGCGTGTTTTGAAGAAGACGTCCACTGAACACACACACTTCACACGTGACCGGGCTCCTGCCGCGGCCGGCCGTGCTGCTGGTGGGACGGGGCTCCTCCGCCCCACTCCTCCGGAGGAGAGCGCGGACACGGCACCGGCAGAGACCCTTCGTGTCCCCGGCCAGCCCCCAGTTGGGGAGCCGTGAGGTGGGAAAGCAGAGGAGCCCTCTCTCCTGCCTAACGTAACAGAAAACAGCAAATTTGAAGTGCCTGGTATAGTTTTTCTAGATTTTTTTCTTCCTATAGATCTCAGTGACCTCTCATTTCCCGCATCGCACTTGCAGTAACACTAATTAGTGGACAGCCAATCTCCATGGCCTCAGTTCAGGCAGAACACCGCGTGACAGTTGGGAGACCATCGCGCCTCCGCAATTAATAATGTACAAGTCCATGGCTCTGTCTCTCAATCACCTTCTCGCAGGTTGGCTGGTCTCCCTCAGCCTTAATGCATGCTCTTTCAAGCCGGGGAAGGAAGCACCTTCCCATTTGATCTCGTCTGACCCTTCCTTCTGCCTCCGTTCCTCTGTGCCAGGAGCCATCCCTCCACCCATCCCTCCGTCCATCCCCCCATCCCTCCGTCCATCCCCCCTGCGCTGCCCAGCTGCTCCATCCCTATATGGATGTCCCGACCAGGCTACATCTCCTCCAGCCAATTCTGCCCCTCCTCACCTCTGGCCATGGAGCTCCTCTCTGCTGCCATGAACATCCCGCTCCATCCTTCACCCTTCCAGCCATGGTGCGGGCACTGCGTCCCTTCTCTTCCTCCTCCTCCTCCTCCTCCCAAGGCCCTGCAAGATGCTGCTTGGCTTTATGCGACACTCCAGGGCAGTTTTCTTTGCAACATCCTAATTGCTCATTAGGGAAAATTAGCCTTGATATGATTTTATACCCCTTGGCCACAGGTGGGACGGCCACCCCCAGCCAGCGCAGCCTTAAGCCAAGGAGGGCAACCTCCTCTGTGGCTCCTCTTGCCCAGAGTCACAGCCGGGGCTGGGTCAGTGCCACAGGAGGTCAGCTGAGGACCTCCCGACCACCCCATGGCTCCTGGTGCCCCTGCCATGCACCGGCAGCACCGCGGGTACCACCAGCAGCACCATCATCACCACCAGCAGCACCATCATCACCATCATCCCCAAGTCCCCCTGCAGAAACAGGAGGTGCCCGGGGCCAAGGCCCCCTCGGTGGGGCAGCAGAGAGGAGGGCCGAAGCGCTGGGGAGCGTTTCCGTGCCGTAGCCGAGCTGGCAGCCAGATATTCAATTATCAAAAAAATGATGCTGCCTAAATAAAAAAGAAAAAAAAATAAAGAAAGAATCGATCTCTTTTGCATCAAAATGCAATCAGGCCAAATCAAAAACAATTAATGTCCCCGAATGCAGATGTATAGCAGGAAACAGGCGCGCACTTCTTATAGGTAAATTGCTTAAGGTATAATCTAGGCTTTAGTATATTTTCATTTCTGTTAAACGAGGAGACGGCCGGGAACAGGGAGCTCACTGCGTTTGACCACAGCTCTGCACAAATCAAACAGTTTATATTTTGCCAAGTAAACAGCAAAAGCGGCACATCTGATTTTTGAAATTCTTCTGGCTTTTCTTTCTGACCTTTGGTATTTGTAGGTATCGATGCTCTCTCTAAACCGTCGCACAAAAACACCTTGAAGTGTCAAGCTTTAAAAATGAGTCTTCTTTTCTCTTTCTCCTGTGCAGCTTGGATTATCTTGGCCTTGTCAAAATACATTCTCTAGTTAGAGGTTGGAAATATTTCCCTCCTGGCTCCCACGTATTGATTTTCCAAGGCTGGGCTCTGCCCGCCGGCGGGGGGGAGAGGTGAGGCTCTGCCCGTGCCCCCCGCGCCTGCCCTGCAAGGGAGAGCCGGAGCCCCCCGCGCTTTAACGCACTCACGCACCTCAAAACTCGAGGACTAACACAATTCCCTCGGGGGGGTTGACTTTAAAGGCCGATTGAGGCTGTGTCTGACCCGGCTCCGGCTGCCCCCGGCACAGCCCCGGGTGCCGGGGCTGCCCCTGCGGGGACACACAACCCCGGTTTAAAAATAACGTATACGGCCCATTCCAACCCAAAACGCAGGTCACGTGGAACGCCTCTAGCGCTCCTGCACCGCGCCGCAGAAACACCGCAAACTCTGATTTGTTTCAGGGACTTGCTGGGGGGGAACGCGGGCCAGGGGAAGGCGCATCATCGCCTGGCACACGCGGGTGGCGGGGAACTTCTGGCGGGGGAATAAATACCCCCCAGTTTGGTTGGGGCACGCTGTTTTGGGAGCAAAGAGAACTTTGTTCTCAGTGCCCTCCTGCCTTTGTCGTTCTTAAGGAAGGGTGAAGACCCCTCCCCGTGTCCCCCCCCCCGCTCTGGTGGGGACTCGTCCTGCTCCCGTCCAGGCTGGTTTCCAAATGCCAAGCATGAAGCTTCTTAGACGGTGGAAAGACCTCAGACTTGCCACCTGTCAATCAGCAGCAGGGAACTGGTTACACCCCACCGGGCTGACACCACCAAACCCACGCTCCCCAGCACAGCCCGCTTTTATTCCAGGAGCGTACGTACAGCGGGAAGCTCCGTACATCCAGAGGACGGGGGGCGGATTCCTCAAGGAGTTGCTGGAGAAGCAGACCCCGGGAGCGCTCACCAGACGTGGGGACTTCAATCATGGCAACGTTTTCATACGGGCGTCTCATCATGTCACCTTCTGCTTGTAAACTGCCAGCGAAGCCACATACGTCTCCACATTTACAAGGACAAGTCCAAACGCGGCACTAACAAATCAATAAAGCACTAAAAGCTTACGCTGGAGCGAGAGCGCATCCCGGGGCAGCGCGGAGCGGGCCAGGACGGGGCTCGGGAGTCACAGGGAGGCTGGGGTTAACCAGGGCAGGGGACCTCCCATGGGAGTGGGGGGACACGGCCCCCAGCCCCAGACCCCTCGGGGGCCAGCGACTCCCCAGCAAACCCACCTCTCGCTCCCGGGGCTTCGTCCTGACCCTCGGGGCTGGGAGGGAAACTCTCCTGCATTCCGGAAGATCCACTGCACTAACAGCAACACTTTAACCGCTGGCGATTCCAGCCGTTTGCTCCCTGGGCCAGGCAGAAGTCGCTGCCGGGACACCCTCCCCGTCCCCGCCGGGGCCCTGCTTTATTTCCCAAGGGAACGCACACATACACGTAATATCTACGGGAACCCGACGTGTGTCTGGGACGGCGGGGGGGGGACGGGACGCTGACACAGCACCTCGGCGCTCCCTCTTTTTTTTGATTTTAATTTTATTTTATGTTTGATCTCCAGGGTTACATATAGATCTGTATAAACACCATGTACATGCACGCTGCATTAGTTCACTTAGAAAAGACCCTGATGTTCTACTACAGAGCTCTGCACTCTACACTACATTCCCGCGCGAGAAGAGATCCGCTTTACGGCAGTTTGTGTTAAACATTCCTAATGGTCTTAACGTCTTGATTTTTAATTTATTTATTTATTTTAATTGTTTTTAAACAGCAAACAGATATGTAGCTTGTGGACTGTAAATCTCACTTCCATGTACAGTATACTACACAGACCACCGAAAAAAAAAATAAATCAATGCTTTTTATATTGAGAAGCTATTTTTAAAATTCATTTATTCCTTTTTGGAGAAGGGAAGATTCTCTAAGTACCATTTTCACTTCATTATGTAAAGACAGCCTGCTTACTGCTGTGAGCCTTTCAGACAAAAATGGCAAAGAAAAAGCTATACAAACATATACATCAATATGTTTAAATAAAATAGCATTTTATAGATTTTTTTTTTCTTTACTGTGAGCATAAACCAGCATACTTTCACACCATTAAATATTTCACAAAATTAGATATGTGAGAAGAGGGAAACACAGTCACAGCTGATGTTACACAGGAATATTGCCACTGAAGAACACATTTCAGTATCTCCATTCAAATAACTTACCTCCTACACGCTTTCCAGCATTTTTCCTGCCGGGATCGCTCCCCGCCGATGCCATTTGTGCCGCCTCCCTCTGGGCCCGTGTCCTTCCCCTCTGGTAGCTGTGACACCGGCGCGGGGTGGCACGGCAGGGTGCGTGGAATCGCTGCCCGGCACAAATGGGAACGGCTTGTGCAAGAAAAAAGCTTTTTGACTTTTTTTTTTTTTTAAATAAATACCTGCACTGGTAGCAAAAAACACCTTTATATATAAATACTCCTTTTTTCAAGTTTGCTACTCCATCTTCAACAGATTTTTTTTCATTTATATTTACACATGGACTATGGTCTTCTTCCTCACTTGAAAACCGGGACATTTTTTGTATGAGGGAACATGCCCTGTGGGTCAGAACTCAGGCCAGCCACCCCCCCGAAGCTCAACCCTCCCCACCCCTCCATCCGACCCCCAGGTGCTCCCAGAGGCATCCCCCGCCATCATTCACTGGTCACTGGGAGAAAGTACATGTAAACACGAGCCTTTTTGGTAAACACTGAGATTCTGCCAGAGTCTCCCCAGAGTCTCCAAAGGAAAAGACGCGTTTAAATGAGGGTTGCTGGGCAAACCCGGCTGCCAGCGAGGCGGGGGCCAGTCCAGCGCCCCCACAGAGCCCGGTGGCATCCCTGCTGCCGCGGGGCTGGCCGGGGAACGCCGTCAGCGTCACCGGTCCCCAGATTCTGCTGTGCCAGGCAAGGAGCACCTTCCCCAGCGCCGCCACCACCTTCCTCCTCCCGGCTGCAAGGGAAAAGCAGCCAGCGTCAGCGTGGCCACCTCGCCGGGGTGGGCAGAAACCCACCGGAGCGAGGAGCAGGCAGGGAGAGGGAGAATTAGGAAGAAGTTTGAGAGGAACGGGTTTGTGGCATGGGGGGACCTACCCTAGACCATAAAGCGATGCTCCTTGCCGTCGTGAGCCATGAGGATGACGTTGCGGTTGGAGGTCCAGATGAGCCGTGCCAGGCGGAGGGCGTTGTGGGAGCCCGGCGAGGCCGGCTGCACGGGGGGCACCTGGTAGGTCTTGATGCAGCGGAGTTGGGGCGCCGAGTTGAGCATGCCGATGCTCCCCAGGAGAGAGGTGTTCATCTGCGGGGACACCCGCCCGTCACCCACCCTGCCCAGGGACGCTGGGGAGGGTCACCAACCCGCCCCACCACCCAGACTCCAACCCCCCCGCCATTCCCAGCACCAGTGCTGGCTCAAACCCCGATTAATTAGTTTTGTACCAGAAGGGGAGCAGAGGGGCGGGTGGGCTGGATGGTGGCTAATGGCCACCACACACAACTGTGCGCAACGGGAGACCCGATGAACCCAGCGGTGGCATGTCTCACTGTGCTCCTCGGGGGCAATTAATAAAGGCACGCTAATATATATGTGCTCCTTGGGGGCAATTAATAAAGGCATGCTAAGCACAAGCATACACATTCAGAAGGTAAGGAAAAAAATTAATAAGATTATATTTATGCTAGAATATTATTTATCTAACCTATAAAAGCCCTAGAACTGAAGATATGCAGAAGAAAGCTCAGTTGTCACGATAGGTACGAACAGAAAAAACCCAAGAGCATGAGGTTTTTTATCGTCTGGCAGACGAAGAGGCCGTTCGGAAGCCATCTGTGGAGTTACGCTCTTCGGAGAGCAGGCCAATAATCACCCGTGTTTTTAAACACGAGATTCTCTGATCTAACCCACCGAGATACACAGAACCCTCCACTTTCCGAGACGCCGCTTTAGTCTCAAAACCCTTCCACCCTCCTGCGTGGCAGCCCGGGATTTCCAGCAGCAGCAGCCGGCGGCCGGTCAGCCGCATCCCTGAGACGTGCCCCGTGAAACCTTGGCAAACCCTGGGACATTTAAGGCATGTTATTGCTGATGCCACGTCCTGAATTCTGATCAGGACAAAGTACAAGCCATTACTTTTTCCCGGCTCTTCTCGGCAGCAGAGCGGTGTCAGAGAGTGTAAATCATGGCATCTCTAGCAGGGAGCATGCAAGCACCGCTG